>NC_080194.1:62971610-63617520 GCF_030028045.1 Hippopotamus amphibius kiboko
GTAGATACCTGATGTTGTTTTAATACTGGTGCCCCAAATTTGAATATGAAGTGAATATCATCATTACCAGGCAAAACAATAAAGTGCCAAGGGTGTTTCTTTAACCAACACAGCAGAATTTATATGTTCAGATGATTGAGTTATATCTATCTCAAAGTGATCCCTTTAAGAGGCAGCACATTTAATGCAATAGTTTACTTATAGACCGTTGGTCACTAACATGTCGGAGCTACTTGCAGGGAACCTGTGGCTTATAACGTAAGACATTATTAAGATCATTGTCATTGTCACCATCATCATCATTATTAAAATGTCTGGTGTAAAAAACACATATTGTTTTTGACTGTCTAACTACCCCTTTACTCCGGGACTAGTATGTCCTTTCTTTGCAGAACTGTTCCTTCTTTCCTCACACCCCATCCCTGCACCCCTGATTGGCCCTCTTGTGTTAGTCTTGGGCTGTCCTGTTGTCAACAGTCTGCCCCCTGATCATAGTTGACTGAGCCAGCAGTGGCTCTGGACCTTAGCTCGGCCAGTCAAACTCCTTCCCAGCATATTTTTACATGAGAACTAGAAAAGGATCCAGGCACCTTTAGTAGCTAAAACTCTTGAGTTATGAAGTTTGGAAGCTGCCAGGGTGATATTCCCTGATGCGTGAAAGAATTGGTCTTCAGTGAGAGAGAAGCAGATGGAAGCACCGAGGAAAGATGGAAAGTGCAGTGGCACCTAAGAGCTAGCTGTGTCTCTCCCACCATCAACATCACAGAAACAACAGGTTATATACGGAGCAGCATACTACATGTTCTATGCTCATTATCTCATTATGTAAGATTACAAATCTTACCCCATAACTTCCACAAGTTTAAAATCTGCCACGATGACTGAACACACAAATTATAATTTCAACAGTATGAATAAGTTCTATGGGAGTTATGTGATACTGAACAAAATGAGCAATAATGGGCTAACTTAGTGGAGAGAACGACCAGGACCTTCTTATAAGAAATGGGATGGTACCCAACCTGAGTTTCAAAGGAAGCGTAGAACTGAGCCAAGCAAAGAAATGGGGTTACAAGATGTCATTGGATAATGCGTAAAGTGAAGAAAGTGCCAGGAGTGTTTAGGATTGCCAGAAGCTTCAGTGGCAAGTGAGGGTAGTAGGATCTTAGGCTGAGAAGGGTTAGGTCAAGTAGAGCTTGATAGACTATTTTCTGTCTGCATCCTGCTAATAATCAATAATCCCTAAAAGGCAGGGGAATGACATGTTAGCTTTGCAGTTTAAATTGATGACTGGCATTACTGTGGAGGATGGATTTAAGGGAGGAAGAGGTTAAGAAAAAAAACCAGTAGGACAGCTGTTACAGTAGTCCAGGAGAAATAGTAACAGTGCTGTAAATGACATGGTGATAGTGGAGATGGGGAGGATCTATATTTATCAAATACACTTTTAAGACCGAGTAATTAGTTAGGTGTGGGGGATAAACAGTGAGGAAGGAAAAAAGTGAGCCTCCAGTATGTCACAGAGATTTGTTTAAGATCCTGCTTCCTCCTCGGTGGGTGAGCTGGGACCCAAACTTGGGTTTTCTTTTTCACAGGTCAGATGTTCTCAGGGCTCTCACACTGCTCATGGCAATTCAAGCATCTCTTGGGTGTCCATTTCTATTGTTTCTCCTTCACTCAAACATTTCTGATTAAATAGACATTGACAATCTATTGTGCTAGGTATCAGGAATAAAAAATGTGTAAATTATTACTCTTGTCTGTAGGGAGCTCAAGTAGGGTATGCAGGTAGGCAAACAATTACAATATCATATGACAAAAAGTATTATTCAGATATCTACAAATATCTGTGGGAGAAGGAAAAAAAGTGGAATTAAATGTATTACTATATTATAAAGGGTTTGTAGATGAAAGGATATTTGATCATTAGAGTCTGGGCAAAGGGAAGAGCATGTGTGCTTTGGGACATCATTTGTTTTCATTGCAAGCAGTTTGTTTGGCTCCAGCAAAGTAAAAACTACCTGCTGGAGTTCCTCAGAGGGCAGGCGGGTGGAGGAGAGAGCAAGCTAAGAGCTCTTCTGTTTGTGCCTTCTTTCTTCCTTCTGTACCTACCCTGCAGAGGGCACATCGGTGGTTTCCTGATCTAATAGCCAGGAATTCTTTCATTTGGAGGAAAACATAAGGTCATATCCTTTTGACTCCCATATTTTTAAACTTTGGAAACTATTGCTGATAAGAGGAAAACAAAGCTATTAGTGAGTGTTTTGTTCTGTGTGTTTTCCCTTTAGAGTTGCGTGAGAGCTGATTAGGGAGAAATCTTTTCCTTGAAGTGGTGTTTTCTGCTTTGTGTGAGCACTACAACCCTCTACTTGCAGATAACACTAACTGCCAGTGGTATCTCCTAAGAAGTAGCCCATACCTCCATTGTTCTTTTGTTTTTCATTTTTATCTGATAGTACAGTACTTAATTCCACCTTCCAGGTAACCAGTGCATTAGGCTAAGTGTACAAGAAGTTGGTTCTAATACATTACACTAAGGATAAAACAAGCTGGAACCAATCCAAGCCTCACTCATCCTCCTTCCCCCGTAGCAGTGCAAAGCCTGGTTCCTTGCATGATGCCAGGGTGAGGAAGGAACAGGTGGAGAGGTCTCTTATTCTAAATACCTTGCTCTTGAAGGTTTCTGAAACCAGAAAGGCAATTGAGAGAGAAGGAAGGGTGAAGCATAGTGTATAAATGCTGCTTTTACATATACGATGTGATTCACTTCTGCCAACTTTCCTGAGGTATACATTATTATCCTAACTCTACAGTGAGGGAGGGGACTAAGGCTCAGAGAAATTAAGTAATATGTCCAAGGTCTCACAGATAGTGGTGGGATTGGGATTTAAAACCAAGTTTGGGGGGGCGGGGGATGAATTGGGAGATTGGGATTGCCAAATATGCATTACTAATAAGAAAAAAAATCAAATTGTACACTTTAAATATATGCAGTTTATTGTAAATTTTTTTTTTTAAATTAAAAAACATAAGAAAAATAAAACCAAGTTTGTCTAACTCCAAAACTGTGTTCTTTTCCTTTGTTACAGTGTTCTTCCCCTTTCCTGACTGTTCACAACTTTCTGTATTTCATCACTTCCAAGACACTTTTTTTTTTTTCACATTGTGAGCTTATCTGAAAAGGGAATACATAGTGTGTTACAAGTGCTATTAGCAAGAGAGAATCGTACCTCTTTGTCGTGGCCTGTGTGTGCACAAGCTTGTGTATTATTCTTTTAGTCACAACTCAGTAACTGTAGTCACTTGATGTTTTCACCAACAAATCAGTAGAGAACATATGAAGAAGGAATATGAGTCCTAGTTTTCTGAAAACCTTCCTTTGATACGTGGTAAAATCAACAAATCACCACCACAAAAACATGCACAGTGAGAGTCTGGGGCTTGGGAGAAGATCTCAAGGAAAATACTAGAGCACTTTTCAGAAATGCTGCGTCGCTGTTGCCCTTGATGGCACAAGGGAGAATACTGTATAGGAAAGTAACAGCTGTGACGTTCTTAGACCCAAGTTACACAGAAGAGGCAAACTGGTTTTGCTTATATTGTTCTGTTTTTGCTCGTATTATTATTGTGCTCATATTTTCTCATTATGTAAGGTAGGCGTGTGATAAAAATCTTTGCTCGAAGTGGCCCACATAACCCTGGAACCCATTCGTGAATGCACTCTCTTCCTTCAGCCATGTGGCACTTTCATAGAGCAAGGTTGCAGTGTGACAAGACTAGCCACCATGTTTTTGAGATTTTATTGTCTTGCAGGTATTGTGTTATAGCAGGTATTATATCCTTTAATCCCAACAACAGTCTTGCCAAGTAGTTATTTTCCTGATTTCACAGAAGAGGAAATGAGGCTTAGAAAGCTTACATAATTTGCTCAAGTTCATACCATTAGAAAGAGCAGGATCTTAACTCAGATTTTCAGACTAAACAATCTTGCTGTTAAACATCATGTTCTATTACTTTTCAGATATTTTCTGCACATCACACCAGAGGTACAGCACTCTGGAGTGCATGTGACAAGCACTAGTAGGTTTCTGACAAATTAAATAACAAATCCTTGTTTTGGCCCCTGAAGAAGGAAGAAGTTCAGAGTAGCCAGGGCAACAGTGAGTGACTAATGTCAATGAAAAAATATTGCCTGCTGTATCAGTAAACAAAGGATGTTGCAGCCATCAAGCCATCACATTACAGTGGCCCAACGATGGAGCCCTGAGGGACCTCAGGATAGAAACAGGACACCCCGCCCCCCCCCCCCCATCTAGCAGTCAACTACTACAGCCACCCCAGATGGTGCACCCTGAGGAGACTCAGGATGAGAAAGCACAGGATACTGGCCTCAGATAGCTGAGGTGCTTATCAAAGGTATGATTTCAGTGAGCCCAGACTCTTGTATCTCTCAATACATGGAAAAGCACTGAATTCCTTAACTTGAGCTTTCTGGTTTTCTTTAGTTAACATTAATCTTCTATAGTTCTGACTACCTTGTCTTGGTGCAGAATCTCCTATATATCCTGGCTCCTCACTTGCCTCTTTGGAATAGCCCTTAGCGGTATCTGAGAGGCTGTGTCCCAGCCTTACATCCTCAGTTTTGTCCTCCAAATAAAATGTAATTCTCTGCTTTTAGGTGGTGCATTTTTTTTTCAGTCAACACTAAAGGCTCCCAGAGTTTTCTTAGTATAGACAGAGGATCAGGTGGACTTTGGAGTCAGACATACTTGGATTTGAATCTTAAATAAGTCACTCACTGACTGCAAGAACTTGGAAAGTTGTTTAGCTTCTCAGAGTCTCATTTTTATGTAAAGGAAGATGGTAATTGTAAACCCGCTGGGTTTTTGTTTGCCTTAAAGGAGGTAATGAGTATGATTTTGTCACACTTAGCACACAAAGGCACTCCTGGGAAGACAGTTCTCTTTTCCCATTTCACGGGGTTAGTTTTGGGCTGAGCATCTCACTCTCATTTTACAGTTAGGCCTTTGCTTCAAGAAAGTTAAGCTGGCTGAGGAAAACTGTTTTCTGTTTCCTCTGCCCCCAAACTGGGTGGCACATGTAATCTTTTACTTATTCAGCACATTCATTGAGCACAGTGATATGCCACACAATGTGCCGGGCATCAGTGTAAAAAGAAAAAAAGCAAGAGCTTCAGCATCCGGGTATCTGCAAGAGCCCTGGCTCCATCAGGTGGTATAATCTTGGACATCAGCTCATCTTTCTGAACCTCACCTTGTTTATATAAAGTGAACAAAATACTTCCTCTTCTATTGTAGGTCAACTGTAAGGATTAGAAGAGAGAATTAAAATAAAATCGATTTGCACCGAAGAAGGAGTTAGTGTAATAGCTATTTCCCCTGACCTTGACATCCTTGGGTAGAATCAGGCTGCTTTGACTAGTTGCAAACCAAGTGATGGTGTATTGGAAATGCTTAACAACAGGCTCTCTGGGGAAAAAAAAAATCTCTGGTTGTAGCATTTGATGATTTCCGTGATATAAATCCTTCCAGGGAGCTCCAGCCCAACACTGACAACTGTTTCTCTTGCTCTGTCTTAATAGTATGCAAGCCCATCTGGTGATTTCCTATGTTAGATAATGTATTTGCAAGTTCCAGAGATTTGGGCATGGACATCTTTGGGGACCCCTTTTCTGCCTACCACAAATGGCTACCATTTATTTTGCTCTCTGCATTACTGTATCCTCTCAACAACACCGTTACATAGAGATTTTTATCCCTACTTTGCACATGAGGAAAATGTGACTCAGAGATGAACTTGCCAAAAGTAACCTAGGCAGCAAGTGTCAAACTGAGGTTTGAACTGGAGTCATCCAGTTCCCAAGACTATTTATTTTTCATCCACCTCCTTTTGTTGTCTCCCCTGTCAAGGATCCAGTAAACCAATTCCCTGATTTAGCAGAGAATTTCCATGGCAACAAGTGGGTTGCTGTGGTGGTGGTAGAGGGGGATTTATTTTCAGAGTTGTATGGAGTGGTCTAGAGTTGATCTGAAAATAGAAGTTGCTCTGGATGGCATGTCCTGTCGGTGGTGACCCCCTGCAGTAACCAGAGCAAACACCACCAAGAGTGTTTCTAGACTTTAGCTAGGCTGATTTCACAAAGCTTTGTCCATCATGGTCACACAAGGGATTTTTTTAAATGGAAAAAAATAAATCAGTGAAAATTAAATGAATCCTCTCCAAATAGCTGTGTTAGAACTCAAAGCTGTCTGACAGAGCAATAAAAATAGGGAGAATAGAGTAAATTCCATTTTAATTTCAGCCAGATTCATTGTCATCTTGGGGAGAGAGGGAAAGCTCACAAAAGCCATGCCTCATAAAGCCATTTTCTGAAAAATAACCCAAATACTTCTTAAGAAAATAGGTTAACTCAGTTTCCATGGGAATTGTCCCTAATGCTAAAATTCTATAACTGACAGGAAAAAGTGACAGTGACAGAGAAACCAAAATGAGTGTAGCTATAGAGACTTGGTGTTCATTTTCACATCCTGTTCTAATTGTTCCTTTGCAGTTCAGACTTCACCCCTTATTATGTTTTGAAGATAGGAACTAACCTATTCAGTTTGCGTCCATATCATTTCGCATTGTGGCTAACAGGAACTAAGTGCTTCATACATGTTGGTAGAATGCAGTTGACTGTTACACTACCCTGGTCGTTCCCAAATGCAACCCTCAGATGGGTAGCCCTAGAATCACCTGGGAGATTTGAAAAATACAGTTTTCCTATATTTATCATAGAGATTTTCAAGTACACTACCTGTGATATCTGCATTTTTATAAAGCCATGTAGGGGATTCTGAAATGCACCCACGTTTTAGAACCATATCTACCCTTGTTCACAAATTTATGGGCAACATGCTAGACTCACATTTGCCAAAAACGAAGGTTGAGTTAACAGTTTACTCTAA
Organism: Hippopotamus amphibius kiboko; assembly: GCF_030028045.1. Taxonomy (NCBI): domain Eukaryota; kingdom Metazoa; phylum Chordata; class Mammalia; order Artiodactyla; family Hippopotamidae; genus Hippopotamus; species Hippopotamus amphibius. The sequence continues at coordinate 62,978,579 of NC_080194.1, forward strand.
TAAAAAAAGCACAGGAAGCATTTTTATCCCTCATCGTGGTCTATTATGTGCCCCAGACTGGGTCAGGGGCAGTGAGGGATACCAGAACGATGAGCCTTATCCCCAAGAAACATAAATTGTATTAGAACACGGAGGGCATCTTTAAGATTCATGTCTGTCTGGGATAGTCTTGGGGGGCTGGTGAGGAACTGTGGGAACTTCTGATAATAGCGTGTATCAAAAGGGGAAACTGGAGGCGCACTGATTTGGTTGAAAGACAGCAGAAACTTACGGCAGGAAAAGAAGATCAGAACCGGTTACTACTGAAGGTGGTGATGCTGCCCAGACACGGCCAACTGCCTGCACCTGGAACAGCAGTGCTCTTGCTGTGAACACTGAGGCTGAGCAGTAGCCTGAGCTCCATTCGCAGGGTGTGGCCGTTAGGCTTTTAGCAGGAGCAAGAACATGGTTCTGGCTCTTGGTACTGAAGTGGCAGGAACATGGCCACAAAGCCAGAGCAGAAAATGAGGGAAATCAGAGAAAAAAACAGTTCATGGCCAAGAGAGCTAATTTATGAAGCTCTGGAAGGCAACCCCCTAATCTTTAAGTACCTGGAACCAGAGAAAAATTGTGTTGCTGTAATTATAGTCCTACTCTTACTCATAGCATTGCCGAGGAAACATTAGTTACAGACATACCTTGGAGATACTGCGGGTTTGGTTCCAGACCACTGCAATAAAGTGAATATTGCAGCAAAGTGGGTCACACAATTTTTTGGTTTCCCAGTGCATATGAAAGTTATGTTCACACGATACTGTCATCTGTTAAGTGTGCAATAGCATTATGTCTAAAAAACAATGTTCATACCTTAATTTAAAAATACTCTATTGTTAAAACAATGCTATCATCTAAGCCTACAGTGAGTTGAGATCTTTTTGCTGTTGGAGGGTCTTGCCTCGGTGTTGTTGGCTGCTGAGCGATCAGGGTGGTGGTTCTTGATGATTGGGGTGGCTGTGGCAATGTCTTAGAATAATACAACGATGAATGAAGTTTGCTACATCGATTGACTCTTCATTTCATGAATGATTTCTCCATAGCATGCAATGCTGTTTGATAGCATTTTCCTCACAGTAGAACTTCTTTCAGAATTGGAGTTAATCTTAAATTCTGTTGCTGCTTTGTCAACCAAGCTTATGTCATATTCTAAATCCTTTGTTGTCATTTCAGCAACATTTCTTCATGGCATCTTCACCAGGATTAGATTCCATCTCAAGAAACCACTTGCTTTAGTCATCCATTAGAAGCAACTCCTCATCAGTTAAAGTTTGATCATGAGATTGCAGCAATTTTGTCACATCTTCAGGCTCCAATTTTAATTCTAGTTCTCTTGCTATTTCCACCACATTTGCAGGGACTTCCTCCATTGACTTCTTGAACCCTCAAAGTCATCCATGAGGGTTGGAATCAATCTCTTCCAAACTCCTGTTAATTTTGGTATTTTGATCTCTTCCCATGAATCATGAATGTTCTTTTTTTTTTTTTTTTTTTTTTTTTTCGCTTTTTTTTTATTTTTATTTTTTATTTTTATTTTTTGGGCACACAGGCTTAGTTGCTCCGTGGCATGTGGGATCTTCCTGGAGCTGGGATCGAACCCGTGACCTCTGCATTGGCAGGCGGATTCTTAACCACTGCGCCACCTAGGAAGCCCTCATGAATGTTCTTAATGGCATCTAGAATAGTGAATCCTTTCCAGAAGATTTTCAATTGACTTGCCCAGATCCATCAGAGGAATCACTGTCTATGGCAGCTGTAGCCTTACAAAATTTCTTAAGTGATGACTTGAAAGTTGAAATTGCTCCTTGATCCATGGGCAGCAGAATGGATGTTGTGTTAGCAGGCATGCAAACAACATTAATGCACCTTGGGTGAACAGGTGCATTATCAATGAGTAGTAATATTTTGAAAGAAATCTTTTTTTCTGAGCAGTAGGTCTCCATAGTAGGCTTAAAATATTCAGGAAAACCATATTATAAACAGAGGTGCTGTCATCCAGGCTTTGTTGTTCCATTTATAGAGCACAGAATAGATTTAACGTAATTCCTAAGGGCCCAAGGATTTTTGGAGTGGTAAATGAACATTGGCTTCAACTTAAGGTCACCAGTGCATTAGCACCTAACAAGAAAATCAGCCTGACCTTTGAAGCTTTGAAGCCAGGCATTGACTTCTGTCTAGCTATGCAAGTTCTAGATGCCATTTCTTCCAATATTAGCCTGTTTCATCTACCTTGAAAATCTGTTGTTTAGTGGAGCCACCTTCATTATCTTAGATCTTCTGGATAAGTTGCTTCAGCTTCTACATCAGCCCTCACTGCTTCACATTGCATTTTTGTGTTATGAAGACAGCTTCTTTCCTTAAACCTAAAGAACCAACCTCTGCTAGTTTCAGACTTTTCTTCTGAAGCTTTCTCATGTCTCCCAGCCTTTATAGAATTTTAGAGAGTTAGGCTTTGGCTTAAGGGAATGTCATGTCTGGTTTGATCTTCTGTCCAGACCACTAAAACTTTCTGCATATCAGCAATAAAGCTCTTTCACTTTCTTACCATTTCTGTGTTCACTGGAGTAGCACTTTTAATTTCTTTCAATAACTGTTCCTTTACTTTCACAACTTGACTAACTGTTTGGCACAAGTGGGCTGGCTTTTGACCTATCTCGACTTTCAACATGCCTTTCTCATTAAGCTTCATCATTTCTAGATTTTGATTTAAAGTGAGAATGTGCGACTCTTCCTTTCACTGGAACACTTAGAAGCCATTTTAGGGTTATTCATTGACCTAATTTCAATATTTTTGTGTCCCAGGGAATAGGAGGTCCCAAGGAAAGGGAGAGGGACAGGGGACAGGCTGGTCAGTAGAGCATTCAGAGCACATATAACATTTATCAGTTAAGTTCACCATCTTATAGGGGTGCAGTTTGTGGTGCCACAAGACAACGACAGTAGTAACATCAAAGATCACTAGTCACATATCACTGTAACAAATATGATAATAATGAAAAGGTTTGAAATATTGTGAGAATTACCAAAATGTGACACAGACACACAAACTGAGCAAATACTGTTGGAAAAATGGCACTGATACACTTGCTCCCTTCAAGGTTGCCACAAACCTTCAGTTTGTAAAAAACACAGTATCTGTGAAGTACAATAAAGTGAAGTGCAGTAAAATGAGGTGTGTTTGTGTAATGAAAGAATGAGAGACATGTGAGTATAAAGCAAAGAATAATAGAATAGCAAAATACTATGTAGTATTACATAGTAGACTATGTAATAGTAGTCATGACATGACATAGTCTCTCAATTCAGCATGAGTTTATGCCCAGAAAATATGATAAAAATAAAAATGTGAAACAGATAAAAAATAAAAGAAAGAGAAAGAGAAGGTAAATGAAGTACCAGAACTGCTTTATTAACAGCTGGACAAGCACCCAATACCTTAGTGCCTAGTCTGGAATGTGTCTTTTAAGTCAACACTCCACCCATAAAATGTGACTCAACAAAAGTCCTGAGCTCTGAACACTGGGATAGCATTTTCCCCAAATAGCCTACATTATTCCATTTCTGTCAGCATCTTCTAGTGCTGGGTCTTCTCCTTTCTGGGGACACCATTAAAATAAGGCAAAGCCTCTCCCTTATTTTTCATCAGAGCACTCAACACTAGTTGATATTTTATTATAAATTATTTTAAATTATCTATAGAATGTGTCCCACCTAAAAGTGTGCTCTGTGAGGGAGATGGCCCATCTTTCCTGTTCACCATTCTATTCCCAATGGCTTTTGTAGACCCTGCTCATCAGTTACTTGTTGAATAGATGAATAAATGCATGTGTGAGAGAGTGAGTGAATAATCTTGGGAATGAAGTGATTAAACATGAAATTCTGAGTTTCTTTTGAACCACTCTCTTGAGGGATAGTTTATCAAGCATAAAACATAGGAAGAATAGGGTTGCTGGTCATATAAAATAGGACTTTCTGTTCTGGTTATATAGGATGTATACTTTCTGTTCCCACACTAAACAGGAAATGACTCTTCTCACCAAAATGGAATATAAAATTCTTCAACTTAAACCAGTAGTCAGTATAGTCTAGGCTAAATGTGGTAAAAATAAACCCCACAATTTCAGCCACTTGACACAGTAAAATGTAACTTCTTTTTCCCATCACAACCCCTTGAGTGATTTTCCTATAAGCAGTGACTTGGGGAGCTCAGCCCTTTCCATCTTGTGGCTCCACCATCTTGAACTCTTTCTTTTCAAAGCTTTAATGTGGGGATAGAGAGAGCAGGGAAATTGTGTGGCATGTTACGGCCAGGATGTGAAGTGATGTACATTACTTCCATCTGTTTTCCATTAGCATAATATCATTGAGTTGTAAGAGGGCTGGAAAATGTGATCATCCTCTGTGCCAAGGAGGTAAGTTATGGTTTGGTGAATACATGGCGTTGTCTCATGTTAAATTTTCAACACTGAGTTTAAAAATAAGAAGAGCCGTGCTATTTCTAGCCATAGCCAACAGGTATAGAAAATACAGATAGGAAACAAAATAGTCTATACAAATCCTTTAACAAAGATCCTGTGATAAAATATTACTTAACTTGTTCACTAGGTATATATGAAGTTATTACTATGTACCACTCTTTCCACTGTCTTACAGCCTATAATCTAGAAGGAAAGATACACGAGCTATTGTAATGAAGCAAGATGAATGTCTTGATAAAGTATAGCATGCTGTAGGAAAACCATAATAATATTTTAAAATAATAATAATTACAAGGATTTTGAGCATTTGCTGTGTATCAGGCACTTTAAAGATATTATTGCATTTATTTTTCACAATGGTAAGAGATAGACACTTGTTGTTTTGACTAAACCAAGGCTTAGCGAAAATCAGCAGCTTCCTCAGGGTCACGCAATAATTAATATACTTCAAGTAACTGAATAAGAAATGATTAGCCTTGGTAATGAAAGTTTCTAAAACAAGAATGGGATGGTTTTACCCCAGATCATGTCATGTAGCATGAAATAATGTAAACTTCCCAGAGGAAAACCCACATGAGATGAGCACTGAGACGATTCCATGACCACACAGAGATTCTTACCAGCTCCTTTTTTACCAGAGGTGACAGCAGGATCCACTGTGCACTCCCTTCATCTGCTGCACAGAGAGCTGAAAATAAAGCCCATAGAGTTCCCATTCCGGAGTGTGAGCCGTGCTTTTTTAAGCAAATTTTTTTTGTCTTTTTTAGTCCCAACTTAAAAAATCTCAGTCACTGCAAAATACTCAATCTCGTACCTCTCTATCATCTTATCTATCATCTACCTCTATCTATCTACCTATCTATATCCATCTGCTTATCTACCTATCTATGTATCTATCTATCTATAGATAGATATCTGTCTAATCTATCTATCTAATCCATTTTACCTGCCTACCAACCTAGAGAGAGAAGCGAAGTGTAGAGAAGCAGGTGCTTCCTTTGAAATTTGTCTCTCATGCTGGCATGTGCTACGCCCTGGCCATGTGGTTATATATCCACATAAACAAATAAGAAAATATTTGTGAGTGCACACACTCCCATTCCAAGTAAATGAGAAATGTTATGCTCAGCTTAAGTAATTTGTTGTTTTAGTGATTGATGTAGGAATTAGTAAACAACACAATTTATATTTATGATATTCTTAATATGAAAACCATTATCTTTCCATAGCCAGAAAGCAAACCAAAAATAACCAGAGTTCTGCTTAGCTTTTTAACGTGAACTGCCTCCCCCTTACCCTGCTCCAACTTCTCTGCCAGAATTTAAATTCCTAAGTAATATAAATTTCCCACAGAGGCAAAAGAAAGATTCAATAATTGTTCTGCAAAGTAAAGAAGCCAGCTAGGATAGCATATTCGACTTGGATATTTTCCATTGCAGTGCTGTGGAGATAACAGATTTAATGAGAATGGTATAATGAGGCAGGGAACAATCTCATCCTTGAGCCAAAGTCACATTTTTCTCTCCACAGGATGGAGTAAAGAGGTGGATTGTGCAAGCAGCTCACCTGGTGAACCCACTGTTTTTGCAGATGTAAGTGGCTCGCAGCTGGATTTAACTGCTGTGATTTGTTTACCCGTATGTGGTATTACATGAAATAGAGAGGAGTTGAAACCTGGGAGTGGGAAATGCAATTTTTAGCACAGTCTCCCTGTCAGCAATGGGAATTGCTTTTCGAAAACTGAAAGTATCCTTGATGAAAACGTTCTTCGACATACTCAACATTGCCTTGGGATAAATTTTTCCAGAAACCATGGAACACTTCTTCATTTTGCAGTTTTATAGCATTTTATTGTCTCCTTTATGAAATGCTGTGAAGCTCTTGCACTGCCCTCTGCTGTTTTCTGAGCTGCATAGCCAAGGTGTTCACAAGTAAGATGCTGAGATCACTTAATTCAAATGAAATACTTTAAGTGCCTGTTAAGCACTAAGGATGCACGGACAATTAACAAAGAGTGTAGTGAGTAAAGCCCAGGCTTTAAAGTCAGGCAGAATGAATCCTGATTCCAGCCCTACCTCATGCCAGCTATGAGACTGTGGGGAATTTATTTACATTTTCTCAGGCTTAAGGCTCAGTTTCCTTATTCACAAAAAAACTTACTGCATCATGTGATAAGAATAAGTTATGCATGCCAAGTGTCTGAAACAGAGTAGACACCACGGTATGGAGCTATTATGATAGAGATTAGCCATGCACTCAAGAAGAGGACAGGACAAGTAGAGATCTGGCAGTTTAGGATTATGTAGCAAGAGGAGAGTCTGATCGGGTGGCTCTTATAGTGACCCAGGTAGTGAGATCCTCACCGAGGATGTCAGCTGTGAGAAAGAATGAAACTGTTTAAGGAAGTCCACACTGCTAGCCAAGTGGAGATCATTCAGCAAGGGAGGCGGGGAGAGACTGGAAGAAGCTAGATACTTATGATTTGCCCATTTTTCTGTATGTGTATTTCTATGAAAGTGTATTTTAAAATGTGCAAGATTTTTTGTGAATAATTTGTGCTTTTCATTGGAAGACACTAAAAAGGATTTAAAATGTATGTGTGTGTGTGTGTGTACCACAAACTTCTGGATCAGGTTCAGAATCCTAGTCCATATCACATATTTGGGGATTTGTTTTGTAGAATGTAGTCTTTTTTTTTCACATGAAGACTGACATCTTACCTAAGCCAAGCTGGTGGCAGAAGGCGGGGAGGGGTTGTTGAGAATAGATCGCAGTCTGCTTCTCTGGAATCTAGACATTTCACAGCTTGTCCTGGAGACAATCAGAATACACAATGACATGCTTTGACAAACAGACTAACAACAAACTTGAATCATATTTGGGCCATCAGGTGAAATCAACTAAACAATCAAAATGATTTTCTCAAAAATGTTTGGTTCCATTTTTACGTATTACGTATTAAAGCCAGTGTTTGGATCCAGATTAAAGTTTGGAACAAATGGGATTGTTTGTACATTAAAATATAGTTATGAAATCATTTTAACATTTTGAATAATGTAGTAAAACACAACATAATGCTATGAATGGTAAAAAAAAAAAACAATTAAATTGCCTAAAATACAGGATTGAACGATTGCATGTAAATGAAAAACCATAGTTTGTATTTGGTCTGAACAGAAAGCACAAACATAAAGACGATGATAGTTATTCCACACACAAACACCAGACTGGGAAAAACCCCACTTGATTATGACGCTGTTTACTTTCCTTTCCAAACCCCAGCTTCGGAATTTGAGTCTAAGAACTGGCTTGGGCAGAGTACAAGAGCAAAAGTGTTGTATCTTTGTTTGATTATCATTGTCCTGCTGCAAGTTACATGGACATCTTTTTTAATGTTGAATGTTATTAGAAAATACAAATAAGATTTTAACTTAGCTCAAAATCACCAAAAGAGAAACAAGAATAAGGAAACATGCACAGCCCAAAAAACTGGAGGAGCCAATGGCTATAGTAAAGAAAAGTGATGGAGCCCTAGTGATAATAGGTGTGTAGGCCCTGAAATGATTTTTATTTTAATTTGGCACAAGGTGTTTTTAAAAAAAATCGAATTAAGAGTAAAACTGAGCATGACTAGCTGAATCATGAACGGAAGACCTATTGCAGCTTTGGTACAAATCTGTTTTATACACCCCTGTGTGGCAATATTTCTGAGCCATTTTCATGGTGACTCATGGCGGATGATGTCCATATGTCTGACGTGCTGGGCATATACGGACTTTTTTCACAGAAATATAAAAGCTTTTGTGAGAACGTACAGTAAATAGCCCCACAGAAATCTTTTCTTTTTGGTGAGGTACTTACACAAAATATTTATTGAGAGCCCGTGAATAATAAAATCGGTCCCAAATAAGTATTTACTTTAAAAGGCTAAAGAGTATCATGGCTAATCTAAAGTTATTACTTTTAGAAAGATCTGATTTTTTTTCCAGACATCTATTCCACAGGTATTATTAAGATGAACAATTTAATATCATTTCAGGATAAGCACAAGCATAGTTAATTTTATTGTTAAAGTGTTAAGACAATTTTCTGACTTTTTTTTTTTAGCTCTTTATTGGAATATAATTGCTTTACACTCTTGTACCAGCTTTTGAGGTACACCAAAGTGAATCAGCTGTATTTATACATATATCCCCATATCCCCTCCCTCCTGCGACTCCCTGCCACCCTCCCTGTCCTGGCCCTCTAAGGCATCACCCATCATCGAGCTGATCTCCCTTTGTTATACAGCAACTTCCCACTAGCTATCTGTTTTACAGTTGGTAGAGTATATATGTCTATGCTACTCTCTCACTTCGTCCCAGCTTCCCCTTCACCCCCCGCCCCCCTAACCCTGTGTCCTCCAGTCCATTCTCTGCATCTGCATCCTTATTCTTGCCCAGTCACTGACTTTCATCACATATTTTATGGTATTAATTTTTCCCCTGGTATTAGGTTAATCTGGTTGCTTTTGATTTGGTAATAGGCACATGCTTTTGTGGATTTAGTACTAGAAGTATTCTGTACGTCTCTCTCACTGATATACGTCAAAGAGATAAGTATACACAGGAACACAGCCAGTCGGTTGGGCTGTGTTGCACAGATAGGGAGGTTGTAGGTTATAGGCTGTCTCTTACTCAAGGAAGCATAACAGAATACAGATGAACAGTGATGATGTTATTAAAGATAACCTTGAATGTACCCTAATATTTTTTCAGTAAAGCTTCACAAATACTTGAACTTAACAGAAATCAATGAAAATAACAAGAAATAAATACCTGATATATACCTTAGAATGATAGCACTAATACATTTCCACTGTGATATATCCGACAACTATAAAATTATTGCATTTTCCAAGGAGAGTTGATACTTCTGTTAATGCAGACCTGTTCACAGAAGCTGTGTAGTAGAGTGAGCTCTGGATTCACATTCAGGCCCTGAAGTTATACTTGCCAAGTGACTATGAGTGGTCATTTAATTTCTCAGAATCCCAGTTTTCTAATATTTAAGTTTAGGATAATAATATTCACCACATAAGGAAGATTATATGATATAACATGTGTTAAGTGCTTATCCCTATGCCCGGAACATAATAAATAATCTAAAAAATAGTAGCTGACCTTGATAGAAGCAAATGATCACGCAGCAGAGAACATTAAAGGACAGTTTGCCACAAAAATGTAAGTTGTAACAATAGTGATATTTTAAATGGTTGACTTTATGGTTTTACTTCCCTGGATGCTGATAGGAGAGTAAGAATAGGATAAGGCAGTGGGAAAAGTGAATCAAGAATGAGGTCTCAGCTGCAAACTCACTTCCGTCTGTTCCCAGTCGGAGGCTCTGAAGCATGAATAGTCTGACAGTCTTGGTCTCATCTTGAGGCAGTGGGGGCAACCTTTGCTTCAGCCTCCCACAGCCCAGGGAAGTCAGCCATTGGCCAAATATGTGGATCTGAAGGAGGTGGGACTGGTATGGGGAGCTTTCTTGCCTTTAGGGGGCAATTCTCCTGAGAAGGAGGCAGCACTTGAAGCAGCCAGGGTGATACACCAGCCAGAAGAGGGGATATGGGCAGAGCACACCACAATAACATCCCTGTGACTACCATCCGTCCTCAGTAGGGGCTACTCAGTAGCAGAGAAGCCCTCTGCTAGGACTATATGGCCTAATTGTGTGCCTACCTTCCAACTTATCCTTTCTTTTCTCTTTTCTTCTCTCTCTCTCTTCTTCCCTCTCCCTGATCTGGATCACTCTTTAATTTCTGTTGTCATATTCTATCCATAATGTCCTACAATTCAACATATTCCATGTCATACTTGTCATTTCCATATATCAGTCTTGATATATCCACTGCAGAGGATTTCAGCCTCTTTGTCCATAACTCTGGAATGTTTTGTCCTTAATGCATAAAATACTGCAGAATGATGTGGGTAAGGTCCAGGACACAGTGCCATAACTTGGGTTTGAAACATCTCCACCATTTGCTGACTCAGTGAGCTGAGCTCTGGGTCTCAGTCTCTATATCTGTAAAATAGAAGTAATACCTACCTCTAGTAGAAGTGTTACCCACCTCTTAATATTCCTTGATAATTTAAATGCAATAATCCCTTAGTACATTTAAAGTACTCAGAACAGTATCTGACACAGGGAAAGCAATAGCTAATTATGAAGTGTTTGTAGTCCTAAAGCACAGAGGATGCTTTTTTCAATTGTGTTTTTACTTCTCTGGTTATTACCATCTCTCTTAATAGCTATTGCCCACATTTGTGCAAGTTTGGATATCCATAAGGTCTAATTCTTCCCGAATGTCAGCAAGCTCCACCTATGTCTTCTGCCTACAAATAATTTCTAGAAAAGACTTTTCAATACTCTCTGTGACTATACTAATGAGGTGCCGTTTTTAGTGAAGCTATGACTGATTTTTAGACCAAGTGTTGCTTGGAGGACTCTTCCCCATTACCATGAAGCCCTTTCTTTTTATAGCACATTTTTTCTGTCTCATATCTACTGTTTCCCAAGCTCCAAAAACTGGGAATAAAATTGCCTCTTGGAGACAACATTTTAGTCTTTAAAAACAGCAATATGTGCCACTGTTTGGCCACTGTGGTGCTCATTTAATACTAAAAATTACCCTAAGAGATATTATCCCCATTGATTTAGAAAATAAAGCAGTAAGAAAGCCCTAAATGTAAGACTGGAAACCATAAAACTCCTAGAAGAAAACATAGGCAGAACACTCTTTGACATAAATCTTGGCAATATTTTTTGGATCTGTCTCCTCAGGCAAGGGAAACAAAAGCAAAAATAAACAAATGGGACCGAATTAAACTTAAAAGCTTTACACAGCAATGGAAACCATCGACAAAGCTAAAAGACAACCTACTGAACGGGAGAAGCTATTTGTAAATGATATATCTGATAAGGGGTTAGTATCCAAAATATATAAAGAGCTCATAGAACTCAATAAAAAACCTTCTTTAAAAACTGGGCAGAAAACCCGACAGACATTTTTTCCAAAGAAGAATACAGATGACCAAAAGGCACATGAAAAGATGCTCAGCATTACTAATCGTCAGGGAAATGAAAATCAAAACCACAATGAGCTATCACCTTACACCTGTCAAAATCGCTATTGTCAAAAAGGCAACAAATAATAAATGTTGGCAGGATATGGAGAAAAGGGAATCCCAGTTCACTGTTGGTGGCAATGTAAAGTGGTGGAGCTGCTATGGAAAACAGTATGGAGGTTTCTCAAAAAATTAAAAACAAATTACCATACGATCCAGCTATTCCACTTCTGGTTATATATCTAAAGAAAATGAAAACATTAATTAAAAAAGATATATGTATCTCATAGTTTATAGCAGCATTATCTACAATAGCCAAGATATGGGAGCAATGTAAATGTCTATCAACAGGTGAATGGATAAAGGACATGTGGTATATATAAATGGATTATTACTCAGCCATAAAAAAGAATGAAATCTTGCCATTTACTGCAACATGGACAGACCTGGAGGGTATCATGCTTAGTGAAGTAAGCCAGACAGAGAAAGACATATACTGTATGTTTTCACTTGTGCATGGAATCTAAAAAATAAAACAAGTGAATGCATATAACAACAGAAACAGACTCATAGATACAGAGAATAAACTAGTAGTTAACAGAGAGGAGAGGGATGGGGGAGGGGCAATACAAGGGGAGGGGATAAAAAAGGTACAAACTACTAGGTATAAAATGAGATACTGAGAATATAACCACTGCAGTAAACTCCAAAGTGAGTATAATCTATAAAAGTATGGAATCGCTATGTTGTCCACCTGAAACTAACATTGTAAACCAACCATACTTCAATAAAAGAAGAAAGAAAAAAAGAAGCAGGGAGAGAGATTCAGTTCACATACAAGGTCACAAAGCAGATTCTGTGTTTAGCTGTTTCATGCTCACTACTTGTGGGCTACCTCAGCTGCCCCAGGCCCTCCTGCACCAAGGTTCTACATAGGTAAGGCCCCAGACACACACACACACAGAAAAGATCTGCGTGGGCCAGTTTGTGTCTAGTTCTTCACCAAAGGTTACATTCAGGGAAAAGCGGATATTGGTTAATTTCTGTTGTTTAAGCAATTAGTTATTGTCATTTATTTATTGACAGTTGTTTTGAATTGTCCTTTTAGTGGGTAAAGATAGGATAAATGTCACTTTGTAACTGAAATGTATTGTCATTTTAGTGATCACCAGATTCCTGATTCCACCTCCATTTACAGTTTGAACTTTGGGGGTTTTCAAATAATTCACAGGGGAAAGCCCTGTGCTGTAGTGGTTGCTCAGACCTGTTAGTAAGGTGACTCTGGGTGGTTGTCAGACATCACCATGCTGCTCTTTCCTCTTTTTTTAAAGTAGGGCTAATAATACTGGCTATTTGTAGAGTTAACGAGAGCAAATAAGATAATATATAAAAATATATATTTAAATATCAACCACTATTATTATACATGGTTGTGAGAAGGTAGAGGGAAGCATGGTTTGGGAACAAGTATTGGCTAAAGGCTTGGGATATCCTTGGATAAATAGAGGACTCATGAATTTAATAATAAGAAAATTATTAGATAAATACTTTGTGGGACATTCTATAGGACAATTAGACTGGATTCCTAAAAAATGTCAGTGTCATTAGTGAGAGTAAAAAGTCAGGAACTTTGCATGAAAGGATGCTAAAGAGGTAAGACACCTTAAATTCTGTATGTGATTCTCTCAGTTGGATCCTAGATTTGAAGGGAAAAAAACCACCATAAATCAATGATTCTCAAACTTCAATGTGTTTAGAACCACTGTATTTAGATCTCGTTAGATGAGTAGAATCTGGGCTTCTGCATTTCTAGTAAGCTCCCAGGTAATGTTCTTTCTGTCCAGTCTGCAGACTGCACTTTAGGGAGTTAGGAATTGGAACAATGGGGACATTTAAATATGGGCCACATGTTAGAAAACATATACATGTCAAAGTTCTTGAGTGTTATAAAGGCATTATGCTTATATAGGAGAATGTAATTATTTTTAAGAAATACTGTTGAAATACTTGTTGAGATAGTATGAAACATTTTCAAATAGTTTGAGCAAACAAAGTGTGTGTGTGCACATAGGTGTGTGAGAGAGGAACAACTGTGGCAAAATACTAACAAATTGTCAACCTTATTTGCAGATATTTGGGTGTTCATTATATTAATCTTTCACTTTTTCTATAGGTTTGAAATTTCTCAAGATGAATATTTTTGAGAGAAATATGGCTCATCCATGTAGTAATTTTCACAGTAGTTTCTAAGATATTTATTGTCTCATCCCATCTCCAGTAGAACTTTAAGCATCTTTACCTCCAGTATTCCTTTCCGGCTCAATTCAGAATCTATTCCCAGAATTTTTTACTAAGGGTAGGGGGTCTATCTTCTGGATGAGTTGGTTTGCAAGGTATTGCTGAGCGCCTCTAGGGCTTAGGCCACCGCAGCACCCTCTGACCATTCCACCCAAACTAGAGCTTTCAAAGCCTCTTTTAAAGATTTTGTATATTTCTCATATCTGATTGTGGAGTTTCTTCCAAAGTGAGAGCCTTCTCTCTTAGGGGTATCTGAGGTGATTTCTGGATTTCCCAGTTCTTACAACCACCAAGAGTCATTTTATTCTTTCTTTCACTACCTCCTACACAATTCGTGATCTCACACAGGCTTATTGATGTAGGGGTTTTAACCTCACCTCCTTGTATTTTGGATATTGGAGATTAAAATGTACCTAGTTTCATTAAAGATGTTGTTTGTTGAACTTTTTCTGTTGTTATATACACCAGTCAGGATTAGTCAGAGAAACGACACCACTATGAGTATTACAGGATAAAGAATTTATGATAGAAATGAGATCTTACATAATTGGGGGAAAAGCTAGGGCAGTGAAGACCTGGTAAGGAGAGTCAGAGTATCAGAGAAGGTGTCACAGGCGGGCAAGTCAGAGCTTGCAGGGAAATTGGAAGAGCCAAGCGCAGCCACACAGCAAGGTAGGATCATAGAATAGGAACTTGTGGGAGGGTCTGTAGAAAACTGTTGCTTCTTTGTAGCAACCATTTCTGTTGGCCTGCTGCCAAGCATGTGGTAGGGCGCCTGTTCCTATTCACCACCAGCGTTCAGGAAAATGAGCTGGATGCAAACCAGGGAAGAACAAGGATAGACTGGCTCCATCCAGTCATGTCTGCATCTACCCATCACCATAACTGACCTCAAATACTTTCCAGAGGCAGTGGCCGCTGACTCACCTTTGCCTTCCAGATCTTGTGCAGGTTTCTTTTTAACCAACTCTAAGCTAGAACAATACCGGGAAAGGGATTCTGGAAGGTATAGTTCTCAGCTTAACTAAGTCTCCTCAGCACAATCCAGCCCACCCTAGAAACTCTCCTGACTCCCCATTTTCAGTTGAATGCTCATCCTTGCACCCCTGTTCCATATTGGGCATTTCAGTCATTGACCTGACTTTTTTTTTTCCTCAAGATTACATAAGATTACATATTTCCCCCAAAGAGATCTAAAAGATATTTACTTATATATTGTACTAAGAGTTTTAAAGTGTATTATATTTATTAATTCATCTAGGGCAGGGATCAAAAAACTTTTCTGTAAAGAGCCAGATAGTTAATACTTTTGGCTTTGTGAGTCACATGATTTCTGTTGAAATTGTTCAACTCAGATGGTGTAGCATGAAAGAAGTTATAAGCAGTCCATAAATTAATGTGTATGGCTGTGTTCCAATAAAACTTTATTTATAAAAATAGGCAGCATCTTGGACTTGGCCCATGGACCATTTTTTGTTGGCCTTTGATCTAGGGTGTTTGTTTTTATAAGTTACATGAAGTAGAGAGCTAATAACTTTTTTCATGTGGATTTGGCAATTCATTCCATTTCTTGTTATTCAAAATTACTTCTTTTCCTCATGAATTTAATATGCAACCTCAACCATATGCCATGGTTCACATATATGTGTCTGGCCTCTCTATTATATATGATTAATAAATTTATTCCTGCACCAATACCACATTTTCTCAATTAATATAGCCTCATAGAACTCCTGATATCTTACAGGGAAAGTGTTACTCCCCATTCTTATTCCTCATAAGTGTTTGACTAACTTGACCCTTCTTTTTCTTTATACTGTTCACCTGAAAGTGGATTATATACTTTCTCTGTCAAGTGAAATATTTACCTGCTGGACTGAAATATAGCTTAAAACTTGCCTCAATCAAGTGTAGATAAACCTTGATAAAACAGATTTTGTAATACAATTCAATCCTTGTTTTGTTTCAAAGCAATTGTTCTCAAGCTATGCTTTAGTAGGAACAAGGCATTCTAATGTTAAATTCGAATTTCAGTTATTTCTAGATTTGATAAAAAAAAAGCTTTTTTAATAATAAGTTTATCTCAAACTTTTGGTGCTTGTTATTCCTTTACATACTAAAATCTATATAAGATGTATTAGGATAAGTATGCCTAGTTGCTGCTGCAAAAACCTCCAAATCTTAGTGGTTTAAAATAATAAAGTTTCATCTTTATCTCATATCCTAGTCCAGTGTGAGTTAGTGAAGGGGTGTGTCCAGGCAGACATTCACAGACCCGGAATCTTTTCAAGTCATGTCATTTCCATCTTTAACACAGAGTTCCAATAGGACAGGAGGAGTATGTGGAGAATCATCCCGATGGTTTTATATGTCAGTCATGGAAGTGGAGCACATCACTTCCACTCAGTTCTAATGGCCAGAATGCAGGTTATGACTCCAAATTTACTCCTAAGGGTTGGGATATTTAATTTTCCTGTATGTCCAGTAATAAAATGAAATAATTTTGGTGAATTTATAGCACTGTCTCTTTCACATATATCACAATATGTGTCTTTAATTGTTTTAACTTTGTATTTAAGTACATCATGGTGTTGCTGAGACCAGCTCCTCGACTCAGGGTGAGTGACAGGTGCCGCAAGCTTAAAGAAACACAAACACAGATTTAAGAGAAAGATGGGACCAGGGGACTCAAGACCTCTAGGATCAGGAGCCTCGCTGATTGATCCCACGTGGCTTTTATTGTGCTCTCGGCATAGCCTAAGGGTCTAACACTCCCAGTTTCATCCCACAAACAAGGTTATCTTTGAAGTAAACAAACAAAGGCCTCACGTGACTGGGGGCAAAGATCTTTGTTTGCCTTCTGGGTCCCGATCTGAGCTGGGCGTGGAAAGCAAAGCAGCCCTGAGGGCAGGAGACCTCTCTCAGAAGGATTAAGGGTCTGTGCCCCACCCCTGTTGGCCCCTCTGCAACTGTGCCTGTCTTAGGTTGTTCCTCCCCTAAGGAATCTTACCCGTCTCTGGCTAACCAGCCATCCTCCGGGGCCAAACAGGGTGATATGAGGTGTGCAAGTGAGAAAGGGGCTGCGCCCCCAGAGAGAGTCAATTTTCTGTTTCCATGGTATCCTATGCCCCCATAGTCTCCACGCCCAGCACCCTTGGTTCCTCCGCTGCTCAAGCAGGACATCCTGCATCCAGTTGCTCGGCCCACATACTTTAATTACTTTTAGTAACATTTTCAAGGTGTCAGAAAGACTTCTGGATGTTTTCCCACATGGTGTTTTACAAAATTATGATGACTTTTGGAAAGCTGTTAGTTTAAAAGATTTGAGGAACACAATTAAATGTTGGAAAGTTCTGTGCTTTATTATCAGATTGAATATTTCCCTACAGGAAACATATAGAAAGTATAGACAGAATATATGAAGAAATAGCTGCTGAACAACTATGCGGAGGCTCTCCTAATCACCAGAACTATTCAGGTGTGCTTGAAAGATGAATGTAAAAAAAGAAATCTAAATATCTATTACAACTAGAATGTGTAAAGTATTTTCTATATACAAAAAGACTGAATTCTAACATCTTCATTCCTATTTTTATTCCATAGGTTAGGCGTTTATTCTATGAAAGAGTTTTATATAATTTCTCTTCTCTGATCATCTTTGAAAATAGTTGTAAACCATTATTTGTAAAGTGATATTTTAAAACTTCTACTTCATTCCACCTTCTCTATTGTTTACATTAGCTTTAATACCTTGGAAGGGATCAACATGAAGCTATGGTTTACAATAAATAATGCCTCCAGCATAACGACCAAAAACTTATTTGTTACTCTCTGGTGACTGTGCACGATGTTCACAAGGCCACTGTTCGGAGTTGATTTATAACCTCAGTAGGCCAGTAGAGGTCTACAGCGATACTGTTGAAACAGAAGAACAGGAGGTTGTTGAGGAAAAGGAGACCACCAAGGAATCTATGCTTCCCTCTGACTTTCCATCCAAGACTTTATGGAAACATTCATATGCACTGAATAAAACATGAAAAATTTGAGAATTGACAATTCTAATTGTGAAGAAATCTGAGAGTCTTCAGAGCAATGGAATAATACAAGTTCTCTCTACTTGCAAGCAGGAAAGTTTTTCATGAAAAATAGATGGAATCTTTAGTTCAAACTTCAATAGGCTTATATTTTGAGAAATCTCAACTGATCTAACAAATGCATAAAATACACACAGAAAAAAATTACCTTATAATTTTCTGTATTTACCGTTTGGCTTTTACATAATTAAGAAATGTTTGTTAAAAAAAGTGTTTAATTTTTAATTCCCTATTTTTGGATCAATTTTGGTATTTTCATGGCATAAAATTAATTTTTGTGAACAGAATTTGAATTATAAAATTTTGCTTCTAGGAAGAAAATATTTTACTTATCATGGCTTTATATGTGGTTGCTACTGTGGCCTAAGTCAAAAGACCAAGGGACCAAATGGTTTCCTACTGGATGAATACTCAGTTCCTCCAAATCCACGTTCCAATAGCAAGTTTATGTGCCAAGAGTGGATCATTTTCCTGTTTACCCTATGCGTTATAATTGTCCCCTAGAAAGGTGAATATAAGAGAACCTGAGACGAGTGAAAGAAAATTCTTCCAATTTCGCATAGAGTCCCACAGCAAGCACTCTTCTATGAGCGCAAAGGATAAATTAAGCTCAAAAATTAATGAGATACCACATTTTCCAATAAGTTGTATAGAATATCAGCTAATTTATCTGCTATCGTATCAACTGAAACACTTCATTTACCAACTGTAGTCGGCAGAATAATGGTCCCCCAAAGATGTCCACAAGCGGATCCCTAGAACTTGTGAATATGTTACCTCACATGGCAAAAGAGACTTTGCAGATGTGATTAGGGTTCAGGACCTTGAGGTAGAGAGAGTATCCTGGATCATCCAGATGGGCCCAGCCTAACACATGAGCCATTAAAAGCAGAGAACCTTTGTGGCTGTGGGGAGAGAGGCAATGTGAGAAGGGCTCTACCTGCTATTGCTGGCTTTGAAGATGGAGTAAGGGCACATGAGCCTGGGCAGCCTCTAGAAACTGAAGAGGCCCTCAGCTGACAGCCAGGAAGAAACAAAGAGAAAAAGGGGTGGAGGGTCGTCATCAGTTCTGCCAACAACCTAAATGATCAGAACTGGATCTGCCCCTGGAGCCTCTTGAACAGAACGCAGCAACGCCACTGACACCTTGATTTTAAGCTGGGGAGACCATGTCAGACTCCGGGGATACAGAATTGTAAGATAATAAAGTTGTGTTGTTTTAAGTCACTAAGTTTATGGTGACTTGTTACAACAGAAATAGAAAACTAATATACCAGCAGTTCAGTCACATTCAAGACTTCCTGATTTGAAAATTCAGATATTTTGCGGCTCCATCTTACACTGCTCCCGAATCACAAATGTCTGCTCCAATTAAACGTTCATCTCCTAGACCGTAGCATTTATTCTACCCTTCCATGCCTTGGCTCTTCTTATCACTTCTGCCTTGAATGAAATGTCGTGTCCTTTGTACAGCCTTCACAAACCTTCCCAGATGTACTTGACCAATCCTTTTCTTCATCCAAATGGATGTTCTGCTTCTCCTGTGATATGACAACTGTGGCACATTAATTTATAATAATGTGCAGACTTTGACATTTATCTCACAGTTATTACAAGTATTCCTGTTAAGAAGTGTTCCATTTTGTTGTGAAAGATGCCTTGATAAGTCAATTTCAGGTAGATGTGTAGTCACCTGGATTTGGATTTTGTCTAGTATCAAGGCTTTAGAGAAAGGAAAAGGCTTATTTGCAGAGTGGAAGAAGCATTGCTGAGAGATCCAGGGAGATCTGAAAAGAGGGCAGCAAAAAGGAGAGCAGGCAAAAGTTTGGAGGAGGCCACTGAGGGGGTGTGATCACTAGTTGACCCGTGAGAGCTGGACCCCAGCAACTGGAAGTTCCTCATCCCCTCCCCAGCCCTTGGAATATACGTGCTGCCCACCCATCCTGTGGCTGGAGTCATTTCAAGGATGCAGCCTTGAGAGAGCCATGCGTTGTGAGCATCTGGACAGTGCATGGCTGAGCTCCATTAAAGCCTCTCTATAAACTTAAGATTCTGGCAGGCGGGTGCAGAGATCTACTCATCTTGCAGCCTCCAAGACAAGCCTCATATGTAAGTTCACTTGCTTATTAACCTGCTACCTACCCATCTGGAGTGGTCTGCCTCTTTCTTCAGTCTCTCCTTTCCCTCCAAGTATGGGGGCCAGTTTGCAGACCAACAGAAGGGTAGAGGAGAGCAGCAAAATAAGACTGTGCTGTGCTCTTATATCCCACTCCTCCTAACCCTTAGTTATTTACTGTCTGGATGTGTAAACCATCTTATCTGTTTCCAGCATCGTTTGATTTTTAGCCCTGTGAAAAAGATATAAAAGATATTTAATTCGGGGGTGAGGAAAGAACATCTTATTTTTATGTTGAAACTTGCTGTTACAATTAGAACTTGCTGCCTAGGATTGAACATGGCAGGCCATTGATATCTCAATTCAGGGTCTTTTTTAAGATTAATATTGAGAAAGATATATTGTCAGGAACAAATACCATTTTCTTTTTTTTTTTTTAATTTTATTTATTTATTATTTTTTGGGGGGTACACCAAGTTCAGTCATCTGTTTTTATACACATATCCCTGTACAAATACCATTTTTTGAAGAATATTTTTCTCAGAATCTTTTCAAACAAAATTCCTTTTCAGCAGAAAATTTGCCTTTGATATTGTTGTTTTTCAACAGCTGTGAAGTGGGGGGAAAAAGCAAAATGATTAGGAGGACATGTCTATAAGTTTCAGAATTCAACCAACCATTTCCAGGTGGTAAAATTTCCCAAAAGGACCCAGGCTCTGTGTGGAGAGTGAGTTCTCAGAAGGGTCCAGGCTCTGGGCAGAGCTGCAAACAGCACAGGTTAATCTTGGGATTTAGGAGATTCGACAACTTCAGCCTCACATGAGTTTTTAGCATTTAGTAAATGGAAACTACCCTTCCTTCCCAGTGTAGGGGAGCAAAATATGCCACCTCAAAATATATCTCTTTGGCGTGAGGATTATTTTAGGCTGATTCTTTTTAAGAAACAGAAGACTCAGGAAGTTTTTCTTCCTGCCTTCCCCTTTACTTCCTAAAAAGAATTCGGATAGAGGTTCTATTCCAGGAAAAGAGTTATCACCAGAAAATAAGTACAAAGAACATGAGTTAGCTGCAGTAGATTGGGAGAAACTTAGGGAAGCCTGTTTTTACACATTCCTCTGTGTCCTCTTGTCTTTGCTTGGCATGGCACACGTTCCTGTACCAAACATTTGCTTTTCCCATCTTCCTGTAAATTGTCTTCCTTCCCTTTGAAGTCCCAGACCCCTACGCCCTGCTAATTTGTTTTTTAAATCTGATTATTAGATCAGCCAGAGAACCTGGAAAGGTAAAAGGAAATCTTTTTCTCCCTGACAGCAGCTGTGTAGCATCAGCTTTTCTTATCTGTTCTTTTAATGACAAGTTCAACTTGTGTTTATATGTAGGTAATAACTGAGAAAAAGTGAGGTAAGCAAGTTTCACAGATAATTCATACTAAACAAAGAGACAACTGAAAACAGTTTATCTTTAAACGTTTACTCATTTAGGCGTGAAGTGCCATTCCGAACATTGCCTTTAGGTAGTCTAAATAAAGGCTCTGAATTGTGGGAAAAAATAATTTGTGATTCACTTTCATTTTAAATGTATGATTTCTATGATGTGGAAATCAGGTCAGTCCATTTTTATTAACTCCTAAGGTGCCAGGCAGTGTGTGCCATGCTCAGTGCTGAAGTTACAGAAGTCAGTGAGACACAGCCTCTGCACTGAAGGGATTCATAGTTCAGCTGTGGGAGGCATGGGTGGGAAGAGTGGCAAACAGGTAAATGCCCCTCAGGATAACAGGTGCTAAAGTCAGTCTCAGTAAAAGGTTATTATTCTTCTCATTTGAAGGAAGTGTAGGAAATTCCGATAAGAGACTTCTATACCTTTTCCAGAGGAAAAGCCAGGGATGCATGCCACATTAGGTGCCAGGGCATCCCTCTCCTTGAGAGGAGGGGGGACCATCTCCAACCTGAAGCTATTGAAGCAAGCATGAAATGTACATTCTCAGAGCTAGATTGGTTTCAATGAGTGTGTTTGAATTTTACCAATATTAGTGAATTGCCACACAGCTCAATGAAAAAGACAAGTCCTTTGATGCTCCAGGATGCAAGTGAGATCTGTTTTGGAAATGAGTTGAAGCATTAAGCTAAAATTCCTAAGATTAAATATCAAGAAGTACTTCTAACACTTTGACAGTGGGATGCAGGCACTGTTTGTGTGTCTGCTGGTGTGTGTGTGTGTTAGTTCTGGGTTAGATTCTCGATAGCTAATTCTTCAATCAGTCTTTGGTGCTATATTTTTTTTTGGAGGGGGAGAGATTAAGAAAATGCATGTGCTGTGCCTAAAATATTTTGGCTAGTGATCCAAAGACTGCAAAACTGAATGAGACTACAAGCCATCACAAGGAACAGTTCCCAGGGGCGCTTTGTACACTCCTCACTAACCATCCCCCACCAACACGCACACACAACACACACACACACACGCACGCACGCACGCATGCATGGCACACACACACTGCTTTGGGAGGAAGATTATTTGTGGAGGTAGGAAGTTTGGTAAAAAGCAACACTGTCAGAGTTTTAGAAATGGGGTGAGGGAATTGTAACCTTTAAGTTTATAAAACAGGCATGTTGTGTGTTAAAGGGAGAAGAGAGAAAAGAAACTCTTTCCATTTCTAGGAAAAATCAATTATTATAAGGTGATGTCCCTAGGGAAAGAAGCTGCAGCATAATTGATAATATTTTGCTGAATCAGTGCCTTAGTACTTTAGTTATGGTTTGTTTTATGAACACATGCTACCTTTGCAGACAAAAAATTAAATTGCTTGACTAGTTGAGTGAGTTCTTGTGCTAAGGTTGAAAGATTTGTATGTAGAAAAAATGTTACCAAATGCAAGGTTCATGTATAGATGCACAGTGAGGCCAAACAAACCGAGAAACATCAGAGTTTGGAGCAAAGAAAGATTTATTGCAGGGCCATGCAAGTTTGGAGCAGAGAAAGATTTATTGCAGGACCATGCAAGGAGATGCATGGTTTGTGCCCCCAAAAGCCCTGAACTCCTTAAAGGGTTTCAGCAAAGCACCTTTAAAGGCAAGGAGGGGGGAAGAAGGTGTGATTAGTTGTTGCAAACTTCTTGGTGTTGGAATCCTTTGTTCTTATAGCTATCCAGGTAGATCAGGCCACCATGTTCCTGTAAACCTCCAACAAAACAAATGTTATTCTCTATTCTGCAACTTTTTAACTCTATGTAAATGGACTCTTAAAGATCAGAGCCCTGAGAATAGGCTATCCTATACATTTTAGGCTAGGCAACATTCTTTTACAAAAGGTACAGGGCCAGCATGACAAACCACAGGCAAAAAAGCACAAAGGTTAAAGTAAAAGGAATGGATCTAATATGGAGTCAGGTTTGTTCTTCCCTAATACAAAAGAGTGTGTGTGTGTGTGTGTGTGTGTGTGTGTGTGTGTGTGTGTGTGTGTGTGTGTGTGTGTGTGTGGTGTAAATGTGTATACTTACAAGGAAGTACCCAGTGAGGCAGAACTTTTTCCTTTTGTTCAAGAGAACTGCCATTCAAAGCTGCTTGCTGTTTCTGTTGCTGTTGGTGGTGTGATCAAGCCAACTTTGATCAGAATGTTACTGGTTTGAGAAGGCTGTCATAAGGACCCTGTGGTTATAGATAGCAAAACAATGCCCACACATTGTCGGAGGAGGGAGGGATGGACAAGATCCTTTTTTGGCTCTGAGAGATTCTAGGCTTTAAATTCTGTTTGAAGGTGAAGTTCCAGGGTACTAACCTAACACTCACTTATTTTACCCACCATATTACCTCAGGGAAACTTTCTAGATGAAGAGATGGCAGGACAGAGATTATTCCTCTTTGAAGGCTAAAATTATCAATCACTGTTTGGCTGGCAGAAGACAACAAAACCTTCCAAGTGATATTCACAATGAGAAAGAGGTAAGAGAGCTGGGCTCAACACCAAAGCCTATGATGTTGTAGGGAGGTGAAGAGTGTGGCTCACGCTGAAACCCTTGCTAAAGCATCACACTGACACCCTAAAGCAACCATGTAATTCAGAGCCCAAACCAAGAGCCCTTGGAAAGTGTAACACGAGGGAAGGCAACTGCTAATAATGACACCAAGAAAAAAGGCATCAATTGGGGATGTCCTGGGCAAACTGGGGTGCAAAGCTCAGGAAATTTGAACCAGATTGGTGGAGCAGTGTGTCCCTGTTGCTATAGCACTTTCTGTGGTGTGCAGCACTCTGTTCCAATGTATGGGCTTTGTGATTTCAGAGCAATGCTCTGTAGTGGCAAAAGTCATGAGTGTCAGGACCCTGTGATTTGCTGTGAGGAATGTAAAGTACTCTTTGGACTTGAGTAGGCACTTGTGAGAAACTGAAACTTATTCCTGAGCCCAGAGTGAAAAATATGTGTCGTATCAAGAAGAGCTAAGTGTTACAAGTATGGCTATATCAGTGTTGGAATTAGTGCTTGATTATGTGATAAATTTATGTGATAAAAGGGTTAAATCAATGATATAAGCCTATGTTATCATGTGAAAGATTAATAACTGCTTTTCTTCCTAAGGTATGCACTGATTTCCTGGTAATTTGCCTTTGAACAATCCAAAGCTTTTCCAGTTTCAGGTGTCGACATGACGGGTCTATGCATTTACTAAGATTTACTGTTTTCCTGGCAGCCCAGAGAGATAAAAACTTCAAAGCTATATGGACACGAAATGGTATTATGTATTGAGCATTCATTAGAATGTGGAAGGAAGGCATTTCTAAATTTGGTGTTTATTATTTTGTCTTTTGGGGTTTTTTTTGTTTTTTGTTTTGTTTTGTTTTGTTTTTAATTAATTTATTATTTTTTTGGGGGTACACCAAGTTCAATCATCTGTTTTTATACACATATCCCCATATTTTGTCTTTTTGTTGACTGGATCTTATTGTGGACAACACAGTCCTGTGAACATATTTTGCTGTTTTGAATAGGAGATAAATATAATGATAAATTATAAATAAAATATAATAATATACAAAAGGGATGATTTTGAGATAGTCACTTAGTTAGGCTTATTTAATTAAGTTTAATTGCCATTCCTGTCTTGCTTGAAATCAGAAAGAATACTAACTTCCGTTAACTGAGAATTCCAAGAATGGAGACCTGGTTGAGGTGACACAAAATGCTTTTATTTGGGGTTTCTTAGGACTGCAGCCCAGAAAGTACAAATTCAAGAAATCATTTGATTTGTGTTCCACCAGGAATACAAAAGAGGGGGAGCTTATAAAGGCAAAAAAAAAAAACCCACAATGTTACATAATTTTTTGCCAAGAATTAAGGTTGGAGCTGGCAAGAGGTAAGGGTGCTTGTTAAGCAAGGATTGGTGGTATTCCAAGTGATTATATAGTTGCAAAGGGAGGTGGGGAGGAAGGGACTTTAAAACTACAAGGATGCAGCTAGCAGCTGCTAGCAGATTTTGTTTTGAAAACAGCTGGTGGTGTCCTTATGTTTGATACATTTCAGAAATTTCAAGTTCTCAGCAATGCAGGAATGTGTCTGAGACCAGATCTTCAGTGGCCGCCCTGCCTCATTTCATATGCCTGAACTAGGATTACTCCATTATAATTTCAATTTGTCATCCCTTCCAACATTTTAGGTGGAGGAAGAACCTGTTTGTTCCTTCATTGTAAATCGTCAGACCTGGGAACTGGGGAGAGGGTCTAAAGGTTGCAGACCAGCATTAAGGATACACTTAATTGAGTAACAAGAAGACTCTAGAGAAGAAATTAGATTCTGGCTGTTCTTTGTAACCTTCTCTACCCCTGTTTCTCTGAACTTGCTAAAGTAGATGAGGATTTGTTCCACTGGATGGTAACAATATTTCCTGAAAACTGCAAATTGCGAATGGGGTAAGATACATCAAAATTAGACTAAAAAGTACAAGTGGGTATAAGAAATTGAGGATTAATTGGTTACCCTTTTTCTTTCTTTTTTTTTTTAAGTGGGAAAATGTAGCAGAATTAGAGAATCATTATAATAGAATAAAACTCTACTAGATTTAATTGTTTACTTTGCCATTTAGAGATTTAATTAATCAGAAATTTTTGGCCTCTGGTTAAGTATCTCAAGGATTCTTTTTCTCTTAGCTCTTTTATTCTGCCCTTCATTCTGTTCTTTAGGGGAAGTAGGGGAGGTGTGTTTGCCTCAGAACACTGACATTATTGGTGCTCAGTGAAAGGACTTGTCTTTCCCTCCTTGAGTTTCCATTTCTCCCATTTGATTTCTGGTGGCTCAGATTAAACTGATAGTTGTAACAAGAAAGAGGAATTTTATTAAACCAGAGATCCAAGGATCCTATACATGAGCCTTATTCTGCTTCAGTCCTCTGTGTACCTGCTTCATTCTCCCACCATCTCACCCCTACTTACTGCCTACGGGAAACATGCAGTAATGTGCTTGCACAAGAGAAGCATATTTACAGAAGACATGCTGGTCCCACAGTGAAATCCCAGGCCTGGTAGTAGATTCAATTTCTTTACTTAACATAAGACAGTTATTCAGCTCTTCTGTTTCTTTTTGTGTCAGTTTTTTAAGTTGTGTCTTTCAAGAAAGTTGTCCATTTCATGTAAATTGTCAAACTTGTTAGCCCAAAGTTGTTTATAGTGTTTTCTTATTTTTTTAATGTGTACAGTCTGTGGCAACAAATCCTGCATATTAAACATTTATTACTGATATTTTTGTTTATGCTCTCTCTCCTTTTCTCATGAAAAATCTAGCTGGAGGTTTGTCATTTTTCTTGATTTTTTTCCCAAAGAACCAGATTTTTACTTAGTTTTCTCTCTTGTTTCTTTTTAATATTATTAATTTCTATTCTTTTTAAAAAATTTTATTTATTTATTTATTTTTGGATGTGTTGAGTCTTTGTTGCTGTGCTGGCTTTCTCTAGTTGCGGCAAGCAGGGGCTACACTTCGTTGTGGTCCACGGGCTCTAGGTTCATGGGCTTCAGTAGTTGCAGCACTTGGGCTCAGTAGTTGCAGCACTTGGGCTCAGTAGTTGTGGCACACGGGCTTATTTGCTCCAAGGCATGTGGGATTTTCCCAGACAGGGCTTGAACCCATGTCCCCTGCATTGGCAGGTGGATTCTTAACCACTGTGTCACCAGGGAAGCCCCTAATTTCTATTCTTATCTTTATTAATTACTTTCTTTTATTAATTGGTTCTTGCCTTTTGTTTCTTAGGATGGAATCCTATTGATTTTAAATCTTCTTTCTTAATATGTGCATTAAATGTTATAAGTTTTCCACTTGCCAGTGCTTTAGCTGCATCCTAAAAATTTTATTCTCTGTTTTAATTATCATAGTTCAAAATATTTTGTAAACTGCCTTGTAATTTGGTCTGTGACTCATGAATTATTTAAATGGTGTTGTTTAATCTCCAGATCAATAGGGTTTAACTTAATGTTTATTGTTATTTAGTTCTAATTTAATTCCATTGATGTGAGAGACTACACTTTGTATAACTTAGATGAACAGGCTTATATTGTACTCCAAAATATGGTCTATCTCAGTGAATCTACCATGTGTACTTGAGAAGAATGTGTATTTTTCACTTACTGGATGGAGTGTTCTATAAATATAATTAGATTAAAATGGTTCATAGAGCTGTTGAGATTGTTACTGAGTGCAAACTCGTTCTGCTCGCCACACAACAGGCCAATAAATCAGGAGAAGAATTGTTGGGGCAAGGAATAACGACTTTATTTGGAAAGCCAGCAGACCGAGAAGATGGCAGACTACTGTCTCAAAGAACCATTTTACCCGTCAGAATTCAGGCTTCTTACATACCAGAAAGGTGGTGGGGGTGGGGAGTAGGTAGTTGTTTGTTGCAAATTCCTTGGTGCAGGAATCCTTTGTTCTTGCAGGTGTCTGTGTATGGACTCTTAAAAGTCAAAGCCCTGAGAATAGGCTATCCGGTATATTTCAGGCTGTAGGAAACATTCTTAAGGTGCAGAGCCAGCATGACTGAGCACAGGCAACAGAACACAAAGGTTAAAGAAAAAGAAGCAGGTCTAATATGGAGTCAGATTTGTCCTTCCCTACTACAAGATCTCCTGTGTCCTTATTGAGTTTTTGTCTAGCTGTTCTATCAGTTGATCAAAGAAGGTTGTTAAAATCTTCTACTATGATAAAAAATTATCTCCCTTTCTCTCAACATTTGATTTATGTATATTGAAGTTTTGTAATTAATTACATAGACATTAATTATTTCTTCCTGATTAATTCCTCTTATCGTTGTTATAGAGTGCAATCTGTGCTAATACTTGTTTTATTAAACCCTATTTTATCTGATATTAGTAAAGCTACTTCAGCTGTCTTATGCTTACTATCAGTATTTCATGTTTTCTCCATCCACTTACTTTAAACCTTTCTGTGTCTTTATATTATAAATGTGGTTCTTATAGCAGCATATAGTTTTGGCTTTACCCATCTGTCAATCTCTGTTAATTGGAGTAGTAAAACCAATAATGGTTTATGAATTATTGATAGAGTTGGATTTAGTTCTACCATTTTCTTATTTATTTATCCTCTCTGCTTTGTTTGTTTGTTCCTATATTCTCTCTTTTGTGATTTTTGGGGGAATATTTTTAGTATTTAATTTTAATTTATTACTTAGCTTTTTGGATATATATCTGTGTGTGTGTGTATCTCTCTGTGTGTGTTTTATTTGATTGTTTGCTTTATTCTTAGTGGTTCCTTTGGAGTTACAGTATACATATCTAACTTTTCACAGTCCACTTAGAATTTCTTTTAGCACTACCTATAGAAAAGGTATGTCATCTGTTAGTGACACATGCTCTTAGTTTTATTACAACTGAAAGTGTCACTCATCTTCATTTCTGAAGAATATTTTCATTAGATATAGAATTATGCTTTGATAAGATTTTTTTTCTTTATTTTAGCACTTTAAAGATGTTATCTTCTGGCCTTAATAGTCTCTGTTGAGAAATCAATAATTATTCAAATCATTGTCCTCCTATAGGTAGCATGTCATTTTTCTCTAAATGCTTTCAGGGCTTTACATTTGAATTTTGTCAGTTTGTCTGTAATCTGTCTAGTGTTGTTTTCTTTGAGTTTATCCTTTTGGGAGTACATCAAGCATTTCTGAATCTACAAATATATATCTCTTATGAAAGTTGGGAAGTGTTCAGCCATTATGTCACAAAATAGTTTTCTACTCTAATATCTTTCTCTTCATTTTTTCTGGAACTTCAAATGTATATGTATTAGACCTTTTGATATTCCATATGTTCCTGAGGCTCTGGTCACATTTTTCAATCTTTTCTTCCTTTGTTATTTATATATCATTTCCATTTTGCTTTTGAATTCATCCAGTGATTTTCTATTTCACTTAAATTTTCAGTCCTGAAGTTCCTATTTGGTTATTTTTTATTGTTTTTCGCTCTTGTTGAGATTTCATATATACTAATTCATTTCATGTGTGTGGTATGTGATTTTTGTTTTTGACTTTGTGGAACATAGTGTTGCTTTAAAATCTTCAAAAATTCCAACATTTTTATCATTTTGGCATTGCATACTTTGCCTTTTTTTTTCCGCTTTGGATGTGAGTTATGTTTTCCTGGCTCTTTGTATGTCAAGTAATTTTGGATTATATCTTAGACTCTGTAGCCTGTTATAATCTTCTGTAGAATGTTGATATTTTTACATTAGCAGGCAATGAACAAGTGAGATTTGGACCCCAAGTTCTGTCTTGTCTCCTGTGGGTGATGGTTCATGTTTTAGTTCAGTTCTTTAAATTATGACTTTGCTTGTTTATGGCTATTATAGGTATTCATGATTTGAAAATTGTGCTGAGACTTGTACAGATGCTTCAAATCTCAGTGTAGTTTTCAAAACTTTTGCTATGCTGATTTGAATTTGCCCATCAGGGATTAGGCTTAGTCATGTATTAGTGGTTCAAATCTCAGTTTTGTTATCAAGATCTGTGCTATGTTGCTTTCAGTGTGTTCCATTTTGTTCAGGGTTTAAGCTGAGGCTTGTCAATTAACTTTGTTTCCCCATATACAGAAGGCAAACTGGTAAGGTTGACAGTGAACTTTTGCTTTAGGTTTAGTTTTAAATTAGCCAGTATGGATGCAGAGTTGTAGATGGCTCAGTGATGAAAATGTCAAGAACAGCCAAAGACAATTAGTAAGGTATATTTTGAGGAAAGCAAGGGAACATGAGATAAATCTGAGTGGGAATATAGTGTAGTGGTTAAGAGCATTGCCCTTGGAATCAAACCAAACTGAAATCAAGTCCCAGATCTCCTACTATCTAGCTCTGTAATGTTAGGGAAATTGCTTACTTTGTTTCAGCCTCAATTTACTCAACTGCAGTGGTAAGAATGATTCCTCTCTCATAAGGTTCTTATGAGAATTCCATGTAATTGTACAAACTACTTAGCATAGGGCCTGACACATTGAGATTTCAATTTATGGCAAGAAAATAATTAAAGCACACCTGAAACAAGTTGAAATAATGGTAGTGTTGTGAGTTAGAATCAATTTTGAAATCAAAATGAGTAACTGTCCCTTGTATGTTTTAGTTTCCATATAAGTCAGTTTGAAAGAGTAATCCTCATTCTTTTCAAAGGATTATTGTGAGGGTCAAATGCAGCAGTTTATGGGAAAGTGTTTTGATAACTATGGAGCACCATACAAAATGCAAAGGAATACTGGTAACTTTGAATTTGATGGGACATTGTGTGAAGGCTCAGGAGCAGAAAATACAAACTGCAACTCATTAAAATATCCTGAATAGATTAAAACTAAACAAGAGAAGAGGAAAGGTGTTAAAAGTCCAGATCAATTAATAATATGATAATGGCTAGAGGACTATGTGCCTTTAAAATTAAAGTGTAGCAACGAGTGCAGTGAATTGAATCTCTCAAGAAAGAACAGAAAATTTACATTGCCCAGAGCCTATACTGTAACTTTTCTTTTTAGTAGTCTAGAGGAACCATACTTTATTTTCATATCATGTTTTTTTTTTGTTTTGTTTTTGTTTCTAAACTAATTCTTCATTTATTTTCTCATTTGAATACTTTACAGCAGCCTGTGAGGCAGTACAGATATTAATTTCACTTTGTATGAGCAAATTTGGGTTTAAGAATTTAAGTAGTATGGAGATAATTATCAGTATCTCGGAAATAAGCAATGGAACTGAGATTTCAACCTGGATCTTTTGACTCCAAGGGTAGTGCTCCTTCTTACTTATCAGGAGCTATTGATGCATATGCCAGTCAGCAAAGCTTCCAGAAACATTTAGTGGCCTTGGTGAGGTAGCAGAGACTAAGTGAATATACAGCTTCTGAGTAGTTGATAGCTAACTATGCAGTGATACTGACACATGGTTCCTGCTTATCTGGATAAATATGTAGAATCTCTTAGTACCTTCACTACCCATCGCAACCTCCAAAGAAGGAAAACTAAGAAAAAAAAAAAGAATCAAGGTGATTCTACCTGATTTACAAGTCAGTAAAACTTTATATAAGGAGAGAAGTTGCAGGTTGTGGCTATTTGGGACATATGTGGACTAGGCTTTTATTGAAAGATGCTCCGCATACATCTGACCAACGTGGGATTTGGAGAGGTAGACATAAGTGGATGCAGCTGTCTATAAAAAGTGGGGGCATCAACATGAGCTTTGTGGTGCCTGTTTCTCAGTGCATCTCAATGGGGCCAAGTGAGCTGTCTAAACAAAGCATCTGGGATATGAGAAAATAATAAATAATGTATCTGGATCTCATGGGAGGGAACTGAGCTCATATAGCCCCTAGCTAGAGCCCCACTCTGCCTATTACAGCTAACACTCTCTCCTACAGCTTGTTTCCATGGATGCAAAGCCCAGCCTGGCCAAATATAAACTTCCCGTTGAGACAAATCTCATATCTTTTATGAAAAATGCCTCTCAAATAGTAGGAGATTGTGTGGGGGACAGGATGAGGGGGAAGTGTGGCTGCTGATGAGGGAAAACTGTTTTGGCCAGTGTATATGACTTGTGTATTATGAACTAGAGTGATTTCCAGGAGAGTCAGGTTGAAGTAGAGATAATCTGCAGACTTAAAGTAGAAAATAAAGAACAAAGATAGTTTTTATTAAGGGACTATTAGAAAGCACATTCATTTATATAGCTCACAGTTCATTATAATTTTTGGATAAGCATACTTTAAAGAT
Organism: Hippopotamus amphibius kiboko; assembly: GCF_030028045.1. Classification (NCBI taxonomy): domain Eukaryota; kingdom Metazoa; phylum Chordata; class Mammalia; order Artiodactyla; family Hippopotamidae; genus Hippopotamus; species Hippopotamus amphibius. The sequence goes on from NC_080194.1 coordinate 63,010,929, forward strand.
ATTAATGGCACAAATTAATTTTCCAGATACCAATCAAGAATTGCTCTCTGAATTTTTCAATGAGAATGAACCCTTCCCACATCCCACTGCATAAGAGGCTCCTTTGGGGTTTGGATGTCATCAAATGAGGGGGCCTAGAAGCCTCTTTGCACAACTTTATGTGGACTCCAGAGTTTCAACTTGTCTCATGGGGACTTTCCCCCAAATTTAGCATAAACCATTCAAAATCTCATTTTTTTCTCTTCTCTGCCCCTTTCTCTCTCATTAACACAGCTTAATGATGCTTCACTGTCTTTTCTCTGAGGAAATTCTTGACCTTCACTAGGACTGCAGGTTTCCATGTCATCTTCTCCCTTCACATCATTTCCTCTAGTCTAATAAGCTGCAATTCCCTTTTCTTTCTTTGAACAGCCTCCCTGACACCTTATTTATTTATCCATGGCACTTCTCAAATCTCACTTTAATGGGATAGAAAAATAAGTCAGGTTATACAAAGATAATTGCCTCCTTCAGCCTCTGCACCCCATCTGCTTCCCTTACTGTGACAAAATGTTTCAAAGTACAACAAAAAGAAACGAGGAAACAAAGGAAAAGGTAACACACAGCCAGGTGAAGCTCAGAGAATAGGGAGCTACTCATATAGTTCATTCTTCAAATGTCCCCTAATAGAAAGTGGAAGTTACATTACAGGCGGGGTGACTATACATCCCATGTTGCCCGGGACATCCTGGTTTATACTTGTCCTCACATCCAATCCAGTTAGCACCACCCTTTATCCTCTGAAGCATACGTAATAGTGAGTGAGTTTTTTCACATCCATGTCAGGTTGCACATTTTGAGAAATTGGTACAGAATATCTGAAATTCAAGATTGTTTCTGGTCTTTGTGAGGCCTATTCTTCAAACATCCAAGTTCAGAAACATTCATTGAGAGAATGTGTTCTAGACAGAGAACACTCACTCATCTTCTGGAAGGGATCTCTTCTTGGTGTTCAGAGGACTTACCAGGCAGCTAGAATTTAGGGACAAAACCAAGCCCAAAGAAGAGATTAGGACATTTCTATTCAGAAGGACATGTGTGTGTTTGAGGATGGATGGGTGAGAAGAGTGCGATTTAGATGTGAGTAAAGTTAATGAAGGACAATGGAAAGGAGAAGGACTTTGAAATCATGCACATCTGGGTTGAAGACCCACTTCTACTACTTATTGTAATATAACTGCCTCAAGCCTCAGTTTCCTCATCTATAAAATTAGGTTAATAAAATAGAGACAAAAATATGAACCTTAGGGGAGTTATAATGATTAAATATAAAGTATAATGACTTGATCATAACAGTAATGATTGCTGATAGTTTTTAAATTCTTACTGTGTACCAGGAACTATTCTAAGAGCTTCATATTAATTCATTTAAAACTTGTGAGAACACTAAAATGGTAACCTACGGTTATCATTAGTATTTCACAGATGATGAACCTGAGGCTCAGAGTGACTAAGGGACCAAGAATGATGGAATCTGGATTTGACCCAGAGAGACAGGCTTCAAGTACATAAAATTTCTGCTGCTGAAAAGACTTGTCACTTAGAAATTTTAATAGTTTTATTTTGTGTGTTTAAAGTAAATGATGTACTTTTACTCATTCTACTCAAGAGGGTCTTGGTAAGATGTAATTAAGGAATCATAGCTTGGCTAGTTTGGTAATACTTTTTCATTGAAAAACAATAACTGAAAAGCCAGGTAGTCTTTAACTAGAAAGCAGCCAAGTATAGCCTATAGTCAATTTGGGATTCCTATGTTTGATAACCATAGGTCAGAGCCCAGACATGTTGACCGCCATCAGACTGAATCATAAATTTTCTGTGGCATCTCTGATCATTTAATTTAATCAACGAGGTATTTATTGCATGTTTTCAATTGCAAAACATTGTATTACATAATTGGAGATACCAACAAAAGATAAGACATGGTCCTTGATCAAAAGACTGAAGACAGAAATCTATTGAATACACTTAAAAGTAAGAGTTAGAGACTGAAGCACCTGGAATTCACTTTCTGACAGCAGAGTTTAGGAAAGCCATTAAACAGAGGATCTTTCTCTAGGTTGTTAACTAAAATAAAATCATTCCAGTCTAATATCTCTCTAGTGTCCTATGAGTAGCAGCCCTCTTTACTAAAGTAACATTGCATAGTGATTAGAAACACAGGCTTTTGGCTATGCCTCTTGTTGGCTGATGGAGTTTGAACAAGTTACCTGTGAAATGGAGAAAATATTAAAATTTACCGGCATTGTTTTGAGAATTAATCAAGATGATGACATTAATGAGTTTTACACAGTGTCGGTATGTAGTAAGCACTCAGTAAATGTTAGCTATTTTTAAAGTTAGCAGAGGATGAGCTGGCAGAACTATTCTGAGATGTCATATGTTGTTTCCACAGTGTAGGATTTGAATTAAAACAGAGAAATATGAAATGCCCACCATGAGGTTCAGGTGCACCCACATCATTGGCATTTTCTTCTTCCCAGAAGAGATTTGTGCCAGTCAGATGCTTCTCCTTGTTAAAGGTAGCAAGAACATCAAGGTTCCTTGGGATAACTCAATTCCTCTTGGGTATTTTCCCCTTTCCAGAAGAAATCAGATCTCACAGAGCCGTATCATTACCAACTCGAGAAACATAGACCATGCATTCAAATTCATAAGGGAAGGATGATTTCTGTTAATAAGTAGCTACTGCTTCCTGAGTCTGGCTGTTGCATAAAATGAGTACAAACATTTCTTTCTCTGTTTGGTTCACTGGGTAGTGCTGGACAGATATCACAAGCAATATCCACACTTGGAATATTTGCCAAGTATTTGTTGAGAAATTGCTAGGTGATAAACTCTGATTAAGAGCAAGTAGTTCATTTCAAGAGCAGAAAGTTCATTTCTAAATAAGGCAAAAAACTATTAATTTGTAATCTTAAATGTCAAGAGTGTCTTCAAATATCTTTGTATGTATCCTTCACATTTTATATTTTCATCACTGCTTTTCCCTGTGGGGAGTGACTATCCAACCTGGTAGGATGGAAAGTGCAAAAGCTTTGGTCAAAAATTAGTTTCCAGGTAAGTACTGGCACTATCTGTGTGATCTGGAGCAAAAATCTTAGTTTATTCTGTCCTCAGTTATCTCATCTATAAAGTGGGGGAATCATGCCTGACTCATTTAGTTGTTGTGAAGATCCAGTCAAACCACTGGGTCACACTACTTTGAGTAAACACTAGTTTAATTTGGGCCCCTCTTCAGTTATACTATCTTTCATGGCACTTATACTGTACCACTGCTGTATCCCTCTAATCTTTTGATTAATGCTTATGACTGATTCAGATTTAGAAACTCAGAAGGGAATTCCAGAGCTTTAAATGGTACCTGCCAAAGCAAATTCTTGATGCCTCTGCTGGAAGAATGGGTGATAGAAGAATCTCGTTCATTCAAGAAAAAAAAAAATGTTTAGATACCGATATTATGCTTGGCATTAGGGATACAAATGTGTTCTCATGAAGCTCACAGACAAGCATGCAATACTTTAAACAAAGAGTATGTGCGAATATGGGGAAGACGTAGGGTGCCATGGAGATACTGAAGAGGCATTCCAAACTCAGTTTTGAGTTTAGGAGTGGAGTGATCAGGGAAATCTTGCTAAAAGAGAATGATAATAAGAATAGTAATGGATACCACTTATTGAGTGCTTGTAACGGTCACTCAACTATTATGAGTGTTTTATAAAACCTAACTTTATTATTCTGTACAATATCTTGGTGAAGAGGATCCCCATTTTACTGATGAAAGAGCTGAGGTACAGAGATAAAGTTCGTTTTTATAATGACACACCTAGTGAATGAGGCACTGGGATCTGATATCTAAACAGAAACTGTAAGTAGTTGAAAGGGGAATTCTGGGAAGAAGGAGGGGGCAAAGACTTCCTGGCAGAGAGACTTGCAAGTACAAGGCCCTGGAGACAGAGAGCGCGAAAAGAGAAACTAAATGTCGGTGGTGTGGTGGAAGCTAAGGGTGGGATTGGGGGAAAGAGAGAAGGTGAAACCACAGTGGCAGGCAAAAACCAGATACTCAAGGACTGAGTAAACTAGGCAAAGAAGTTCCCGTGCTTTGTTCTGAGGGCCGTGGAAAGACAGTGAAGGATTTAAACACTTGCCAAAACCAGCTTGCAGTATAGAAGAAACACTCTGGCTAGAATACAGAGAAAGGATTGGAGGAATGGAGCCTGAAGTCAAGGAGAATAACTAGGATTTTACAGTGGCAGTTTTGGAGGAGAGATGATGATGTGCTGGACTAGGGTAGTAGCAGAAAGGGTGAGAGAAGCAGGTGGGGCAGATAACTATCTTAGGTAGTTGAGTCAACAGCAGATGGTGCTCAAATGAATGAGGAAGTTGAATGAGAAAGTAGTCAAAAATATCTCACAGGTTTCCGGACTAAGAAACCAGGGGGACAGAATTTTCATTTGTCAGAAAAGGAAATGCCAGAGAAAGGGACAGATCAAGGAGAAATACATTGAGCTTAGTTATCTAATTGCACAATTGTCTGTGCAACACCCAAAGCCGGTTTTAGATATGGTTTTCAGAGGTGAATTTATCTGAAAGATACAAGTCTTTCATAAAAAGTCAGCATGAAGAATCTGCTCATTGATTATTCCTTTTATAAGGGCAATTGCATTATTATACTTTCCCCACATTAGCATGGCTGTATATTGTGTGGAAATTTTGAGACTTGTTGAAGGAAAAGTGTAGGTTAAAAACTATTGTTATCTTGGACCTTATTTTAATGCAGAGAAGAATAGATGTCCCGATGTCAATGGCGGAGTTTGAAACATCTGACCAGGCAGTTGATTCCTATCTGAACTCCTTTTGCATCTGTATTAGTTTGGGAGGGCTGCCATATCAAAAGGCCACAGACTGGGGAGCTTAAACAATACTAAGTTATTTTCTCACGGTTCTGGAGGCTGGAAGTCCAAGATCAAGGTGTTGGCAGAGTTGTTCCTTCTGAGGGCTGTGAGGGAAGGATCTCTTCCAAGACTCTCCACTTGGCTTGTCTTCTCCCTGTGTCTTCACATTGTCTTCTCTCTGCACATGCCTGTGACCAAATTTCCTTTCTTATAAGGACGTCAGTCATATTGGATTAGGTCCGAACCTGATAACCTCATTTAAACTTTATTTCTGTAAAGACCCTACCTCCAAATATGGTCACATTTTGAGGTACTGCAGGTTAGGACTTCAACATGTGAAATCAGGGGGTGGGGGCAGGGAAGACACAATTCATCCCATAACAGTAGCTTTGGTAAAATGCCTTAAGGAAGAACTTAATATAGAAGGAGTGATTCAAAGAAAGTAGAGACAGTAGGGAGTTATTTCCAGAGGTTTAAAGATGGCAGTCACACCATCTAGGACCCAGACTGGTGGTGACAGCCAGCACGTCCATCACTCAGTTCCTTTGGTGGTGACAGTGCCGATCACACGTTTCCAGTTGGTGGGAGAGGTAGGATCACCTCGTAGTTCTTCTGGCTTCTTGGCCTCCCTTGGTTTCTGCCCATTTTCTTAGCCTTGTTCTCCAGCTTCTCTAGGACACTACCAGGTACCAATGCTTTACTTTCTCTGATTCAGTTAGATATGATTTCTCATGTTTCTAACTAAAACCCCTGAACACTAAAGAAAGCATCTATAGATTTTTCTTCATATTAAATTAAAACTTACTATTCCTTACAGTACACTATGGAGACAACAATCTGCAGGGCAGGCAGATCTGGGTTTAAATCTTGACTCTGCTATTTGCCAGATATATGGGCTGGTTTCTGAAACTGGGCATCAGTTTCCTCATAAGGAAATTTGAAATTATAATATATAACACCAAATATTGATTAGCACTTATCAAATTCCTGGTGTCCTAGTATTTTATATGCATTATGACATTTATTTCTCTTAACAACTCCTTATCATAACTAGTGTTATTAATACGAAGTTTATAGATAAAGGTAATAATGCTACTTGTCATTGACTCCCAAATATTTGTTCCAAACCCAAGGCCTATCTGCTGAGCTCTGAACTGATATACCCAACTGCCAATTTGACATATTGCTAGCATAATATATTAAAAAATGAATCTTGAGCTCTACTCTTTCCCCAACTCAGTAAATGATGACAGCCAAGTTTCTCAATCCTGAAACCTTGGTTATTACTGATACCCCTCATTTCTTCACCTTCCCCACTTCCAATCATAAGAAAATACTGATTACTTAGCCTCTGTATTAGTCTTCTTTTGCTACTCTAACAAATTACCACAAACCTAGCAGCCTAAAACAATGTCCATTCTCCCAGTTCTGAAGGTCAGAACTCTGGCTACAGTGTGGCTTTTCAGCCTAGAGTCACACAAGGCTAAAATCGAGATGTTGGCAGGGATGAATTTCCTTCTGGAGAGTTCTGGGGGTGAATCCTTTTCTAAGCTCATCAAGATTGTTGGTTGAGTTCAATTTGTTGTTGTTGTTGTTGTTGTTGTTTGTGGTGATAGGACTGAAGTTCCAGTTTCCTTGTACGTTGTCAGCTGGGGCCTGGTCGTTGATCCCAGAGATTGACAGTCCCTTCCCATGACTTCCATGGGGCCCCTTGAGCAACAGTGGCTCCAGTTCCCTCTCAGGCTTTGACTCTCTGACTTTGTCCTCTGCTGTAATCCCCCACTTCCAGCTGGAGACAGTTCTCTGCTTTGAAAGGCTAATGGATAATCCAGGATACTCTTCCTATGTTAAAGCCAACTGAGTAATAACTAATTACATCTGCAAAATCCATTTTGTCATGTAACATATTTACAGGTTTGGGGACCAGGATATGGACTCCTGTAGGAGGACATCATTCTGCCTACCACATACAATAAGCAAACACAGAAATATACCTCATTACACACAGATAATGGCAATGTGACATGTTAGTTAAGAGCATAGACTATGAAGCTGGACCCCTTGGGCTCTTCCACTTATTGGTTATTGCCTTGGACAAGTTACTTAACTTCTCTGTGCTTCGGTTTCTTCACCTATCAAATGGAAGTAATAATAGTACTTACCTCATAGATTCTTGGGAAGATTAAATGAGTGACTATATTTAAAGTTTATAGAAGACACCTAGTAAATAGTAATATATCTAAATAATTTTGAGATATAATATGTTGAAGGTTGTGATAGGCTAAATAATGGCCCCCCAAAGATGTCCATGCATTAATCTCTGGGACTTGTGAATATGTTATGTTAGGTGGCAAAAGGGACTTTGCAGGTATAATTAAGGTTATTGATCTTAAAATAGGGAGAGTATCTGAATTATCCAACTGGTTCAATCTAATCACATGAGCCATTAAAAGGAGAGAACTGTCTCCAGCAGGAAGCAAGAGAGGACTTCAGAGAGATGTGGTATAAGGAGAAGTCAGAGATTCCAAGTGTGAGGAGGATGTGGCATGCCATTGCTGGCTCTGACATGTAGAAGCCTTTGTGCCAGGACTGGAGAGAGACCTTCAGAGAAGTGAAGGGAGTCCCTAGTTGACATCCAGCAAAGAAACGGACCTCAGTCCTACAGCTACAAGCAACTAGATTCTACCAACAAGCTGAATGAGCTTGGAAGTAGAATCTTCTCAAAGCCTTTCAATAAGAGCCCAGCTGGCTTATACCTTGACGTCTAGGCAGCTGAGCCAGCCTGGAATTCTGCGCTACAGAATGGTGAGACATAAGCTGGGTGAGGTTTTTTTGTTTGCTTTTTGTTTTTTATTTCTTATTTTGTTTTAAGCCTCTAAATTTGTGCTAATTTGTTATTGCAGCAATAGGAAACTAACACATTTACATATTAATGTCAGTCTCCCTCATACTGTGGATTCCATAAATCCAGGGAGTGTGAACCTCTGTCACTGAGACCCAGCACAGTTCTTGGCATATAGCAGGTGTTCTACAAGTATTTTGTTACAAAAATGAGGCAATAAATGTTTACATAGCTTGCTTAATGTCATAGAGATAGTAAATGTTTGAACCAGGCCTTGCGCTCATGCCAGAATACCACATATAACATGCTATTGTTTTGAACATTACAAGAGACTATATGAAGCATCTGACACAGAGTCGACATTCCTCCATTTCCCCTTACTTATCCAGACCCCAGCTTAGGCTCTCCTCATTGTACTACTGGCTGATAGCAACGTCCTAGTGAGCCTCGCTGACACTAAGTGCTCTCTCTTCCAATTTATTTCTTACCAGAATCATATTCCACAAGCACATGAAGTGAGGTCATGTCTTTGAAAGAATAGGGCCATCTGTAAAGCCTAGGTATTGTTACTACTGTTACCATCACTTCCACTCTCATATCACGTCTAATCTAGTCTCTGAGCCACGCTTCTCAGGTGCTAGTCTCATGGCCACTTGCCCTGTCCGCTCTGGCTTATTTCTCCCCATTCCTCATTCTGTACGTATTGTGCAGGCCAAACCACGCCCTTTCTGTTGGGGAAACATCTGTGACTCACTGCTTTGCTAGGCTTTTGCTTATTCCCTTTCTGGCTTCCCTTTCTACATATTGCCCAGGCCCCAGGTTGAAAGCCCACCTCCCTCTCCACAAAGTCCTTCTCAACTACACTATCCATCCTTGCTCTCATTCTCTGAATTCCCACAGTATTGAACTCTGATCACTTTCTTATGCATTTATTTAGTTTATTTCACAATCTTTAAGTATGTGTCTTTGATGTGACAGACATTGTGCTGGACATAAACTGTGATATTTGCCCAATATTTCAGTGGTTTTTAGTTTGTTGATGTGTGTGTGTGTGTGTGTGTGTGTGTGTGTGTGTGTGTAAGTCTTGTCTCTTCCTTTATACTTTCAACCCCTCACAGAGCCACCTAAGAGGCTGAGCCGTCAAGCTCTGGAGTCCAGCAGGCTGCATTCAGATCCTGGCTACCTCTTACCAGCCATTTGACCTTGGGTGGCTTCCTTAATTTCTCTAAAACTTAATTCCTTCATCTATAAAATGGAGAGAATAATGGTATACTTCATTGGGTTGTTGTTGTGGGAAATAAAAGGAGGGAATTCATGTAAAACTCTTAAAATACTCTCTGGTATATAAGTGCTCAATCACCACTATCCATTGTTATTTTTTATTACTACCTTTACCACTGTCGTATACTTTCTACAGTGTTTAGTCTCATGCTAAGCCCATAGTAGGTCTTGGATAAATACCCTTGACTGAATAATTATTGAAAAGTAAGCTATATTAGATGGCTAATCTAGCAGAGAAAATTTGGGAAATGGGTTCAAAGGAGTATTGACAGAACTGGGCATTCAATTGACAGCAACCAGGAAATAATTTGGGAGATGATGCCAGCCACAAATTATTCCAGTGTATATAAATCAAACTAAATAAGGAACAGGGAAATTATAATCATTAGGTAATTTTATTTTTTGAAAAATTTAAATTATTAAGTTAATGTGTGCTGTTAGTAAAACTGAAACTCTAGCAATAGAGAAAGGATGTAATATCACCTCTATCCTCACCCCTCACTATTCCCACTGCTCAGAGGTACCTACTGTGAAAAGTTTCATATCTAGTTTTCCCTAAATTTTCCATGTGTGTAGTTAATTGCCTTTCCCATCCTCTATTTCCTCATTTTGAGAATTAGTTTAATACAACTTCATAGGAGTGTTCCAAAAATTTAATAAAGCACACAATATTTTATCCAAAGTTATTCTGAGAACAGCATAATTTTATAGGCATAGAGGCAAAAGAGCAGAGATTTGTCAGAGTATTTGCAAGGTGAATCAGAAATTAATTCCCATAAAGGTATTAACTCTCAAATGTGTGCCCTTTGCTAAATCCATTTAAATGATTGCACTGTTCAAACAGGAAGTTGTAGATGAGTTAGCTTTTAAGAATGCTTTTTAAGAAAGAAAATAAATATGTGCATTTATCATCATTCATCACAAAGTCAACTTGCCAAATTTAAAGCATGTTGTTTGGTAATCAGAAAAGCTGATGAACAACTTGAAAAAAAAATTACAGAGTAAGTCAATGAATAAGCAATTACTGGAGAATGGATAACAAAAGTGTCGTTTAGGAAGTAGAGCATGGCAGCCATGCCTGATGTGCAGTGTCATTGTCCAGCGCTTGCCCTCTGAGCAAGAACAACCCGGTGACCTTCCCCTGACCTCCTCCACTGGCTATACACCAGACGTAGAATACAATGGACTTTAACAGCTTTCACTTTTTTTTTTTTTTACCAATTCTCTTATCTCTTCCTGCCCTGTTTTACTTTCTAGACTCCTAATTTGCTTCTTAGTCTCCTGTGATGACCATGATGATGATTGTGGGAATGTGACAGTCTCTTAATTATGTAAGTATGAAAGGCAGTCCAGAAAGTCACATCTGCAAGAAATGTGCCTTTATTTTATTCTTCTACATCTAGACTGAATTTATATTTCAAGTTCCCATTCTTCCAAGGTGACTTGAAATCTCCACGATCTCTTTTCCCTGGGCTACGTCTGTGTTGTCACTCAGTGACAAGGCAATGGAGTGCAGGCAGCATGGCCTTTGGCATTCATCATGCTTTCAATCAAACTTCTGTTCCTCTCCCTAGATCGCAAGGTCTTTCTGAAACTCCTGAGCTGTCTGGGAATTTTAGGAAAACTCACTGGGGCTATCTCTCACACTTTACCATTTCCAAGACACTCTCAGGCACTTGGGGGATATTCTACTACACCTGCCCACATTGGGACACCTGGGAACTCTGTGAGCTGTGTTAGACCCTTCAACTTAGGAACCGCCTGTCCTATACTCAGGGGCCAGCAACAGCCTGTCCAATCATTCTCACACTTGGAATCTCTGACTTCTCCTTATAACACATCTCTCTGAACTCTTCTTCTGCTCCCAGCTGGAGATAGTTCTCTCCTTTCAAGGGCTTGTGCCATTAAATTGGACCCACCTGGATAATCCAAGCTCATCTCCCCATTTTAAGATGCATAACCTTTATTACATCTGTCAAATCCCTTTTGCCATGTAACAGAACATATTCATAAACTCTAGAGATTAGGGCATGGACATCTTTGGAAGGAGTGAACTATTCAGCTTACCACAACCTCCAAAATGTGTCTTAGATGTGTTCACATCGGTCTTTCATTTAGACAGTTACCGTGGACTCCAAATTAGTTTCCCTGTTTTGGTTCTTGTTCTTTTCCAGTCCCTTCCCACAGAGTGCTAGAGTGATCTCTGAAATTTGTTATTCAAGTCATGTCACTCTATAACTTTCATTGTTCTGACATACAAGTCCTTCATTCTCGCCACAAGGACTTATGATATCCGATGTCCTTTTTCTTCTCTGTGCCCTTTTTACCTCACTCTACCCCTTTCTTATCAGGTTGCAATCACAGTGACTTACTTGCACTTCCTTAGATATACAGTATTTTCTCACTCTAGAGTCTTAGCCTATCCAGAATTCCCTGCTTGGAAATTTTTTTCATTGTCGTGTAGTTGATTTACAATGCTATATTAGTTTCAGCTGTACAATACAGTGATTCAATGTTTTTACAGATTATACACCATTTAAAGTTATTATAAAATATTGGCTATATTCCCTTTATATATCCTTCTTTATTTTATACTGGTAGTGTGTACCAGTACTGTAGTGTGTACTTCTTAATCCCCTTACCCTAACTTTGCCCCTCCTTCTACCTCTCTCCCTACTGGTAACCACTAGTGGTTTGTTCTCTGTACTATCTGTGATTCTGATTCTGTTTTGTTAGATTCTGTTTTGTTTGTTTTATTTTCCAGATTCCACATATAAGTGAAAACATAACAGTATTTGTCTTTCTCTGTCTGACTTACTTTACTAAGCATAATACCCTCCGGGTCCATCCATGTTGTTGCAAATGGCAAAATTTTATTCTTTTTTTATGGCTGATATTCTATTGTGCATATATACCATCTTCTTTATCCATTCATCTATTGATAGACACTTAGGTTGCTTCCATGTCTTGGCTATCGTAAATAATGCTGTTATGAACATTGGGGTGCATATGTCTTTTTGAATTAGTGCTTTTATTTTCTTTGGATATATACCCAGGAGTGGAATTGCTGGATCACATGGTAGTCCTATTTTTAATTTTTTGAGGAACCTCCATACCCTTTCCCATGGTGGCTGCACCAACTTACTTTCCCACCAACAGTGAACTAGGGTTCTCTTTCCCTGCATCCTCACCAACATTTATTACTTGTTATCTTTTTGATGATCGCCCTTCTGACAGGCATGAGGTGATATCTCATTGTGGTTTTGAACCAATATTTCTGTTTTCATAATGTTGAAGTCAGTATTTTTTAAATAATTGTAATAAATGTTTTATTTGGGAATAATTTTGATTTACAGAAATGTTTCAAAGATAATGCAGGGAGTTTTCTTATATCCCTCATTCATTTTCCCCTAATGTTAATCTTATCATGGTACATTTGTCAAAACTAAGAAACGAGCATTTTAAATTACTATTTCCTAAACTCTAGAGCAGTATTTGAATTTCACCAGTTTTTCCACTAATTGTTCTTTTTCTGTCCAAAGATCCAATCCAGGATTACCATATTGCTTTTAGAAGCTGCTGGGTTTCAATCTTATCTTTTCTGTTTAGAAAGCTAACTAAAGCAGACAACCTATTTCTCCATTTTTGTAAGGTGCAGTTTATAGAAGTTTCTACATGTTGCTAGAATTTCTATTTGAAATGAGTTGCATGAACTTCCCTGGCAGTCCAATGGTTAAGACTTCGCCTTCCAATGCAGGGGGTGCGGGTTTGATCCCTGGTTGGGGAACTAAGATCCCACATGCCTCATGGCCAAAAAACCAAAACATAAAAACAGAAGCAAGATTATAAAAATTCAATAAAGACTTTAAAAAATGGTCCACATCAAAAAAAAAATCTTAAAAAACAAACAAAAAGAGATGCATCCAAGCTGCTGACGGGTTTTGTCTGAAATTTTCCAAATAACTTTTTCTACAAGTGAACTGATTATTTTAGTGGCAGAAAAACAGACTAAGAGTGTCATGACATTTTCAGTATATAGCAGTAATATGGATTTAGGGATTTTTATTTTCTGATTTAGACTATGGCTTCTCACTCACTGACATTCTTCCTAAATCAACACTACCATTGGAGCAGATTAATATGTTTTCAGTCAGTAAAAGAAAAACAATAGCTAAATTTTTGTTATTATTTTTGTGGTTATGTGTTATGATATTTCCTTAGGGTAAATAACATTTTAAATAAATCTGATCAGTCATGTCATTCTCAATTAGATTCATATTTCCCAGAGTATTCCTTAAAAATTTTCCACTAATTTTTTCTAAAGAGAAAATAAAACCCAGACCCTTGAGATTTGAGAGATTGTCATAAGAGCCTGCCAAAAGCAAAAAAAATCTTTGAAGTCTCCAGCTTTAACTTAAAAATTCATATAAGTTTTGCATTCTACTCCATGAATATTTGCATTTGTTTTAATGTAAAATTGATCTTTTAAATTATTTACTAAGAGGTAAGAACTGAGTCCCGTTTATCCTGTGCCTTCATAAACTTTTCACACTGGTGGTCAGGGATGTTGATGTCTCTCTTTGACAAGCAGAGCTGTTGAGGGAAGTCCATGCTAGTCAAAGTGTGCCCTATTGTGTCACCGGTTAACCTCTTCAACCAAATCTTCCTATACATACCATGATTTCCATATAGAAAAAAATGTCTGTTTCAAGTCCAGGCCTTAAGTCTTCATGCATCTGGACTATTTAATATATGGTTCCTTTTCTCTTTCTTCACTTAACCAATCACTGTGTATAGGGAAGAGGTTAATGACACAGGCCTTTGAGTCAGGGAAACTGAGACTGGGCAGCTGGGTCTGTTTTAGACCAACAGGTAGGGAACTCGTTACCATGTGGTCACAATATTTAAAATTCTAGCACTGCCATATATTAGCCAAACCACCTTGAGCAAAAACCTCACCGTGTTAATCTCCAACTGTAAATTTGAGATTTATAATAATAGCTAACTTTCAGATTTATTAAGAGAATTAAATGGTATGATGCATGTCAAATATTTAGTTGGCCGTCTGACCCATGGCAAGAGTACAATTATTTTATTATTTCCTATATTTTAAGACCTAGTTCAAATGTCACTTCTTTTATAGTGACACTTCCTCTGGTTTCCATGGAGAATTAGTGATTTTCTTCCTTGAGCTTCCTTGCATTTTTTATTTTTTAAAAAATACATAGAAATTAATGTCATGGGAAAATCATCATATGCTTTTAAATGATAAGATTATAAAACAGGTGTGTTGCATGTATGCAATAACCATGTTAACAGTGGAGAATTTTCATTTGGTACCTCTGTGTTTTTCATGTTTTCTACAGTGAACATGCATTAATTTTATAACCTGAAATAAAGAAAATAGTTTTATATTGTTCTAACCACATTTATTTTATCAGAGTGATATATGCATATAGTCTCCTTTCCTGCCACTCTTTACCTACTGAATGCTGATCCCCAAAGGATATCATTTTCAAAACTTTTTGTTGTTTCCCCCATTATATACTTTCATATTTCTAAATAATATGCATATGTTAGCCCTCAGATTTACAATTTTAAACATATATTGGCTTTCTGCTATGGAAGATAAAAGCTTCTCTTGTGAACTGTGATCCAGTTTCTCAGTAGTTCTCTCCATCTTCCCAATATAGTTATATCACAGGATTTTTCAGTAAAGCATTATACAGCATTGTTGTTATGACTATGTAAACATAACTCATAGCTAAACTAACTAGTTTATGTTTATTTTGTACATTTTGGTTCCCTGGAATTAGTGATTGTTTCATGATTTGTTTGTTTAAAGATTATGTACCTATTACTGCTTCTTCCATAACTCTCCCATGAGTCATTACCTCTCGATAGCAAATGCATCCAATAGTATCTCCTTTTTAAAGACATCCTTCCCTAACCTCTAGTCCCCTAGCCTTACACAGGACTATTTCCTTTCTAGACCTTTGTAATGGACTGAATTGTGTCCCAGTAAAATCCATTTGAAGCCCTAACCCTCAGTGCCTCTGAATTTGATATTTTGAGATAGGTCCTTGAAAGACATAATCAAGTTAAAATGAAGTCATTAGGATGGGTGCTAATGCTGTCGTTACCATATAAATATTTCACTTTTATTTTTTGAATCTCCAGTATTTTATGTTTTAAGGCTAGTGCTTATTTAGACTTAGCCACATATTTGCTACTCTCTTTGCTTTTAATTGCTTCTTACAATTATATCTGTGAGGAATTTCCTTCTGCCTTAAATACACCCCTAAGAATTCCTTTTGTATAGGGCTATTGCTGGTAAGCTATTTCAGTTTTTGTTTGTCTGATATGTCTTTGTTCCACTCTTATTGTGTGTATATGTGTGTGTTTTATTTAAACAATTTATTTACACTAAAAAAACAGTTCACGTATTTCTCCTCAACTGGCAACTACCAGTCTATTCTCTGTATCTATGAGCTCAGGCTTTTTTGTTTTGTTTGTTTTAAGATTCCACATGCCTCAATGTGGTTTTGATTTGCATTTCTCTAATGATGAGTGATGTTGAGCATCTTTTCATGTGTCTGTTGGGAAGCTACTACAGAGCACAGGGAGATCAGCTTGATGCTTTGTAAAGACCTAAAGGGATGGGATAGGGAGGTTGGGAGGGAGGGGATATGGGGATATATGTATACATGTGGCTGATTCACTTTGTTGTGGAGCAGAAACTGACAGAATACTGTAAAGCAATTATACTCCAATAAAGATAAAAAAAAAAGATTCCACATATATGAGAGATCATACAGTACTTGTCTCCCTCTCTCCTGTTCCACTTAGTGTAATGCCCACAAGGTTGATCCATGTTGCCGCAAATGGCAAAATTTCGTTCTTTTTCATGATTAACTAATATTCTGTTGTATATATACCACAACGTCTTTAACCATTCAGTCATTGATGGACACCTAGGTTACTTCCATATCTTGGCTATTTTACATAATCCTGCAGTGAAAATAGGGATGCATATATCTTTTTGAATTAGTGTTTTTGTTTTCTTTGGGTAAGTACCCAGAAGTAAAATTGCTGCATCTTATGGTAGTTGTAGTTTTAATTTTTTGAGGAAACTCCTTTACCATAATGCCTGTACCAATTTCTGTTTCTGCCAACAGTGCTCAAGGGTTCTCTTTTCTCCACATCCTTGCCAACATTGCTATTTCTTGTCTTTTTGATAAGTCATTATTCAGGTGTGAGGCAATATCTCATTGTCATTTGAATTAGCATTTTTTGATGATTAATGATATTAACCATCTTTTCATATGCCTATTGTCCATCTGCATGTCTCTTGGAAAAATGTCTATTCAGGTCTTCTACCCACTTTTTAATTGGATTGTTTCTTCTTCGTCTTCGTCTTCATCTTCTCCTTCTCTTTCTCCTTCTCCTCCTCCTCCTCTCCCTCTCCTCCTCCTCCTCTTCCTCTCCTTCTCCTTTTTTTTTCTTTTTTTTGCTATTTAGTTGTATGAATTCTTTATATATTGGGTTGGCCAAAAAGTTCATTTGGGTTTTCCATAACATCTTATGAACTTTTTGGTCAGCCCAATATTTTAGTATTAGTCCTCTGTTAGATATATGATTTGAAATTATTTTCTTCCATTCAGTAAGTTTCCCTTTCATTTTGTTGATGGTTTCTTTTGCTGCACAGAAAGTTTTACTTATTTTTATGTTTGTTGCTTTTGCTTTTGGTATCAGATTCAAAAATTTATCACCAAGATTTATGTCAAGAAACTTACCACCTATATTTCCTTGTAGGAGTTTTGTGGTTTCAGGTCATATGTTCAAGTCTTCAATCCATTTCAAGTTAATTTTCATGTATGGTGTAAGATACTGTTCAAGTTTCCTGTGCATGTGGCTGTACAGTTTACCAACATCATTTATTGAAAGGACTCTCCTTTCCCCATTGTGTATTCTCAGCTCCTTTGTCTTAAGTTTATTGATAATCTGTGGATGGGTTTATTTCTGGGCTCTCTATTCTGTTCCCTTGATCTATGTGTCTGTTTTTATGACAATACCATACTGTTTTGATTACTATATCTTTGTATATAGTTTGAAATCAGCGATGGAGGCAAGATGCCTCCAGCTTTGAAATCAGCAATGGAGGCATGATGCCTCCAGCTTTGAGGTTCTTTCTTAAGATTTGTTTGGCTATTGCTTTTTCTTTTTCCTTTGTGGTTACATACAAATTTTAGGATTATTTGTTCTATTTCTTTCAAAAATGCCATTAAAATTTTGATAAGGAATGCATTGACACTGTAGCTGGCTATGCATGGTACAAACATTTTAACAATATTGATTCTTCCAATCCATGAGCATAGAATATCTTTCCACTTATTTGTGTTGTCATTAATTTCTTTCATTAATGTCTTGTAATTTTCAATATACAAGTCTTTCACTTCTTGGTTAAATTTATTGCTAGGTACTTTATTCCTTTTGATGCAATTATAAATGGGATTGTTTTCTTTATCTCTCTTTCTGATAGTTTGTTATTAGTGTATAGAAATGCAACAGATTTTTGTATAATGACTTTGTATCCTGCAACTTTACTGAATTTATTTATTAGTTCTAAGAGTTTTTTTGATGAAGTCTTTAGGGTTTTTATATATAACAACATGTCATCTGCAAATAGGGACAGTTCTACTTCTTCCTTTCCAATTTGGATGCTTTTTATTTCTTTTTCTTGCCTAATTGCTCTGGCTAGGACTTTGAACACAGTGTTGAATAAGAGTAGTGACAGTGGGCATCTTGTTCCTGATCTTAGAGGAAAGGGTTTTAACATTTCACCCTTGAGTATGATGATAGCTGTGAGCCTGACATATATGACTTTTTTAATGTTGAGATACATTCCCTCTATACAAACTTTGTTGAGAGTTTTTATCGTAAATGGATGTTGGATTTCATAAAATACTTTTTCTGTACCTATTGAGGTGACCATATGATTTTTACCCTTTGTTTTGTTAATGTGGTGTTTTACATTGATTGATTTGTGGATCTTGAATCATCCTTGTATCCCCAGAATAAATCCCCCTTGATCATGGTATATGATCCTTTTAATATATTGTTGAATTTGGTTTAATATTTTGTTGAGAATATTTGCACTTATGTTCATTATGGATATCGACCTATAATTTTCTTTTCTTGTGGTGTCCTTGTCTGGTTTTGTTATCAAGGTAATGCTGGCCTTGTAAAATGTGTTTGAAAGAGTTTCCTCCTCTTCTGTGTTTAGGAAGAGTTTGAGAAGGATTGGTATTAACTCTTTGAATGTTTAATCAAATTCAACAGTGAAACCTTATGGTCTTGGGCTTTTGTTTTTTGGCAAGTTTGTGAATATTGATTCAGTCTCCTTACTAGTAATTGGTCTGTTCAAATTTTCTATTTCATCATTCAGTTTTGGTAGGCTTATGTTTCTGGAAATTTACTGATTTCTTCTAGGCCAATTTGTTTGTGTATAATTGTTCATAGTAGTCTCTTATGATCTTTATATTTCTGTGGTATTAATTATAACATCTCTTTAATTTCTGATTTTATTTGAATCCTCTCTCATTTTTCTTGGTGAGTCTAGCTAAAGAGTTGTCAATTTTGATTACCTTTTCAAAGAATCAGCTCTTAGTTTCATAGATAATCTCTCTTGTCTTTCTAGTCTCTGTTTCATTTATCTCTGCTCTAATCTTTATTTCCTTCCTTCTGCTAACTTTGGGCTTCATTTGTTCTTCTTTTTCTATTTCTTTGTAGTGTAAAGTTAGGTTGTTTACTGAAGACTTCCCATATTTCTTGAGATAAACATTTTTTGCTATGAACTTCCCTCTTTAAATTGCTTTTGCTGCATCACACAAACTTTGGTATATTTCCATTTTCATTTGTTGAAAAGTATTTTTTTAGGTTATCTTTTTGGTTTCTTCTTTGACCCATTGGTCATTCAGTACCATGTTGTTATTTTTTAAAATATTTATTTATTTATTTGGCTATGTCAGGTCTTAGTTGGAGCACATGGGATCTTTGTTGTGGTACATGGGTTTCTCTCTAGTTGTGGTGTACAGGCTCCAGAACATGTGGACTCAGAAGTTGTGGCACATGGGCTTAGTTGCCCCATGGCATGTGGGATCTTAGTTCTGCAACCAGGGATTGAACCCGCATCCCCTGCATTGGAAGACAGATTCTTAACCAGGGACGTCCCAGTAGCATGTTGTTTTAATCTCCACATATTGGGGAATTTTCCAGCTTTGTACTTTTAGGTAATTTCTAGTTTTATACTGTTGGAAAAAGATGCTTGATATGATTTCAGACCTCTTAAATTTGTTAAGACTTGTTTTGTAACCCAGCATATGAACTATCCTGGAAAATGCTCCATGTGCACTTGAGAAGAATGTGTATCCTGTTGCTTTTGTATGAAATATTCTATATATATCTGGTATAATATGTTCTTTAAGGCCAATATTTCCTTATTGATTTTCTGTTGGATTACCTATCCATTGATGTAAGTAAGGTATAAAAATCCCCTACTATTATTATTCCTGTCTGTTTCTCACTTTAGCTCTATTAATATTTGCTCTGTATATTTAGATGCTCCTATGTTGGGATATTTGCATAAATATTTACAAATGTCATATCCTTTTATTGGCTTGATTGCTTTTATTATTATGTAACACACATCTTTGTGTCTTGTTACAGTCTTTATATTTTAGTTTGTCTTCTAATATGAGTACAGCTCCTCTAAATTTCTTTTGGTTTCCATTTGCATGCAATAATTTTTCATCCCTTCACTTTCAGTCTGTGTGTGTCTTTACATCTAAAATGAGTCTCTCATATGCAACACATAGATGGGTCTTGCTTTTTATCCATTCAGCCACCCTATGTCTTTTGATTGGAGAATATAGTCTATTTCCATTTAGAGTAATTATTGATAGGTGTATTTGTATTGCCATTTTGTTAATTGTTTACTGGCTGTTTTTATAGTGCTCTCTGTTCCTCTCTTCTCTTACTCTCTTCCTTTATGGTTAGATGACTTTCTTTAGTGGAATACTTACATTGCTTTCTCTTTATTCTTTGTGTATTTTATTACAGCTTTTTGCTTTTTGGTTACCATGAGACTTATATATAACATGTACTGAAAAATTCTCAGCCAAAATTCATTCCAATATTACTTCTTCCTTTTACTCCTCTTGAAACTCTAAGATATATGCTGGATTTTCTTCAGTATCTGTGCCTCTTTGCTTCTCGTTTATCTACTCCATGTCATCTCTCCATACTGCTTTGAAATAATTTCTCAGATCCATCTTTTACTTTACTAATTCCCTATTCTTCTCTCTCTAATATGCTGCTAAATCCATTTATTCTTTTTGAACTATTTTCAATCTGGTCATTGATTTTAGTTCCTTTTTCTGTATGCATAATTTCAAGCTTGTATTTTATTTCTTTAAACATTAAAGTTATAATCAGTATCCAATAATTTAATTATCTGATTTTGTAAGAGCATGTCAGCTGTCTGTTGTTTAATGCTGGTTCTTATTTATGGTACCTTGTTTCCTTGTGGACTTAGTTTGCTGTTTTTTATTTTATTTTTTCATGTACTTATTTTCCTTGGACTTTTATCCATGGGAATTATTTAAGGCCTGGTATAAAGGTGAGTACTACAGCAGGGATTTGCCTTTGCTTTTGCCAAGGCTGCCAATACAGCAATGCTCTAATTTAAACATGTGACCAGGTTTCATGACAATTAATCTTTCAGTTGATTGAAAGAGATTTTATTGGTTTTCTTTTTTGCTTCTAAATTATCCTTATTTGAAGAGGTTCTTATTCTCTCAAAGTCCTAGCTTTAGCAGAGAAATCTACTCAGCTCTCTGCTTTTGGCAGGCTCTAATGCTTTGTTCCCTGTGTCTTTCACTCCATGCATCCATGAAAACCTAAACTCAGGTTCATGTAGTTTAGCAACTGTCTTTAGAGTGACTTCCATCTGCAGAGTTTTCTTAGCTATTCTTGGAATTGCTATTCTTTATCAGCGCCTGACCTAGAATATCTTATTTTCCTGGTAGCTTATTAATGCTCCAAATTTATTTTTAATATACATATTACCCGGTATTTTTAGGACATATCAACATGAAGGGGTGATCCAGGAAACTGACCTTCTGTATTACTAATTAAAATAGCCTTGCTCCTGCTCATAGCACAACATGCATCAATTAAAATGTTTTGAATGTATTTATTTGACTTTCTTTCTTCCCTACCAGCCTTGTAGCTTGTCATAAAGACTGTTGTTCACTTCAGTGCCTGGCTTATAATAGGGATTCATTACATATTGAATAAATGAATATTAGTAAATTCTACATAAAATCACATTTTTTTGTCCTTTATTGATTGTGTATGAAGCAAATTTGTGGACTTATAATTAGGACAAGGTAAAGAAATTCCAATTTGAAATTTGATTAACTGATGATAGAACATCTGTTACTTTTGAGTTTTTGTGTTCCTTTTTTTGGTGGTATGACTTACAGGAGAAATTAATTATTAATATAATTATTAAATTCAGTGTACTATTTCATCATAATCTATAAGAAATACAAACTAGTTGCCCTCACAGCATAGAAAGAAAACAAAAACGCTGCTGTATAACATTGATTTTTAATTGCCTCAATGTTGGGTGGCCTGTTGCTATGGAAATCTCCCTATACTATCTGCAGATATGAATCACATACTGGGTAGCACTACATCTGCAGTGCTGCAGTGTACCATATGGCAAATTTACTGGAGCCAAAGGAAGCAAGTAAAAACTTTCCACGGATGGACTCAATACTTCCAAGGTTGAGGCAACTATTAAATAGGCTACATTGCCTATTTCTGGGCAATACCAAAACTCAAAAGGCATTTGTCCTGAAAGACTGAATACACAGGTTCTGAGTTGGCACTTGGAACAGGTAGGAAAAAGGGGCTGCTGTAAGAACAGCTCCAGTAAAAAACCTCAATCTTGAATTGGTAAACACTGCCTATACCCATCACGGTTGTCTGGTCTTCATCTGAATCCAGTTCATCATTAGTGCTTATAGAATGCTACTGATCTATAGATCTGTAGCTCTTGGAAAAATCTCAATCTTTGTTTCATAATAATTGTTTATGTATGAAAATTGGATGGATGGATGGATGGATGGATGGATGGATGGAAGGATGATAGAACTGGGAAGTTAATTGTTGAGGTATTTAAGTTACAGTTGATGTGAACAGATGTTGGCTACCACACACACGCTTGACCACCACATGCTAGACCTTTATCAATTATTTTACATAATTCATTTGACTTTCATTTTCCAACATTCCTGCAAAGATAGATATTATTCCCATTTGACCTATAAAATGATTAATTTGTCTGTCACTTGTAGTAAATGTGATGTGAAGCTTAGGTTTCACTGCAATTCTCTCTGACTTCAAACCTTGTTCCCTTGTTACCATATGACAGGTTCTCTTTACGAGGTGTATACTTAGGTCAAAGGTCAACGCTGTGCTTTAGAATCAGACTGCATGGGTCCAAATGTCAGTTCCATCTTTTACTATCTGTGACTTCAAGTTAACTTACTTAACTCTCTTATCTTCAGTTTTCCCTCTGTAAATGGAGTGAATGGAAGTATTTACCAAGGAGGATTCTTGAGAGAATTAAATGACCTATATTGCACAGGGTCTAGTAAATGCCTCATTAAGTGCTCAGTAAGTGTGAATTGCTATCATTGTGCTCAATTATTTATTTAAAAATATGGCATGCTGATTTTGTATATTCAAGGATTAGTAATTTTTTTCTCTTTTAGAGTAGCTTGTTCACTAGGGTTGTAGTTCTCAAACTGTGGTTCCAGACTACCATCATTACCGTCAGCTAGGAACTTGTTAGAAAAGCAAATTATCAAGCCTTATCCCAGGTGTACTGAGTAAGAAACTCTAGCGATGGAACCCAGCCAAATGTGTTCTAACAAGCCCTCCAGTGATTGTGATGTACACAAAAGTTTAGAGACATTAGTGTGAGAGAAAAAATGTTTTCTTTGCTGGTTTTACCGAGGGCCAACTCTGCCCAAAGGATGCTTTCGGAACTAATCCTGAGACACTGTGATTTTTCTAGAATCAATTCCCACAGCTTCAAATGGATGCTGCAATCACTGTGTTCTATAAACCCATCTAATCACCAAGATTTTTGATTAATAGTTAATCATTTTGTCTTGACGGCATTTGAAATTATCAATTATTTTATAATGATTTCTGCTTGTGTGGAATGAGATGTAATGCTGTGATTATCACAGCCATCAGAAGACACGGCTGGAATTTCTCCAGAGTTGAAGCAAGCAGAACATTTGAGTTCCCCCTAGAAGCAGGCCAATTTCTATATCTCCATAAAAAAAATTAATATTTGATTAATTTTTCTGACTGGTAATTATTTGAACCAACTTTGTAAGGTTTCTTCTATTTAAGTTTCACATTGTTTAAGTTTCATAAGTAGAAAATGACACATGGCAAACTTTCAGATTAAGCCTGCTTCAATGCAGAAACAAAACTCAATAGAATGTATTTGAGCCTTAGTGAGATTAATTTAACATCATTCTCAAAACTGAAGATGAAACTACCTATTTTAGAAAAGTCAAAAAAGAGGGAATTAATTTATAATCATTTTTATCAATATTTTTTAACAAATGAGAATGCTTAAATGATTTAAATGTTTCAGCCTCCCTAAATTTTTTAAAGGCATTTAACCTTCTTAAGTCGTTTCCTCAATCTATAAAACTAAGGGTTATTTAAATTGATTTCTTCGTTGTTTTTTTTTCCTAGCCATGAGAAAAGAATAGTGTAATGATACATTGAAAACTATCTTACCTAGTTAGAGAAAACTATCTTACCTAGTTTACCCTGCATGTATTAAAGTTTTTCTAAGAAACAAATCCAATAGGGAAAGGGAGAGATTTATTTATTTTAGGGAATTATCTCATGTTGGAACTGGCATGTCTGAAATGTCTGAAATCTGTAGGGCATACTGGCAGACTGGAAATTCAGGCAAGAATTGATGCTGCTGTCTTGAGTCTGAATTATGCAAGTAGCAGACTGGAAATTCAGGAAGGGTTTCTATGTTGTAGTTTTTAGGAGAATTCCTCCTTCTCTGAGGAACCTGTCTTTGTTCTTAAGGCCTTTAACTGATTAGATGAGGCTCACCCACACTATAGAGAGTAATCTGCTTTATTTTTTATTCTATTTTTATTTTTAGCCTTTTTATATACTTCTATTTCTAACTAAGTTTTTGGTAGTACGGACTATATATCTCTCCTACCTTCCTTTCATCTCTATCTTTTATACATTTCTATTCCCTTCTTTTTATTTGCATATTTCCAATCACACTACACTCTTCTGGACTAATGTTTGACCAAACACCTGGGCACCATAGGCCAGCCAAGTTGACATGTAACATTAAACATCTCAGTATAAGACCATGCTTCAAGAAAAATTTAAATCCTATGAGAAAGAAGTATACATGTAGTTGAGGCTTCAGTCTTTAGTTTGAGAAAGAAAAACACTAATGAAAAATTTGATGAATCTACTATAGTTAACAGTTGTATGTCCTAGGAAAGCTACTAGTTGTAGAGGAAGAAGGACAATAAGGCTGGATCAGACCTGGAAGACACAGGGAGCGTTGTATTTTTTTAAGGCATAAATATCAAGACCAATGTTATAAACTTCTGAAGGTTAAACATTATTCAAACTTTGCTTCTCAAAAGCCCTGGAAGATGATGGGGGTATGGAAAGAATCAGTGAGTGATTTGAGGAATGTATAGGAGCTGAAATAAGAAAAGGTATTAACATGTACCATTAATGTTCTAAATTTTTCTGCTGTTTGTGAATAAAAACTAATGCACATAGTAGGGAAAGACAACACAGAAGTTAATCCTAGTACCCAGTCACTGCCCAGGAACTGGAACCAAGATTAGACAGGTCAGATGTTGGGAAGAAGAAGCCAAAAGTAACATTTTCAAGCCCCCATCATCATTCCCAACACATGTAGGTGCAACATACAAATTATCTAATTTAATTCAAACAGCTTCTTGAGGTCTTTACAGATGAAAAACTTGAAACTCAAATGCTTCAGGTAAATTACCTGGAGTCAAACAACGTTTTAGTATTAGATCTGTAGTTCAGATCCAGATTTCTCTGACTTGAAAACTTGTTCTCTCTCTGCTTCATTATTCTGCCTCTGGAAAAGAGGAAGCAAACAGGAGTCATGAGGTCAGGTGCTGGGTCACATTTGCACAGACTGCTTCTGTCCACAGCGGGCCTCTCAATTCTGCAGCCTGCCTTTCTCTGGTCACGCCTGATTCTCTCATAAACTAGCTCAGCCTCATTGCCACAACTCCTTGTGGACAAGTGGGAGTATCCAGGAAAGCCTAGGAACTGGGATCTTGGGAGCCTAGATTTGGTATGAGGAAAGAGCAAGACTGGCCTGTGAGCTGCAGTGCTTGAAGTCAAATGTGTCTGAAAGGAAGTCCCCAAGTTGGAAATCTAAATTGAAATCCTGGCCCTTAGAACCTAGGTGTCAATCCAATGGAGTGAGACAGTATCCAAGTCTGAGGCTATGGGGAAGAAATGAGGCTTGCCAAGCCAGAGCAAGAGGCATAAGAACAAAGGAGAGAGGGCATTCTCTTTTTGATAAGGCTCCTGAGATAGTGAAAGTTCATTAAATAGAATCATATAGGTACACTTTGCTAAGATCTTGGCCCCCCTGTCACTTATAAGCTGTGTGACCTTGGACAAGTTCCTTAGACTGTCTAGGACTCAGTTTCTTCACGTGTACAATGGATTTAAGGTTGAATGAACAAATGAATGCAAGGTTAGAAATATCTAACATTGTATTCATAAGTGCTCACTAAATTGCAACTATTTTTTATTAACTATTGTCCACGCTGGTTGAGAAGAGACCTGTAAGACATTGGATGTGGCTAATGGCTCAAGAGCCACTCCTGACACCATGTTCTCCCAGAGCATTCTGGGAAGTATCCTCTTGTCCCCTTTCCCTAATATTGGAGATAACCAGACCACAGGGGATCCATGACATGGACCTCACAGTGTCCTAAATGGAGCAAGGTGCTAGGTGACTGTCACTAGTATTTGTGGTGTTTACAGTTAAATGCAGATACCAGCAGACATGTCCTGAAAGGGAGCTAAGATGGAAGAAATGCAAATTTGATCTCTCATCAGATGGGTTAAGAAGAAGAGTCAAGCCTCACAGCTAAAACCAGAAAACTGGAGGGACCAGGAAAGCTGAGAGTGAAGAGAACAGAGCATGTATTCAGGAGTCTGCTAAAATAGACTGGTGGAGTGTCCACACTGGCTGTGGTAGGGCATTAAGAAGTTCCAGTAAGGGTTTGTTTGGTCTTAGACAAACCAGTTCATGTGAAAGAACCAGATTAGGAGAGACAGGAAAGGGGATAACTGTTAAAATCTGGTTTGACCTCTTGAGAGGGCAATGTTCTTCAAGAATCATAGACCTAAGTGCAAATGTTAGATCTTATTCTAACGTTTCCAATCCTGGAAGTGGGGAGAGGTCTTTGGCAACTATAATCCTCTATCCCAAATCTTAGGAGACTCTTCCTAGGGGCACAAGCACATGCTGGTTCTCATCCATCCAAAGTGCATTCATTTCCCAGGCAAATGAACTAAGAGCTCTTTATCTGGTTTTCTCCCCTACTTCCCACTCTTGATTACCTGCCTCCTGGAAAGGGAGAAAGAGGAGTCTTAACCTTGAACGTGATGAATAGATTTCACCTTAGGACTGGCACAGTTCTCTGTCAACATACTGTGCTGTTAATACTCGGGTGGATTTTGAAAAGAGCTTAGGAATCTTCTTCCTCCTCATATCCTACCAAAATTTATCATTTGAAATAAATTCCTTTGAGGTTTCTCAAGTGGTCATTTCTGCTGTTTATATTGGACTGAAGGATAGGAAATACCAACCGCATTCTCTTAGAATTAGGGTACCTTACAGAAACACAATTTTATTTCCTCTACCTCCTATTACATTACTAATGTGCGGTAGAAAAAGAACTATGGTTGGCTGTGGGTGGTAAGAAGCACTGGGTCTTTTTCATAAAAGTGGGCATTTCTTGCTATAAAATGACATTGTTTATTTTCAGAGAATTTCTTTAGAATGTAGCCTTTAAATTTGTTTCTTATCCACAGGAAAAAAAGAGAACCAGTGTTTCAGTCTCTGTGTTCAACGGGAGAATTTAGAATCCACGATTGCCTATATTTCTCTAACTTGTAAGGATTAATTCACTGCTGACCTAAATTCTTTCACAGTAGCAAAATGAGAATTGTTTCCAAGCAACCAGGAATTACTGGCATGAGGATTCAATCTTTTGGCATTTTTTACAAAAGCCAAGAAGCCTGTTCTGCTGGTCAGATGAATGGAAGGTGTGTGATGAGAAGCATGGGAGCTCCGAAAGACCAGCAAAGCTGCTTATGACTCCAGCATACAGCCTATGTGTGTACAGTCAGGACCATGCTCTTTGCTTGGAAAAACATACGCAGTTCCATTTACTGAGAAATCCCCAAAGACTCTTCGTGTTGTTCTTATTCTGATTGAGTATCCATAATAGGTATATGTAGAACAGTTTTCCAAAAACAAAAGGCAAAAAAACAAAACATGCAACTAAATGTCTTCTTCAGTCTTCCGAATTGAAATTGTGTTTACTTTTTTTCATAACTTGAATTTTCATATATTTTCAGAGCAGATTAAATGGGACAAAGCGGGCTCAGGCCAGTGCTCGACACACAGGAAGTACTTAATGGAGCTTTGGAAATGATTTAATCATTGGTGATGGAGAGGTGAGGTCAGCATAATGGCAAATCAGAACCTCCCCATGAGTAACAGGGGAGTTTGTGTATTTAGCAAAAAAAGGATTTTTTTTTTTTAAATTCAGTGGCCCACTTCATTTTACAGATGTGTAAACAAAGTTGTTTGCCCAAATTCAGTGGTGGTCAAGTTGAGATCTTAATTCCTAAATACTGTATTCTTCTCTACTTCACAGTGAATACCATCCTAACCAATTTGAAGTTCTCTGACAGCCTCCAGGTTCATAGTTTGATCTATGGCAGAGCTTACAACACTTTAACTCTGTCATTCCTCTTGACGGATATATTATTGTCATGTATTTAATTACACATGTGTAAGAGAATATACTAAAGATTCATGCTTTATTTATGTATGTCTATATATATTCTACAAATTTTGATATTTTATTTGCATCTCAGTTTTCATTTAGATTTACCCACCATTCTTATTACTTCATTTGATCTTTTTCCTTCCTATATTTCTGAGCTTTCTCCTGGTATAATGCTCCTACTACTTCTGCTACATGTTTAGAGTTTCTCATATAGTGGATCTACTGAAGGTGAACTCTCTCGTATTTTTGTTATCTTATAATGTGTTTATTTTGCCTTCATTCATGAGGGATGTTTGCACTGGGAATAGGTATCTAGACTGTCAGTTACTTCCTTTCAGTGTGGTAAAGATATAATTCCACTGCTTTGTGCTTCCTGTGTTTTACATTTGAGAAGTTAGCTGTCAGTTTAATTGCTTTAAAGGTAATTTGGCTTATTTTAAGCTTTTTCTCTTTATTTTTGGTTTTCCAAAATTTACATGCACCTGTGATTATGTGTGTGTATATATTTATGTGTAAGTGTTTATATAAACAGATGATTGATGGCTGAAAGGAAGGAAGGGAGGAAGCAAAGAGAGATGGAAGAAAGAGAGAAAGGGATAAAAAAGGAAGAATTTTGAATGTTACTAAGCAGTTTTTTTCACACTCCAGATACAACAATGCTTTTCTGCACTATCATTTTGCCGCCATTTATGTAGAAAGTACTCAGAAAGTGAAAGGTACTTTATTTACTGCCCTATGAGGGCGGGCACATGCCACTTAGAGTCAGAATGTTGACATTGAGTTCCAAAGTAGGCTCTTAAAACTCATGGAGGAGAGAACAACCTTGAAAACAAAGGTTTTCATTGAAGGCTGAGATCTTCAAGAGACAAAGGACTTTTTTGAGTTTAAATTCAAAGCAAAAAATTGAAATTAAAAATAATAAACTTGAAAAAAATCATGAAGATTGTAAGACAAGTTTTCTTTATACAAGACTAGGAGATAAAACAATTTCTTCATTGGGAAAGCACTTCTTTTTCATGTATACAAAAAACAGAGCAAAATAGTAAATGATTTACAGATTGTGGGCAAAGGGTTCACCATCTTCAACCCCTAACTCTAGAGCAAACCCTCTCAAAGGGAAATGATAGAATCCCCATATAAGTTTTGGAGGACACCTTGAGAGAGGCATTTTTGCCTCACTTCCCAGGCAGAAAACCCCATAGAGAAGCTATTTGCTTTGTGCTGTTAAGTATGGAAGAGCAGAATAGTCTGAGTGGACTACCTTGGCACTTGGGCCTAAAAGCATAAGCAGAATTTAAATCCTTGCAGGGTTGTGGAGAAAGGTTTTCTGTGCTCTGGGAGAGCAATACAAAGACTGAAACTAGGCAGACTAGAGGATGTGGACCTGTTGACCAGTGGCCATGGTGAAATCAGGATGACCTCAGCAGAGCCAGTATATGCAAGCATGTGATCAAAGACCAGTGCTGAAAGCATAAAAGGTGTTGAACACCCACACAGGACAGAAGATGGAAGTGGACCAAATATCTCAATCCAATACCAGGACAATGCATATACTCACTGCCTCTCCCCACCCCAGCGTTTAGATCACCCGCTGAAAAAGGTGGAAAAGAAAAGAAATAAAAGCAAGAAGGAAACCCCTGAACTAGACTGAATATTTTCCTACAGAAGATCAAGAAATATCTGGAAATGACTACATTTGCCTGGAAGCAAATAGATCAAGAAGTTTGTTTATCAGAAGGGAAAGTTAAACACTAGTTGGCTCAGTTAAAGAACAATAAAGGAAGTCATAGCTTTGGTAGTTGCATTACAGTGAAAAATTCATGCCTAGCATGTACATGTGTGGAAGTGATACGTTCACTCAGTCACAATGTATAAGGTAGCTATCAGATCACAGAGAGAGGAGAGCTCTCAGAGGGCAGGTCTACTCCCAAGTGTTCAGAAGACAGAGCATCAAGCTGCAGAGCGTTGCCCACATGTTGCTGGGTAGAGCTGTGTCCCCACACAGCTGGCTGCTTGGCCTGGGGGTGTTCCAGGGCTGGTCCTGACCAGCGGGTGGGCAGGCCCAGTTCCTGGTGCTGATAAGTTAGAGGGAAGATTCTGAATAGCACTTGCCAGAACCAGTGTCCTCATGGTGGGATGAGCTCCCCATAATGGCTGCCACCAGCATCTGTGTCCCCAGGGTGAGTGTCAGTGTCCATCTGCCTTGCTGGGAGTCTCTCCAAAATTGGTAAGTGGGTCTGTCCCAGGTTCCTTTCAAGTTAATGTTTCAGCCCTGCGTCTTGAAGCATGTGAGGTTTTGTGTGCGCCCTTTAAGAGCAGATTCTCTGTTTCCTACAGCCCTCTGGCTTTCTCAAAAGCAAGCCCTGCTTGCCTTCAAAGCCAGACATTCAGGGATCTCCTCTTCTCGGTACAGGACCCCTAGGCTGGGGAGTCCAATGTTGGGCTCAGACCCTTCTCACCTTGGGGAGGACTTCTGCAACTGTGATTATCCTCCCACCTTCACCTACCTGGGGGTGTGGGTCTTGACCATACCATGTCTCCAGCCCTCCTACCTGTCTCATTTGTGGTTCCTTCTTTATATCTCTATTTGTAGAAGACCTTTTCTGGTAGTGTTCAGTTTGTTTCCCTCAATAGTGGCTCTGTAAATTGTTGTAATTTTGGTGTGCCTGTGGGAGGAGAAGAGCCCAAGGTCTTCCCATTCCACCATCGTGGCCCCTCCAGGACCTTTATGCAATTGAAAATTTATATTTACTTCATGATACTTTAATTAATGTCTATCTACATCTAAACTGACTTTTTAGATTCATGGAGACAGTAATTGGAAGTGCTGACATAAAACAAATAGACCGTCAGTTATTTCTCCAACAAAGATGGGTTTATTAAGATCAGCAGACAGTTGCAGTTTAGGGTCTGTAACCATGATGAACCACATGCAAGTTCCCACACAGCAAGTGAAGGAGGACACTTTTATAGGGGGGAAAGGAAGTTGGGAGGGCTCTAATAGGCAGAGTCCATGGCTTTTCATTGGCTGAAAGAAAAGAGTCTTTCTTCTCTCTGTTGGGCTTTGCTATCATCACAGGGCATGAGCACTCCCCCTTATGGTCTCTTATCTCTATTTAATTGATTTTCTATTTATTAATTTTTTACATTACCCCTTTTGACCAAGATCCTTCTCTGAAAGCATCACTAATAAAGAGTCAGGCTTACCAGTTTCAGCAGCTTTTTGTCCCTCATACCAGGAAGGACCTTTCCTGGGTATAGTGTCTCACATTGGAGGGAACATTAACAGATTGGAAACCTATTGAGGTCACATACAAGTAACAAGGGAGGGTAGGAGGCAGAATTCTCATGCACTTTTTATCTAAAGTTCTGCTGTTATTAAGATTGTAGACATTGGAGATCAGCTGAAGCATTGTGTCCTCATCAAATGTTTGGCATGAAATTGCCAACAGATCTGGTCCAGAAATCTTGGAAAGCTCTCTCATCACATATTGTCTGCTTCAAGTCTGGGAAGTCTTTCCTTTCAGGTTACCAGATGGTGTGCATGTCCTGTTGGGACTTGGTTCTTTCTTTAGGTGTGTCACGTGAATCCAAGAGTTTATTCCTTGGTTGTTGGCAACACAAGGGTTGTTAGCAATACCTGATATGGTCCTTTCCAGTGAGGCTGAAGAGCGTTCTTATAGAAGTGTCTTTTCTGATAGACAAAATATGCAGATTGCAATATATGATGCTTAAGGTCTTCATTTACTGAGAGTGTACTGTGAGAAAATTGCTCTACCAAAACTTGGTTATTTTTAATAGAAGCAATTAGGCCTTTGCAATATTGGACCATCTCTCTTTATCAGTTGTGGGTCAGAGAGGCAGTAACCAAGTGCATTGGGTGTGCTGTGACTACCTCAAAAGGTGAGGGTTTATGAATCCCAAAAGGGGTAGATCTGAGGTTTAGAAGGATCAGAAACAATGCTTTTGGCCAAGATATTTGGAGGGCCTCTACCATTTTGCCAACTGAGTCCTAGTAATGCTATTAGTACCTTTAACTAAAACAGAGGATTGAGGATGATAAGCACAGTGAAAGTGTCATATAACTGACCAAACAGCACAGACTTGTTGAAGTACCTAGCCAATAAATCAGTGGGTTCCTTGATCACTCTGAAGTTCAAGAGGAATTCCCCAGGTATGGATAATCCTTTCCAAAAGGACTTTAGCTATAGAAGCAGCAGTATCCTGTCTTCAAGGTAAGGCTTCAGTTCAGTGTGAAACATAGAGACCACGACTAAAACATATTTATATCCATGAGACAAGGAAGTTGTATAATATCCACTTGCCAGACCTTGAATAGTCCATTAGGTGTTTTAAAATGTCCAGGAGCAGTACAAGCAGGCTTCCCTAGGTTGTACTTCAGACAAAGGAAACAAGTGAGGTAGACACTTTTTGCAGCCTTGTTAATGTTTCCCCACCAATATTGATTCTTGAATCATGAATACTATCATTTTGTCAGTAGACCAATGGTTTAATGCACTACAGTGGTGAGGAGTAATAATTTTAGAGTCTCTGGTATTTGGTTCAAGCCAGAGCTTTCTCTTTTTATCAAATCAACAATTGTTAAATTTCCAGTCTTGTTTTTCCTTTTCTGAGGCCAGTTTTTGTGCTTCTATAGCCAGTTTTTCTAAGTTGTCATTTGAGGAAATACCCTTTTGGACCACGATAGAGGTGTGGTTGCTAATGGACCTTTAAGGGCAGTGTTCTTTAAGGAAATGTCCCTTGACTTCCAGAGAGTCAAGTTTTGAATGCCCCAGAATCTTAATAATAGATAGAGTGGCAGGTAAAAGTATTGTATCCAATAATTCCTAAACATAGGGGACATTTAAATTTTTATTTCCACTGAATGTAAAGAAGCTACATTGCCCCCACAACATTCCAAAATCATGAGCTGTTCTGAAACCACATCTGCTATCAGTATAAATGCTGGCGGTTTTGTTCTTGACAAAAATACAAGCCCGTGTAAGGGCATATAATTCATTCTGAAGGAACAAAGTAGCCATAGGTAAAGAGGCTACCTCAACAACATCAAAAGGAGATGCAATAGCCTACCCAATGCAATATTTGCCATTGTTACCTTTTGAATAGATATGATCAGTGAACCATGAGAAGTCAACATTTCCCAAAGGTATTTCCTAAAGATCATCAAATGGAGTCAGGAGGTTGTCCATTGGCATTAAGCAATCATGAGCGCTCATTGGTGATGAAAGGAAAAGAGTAGCTGGGTTAAGGTTTTTACAATGTAAAAGAGTTATGTGAGGAACAGTTAACAAAAGGACTTCATGGGAAGTGAGGTGGCTGACTGAGAAATGTTGAACATGATGAGAGTACAGGTGCGCTTATATGGTATGAGGCACAAAAATGGTCAAAGGGGATCCCATGACAGTTTTCTTGGAGGCCTTAACCAAAAAGGTCGTGGCTTTAATGGTTCGCAGGCAATGGGTAATCTCATGACACAGAGTCTGTTTGCTGGCTGTAATACCCTATGGGTCGATGGTGGTTCCCATGTTGTTGGGTGAGTGCTGTAAAATCATTCTCTTCCTTTTCAAAGGCATCTGATAATTAGGATGTTGAAGAACAAATGGGTTCATCAAACCCTCCTTTAAGGTCTTAAAGGCGATGTCATCTGGTTCTTCCAATAAGATTGGTTCAGGGTTGTTGTTGTTTAGTAAAACACGCAGAGGGTTGGCTGTAAGAGAGAAATCTGGATTCCAGTTTGGCAGTAACCAACTAGCTTGAGAAAACCTCAAAATTGGCATTTAATTTGGGGTTTGGGGAAACTCTGTGAAGTCTATCTGAACCTAGTTGTAGCCCCTGTTCTGATGTCAGATGCCTAAATATCAAACCAGGGTTTAGGCAAACTATAATTTTTCTTTGGTGATCTTATGTCCCTTCAAAGCTAAAATCTTTAGCAAGTGGATGCTGCCTTCCTGTGAGGAGGTTTGAGGAGACCAAAAAAGCAAATCATTTACATATTGCAACAAAGTAGAACCTCTGGGGAATTTATACCATCCGGATCAGCCCTTCGGATTTTTGAGAAATAAGGACTCAGTAAAACCCTGAGGCATTACCATCCAGGTTAATTGTTTTTCTTCCCAAGTGAAGGCAAAAAGGTATTGCTCAGCTTCATCAGCTGGGAAACCTGCATAGTCAACACAATAAAAATTTGCTTTCAGTGGGAATGAATGTTAGTAATGAATGAAAGTTAGGAACAACAGGATATCAAGAGATAACAATGTTGTGTATTGCTCAGAGATCCTGGACAAACCTTCACCCTTGGCCTTTAGGTTTTTCGCCTGTAAAATAGGGATAGTAGAATGACAAATACGAGGAATAATGAGGTCTTGAGACTTGTAATCTTTTATCATGGGCTTTATGTCTTAAAGGGCTTCTTTACCTTTAGGATATTGATTAATTCTGGGTAGAGGTTTTGAAGGATCTACTTGAATTTTGATAGGAGGTACACTGTGAATTTTGCCACTATCAACTGGAGATTTTGCCCATAAGGAGGGTGGTAGCTGGTTTAATAGGCACAATCATCAGTGTTTCCAGAGTCAGCTCTAGTACCGCCAGAGATAAAACAAATAAAAGATTTAAAAGGGTCACTTAATTTACCTGATTGGTTATTTTGGTAACTACTATCGAATTCTAGAATTATTTCCCCCTTTTGGGAGAAAGAAGTTTTGGCATGATGCTTCTCTAAGAAGTCTTGGCCTAATAAATGGATAGGGGCAAAGAAACTAAGGAGAAAAGGCTGTATATCTCTCAAGGAGTTGAAACAAAAGAGAATACATTCAGAGACAGGAACCTCTTGAGGTTTATTAGAGATCTCCACTATTTAAACTGTTTTAGTACTTTAAGGCAGGAGCTTATTTGTAGTAGTGGGGTTGAGCACTGAGAGTGTGGCTCTGGTATTAATTAGGATGGGAAGAGATTCATCCCCAGTCTGGAGAAATGTTTCTCCAAGCCAATTAAGAGGGGAGATTAGGAAGGGCCCCAGAGTTCCTTGAACTCTATCATTGAGAATTGGGAGGATGTTGGAAAGGATGGCTGAAGGTCTAAAGGCACCTAAAGTGCCTAAATTTGTAACAATCTCTTTTCCAGTGTCCTGGGCTCTTGACAATAATAGCAGAAACTAGAAGGGGTTTGGCTTCATTTGCAGGCCCACCTTCATTTGCTGGAGTTGAAGAAGTTAAGAATTTTAGCAGTCATTCTTTTAGGTGACTCATCTAGAGTGTGAGAAAGGGGTTTGCCATATTAGCTAATTCTGGAGTGGACATAGTTTTCCATTCCATCCTGGTCCTTTTTACTAGAAGGGAAAGGTCCTCGTTCAGCCCATTAATACACATAGAATTAAAAGCTACCCGGGTGAAATCAACATCTGAAGGAAGACCAGAATTTTCTTTAAAAATAATCTGAAGTCAATTATAATAGTTATGAACAGATTCATCACATTTTGGTGTATAGGCCTGAATTTTGTTTCAATCAACAGGTTTTGGAAAAGGCCCAGGAATTGCTTGATGAAGTCACCTAGCAATCGCCTAACCCTGATCATATAATAAGTTAGTGGGATGGTCTCCTAGTTGTAATTCTAGAGGCATTTCAGGATTTTCCCAGTTAGCTGTTTTCAGCCAATGCTGGGCCTGGCCTTCACCAACAAACATGTGAACTAGCTAATATAAGTCAGAGAAACCAGCTTGGTAAGTTTGAATGATTCTATTAAATTTCTTAGCAAATCTATGAGGATCTTTGCTTGCCTTTGCTCAGCTGTAGTCCAGAGAGTATAAGAAGCTTCTGGCATGTTTTGATTAGTGCAGAGGAAAAGGGAATGGGGAAAATTTCCAAGAAAAGGGAGGTGCAGGGAGAAAATTAGTGTGAGGGAACTGAGGGTATAGAAGAGGTATAGGCAGCATAGAAGGGAGAAGGAACCTTGACAAAAAAGCCAAGGAAGAAGAGACTGAGGCTTCAGGAGCCACTTTATCTTTCTTTAATCATTTGTTTACCTCAGTTAATCTTAAAATCTTATTTTTCAAAGAGGCAGTTTTAGGTTCTCAATAATGTTTGGAAGCCTCAAAATACCAATTGAAATAGGCATACCATTCAGTTCTGGAAATTTTAGAGCTATTGTAATCCAATTCAGTTTAAAAAAATTAAGTTTGGGGATTTCAAAATTCTCCACAATGGCCATTGATGTTGTAAATTGCCTTTGTGGTAAATTGTCCTTTTAGTTAGAAATATACAGGAGGAAGGACCACTGTTTTTAAATATAAAGTTGGCCAGAGTCCCTGTTGGGGTGCCCTCAAAATGTTTAGGTAACTGGGATCCCATTTCTCCAGAGTTTTTCTCTAGAGTAAAAGAATAAGTTTCAAACAGCTTAAATAGCATACAACTCAAATAACACAATTTAAACAGTTTGTAGCTCAAATAGCTGCAGGCCTAATACCAGCTAGTTCTAAGGAAACAGCTTGGTCTTGTAGAAGTCAGGCTGAAGTCTTCTCAGCTAGTTCCCATAGAGTAGCCCCTATACCAGATGAATGGACCAAACGCTGAACTGGTACATTTTCAGTGAAACAATTCCTGTTCCCAAAGGAATGAGCCAAAGCCTTCTCATCCAGTTTCAGTTGAAACAGTCCAATCTCAAAATCAGACTGAAGTGTCAAACAAATACTCACATGTAGAACAAGACCGTAAACAAAAAGGATAAAACTTTAAAATAGATCCCAAATAGAGCCTGAAAGTCTTCAGATGCAGAGGGTGTGACCTTGGATCCAGGAGAAAGACATAACTTCAGACTCTAAGGTTGATGATAAAAGCAGTGAGTTCAATGGACTCAATTGTGGGTACCACACTTGTTTGCTCACCAGCCTCTAGGGGTCTTCTCTGGTCCCTGTACGGGCCACAAAAATGTTGTCCTAAAACAGACTGCTAGTTATTTCTCCATCAAAAATGAGTTTATTTGGGATCAGCAGACAATTGCAATTCAGGATCTGCAACTGTGGCAAGCCACATGCAAGTAGCCACACAGCAAGGGAAGGAAAACATGTGTATAGTGAGGAGAAGGAAGTTGGTGGCGCTTCTAATAAAGAGTCCATGGCTTTTCATTGGCTGAGTCCTTGCGGAAAAGAAGAGGAGTCTTTCTTCCTCCTGTTGGGTTTTGCTATCATTGCAGTGTCTAACCACTCCCTCTTCTGGTCTCCTGACTCTATTTAATTGAGGTTTCTGTTTATTAATTTTTTTACCAAAGTTGTCTTTTCTATTACCTCTATTATCTACACCAGGCACATTGATGATATTCAATAAATATTTGTGGAATATGCATGATGGGTTTACATTTCTTAATGTCAGCTAGATATAATCTCAATTTGGAAATTACTGGCATTATAGAAAAATTAAGTTACTTATACAATTTAATAAATATTGCTAAATTCTGGAGTAGGTATAATGTGGCATCTTTGTGTTGTCTTGCATATTTCAAAGTGCCAGATACTTAGAATCACAAACTAAAAAAATATCATTTAACTAAAATTAAACAATCCACCCTCACAGCCACCTTCCCTTGACCTTTTCAATAACATTTCCTTATGCCTCTATAATGACTTAAAAGCCCATACATTTTATCAGATTTTTCTCACAACAACTTCAGGTGTTTAAGTGACTTTCCTTATTCTCAATGTTATTTTTATTCATTATACTATTGTACCTCTACCATAGGAGGTTAATAGAGTATTGGAAAACATAAAAATAAGTAAAGATGGAGTAAGAAGGTTTATGTCTGGATAGCCACTTGATGGCTTTGTGAACAAGAAAGAAATAATAATAGTTTGGAATATGAATTCTTGTAAGTAAAGTGCAAGCAATCTTCATAACAGTTTTACTGGAAAGATTAAATGTGATTTTGAAAAGTTTTTGAAAAGATAAATTAAATGTCATTCTGAGTATGAAAGTTTTGGTTAATTATAATTTACTATGTAAGTGCCAATTTTTATTGTGATCTTAGAGAGGAAAGGTGAAGAAACACTTAGATTGAGATAATATGCCCACTATCAGAAATCTACTTACTTGCCTAAGATCGATACTCAGCTACTCCAGCTTGCTTGAGGTGATTGTGATTTTTCATCTAGAAAGAACGTTTGTGTGTCTCATCATGAATTGTTACATTGTCAAATAAGCCCAAGATCACCAGGTTTCTCACTCCCAATGTTCTCTTTAGGGCAGGTATCAAAAGGAAAAAATAGCATTAATGTAGAAGTTTATTATATTAATTTAGTTACACGAATGAGGCTCATACACATATATACACATGAGTGTATGTGTGTGTGTTTGTGTGTATCTCCTTTTTTGGTGTGAAAATGACTAAATCACATTACTCTTGGAGGGAAGGCAAATAAAACATAATGTGTTCATTACCAACAATGCTCCAAGAAAATTTTAAGATGAAGGCAGGAGATATAGGGAACACTTAGGTGGAATCATTGAGAGCTTTAACTTTGGAATGTTGGATTCAGAAAATAGTCAGACTCCCACTTTTGTGAGTTGTGAGGTGCAGTTTTCAGGAACAGAAACATACCAGAGTTCAGAATTTCTGGGAATCTAGGAAGTTTTGTTACAGCAATGGTTTGTACCAGCCAGGATTCTGGCACAATTCTAATTCGCAGTGGATCCAGTGGGCCTAAGGATCTATCCTATGGTTATTTACCTGATCTCTCAATTGAAGTTTTAGGGCAGCTGAGAGAACCCTCTCTTTGATCCACTTACCTGTGGAATAAAAAACAGTATTGTAGGAAGAGTCATGTGAAAATTTCTGAAACCTTTCATCCCCCCACCTGCTGCCACACCAACCAAGATAGGAAGCTAGAAACAATACTTAATTCAAGGAGGAATGGCTGAGATTTAGTGACATCATCAAACTGTTAAAACAGTGGAAACCACCATTTCCCTCCAGTTTTATTGGGATATAATTGAATTGACATACATCATGAATAAATTTAAGGTGTACATCATAATTGTTTGACATATATATTGTGAAATGATTACTGCAATAAATTTAGTTACCATCTGTCTTCTCATTTAGATACAATAAAAAGAGAAAGCAAAAAAAATTTTTTCCTTGGGAAAAGAACTTAAGGAATTTACTCTTCTAACAGCTTTTATATTTATCATGCAGCAGTATCATATCACATCATCCCTAGTACTTATTTATCTTGTAAATGAAAGTTATTACCTTTTGATCATCTTTCTCCAATTCCTAGCCCTCCCTATCCCCCTCTACCTCTGGTAACTACAAATCTGACTTTTTTTCTATAAGACTGGTTTTGTGTTTTATTTTGTTTTTTAGATTCCACATATAAGTGAGAGTATAAGTATTTGTCTTTCTCTGTCTGACTTATTTCACTTAGCATAATTCCATCAAGGTTCATCAATATTACTGCAAATGGCAAGATTTTCTCATTTTTATATCTGAGTAATATTCTACTGTATACACAACTCGTTTATCCAATCATCTGTCATTGGTTGCTTAGGTTGTTTCCATACCTTGACTATTATAAATAATGATACTCTGAACATGGGGCTGCATATATTTTGGAGGTTCACGTTTTCATTTCCTTTAGATATATTCCCAGAAGTGGAATTGTTGGATCACATGGTGGTCCTATTTTTTGTTTTTTTGAGGATCCTGGATACCATAGTGGCTGTGCCAGTTTACACATCCACCAACAGTGTGTGAGGGTTCCTTTTTCTCCGCATCCTTGCCAGCATTTGTTATCTCGTCTTTTTTGTCATGTCCATTCTAACGGGAATAAGGAGAAATTTCTTTGTGGTTTTGATCTGCGTTTTGCTCATGGGTAGTTGCCATTTAACTAACCTCAGCTGCTGAGCTGGGTATGGTCTGCATACTGGCACAGATCAGCGCAGCCTCTGGTGCTGGAAATGCAGCTACTCATCTGGCAAATGTGTTCTTGAATCTCCTTCATTAGGAGGAAACTGATGTAGCTACTTCCACTATGAAATAATAAACCTGCCAGAGCAGAGGCCAATGCTAAGCCCTCATTATTGGACATTTCTTGAGGAGCCAGCCAGCCAAGTGGGAGCATGAATACATCAGACCTTTTCTACTTTAAATTCAACCCTACCGGAATTGAAACCTGGTAAGTGATTTAACCTTACCAGCATGGAAATCTTTTCTGGATCTGTATTAGCCTCTCTTGCCCACACTAACTCTGCCAGAACCACCATGTGAGTGCTTACCAAATGCTTCATCTGTCACTGTGGTCAGCAGAGGAGGTGAGACAGTTGGCATATGACTATAGCATCCACTAGCTATATCTTACAAACTAAACCCATAAGAAGGCAGCATAACAGAACAGTGTAAAGGTGTTAATACTCAAAGTGCCAGCTCAGGCTTGGAGATTATACTCCAGGAACTATGCCCATGGTACTATGTCTCTAATGGTTAGAGTACACTATTCCAGGCACTAAGAGCTAAAAGGGTACTGACTCTGATCACCATCATTCCAAGTGATCCGCTGGCAGGACTTTTCTATCTCCAAAATCTTTGGTCTGCTAAAAGCCAGGTTCCCGGTGGGTGAATGCTTCCACCAAGGATGCAGTAAGGGCTCCCCTGAACTTGACATTGTGACTACAGCCTGGACACTTTGAGCTCCTAATATCCATGTGCCAACAGACAAAGAAAGTTACTCACATGAAGGATAGCTGACTGATTACCAAGATGAGCTCCTGCCACAAAATAGAACAGGGCGGGAATGAGTTTATGTGGAGTCCAGGGAGTTTACTGAGGTGTCTGTGTATCTTCTGTGCCCAATGAAGAATGGGCAATTGTTGCAAACAAGTCTTGACAAAGGGAAAGAAATTGAGGGAGCTCAGATCACTTAGGAATAGAGGCCTGGATCACCCCACCAGATAAATTATCCAGACCAGTTAAAGTGCTGACCAAGGGTGAGCAGTTTCTAGAATGGGTGGTAGAGGAGAAGATGATGAATACCACTATAGCCACATGAACGGTTACAACTGTGGGAACTATAGCTTGTTTTATCTCCCTGGTCCTCACACATTGTCTTTGCAGATATTGTGGCTGCCCACCACCTAGAAGGGGCTTCTACAATAGATTGGACTTGATTGAGGGCACAAGTGCATCAGAGAGATGCAAGAGATGAAATACAGCAAACACGTCTTATGTACTGCTAGAAATCTTCTCAGCTACACCACTTATTCCAGCCGTGGTTGCCTTAACTAGTTCAGCACAAGTTCCAGTCAGCTTCATGCAGTTACAAACTGAGTCATCAGGGTCACACTGCTTACCCTTTGCCTCACCCCACAGTCGGGAGGCAAGTCACCCGTGGGAGCCACTTGATGGCTACACATGCACAGACCAGAAATATGGAATGCTTAAAAACCTGCAAGGTGACTCTTTTACCAATGGGAAGTAGAAGCTGATGGACAAATGCTTTGTTCTTAGTGCCCCTGATAGTTCTGAGACATACTTTGTACGGCTTCTCAAATGGTCTTAGATCAAACAACCAGCCAGTGATGCATTTCTGTACCGGTTCTTTCTCCTTCCCTGCTTTGCTCCCCTGTCCCTTGTGTCTGCTGCTAGAATCATACTCCCCAGTAATGTACTCCCACATAAACCTGTCCTGGGCTCCGCTTCCTGGGGAGCCCAGTCTAAGATGCTCTGTGGGAAAGCTATTATTAGACGTGTGGTCCAGATGACAAATAAATCCGTGACTTACCTAGAGCCTCACAGATGGTGATGGTCTGAGCCATC
The DNA here is from genome assembly GCF_030028045.1 of Hippopotamus amphibius kiboko. Classification (NCBI taxonomy): domain Eukaryota; kingdom Metazoa; phylum Chordata; class Mammalia; order Artiodactyla; family Hippopotamidae; genus Hippopotamus; species Hippopotamus amphibius. The sequence continues at coordinate 63,053,040 of NC_080194.1, forward strand.
ATCTTAATCATATATTTTCACTCAAAATTGCTATATTTAACCTTTGTAGTCTCTATATCAGATCACTTCTCAATGAAGTTGGTAAATTCAATGAGTAATTAAAACTAGGAGATAGATAGGACATTGTCAGTTTTAGTGATTATGACTAATGTCAAATCATATTTTTTCTTTTGTTCTAGTAAACTCAGAGGCAGAGAAACATGAAAGAAAATGGCAGATTTCTCTACTTTAAACAACAATATGGGAGAGGAATGCTATTGATTCTAGGCAGCCCTCTGTTTCCCAGTAACTGTGAAGGGTCCTATATAGACTGTAAACATCATAGTGTCAGAGTGTGTAAAAAAATGATGCATTCCTGCCCCCACTTTTAAAAACAAGACACTGATGCCTGAAGAGATTAAGTTACTTGTCTCATTTCACTAGCTCATTAGTGGCAAATATTTAAGTGGTGACTAGATAATCTAAAGGATGGAGTAATTATGCTTTTGGTAAGTTTAAATACAAGTCTACAGAGGAATCTGGGAATTTTCGACAAGGCCTCACAAGAGCCCTTCCAACACTGTGTTTCTGTGACTCTAAGTAATCATCACATCCAATGAATTAATTATGCCACATGATATTTTCCCAGTGCAATACAGATGGCTTCATCATGTAATTTTAGGCTGTAGTTAGAGATGATTCACTGGCATTTTAATGGCACTGTTGCAACTGTTCCCCAGAAGAAACTCAAAGAGAATGCTTCAAATTGCTGTGTATTGAAAATGTATCATTTATCTAGTGACAAGTCCCTTTGCATCTGAAAGGGTCCATATGGAATGGAATTCTGGCAGACTGGGTCAGAGATGCACACCTGGTATATACAGCCGCACTGCCCTTCAGAGCCTGAGCTGCAACGGGCATGCATGTGCATTGGAGTCTAGAAGCCTGTCTTCTACCGTGTGCCAGCATGGATCAAAGCTGAATGACAGAACCCACTGTGGAAAAGTCCTGGAAACCCTGAGTCAGAAGAACAGCTAGAAAGCACTGGCAGAATAGAATGCCCCATGAAAAATGTGATGCTTGAATCCCTTCCACAGGCTTCCAACAGACAGCTAGGTTCTCTCCGAACCCCACCACTAGCTGAATTAAATAGTAAATCTGCTGCTGTCTAGGTTAAAGTAAAGCCTTCCTCTACTTGTTGAATATTATTTTTGTGTCTAGAAATATCTTTGACATTCAATCCATTCAACAAATATTTATGGAACGCAGTATACATTGGGCTCATGTTAGATGTTGGGAATATAAAGATGACTACAAGCTTGTGTATATCTCGCTTCTTCCAAGAAGTATTTGAGGCTTATGGAACCAAATAGAACATAAATGCCTCCCTCAAAGAACTCTCAATATGGAGTAGATACCAAAATATAAACCAATGATTGTTATAAGTATAATGACAGAAATGCTTAGAGGGACAGCCTATCTACCTGGGTGGTCAAGGAAGACTTCTTGGAGATGGGATGTCTGAGTGAGCTGAGCACTGAAGGATTGGTGGGATTATCTAGATGATAAAGGGGGAAACAGTCTTGCACACAAAGCAACACAGGCAAAAGCAGAGAGTGTATGATACAGTAAAGAAGAGGCAATCAACTCAGGAAGCTGGTGTGAGAGGCCTGGGAGGGAGGTGTAGTTGAGGAGGCTGGGCAAGCAGAAAAGGCCAAGTTGTAGAATGTGCTGTAGAAGCTTAAACTTTATCCTGAAATCTATGGAAAGTGACAGAGGAGTTTTCAGTAGGGTAGTGATATGTTGAGATCAATCATTGAACAGTTAGATAGACTAATCATTAGAGCATTTTTGTAAACTGGGTTGTAACTTCTGCAGGTCTCCCCATACATGTCTGCTAGGAAGTAGAATAAGTGGAAACTTTCTCTACTTCAGAGCTGAAGGGAAGTCCATGGCAACTATAGCTCCCCATTGTCTTCTGTCTACATCAGAGTATATTTCCTATTATTTCAGACAGGAAGGAGATGCAAATTAGTAAGCAATTATAGTGGCAGTACTTTTCACAGATGATAATGTTCTTTCCGATTTTTCTTGCATCCATTTCCTACCCGCTGTCCCTGGCTGTCTCCTCTACAGCCTGTCTACACATTTTTCAACTGAATCACCTGTCACCTGTCCCTTGTGCTTTTAGCTAGTCTCTTTATTTTCTGTCTTTCATCCAAACTCAGGTACAGGTTTTAGTACCATCCCAATTCTAGGGCTAGCTTTACAACTCTTAACCTCTTAGAAAATTGAGTTGGTTGGTCTAGATCACTGTTCCAAAGGTAGATTCACATACTGCCTAATGCTGTTACATAATATAATTTAAAACTGGTCCTTAAGAAAATGGAGAAGAAGAGACAATACAGTGAGGGATTTGTGATCTTGTGTTGTGTTTTGTTTGCCTTGGATCTCAGGTGACAAAAATAGATTATTAATACTTGCTATTATAATGTAACAATAATATTATTATAATTACTGATTTGTGACACATTTCCATAAATGGTCCATGCAAAACCCTTGTTTGTTTCCTGGTTTGCAACAATAGAATGCAATAAATATGGGTATATCTCCTATCCAACACAGAAATAGAGCACTGACTATAATTGAAATCTATGTATGTAATTCCCCTTCATCTCATTCTCATGCCTCCCCTCATCAGAGATATCTTATTCTCATTCTTCAAACAATTGTGTACAAAGATACACATATAGACACATAAACTTTTATATGTAATCCTAAAAAGCATATCTTAATTTTACTTTATAATATATCTTGCTGTATTTAACCTTTTCAGAATTTTTACCACCCACTCTTTTATTAAGATCCATATTTTTTGCATGCAGCTGTTGTTCACTTATTCTGACCCCTGTATCTAATTATGTAAACATACCACATATTTATTTATCCATTCTCCTGTAGATGGCCATTTGGATTGTTTCCCAGTTACTTCTAGAATGAGCAGGGCCGCTTGAACATTTCTGTACATGTTTCCTGGGATATATTGACAAGAGTCCTTCTCGGATAAAAGCCTGCAGGTAGAATTGCTGGGTAGTAAAGTATCCAAGTTTTCCATACAGATGGATGCATTCAATTTAAAGGACACCTTTTATTCTTAGATTGTGCTCTTTTCTGATAGCAAATGCCCTTTTTAATTAAGTGAAACTAATTACAGATGGCAGGGTTGCTTTTTAAAAAATACCTACTTTCAGTAAAATTAACCACCTAAATTTTGTTGGGAAGTTTTACTGCTCTGTGAAATTCAAAAGTCTGGGGAACTCAAAACCAGATCATATCCAAGGGAAAGACTGAATTTTATCCACATCTGCAAGTCTTAATCATAACTCTTATCTCCCTGGACTGTCACGAGGATTAATGAGCTAACTACAGGATAAGCACTGGCATGCAGTAATTGCTCAATAAACCACAACCTCCTGGTATTGTGGTTTCAGATGCTAACTTCTAAATATCTGGGATTGTTCAGCGGGTTTTGTTGTGCTTGCTGTAGCACTTAGAAGCCTCTCTTAAGGTGACAGCCCAGGAGAGCAGCATTTCATGGAGTGTTCGCTTCTTGCCTTTATCTGTCCAAAAAACATCACAGCACTCAGGAGATGGAGTTAACCCTCGCTTGTAGGGATGCCCTTCATTTTGTGATAATTCTGTTTTATTTTGGCAACATGGAGGAAGCAAGTCCACAGCACAGCAGGTATCTTGAACTGAGCTGCCTCTGACCCTGGGTCTTTGCTCTGCTTCACAGTTTCCTTTCCCGAGGATGCAAAAACCAGAGCTAGTCAAAGGGGGAGTGGCCAGATCTGAGGGATGCACTAGAAGAGAGAAGAGGGAGGGAGTTGCTGGTTTCTTAAAAGAGAAATGAGCTCTTCTCCAGTCACAAGGCCAAGAGGCATCTCCCACAGGGAGCTGGAATCTAATGGGCACTGAGATGAATTTAACTTCATATAGGAAATAATTGTGGATAACGGACAGCCCCTGGTGCCTAGATCTTATTCCCACTCCCTATCAATTATGTAGCCAGTTATTATTTACATAATTCAACAACATACTTACTATTTCATAAACTTCAGCAGCTCTTGCCATTAGTTTACGTACCAAGGGAGGATTTTTACCACTCGTTAATAGTTGGTTCTTCGCAAGTGGAACTTAAAAGAGAGGTCCAAGTTGATGCTGAGGTATTTGTACCAGGAGAGGAAAGGACCCTAAAATAGCAGGTAGAAGTGTCTCAAAGGCAAACTTATGTAGTTCAAAAGCCAGCGTATGCTTGGCACTTATTATGTGCCAAACTCTGTGCTGGATATGAGGTTACAAACACGAGTAAGATATTCTTTCTTCTCATGGATTTAGGGCTGATGGGGGAGGTAGACAACTTACCAGGCAATTACAACACAGCTGCTAATTATAACAGCAATGCACAAATGCTGGGAAACACAGAGGAGAGGCAGCTCACTCACTGAGAATGGCTAGGAAGCCATCACATGGATAGGGTGCCAGGGAGGTAGGACGTTGAAGCACGGGTGGCATGTTTCTAGCGGAAGAGGAATTCCTGAGAGAGAAAACCATTTGAGCAAAAGCACGGAGCTGAGAAGATTCAAGGTCTATTCCAAGATCAAGGTCTTCTTCCCAGGTCCCAGGACGCAGAGCCGTTTTCCTGCTCATTTCCCTCCTGCCATGCTCTGCCAGAGTGGAGGCGAAGAGCATCAGATTGTGCATGTAAAGCACTCGGTGCCTGGTACACAGACACTGGCCAGTTAATGGTGATTGCCATTATAATGAGGCTGCTGATATATGTCCCCTCTCTCTGCCCAATTTATCTCCCCTTTTATACCAGGTAATCTAGACTCCTAAAGTTGTTGGCTCAGTCAGGTACCATAATTTCTGTGAAAGAACTTTATTTACCTATATGATAGCATTATTGGTTACACTTTTTGTTGGGCTTGGGAGGTAAGAAGGGATAATCTGCTACAAAATTGGCAGTGCTGGGTAAGTCAATACAGTCAACCCTTTGTATCCATGGGTTTCGCATTGAAATCCGAGGTTGACTGAATCCGTGGGTGCAAAAGCATGCATAAGGAGGCCCACAGTGTTCATTGTACTATGCCATTTATATAAGGGACTTGAGCATCCTCAGGCTTTGGTATCTACAGGGGCTCCTGAAACCAATCCCCTACTGATACCAAGGAATGACTGTTCCTGCTTTAAGGTCATTGTAACTGAATGAAAAGTTAAACATAAAAGAACCTACACTCTGCCTGGATGGTGTCAATGGAGAAGGTTACACTGGGATTGGAGATGATGATGATAGCTAACTTTTATTGAACACCTACTGCCTGGTAGGTATTGTACTTAGAAGGTTAAGTGTATCAGCTCACTTGACGCTCACCATGAATCTATGAGGCTGATGTTCTTGTAATTATTATCACATCCATTTACAAATTAAGAAACTAAAGGGGTAAAATAATTTCTCCAAGACCACAAATATTTTAAATTGTTAGATAGAGACCAGGATTTGGGCCCAGATACCTGGTTCAGAGCCAGGTCTTAACCTCTACTCACATAATGTTGATAATAACTGCCAGCATTCACTGAGATTATAGTAAGTAGTGTTTAGGCAAAAGCGTGGTGGATTACTATTATACCCATTTTATGGGTAAGGAAATGGAGTCTCAGAGAAGTTAAGTGACTTCTCCAAAGGCACATAGTGATGGAATTAGAAACCAGCCCAGGTCTACCAGATTAGAAAGCCTATGTGTTTTGTATTGCTCCGCATGACCTCTCGTAGTGAATCCATGATAAGTATCCTGGGGTTGACTAAACTCAAAGAACAACCTGCAAAATCCTCCAAATATGCCCTCATCCTTGACATTAGAAATATTCTGATTAATGCAGTTCCTGCCTGTCTACCAAGCCAGCATTTGGAAATTGCGTCTCTTGCCGTGGCATCACCAGACAAGGATCTCTTTCCAGCTGCCCAAGCCACAGCGCTTGGAAACTGGCTTCCATTAAGATAAGCATCTCAGACCAGGGTTTTGAGACTCTAAATGATGTTCTTATCAGTGCCATTTATTTCTCCTCTTTTCCTCATGAATTTCACTCTTACAGAGCAGTCATTAGGAAACTTCACTCACTTTCTTACGAGTCCATCTGCTACAGCGGACTAAATCCCAAATATTGAGCTTCAGATTCAGGATGAGAAAACCCTACCCTTCAAGCAGTCTCCTGAAGTCTGGGCTGTCAAGTGTTTCAATTTAATTGTGAAGAGAAGAGAAGATTGTATGCAGAATTGAGGACTTCCTTTTTCCATTTCTCGGAGAACTTAGGGATCTTGCCAAGCCTAAAATAGAGGATGACTCAAATCTAAGGGGAAGTGAGTTTAAGCCATTATTTACCTAAATTGGGAAGCCCCCAAACCCCAGTCTGTAATCATAATTAGCATTAGAATTAACTTCTACTTTCCTCAGCCCTGCTCTTTGAGCAGAAGGTTGACACCATGACCCCATTTTAGCATGCCCTGATGAACTGTAATTTGTCTGCAGCTTATTGTGATGTGTATGTATGTGCACAGACTTATCTGATGTAGTGGCTGGGGATGAATATCTGTCTCTTCATCTTGTGAGCAACTTGAGGGTAAGGACATGGTATTATCAATCTTTGATCACAACATCTCCACAAGGTTTAGACTTAGAAACGTTCAAGAAATATTTGCCAATCAACATGACCAAGATGTGAAATAATTCTCCTTCTAGTAGAAGAAAAGACACACGTCAAAATAGATGTTTTTAAATATTTTTTACATTCCCTAAACGTTGATTGAGCACTGGTGTGAGTCAGGCATACTGCAAAGGTGACAAAGCGTCACTGCCCCTAAGAGCCTTGCAGTCTTTCAAGGTAGATAGCCCCTAACGCATAAATCGCATAAATCTTGTAAAGCAAGTTGGGTACTGAAATTCGAGGTATGTGAGGATGCTGTGGGGCATGGCTAATGTAGGAGGAGAATCAGAAAGTACTTTAAAGAGGCTGGAGGGTGGAGGAATAGGAAGGACAATCTGGGCAAAAGAAATAGAGGTAAAGAAGTGCAGCATGTTCCAAGAATGTCACATTAAGTGTGTCCTGAGTGTAGAGACTGTGGAGGAAGAAGAAGGGGTTGGGGTCAGGTTCTAAAGGTTTTGAATGTCATTAGAGGAGTCCAAAATATATCTTCTTGTGGTCAGTGATTATCAACCTTTTTTTTTTTCAAACTGCAGTCATCATGTTTGCACCTTTGTCCCATGGGTGTAACCAGGGTGATGGAAATCCCCATTGCATTCCAATCTCTTTCCTTTACATTCAAGAAAATGTGGTATAGACTTCCCTGGTGATGCAGTGGTTGAGAATCCACCTGCCAATGCAGGGGACAGGGGTTCGATCCCTGGTCTGAGAGGATCCCACATGCCGCAGAGCAACTATGCCCGTGCACCACAGCTAGTGAGCCCATGCACCACAACTACTGAAGCCCACACGCCTAGAGCCCTGCTCTACAACAAGAGAAGTCACCACAAGGAGAAGCCCTTGCACATAACGAAGAGTAGCCCCCTCTCACTACAACTAGAGAAAAGCCTGCGTGCAGCAACCAAGACCCAACGCAGCTAAAAAAAAAAAAAAAAAAAGTGTGGTATAATGCCCCTAGGTGAGTGTAGTCTTATATTAGTTACAATCTTGAATCTGTTATAATAAAAAATAAGTACTCTCAAGCTTCCATATTTAATTTTTAGTAACAATGATTTGTGACAGCCCTTACCTTCCTCCTCCCCGTAGTAAACTGTCGTATCCTAACATTATGGTTGTGGCTCTGGGGATTGTATGACTGGGGAGGGGTTGCTAGTAATGGCATCACGTGGTCAGTTATACATTTTAAGACCATGGTAAAAGCTAGCAATTACCTATCTTGTCTTCAAATCAGGGAATGTTAAAAACATTGGAAATGTGACGTCAGTTACACTGAATTCTTGTTCCATTCCCAAGAAGTCAGACGTTTGTTTTTTTTTAAGTTTCTCTTTGCAGCAGGTTTGGATTTTGCAGACCTCCCCTTGGCCAGAAAGCCTTTGGAGAGATATTTGCCACAGAATGCATCCTGTTTTGTTGTTGTTATTTCAAATTGATCTCCCCACCTTGGTAAAAAGTCGCCAGTCTAGCAATTAGGGACTGCTGTGCTCACTTGTTTTTAGCTGAAGTCCCACACTGAGAAAATTGCGTTTTACTTGGCTTGAGTTCTATTCTTGAGTGATGCTCAAGTTAAGAAGCAGGTGTGCCTGGTAGCATTTAATGCCTTCAGTGGATAAAGTGCTGTAAATGATATGGCCCGTGTCAACCAAGCTCCAGTGAACGGAGAATCTTTAATTTTCATTTTCTCTTCCGCACTTTCAGTGGGGCCATGATTTAAACTTTTATGACCTCCTGCTTGGACGATTGCAGTAGCCTCCCAACTGCTCTCCCGGCTCCAGCTCAACTGGAGTTTCCAGTCAACTTTTGCAGCACAGCAGGGGTGATTCCCCAACAGGCAGCATCCTGTCACTTCCCTTTCATAAAACCATTAATGGACAAACCTATTTCTAAGAAATTAAAATTGAAAGTTCATGAGTCAGTCCCAAGAAACCTTTCAGGTCTTTCTGCTAACGTGAGCTATTATTCAGTGTTCCTTCAAGACACCAATCTCTGTCTCTGTCTCTCTGTTTCTCTCTGTTTCTCTGTCTCTGTCTCTTTCTCTTTATGTGTATATATCCCTCCCTCCCATGCTTTTGAATGTTATTCTCTGAGTCGTTCGTTCTTAAAACGCCCTTCTATCTCTACTGACTTTACTCTTAACCTTAAATTAAGGTTTTAGGATACAGTTCAATCATCTTTTTTTCTGAAACCTCAAGAATTTCTAGGTAAGGCACATTGGCTCGTTCATTCATTCAGTCAATATCTGTTAAGTGTCTTCTTTGTGCCAGTGACTGCTTGCACTGCTGGCAATACAGAGATGAACCAGACAAGGTTCTCATCCTCATTCATCTTACATTCTGGTGTAGGTCACATAATAAAGACGGTACTTAAATACGTGAATATGTAATTCCAAATAGTGACAAGTGCGTTAAGAATAATAAATCAGGATACATAGATAGAGCTATTTTTTATTGGGAGGGGGCACTTTTTATATATTCAACTATGGGCTGCATATAGTACCTTGGGAAATTGTTTCATGTGTTTTCTCTTTTTTATAGCTCCTTGAGGTGATAAATGCAATTTACCTTTGTCATCTTTGATCCCTCCTGCAAATATTCAGTAATCATGTCCTGACGGAATAAATAAATGTACACATATATGGATAGGTGAACAAATGAATTATTCTTAGTCGTGTTTTATTTTCAATTCATTGGAAAGGAAATCCTCTGTGAAGTAAGTAAAATACTCTCAAGGTAAACTAATTTCTGAACAAACACTGACTTAGGGCTGAAAAGAATGCTGCCATCTAGCAGCCCTGACTACAAGCCGCTGCCTGTGGTGGGCCCCAAGGAAACTCAGGATGTGAAAATACAGGCCCCAGACAGCTAAGGTGCATATCAAAGGAATGATTTCAGTGAGCCCAAAGCTTGCATCTTCCCATATATAGCAAAGCGCTTAAGTTGAGATATCTGGTTTTCTTTAATTAACAATAATTTTTTTCCTGACTACCTGTCCTTTGTTGAGAAACTCCTATATATCCTGGCTCCTCGCCTCGCCTCCTCAGAGCCATTTCTCAGAGCTATCTGAAATACTGTCTCCCAGGCTGCAGTCCTCATTTTGCCCCAAATAAAACTTAACTCACAACTGTCATAAAAACAAACAAATAAACAAACAAAAAAACAACCAACACTGAGGCTTTGGCCAAAAACCGAATTACCTTCAGCACATAGATTAGAATTATATTCCTTAGATATTCCTTAGCACCAGGCATCTGAGTCATTTAATGCTCAAAGTATCTTCAAAGAGAGACGAAGCCTCTATTAGCCAAACTCTCTCTCTTCTATAATTTCACAAATGAAGGGATTTTCCCCCTTCCTCAAAAACAATAAATTGATCATACCAGTACTATGAATTACTTTAAACTAAGATTTTGTTACAAAACAATTTTTCTGGGGGAAATAAAGGAAACTTTGGTTAAAGTTTGGAAGAATGTATATTATCTAAAGAGATGTTTAAAATGGTATGATTATGTGGCCACTTTATAAAAGTGCATTCTTACAGTGGATGGTTGATGCCTGGTACTAGGTTCTAGACCATTAACTCACTCTTAACAGATTGATCAAATCTTTTACTCACCTATTTCTCAGTTTCCACTTCTGTACAATGGGCTTCTGTAAGTCTGCAACACATATCTTAGAGCCCCTGGGACTCTATTCTCTCTATGTATCTCTACATTAATCTGTTGAAGCCCCCAACCCTCACCAGTGGCATGTTCTAAAAAGAAGAGATCACAGTAAGAATACAGCATAGAACAAAGCAATTTTCCCCATAGGGATTAATGGTCAATATTTTGGTTTTGTCTTGGTTTGTTTTGTTTTTAATAGAAAAAGCCCAGTATATGGCGATGTTTGTTGGAGTTCTTTGGTTGCGGGCAATCAATACACCGTTATCAACCCTTGTTAATTTATGCCAGAATGTACTTTGTTGGAAAGCTGTGCGATAGGTCAAAAAATTAAAGAAAAATCTAAGTAACAAGGCTCATAAAGGTCAGAACTAGGGTAACTCTGAAATTTAGACAGCAGAAACTAATGGAGAGTCTCTTTAGGGCTTCATTCACCACAGGGATAAATAAATCTCATCAATGACCATACTATTCGCTGTTCAAAATTCAAAGTCTAGGGACAGGGCATTTGATTGGCCTAGCTTGGGTCACTCCTACATCAGGACAGCTGGAAGGTGAGACATTTTGACTGACGGGCTCACTATGAATATATCATATGGGAAGGATGCACCTCCTCAGTGGAAAAATCAGATGCTTTTAGTAGAAGAAATGAGAATAAATGTTCAACAAGCAGAATGCTCACCCCAAGCACAGCCTTAGGAGATCAGGAAGAGGCTTGGCATACTGGAAAAAGCTATGATTTCAGCATTAAATGGCCTGGAGTTCAAATCTCAGGTCCCTTACTTAGTAGCTATTCTTTTTTTTTTTTTTTTTTTTTTTTCTTTTTGGCTGCGTTGGGTCTTCTTTGCTGTGCACAGGCTTTCTCTAGTTGTGGTGAGTGGGGGCTACTCTTCATTGTGGTGTGGTGGCTTCTCTTGTTGTGGAGCATGGGCTCTAGGCTCACAGGCTTCAGTAGTTGCAGCACATGGGCTTGATACTTGTGGCACGCAGGCCTTGGAGCGCAGGCTCAGTAGTTGTGGCACACAGGCTTAGTTGCTCCATGGCATGTGGGATCTTCCTGGACCAGGGGTTGAACCCGTGTCCCCTGCATTGGCAGGCGGATTCTTAACCACTGTGCCACCAGGGAAGTCCGTTAGCTATTCTATGGATACTATTTTGCGTTCCTCAGAGAGTTGCTCTCAAGATAAAGTGAAGTAATCTGTACAAATTAGTGTCTAGCCCAAACTGACTACTTAATAAATTGTATCTATTATCATTACCAAGGAATGAATGTGTTTAGCGTACTTGGGGATGAGAACGCAAACATATAATGACATGTTACTGGAGGACCCCGAATGCCTTTGGAGGACTCAGCTGAGAGACAATCAGGAAGCAGCCTCAGGATGTGTGTGTTTCCAGATATCTGACTGCAGAAGTCACTATCCTAAATTAATCTTAGAATTGCCTACTGCTGTGTCCTCATTGTAGTGCTGGCTTCTTCTTTTCATTATCTTTGGCCCAAAAGTACAATATTCAAATAATGGAATGGAGGGAGTAAATTGTGATGTTTGATTAAAATATGAGATGTTATTTACTTTCACTCTACTCATTTGATACTTGCCAAACACAATCCTTTTATAATCAGTAATATTTTTATATGTGCAGAACATACTGAGATGTGAGATGGGCGGGAGGAATCTGTGTAGGTGCAGACAGTAAGTGGATATACTGCCTGTAGAGAATTTAAAAATAACAATAAAACCAACTAAAGGCTATCTGCTTTTTACTATCACGATGTTCTGGCATTATAGATAATGTCAGTGGTAAAGCATTTCTCCTCACTCAGAAGAAAGCCCCTTTTGTCTGTCCCCTTTGAGTCATCACTTTATAGGTGTGTCTTATCTTTCCTATCCTGTTGTTAGCTTTTAGAGGTCAACCTCCACACCTTGTTCCATTCTGTAGCCCTGTAGGGACTGGCATTGGCCTTAAGTGAGGGAAATGGGTCTGGGTCCTCACCAGAACCAAGTGATTTACTTTGTTCAGTTTACTCTCCTTAATAAAGATTTTAAATTCATAACTTAGAGTCAATGAGATTAAATCTCCAGTTCCTTGTCTGAAAAAAATGGGATGCTAATGCCCATCTGTGAAGCTGAGGACTATGAGGCAGATTAGCAATAAAATGGGTAAAATCTTTGCCAAAATATTCTGCCACCTAGGCTTTCAGAAATGAAGGCCATTGATTTTGATATCATCGGAGCCATTATTAAGTCAGCAGATTTATAATAGAAGTCTCTCATATCTTACACTAATCTATGGGAAAACAAAGACTCCTGAGACATGGCTTTTGCCCAAGGGCATGTCACCAGCAAGCTGTGAGGTTTCATCTATAGAAAGAGCCAGTGAAGAATATAAGTCAAGGCATAAGGTGGCAGCCTTCAGTCCTTCAGGGAAGGAAGGTATCCAGGAAAAGTTTCTAAGAAAAAGTAACAAATGAAGTACAGAGTATATGCTACCTAGAGACATCGCTTAATGGAAAAATCAAGTTGTTCAGAAAATAATATGATAGCATACTTCTGTAAAGATGTTAAGTGAAAAAATTGGGACACGAAACTAAATACAATTTCAATATGAAGGATGAAGGAACACACATAGAATAAATAGTGGCTGTGATTCTTCAAATTATTAAAACTGGTCATTTCTAAGTACTAGGACTGTAGGTGGTTTTTACTTTCTTCTCTATATGAATGAAGTTTTTCATTTCAAAAAACCAAAAGGTATTATGATAAAATCAGGAAGAAAATACTATGTTTTTAAAAGAAGGTGAGCAAATAGCACTGAAAATGTAATTTGGGAACGAACGCTATTTTCTAAGCCCCAAATTCTGGTCCCTGGGCTGTAGAAAACTAAAGGCTACATTTGTTACAAATAAAATTTTACTTACTAGGCCCTGGAGCAAGCATCAGCTTCAGCCGATAAACTCTGAAAAATCCTCTGCTCTTTGGACCTCTCTCCTGAGTGAGATGTGACTTTTGTGATTTGATTTTAGAGAAAACGGAATGGAAGGTTACTCTGCAGAGGAGAGAGAAGGGAAGCTGCAGAGAGATGTGTCTAGCTTTCTGAAGCTTTAGAATGTGTTCTGAATACTCAATGCCATTCTTTCACAAGAAATTTTAGGCCATTAGATAAATAATGAGTCAATGATTTTGAAATAGACCCTTTTATACCTCTCATTCTTCTCTGAATATTTTTCTGCTTTTCTGCTGGTGAAAGCCTATTCCCCTCCCAAGGTCCTTGTCATCTAAGAGGAGCTCCAAGAAGACCAGATTGGTTCCCCCCACCCCCTACTCAGTTTTTCCAGCACTAAGTATGCATCTTAATCAAAGCTTCTTTCACACTGCCCAGAAATATTCTGATTGTTTGCACGTATCCCTTAGTGGACTGTGGTTGCCGTGAGGCAGGACCTAGCATTAGTCTGTGCTAAATATCCTGTCCTCACAGAGTGCTTTAAACATGATAGAGGATGAGTAAATGGTTGGTCATCACATGTCAAATCCAGATAACATTTCAGTCCCTATCCTACTTGACAACACTCACACTGTCATCTGCCATTCCATAGCAGATTTCTGTCCTGCTCTGTCTACAGCTCTGAGGATTCCTCCTCAGTCCTTTTCATTGGTTCTTCTGCTGGTAACTTGTGTGTATGCTTTCCAGAGTTCAGTCCATAACCCTCTTCTCTTCCTCATAGGTACTGTCCCTAAGTGAGCTCATTTCCTTCTCTCAGTTTCTCTCCACACATAGGATGATGACATCCCTATTTCTTTTCCCAGCCCAGACCTCACTGCTGAAATCCAGACTCACCCTGCACACCCTGGACATCTTTATGCAGATATCCTACAGGTACTCATTCTCAACATGGCAAATCTGGACCCTGTTTTTCCTGTGTGCTTTCCCCACTTAAGATAAACTTCTTCTTCCTGAGTTCTCTATCTCAATGAACCTCACTCTTTTTCAACTTCTTTTCGCTCTTTCTCCATATTATATCAATGACCATCTCCTTCCTATTCTGTATCTGTAGCATTTCTTTTATTCCCTCCATCTCTATTCCCTATTCCCATCTTTCTTCCTAATTTCAGATCCCTATCAACTCTTATAAGGACTATTGGTGATAGTCTAATATTTGATTTATTAAATAGTATCTCCAAATTGTTACTAAAGTGATCTTCCTAAAGTACCATTGTTGTCATGTTACTCTCCCATTTCATGTCTCTTCGTTACCTACAGAAAGCCTCCTTAGGTAGTAGGTCATAGTCTCAGTAAAGCAGTCTCTGAGATAGAGTTGAGCGTATAGGATGTTTATTAAGGAGTTCCTTTGAGGTCAACACCCACTGAAGGGAGGAGAAAGAAGCTGGAGTGAGTGGAGAGAATGGTTCAGTTGTGATATGAGCCTGTGCTTATTTTCTTTCCCTAATGCTGCAACCTCCAACCATATTTATCTACTTGCAGCTTCTCATTAGCTCAGCTCAAGCTTTCCTGCTTTCTTTTTTAGATAATACTGCCCATTCTCTCTTCTGATCTCCCATAATACTCTGTACAGACTTCTGTGTTAACACCCAAACTATAACATTTTATTACACTTACTGATTTATATGCCTATCTCTAGCAGATGCTAAGCTTCCTGAGGTCAGGCAGTCAACTTATTCATCGTTTGCTCTAAGGACAAAAAAACATGTAATGTACCCGGCATGTAA
Source organism: Hippopotamus amphibius kiboko (assembly GCF_030028045.1). Lineage (NCBI taxonomy): Eukaryota > Metazoa > Chordata > Mammalia > Artiodactyla > Hippopotamidae > Hippopotamus > Hippopotamus amphibius. The sequence continues at coordinate 63,068,160 of NC_080194.1, forward strand.
TACCCGCTCATAAAAATAGTATGGAAAAGATGGATAAATGGATGGATGGGTGGATGGATGGGAGGACAGAAGCATTTTGACCATGCCTTTCCACAGCATGTACATAGGGGCCATCATGAGATATTAAATTATTTAATCAGTTCTAGGAACTGATTTTAATGGGAATGAGACAGATAAGAACAGAGACAATATGACTTAAACAGATGAGACCCCAAACCCAGACAAGTTAGCAAAGGCAAGTATAAGCAAGAAAACATAATAGGCAAAATAGGGTTCAGACTCCAGGTGGTCTAAGCAATAAGAGTCAGGATTCTGGCATAGAGAGAAAAAAAAATGGCTAGGAATATAGAGGCATACTTTGGAACTGGAACCCTAGCCAATGAGTCATAGAATCCCAGTATGCCAGGAAAGGTCTTAGAGGTATTCATCAAACCTTCATTTTTCAGAGAAGAAATGCTAAGGTCCTAGGACATAAGAAGTCAGAATTCATCTATCCCTCCATCCATTCATTTATCCATCCATCCGTTTATCTATTTATCCACCACCTATCCATGCAATTATTCATGCATTCAATATTCATTTGCAATTAATGAGAACCTACTATGTTTAGATAATCGTCTGGTCACTGGAAATACAAATATGAATTAGTCATGTTCCTTTCCACCAAGTAGCCCACAATATGCTAGAAAAGAAAGCAATATAATCAAAAGAAAGCTGCAATTCAGCATGATGGGTGCTCTAATGTAAGAATGTCTAGGCATTGGGGTTACCAAGGATGCAGCTCTCAGACTGACCTTGTGGGGGAAATTGTCAAGTGTTCTGGGAATAGATAATGATCGTGAGCCACAAGGATAGAGTCTGATCTGAGGTCAAAAGTTTTGAGAACCAGCATCTCTGCATTTTCTCCACCTGCGTTCAGAACAGATATCAAGAAGATAGATGTATCTGGACTAAAGGATCAAGAGGACAAGGAGTTGATTTCTGACATGGCAGTATCTGTGTTTAGCTTCCACTTCTGCTTCCTTCCACTCCAGGAGTTACCAAAGGCTGTAACAGAAGCAGCACCGGACTCATTTAGATTTTCTTATTTCGCCAGTGTCCACTTATCTGTCTTTATTTAAGTAACAGAAAGAAAAAAAGGGGAAGAGAGGTGGAGGAATGGAGAGAGGGATGGAGAGAGGAAGCCCTCCTAGAAACCAAGCATGAAAACCAGCACCTGCTTTTCTGAGGCTCTATATTGAACATGGCTTCATGATCACGTTAGTAGCAGTGATTCCACAAGCCCTTCAGGGATCAGGCGTGAAGCTAATACCTCATAAAACTGCTCCTGTGAGTTACTTTAATGAATCAGGTCAGACTGACACATTTCCCAGATATAACCTTAGGAAATAAACTGAGAAGAGGTGTTGGGTATGCATGTAACCTCATGAAAATTTGCTTCAAAAAGAGAATAACTTTCTAAGCAGTCTGATTCATGACTCTTAAATTTTTATCAGCAGCTATCCTAACACTGAAGCTCTTTCACAGGAAAATAGGGCAGGGTGTGGAAAGAGTTAAAAGAAAAACCTTAAAAATGTAGAAATAGAAGACTGTAAAATATGCTTAATTGTCTCATTTTGGTTATTCAGATATAAGTTGAGAATTTAAATGATATATGCCCAAATTAAACTGCACCCACCCAGTTTCACCATAGAATTGTATACCCGAGAATACCAGGCAGTTTCCCATATCTTCGTCTTAACATTTTCTTTTCATTTTGCAATAGAAAAACAAGACAATGAAGGACTTACTGAGAAAGCTACTCCTACTATTTGTCCTTAGGTTGGTTGGCAGTTAGTAAAATTTCATTTTTAGGACTAGATCCTGAAACATTGTTATATCACAAATACACAAAAAGCCGATGTCTTTGCCTGTTCCTTCACCTTGAATAACGGATCACTCTTCCTCCATTTGGACATTGTCTCTTCCCACAGAATTTGCACTAAATTGAAAAAAATTATAAACACTCTGAAGGCAGGGTCTGAGTCTTTATAACATCTTGCTACCAATCTCATTTATGACCAACCATTAGTGTGTTACCAGCCCCATTTGTGAATCCTCAGTTGACTGAAATGAAAACAATAGTAAGTCACTATAGAGAGTAGCATTGACATATATACACTACCAAATGTGAAATAGATAGCTAGTGGGAAGCTGCTGCATAACACAGGGAGATCAGCTTAGTGCTTTGTGATGGCATAGAAGGGTGGGATAGGGAGGGTGGGAGGGAGGCTCAAGAGGGAGGGGATATGGGGATACATGTATAAATACAGCTGATTCACTTTGTTTTACAGCAGAAACTAACACAGCATTGTAAAGCAATTATACTCCAATAAAGATGTATGAAAAATAGTAAGTCACTATAGAATCTGGAATCAACAGCTTTTTTTATTAATATTTACTATACTTGACTTACTAAGGCAGAGGCAGTAGGCTCATAGAGAACACAAAAAGATTTTAAACGAGAGTAGAAATTAAAATGACTTTCTGTCTAATCCCATGTAAAATTTAAAATTAGAGTCCTTAATTCTTGGCCAGAATTTAGCCTTTTAGTCTCAAAAACAAAACAAAATACAACAAATCACTTCTCTAGTTCAAATAGCCTCTAAAGAAAATTCAAGAAAAAAGGAATCAGGAGCATAAATACAAATGACTGGATATTTCACTAGAGATTCCACAACTTCTGAAATTTTCTAGAATCACATAATCTTCCAGAAAAGACACTAGATCGCTCAAGTCTATCCTCAACTTCTTTGTGAAGATATAAATTTATTCCCTTTTGACCTAATCACAGACTTCCTGGAGAATAACTTTTCCCTATACATACGTAATACTCTGAGATTTATGGAGTTTACTCTTTAGCTTTTCTTTCTACAGCTATGGCTCTATTAATGAAAAGAATATGCTCTAATACACACATTATTGTTCAAAATACTTTTTGATAGAAGCAGAACTAACCATTATGTTTGTGTGTAAGTAAGACATTATCTGCCCCTCTCCTGACCCTATCAGTGTTCTCAGGGGATCCTCCACTCTCAGATGGCTTCCCATGTAGGGTCACAAAATAGGCCTTCTCCAACTACAAGGTGTTTGCAAAAACTCAGGACATGCTTTCTTCCTGAATCCCAAACTCCTTCCAGCCTTTGCTGAGTTCTCGCTGCAGGATTCTAGCTAGAATATTGCGGACATCCTAGGATTCGGTCTCATAGCACTCTGTTGCTGTTATATGTCTCTCCTCTTATACTCCTGGACGAGGCAGCAATGAGGTGCAAACCTGCTCTCTCTGTCACAGATACAGACCTGCCCAGGGAGTTGACTAGGCCAATTTTCAACTTCCTAAGATCTTACTTACACAGGGTCTAGGGAATCTAGTTACTGACAGCAAAGTTGGAAACCCATTCTGAATGCCAGCCAACCTGGGATGGGTTGCTATGGTTGGACAGGAGTCCTGGGAGATGGAGAAACCAGGAAAAGAAGAGAGGAGGATAATAAACAAAGAAATTGCTGTCTTTGTTGAGAGTATGACTTCCAAGATGTTGTTCCTGGATACTCTGATAATCTTTGAGATGAGAATCTTTGGCCCCTTGCAACAAATGGGGCAATTCTATAACTCCCAAGGATAGCCCCATAGTCACCCAAGCCCTATGCAGCTCCTGAAAGGACCTCAGGTTGTGAGTACACCAACATTCTCCCTTCCACTGCTTCAGAGGCCAGTGACAAAGGAGATCCAAGTGCTTTCATCCTTTTTGTTGTCCAGGGTAGCTTTAATAAAGGTATTTTGTTCTCAGAAGACCTGTTATTGGCAAAATGCTGAGAACCCCATTTCCTTTCATCTTTCTGAAATCACTAAATACTCTGTCTTTGCTATAATTTTTCAGTGATAATATTCTACCCAACTGAAAGCAAGAATAACTTCTGCTTATGATTAGCAAAGCAAGATGGACTCAATAATCATTTTTTAAGATACATTTTAAGTTGGCCTCCTGCCTTTAATCCACTTATCACAGTGTCCCTACCAAAATTTTAAGGCTATGAAAAAAATAATTTAAACTCCCTCCAGGAAAAAAAAAAAAAAAAAAAAAAAAACTCAGCCAGAAATGATGTCAGGGCACTAAGAAAATTAGTTCTTTAGAACTAGTGAAAAGAGGGAATGAAAGGATGGTGAGGGTAAATCTTGGCTTTCAGAATGGAAAGCCACAAGACAGCCAGAAAGAAATGGAACATTTTTTAAATGTGACAAGTGGCTTTATGCTTCTTATATTAGCTATTAACTGCTGGGACTCATTAGGCATAGTATGCAAAAGGCAATCATTGAATGTGGGAACACTCTGCAGGGCCACAATGGGATTTCTATTTCTAGCGTCCACTGTAATTATGAATCATCCTCAATATATGGGACTTATGGAAGAAATGCTGCCCTTGAATCAAGCTGGCCTTGTTCAAGGTATTTTTATCCTAGGTTTAACTGATGGAGGTAGACACTCAATTTACTGGATACAGAAAACCTATTCCTTTAGCCTCTATTTGCTACTTCTGAGTACAGTACAGGAGATCTTACCACAAGGGGTTTGAGAAGATGGGAAAGATGAGCGGCTCCACGTTCTCCCAGAGCTCACTTTCTCCCAGGCCTGCACCAGGCCTTACAGCTGTTTCTCATTGTAGCTGTATTGTCTCTAAGCCCCTCACCCTCTCCTACAGGGTCTTCTCTCAGGCAGTCTCCCTACCTCCACCTGGCCAGCCTGCTGGACCTAAAGCTACTTATAAATCTCTTCAGCCATCCTTGGACATACCTTCAGCCTGACAAGCCCTTTCCACCTACATGTACATTCAACCTACCCACTCCCATCATCTAAACAATTCCTAAAACTACATCTTTCAAAAAGCCATCTCTTCATGAATAGCCCAACAGAAATAACTGTAAAGTCTTGAGTTTCCATTAAAAAAAATCAATCATATATGTTCAGGATGTTGGGGTTTCTGTTAAAAATTTCTCAGATTTCTGTTAATAATAAGCTTAGAATAGATCTGGGCAAATGTAATGCCATTGCCAAAACACTCCTAGGTTTCCTTAAGAGGATAAGGACCTAATAGAAACAATAATCCTTTTATAAGTGGCATCAATCATGTGTTGATCAGTATATAACTGATTGTGCGGAAAGTGTGTTCACATCTGGAACGTTGACAAAACAGTACACAAAAGAGACACAAACAAAATACTTAGCAGCTTAGAAAACAAGTCAAAAGGGCAATAGAAGCTTTACGGATATTGAAGACCAGTGGTCCATTTTCCAATCCAGCCTGCTCCTCTTCCAGACTCCTCATTTCCTCTTCTGTCACCATCATTACACCAACACATACTCAGCCCCCATTATCTGTCCTGCCCTGTCACAGGCGCTGGGGAAAAAAGATGATTGATTAGAGCCTCATCTCTGATCCCAGTTCCTAAGGCTTCCAGTGACTCATCCTCAGAATCCAAACACTGGACATAACAGTGCAAACTCTGTCACAAACTCCTCCTGACATTTTGCTTTGTGATGGGTGGCACTTACTCACACTTTTGTTAGTATTGTTATTTGAATGATTATTATTGCATAGTGGAAAGAACATGAAGTTTCCAGTCAAGTATAACTGGTTTAAAATTCCATTCTGATCATCACTACCTGTGAAACCTCTATTTCAAGTACGCTTGCACTATGCAGTGATGGTAATGACTCAGATAACACTGGTGATTCACCCAGTGAAAGGTCTCCCACATCATAGTTAGTCAAAAAAGGTAGTTTCTAAATCTCTATTCTTACTAGTCTGAACGCTCCTTTAAGCTTCTTCGCGTTCCTCCTGATACATCATCCAGGCCCTAATGCACCTCACAGTTGTTTGTTAGGTTATGTTTTATTTGATGAACTCTCCGAGTTGTAGTTTCTTTGCCTCTGTTGATTGTTATAAAGATAGCTAAGTTAAGGAATAGGCAAGCTTTTTAAAAAGCATAAAGCACCCTACCTACACGTGACAATGATGATGACCATGACCATGATAAGAAGGGCACTGAATATAGGTGTCAACCACAGTGTCAGAGACGGGAAGGCTGAATTATAAATAACTGCTAGTAATGATTGTGGCCACTCAGCAGGTTAAGTATAACAACAGGTTTAATTCTCAGAACAGCTCTATTATTTCCCCTATTAATGGGAAAGAAATTGTGGTACCAAAGGATTAAGGAGTCTTCTTAGGAGAACACACCCAATAAGTGATGGAATTGTGATCCAAACCCACTTGGTTTGTCTTCAAGCTAAGTGTAAAAGCTCCATCGTCAGGTCAGATCCAGAGTGGTGCCACAGCTTTGGTCAGTGGTCTCTGTATGTTCAATCCATGTGCATGGAAATAAGCTGCATTATTTTTTTTTTCAGAAATCTGAGACTGTTTCCAGCTCATGCAATATATCCTTTGCCATGTGGAAATAGGCCTCTTTGCACCCTGAGAGTAGTGGACTGGACTTGGCAGAGATTACCATGATGAAAGCCACTCTGCCTGACTCAGACACTCTGATTTATTCTGTCAAATCCACTTGTTCGGTGCACTTGAAAATGGCTGTGCTTTTCCCACAGGCAACTCCTCAAGCAACAGCTATTGCTCTTTCCTGTCTTCCAAGCTTCAAGTATAAGTGGAAAGTATCTGTAGGCACTTCCTTTTTTTTTCTTATTAGTCATCTATTTTATACATATTAGTGAATATATGCCAATCCCAATCTCCCAATTCATCCCCCCAACCCCTCGTGCCCACCCCCCACAAGCTGACCTTTCTTTGACTCACTGAATTTGGAGGAGGAATGATTCTCAGTTCTCAGCTCACCAATCTCTATGTCTAAGCCTCTTTCTGAGGACAGCCAGGTTAGCGTCACTCCTCCTCTCTTTTAATGAGATCATTTCAGTTGTTCTTTGATTAAGGACACTGCTTTTTTTTATATAAATTTATTGATTTATTTATTGGCTGTGTTGGGTCATTGTTGCTGCACGTGGGTGGCGCGTGTGGGCTTTCTCTAGTTGCGGTGAGTGGGGGCCACTCTTCGTTGTGGTGCACAGGCTGCCCACTGCCGTGGCTTCTCTTGTTGTGGAGCACGGGCTCTAGGTGGGTGGGCTTCAGTAGTTGTGGCACATGGGCTCAATAGTTATGACTCACAGGCTGTAAAGCGCTGGCTCAATAGTTGTGGCACACGGGCTTAGCCGCTCTGCAGCCTGTGGGATCTTCCTGGAGCAGGGATCGAACCTGTGTCCCCTGCATTGGCAGGCAGATTCCCAACCACTGTGCCACCTAGGAAGCCCTGTTGGCACTTTTAAAGCAGCTGTTGACTTGCTCTCCCTCACAACAGGGGTAAATGCTTTAATATATAAAGGAACAAATCTTCACTTAAATCCAATCAAATGGATATAGATTGTGACAGTTCACTATGCAAAAACAAACATGCTGAGAAAACTTCCTTCAGCCATGTGGGTCCTAATGATGCCTGAAAACACAGCCAGGTCCCAGATCACACAGCCAGTAAGAGGGAGAGCTGTGATTCTGACCCAGGTTTGTCTGACCAAAGTTTGTGTTCCTGCTAATCTTTGAAACAAAACTGTGTCCTGAAGATTTGCTTTGAAATGACCTAGATACCCAAATGTTTATCATTGGGTCAATGCTCTTATTTTCTGTTTTCATGTTACCGTGTGCACACATTTATTGCATGTGCTTGATTTCTCATTTGGCCTCCTTAGGTACATTACGTGAAGAAATTTTGGATTGTATATAGTAAAGAAATTAAGTTTCACTTTGGTTTAAAACAAATAAATAAAATTCCAGTTAAGGAGTCTGTATCTCAGCAATTTAGAACAAAGGCTTTGAGTCACACAGCCTGGGATTGAATTTTGTTTCTTCAACTTGCTAACTTTGCAAATCATGTAATTCTTCTGAGTCCAGGCTCATCATCTGTCATAGGGTGCATGCAGTGTGTTTAAACAAACATTTATAGTGTCACTTGGTACAGGCTGGAACCTATAGTCAGAAGAATGAACAGATGTACAAGGTCCCCATTCCCTTAGACGAGTTCAGAGAGCATGCTTAGGGTGAGCCACAGCTGGATGAACCATGGAGTTTTGGTCCAAGAAAGGATCCCCTGTCCGTGAGGTGACAAGGCAATGGAGGACCTGTGCCACAGGTGACACTTCTGCCATGAGTTCTAGTCTGCATTAAGTGATGCCTCTATATTTGTGCAAGCTCCTGGTACAATGATAGCTCCTCTCTCATACAAAAGCACAAAGCAGCAGGCATTACTTAGTGCAAGCTAGAACCCATAGATAGAAGGGCCAGCAGCTGCATAACAAATTAAAATATCAGTGCTGAAGTTAAGGATTGTTGTGAGAATTTAATTAGAATATATAGGTGCTTAGCAGTTCCTGGAATATGGTAAAGTTTCAGGAACAGTTAATGATGGTGATGATGATGATGATGGTGATGATGATGGTGATGGTGATGGTGGTGGTGGTGATGGTGATGATGGTGGTGATGATGGTGGTGATGATGATGGTGATGATGATGATGATGATGATGATGGTGATGATGGTGATAATGGTGATGATGGTAATGGTGATGGCGATGATGGTTATGATGTTGATGATGATGGTGATGGTGATGGTGATGATGGTTATGATTGTGATGATGATGGTGATGGTGATGATGATGATGATGGTGATGGTGAGGATGATGGTGATGATGGTGATGGTGATGATGATAAGGATAATGATGGTGATGATGATCATGATTGTGATTATGTGAATAACACTATCTCATCTAAGATTCTGTTAAAACATTCTGATCCTTTACTCTGTGTTAGGCACCATGCTAGTGCCTTAGTTAGATCTCATGAAAACCTTGGAAAGTCTATATTTATATTTATTTTGTAGATGAAAAATCTGGGACTCAGAAAAAAGATCCAGTGTTTTGCCTCCAAGTAGTCATTGTATTGGGTTGGCCAAAAAGTTAGTTCAGGTTTTTCTGTAACATCTTATGGAAAAACCCGAACAAATGTGTGGCCAACCCAATACTATAAAGTCTTATAAAGAGCCTTTTTTATTTAAAAAAATGTTGTCATAGGCTTATTTTTCTATGTAAGATTTTGTATATTTCAAAGTATTTTATGCACATTTTCTCAGTGTTTATTTGCTGACCTACAGAAAGGAGTTGCTAAAAATATGATAATATGCGAATCAGAAATCAAATTGTATTTTCCCCCTTTAAAATCCTTTAGGGCCTTTAGAAGAGCTTCCATTGAAAATTCTGCCAAAAACATATATAAGTGTGGATTTAGAGCAACTGGAACTCTCATAAATTGCTGGCCGGAAAACTAACAATTTCTTATGAACATAACATACATCAACTCTATGACCCATTAATTCCACTCCTAGGTACTTACTCAAGAGAAATGAAAACAAATGTCCATAAAAATACTTACCCATGAGTATTCATAGTCACTGCGTTGATAGCAGTCTAAATTTGTCAATAGCCCAAATGTTCATCAATATAAAAATGGACAAACAAGCTTTGGTGAGTTCATGTATTTGAATCCTACTCACAAGAACACAGATGAATATTAAAACTCATCTGTCTGAGTGAAAGAAGTAAAGTAGTATATCCTCTTTGATTTCATTCCCATGAAGCAGTAGAACAGGTAAAACTATTCTATGATGATGGTATTCAGAACAGTGGTTGCCTACATGTTGGGGATTCACGTAAAAGGAGCATGAAGGAATGTTCCAGAGTGATGAAAATGCTCACTCTTAATAGGTGTATGGGTTATATTAGGTTAGATGGGTATATATACGCATTGAAACTCATTGACTGCAACAGTTAAGATCTGTACATTGCACTGTGTATAAATTATACCTTGATAAAAAGAAAATGCAGCAGAAGCCATAATCAGATTGAAGACTAGTTTTAAGGCTATCCATAGGACTAATTCTGAGACAATTTTTATTGCTAAAGTTCCAGACCCAAGTGCTTTTACTGCTACACCAGAGACTGGTAATTACCCCTCCCCCGCTCTTCTCAACACTAACACACACAGTATCCAATCACCCCTTCTACTTCTGTAATTCCCAAGTTTAGCTACACATAAACTATCACCTGAAGACCACACTCCTCAGCCTTTCTTGAAACTAACTATGGACATAAGATTAAGTTTCTGCCTATTTGAACATCAGCAACCTCTGGGTTACCACTTGAAAGGGGAAGAGTGTGCTTTCTCCTCCCCTTTACCCTTCTCTCCCAGCAGTTATAATGTCAAGCTAGTTTCAGACAAGTGGATAAGACAATCATGGAGTATGAAAATAAAAGGAGCTTGGGTTCTCACCCTGCCAAACCACCAACATAGCCCTGGACCATCTACCAAGACTTCTAAAGGAGAAAGAAATAAAATTCTCTCTTGGTTATGCTACTGTATTTGGGGTGTCTTGTTAATAACCACCTAATTCATATCCTACTTAAAATAACCACCATATGTGTAAGCAACCTCAGTCCTCGGGAATCCACTAACATCTGCTTGAGAAGAGGATCCCAAGAAGCATCTGAGACAGAGGTCACTGTCATATTGGATCTTCAGCACCCACAAATAAACCTCCAGCCCCAAGTGAGGCAGCATCTCTGAAAGATACACAGGGTAGACATTACCTCCAGCTGCCCTGTGCGGCTCACAGGCTTCCTCATAAGCATTCCATTCCAGGTGTGCAGGATTTATGGAGCCAGCAGATGGACCTCCAGCTGAACCTCCAGCCTGTGTTGCTCCAGAGGAAGAGCTATGGAACAAACCCAGAATCCTTCCTAGGTGCTTTTTTTCCTGACTCCCCAGAGAGATGATTTCCCTGTCAGTCTGATCTGACTTCCACGGTTTCATTGCATTTCACCAGTTTACATTTTGCTTATTTTATCTTCATTTGTGTCTGGTTTTGACACAGCAAGCTTGTTATATCCCTCCCTGCATTTTAATCTGCTTGTATGATATCCTCTGCATCAATACTTAATTTCCTGACACGAATGTGCTCAAGAGACTTAATTCACCTCTTAGATAATACCTTACCCTTTGCACTTCCCAAAGTAAATTCACTTTTTTCAGCATGTTTTATCTTCCAACAAGCCTTGAGCTAAGCAGAAAGTTTTAGTATTTCCATTTTACAATGAGATACTTGAGTCACAGTGAAAATAATATGTCCATGTAATCATAAAGAGATGGTGTGAAATTGGGTCACCTGATTACAAATCTAATACTCTCTTCAAGAAACCATGATCTCTCTCCTTGGTACCCTGTTTGAAGTGCAGGATCAGAGATATAAGCAGAGGACTTATCTCTAGGTGAGAGGATGACGAGTGGGGCAGAAAAAGAAGGGTTTTCAATTCCTACAATGTAATCTTCCCTTCCTGTTTTGGCAGATGGCAGCAGCATCAATCTTGCTGCCTAAGACAGAAAAAATAGACTTCATCCAAGACATTTCCCCGTTAATCACTTCCCACAACAATCATCTGCTAAATTGTATTCTTTCAACCTCTTTAATATCTCAAGAGATATGTCCCACTCCTTTTCTGATTCTTCTGTGTGGCCTTTATGATATCCAGCCTGGTTTCATCAATAATATTAGAACTTTCATCCTTATCTCCATTATTTATCTCCTCCGATCCATCCTGCGCACTGCTGCCTCATGAGCTTTCTATCAGACAGATCTGGCCCTAACACTTCCTACTTGAGCTGCTTTAATTGCTTCTTTCAATTCTTCTGGATGAAATTCAGGTTCTTTATCAGTGCAAACAAGGTCCTTCATATTCAGATACCCATACACTGCAGATTCCTTTCTCCTCCTTCCCTGCATTCACTCTTTGTTCTGCCCACGCCAAGCCACTTGAAGCTTTTCCGATGCCTCATTCTGTTCACTTTCTCTATGCCAAGGTTTGACAACTAAATATATTTAGAGACCAAGTGAGTAACATAAGTGTGTAAAACAGCCTGGGTTTAAGGTAATAAGGAGCATTGGAAACTATGGCATGTGTGCAAAAAAGCACTGAAAGTCAAATTTAAAATGCTATGCTGAGACCAAATACAACTGTTCTGAAGCACTATTCCAACTGCAGGCAGCCAGATGATACCCTTGCTGTTTCTGTATAGGCTGTTTCATGCATCAACAAGCTCTCTTTCCCCTCTACTTTGTCTCATTCACTACAACTATATCTTTAATACTCAACTTGATCATCGCTGCCTCTGATCACAGGCCTCCTCATTTTGCATAAATTCTCTCCTAACGTAGCCCTTTTCTGCCACCTCTCTTACGACATGAGATCCTTGAACGCAGAGTTTGGTTATGTCTTATTGAAGCTTCCAGTGCCTAGCATACAGCTGGTGCTCAACAAGTATTTGAGTGGATGACTGTGTGAGTTAATCAATTTATGTTTGAATGGGATGGATGTCAATGAATAAATGGCCTAGCTTTTATGATTCTGAGCTACATCTGGAAGGTCTGTGTTGATGGGGAATGAGTTTTCCTCCATCAGATCCACCCTGTTTTCCTCAGGGAAGGAATATTGTCTACAGCTCTGAGGTAATATTTCTCTTTAAGGTTCCCACATTCCGCTTTTCATTTTAAATAGCTGAATGTCATTAATCTGGGCTTATACAGAAATACCCTTTCTTCCTAAAAATGCAACTAAGATTTTCCTTTGTTTTCTTTTGCAGTTAATTGACTGTCACTGAATAGTATATAATAGAGAAATGCTGCCACATCAGAGTTTCATTTCCAAACAAATACCACACTATGGAAAGCAATTAAATATTAAGATCATAATCTCTTCATTTTTCAATAATCTATGTGTGCATAATGTAGGAAGTTAGCAGAGATAATGGGATCATAATTGGCTTGGAAAATGAGATAGGCTTCAGCAGGAAGGAAGGAGGCAAATTTTCACTGCCATTGGTATAAAGAGAAAAGCAAGTGGCCAGCAGAAAGAATCCTTCTAGGAGGTTCCATGCCTTAGTGAGCTCGGTAATGAATTGGGATGGAGGCAAAAAGAACAAACTTACCAATTGCTCCTAGAGGAAAGGAAAGCAGGACTCACTTGTTCCTTTGAAAGACTGGGTGCTTCATAAATAGTGGGTGCCTAAGAACTAGGAAATCAGAGCTCTATTGAATCGCAAGGAAGCAGAAATAGAAGGACGGACATCCAGGCATGACGTTGCAACAGAGCTCTGAAGGCGGATCTTTGAAGGGGGCATCGAGCTGCTGCCGAGTTAGAATGAGATCATTAAAGGAACGTGATTGTCATCAACCCCCTTCTGTGCATGCCACCAGGATCCCACATCTGCCTGAGGCTGTGAGCTCTGAAGAGACCACTGATTGAAGTTGGGAAAATGGCGAGAGTAAATTGGAGCCAGATAAACCATTTTTCTCTGAATTAAGTGATAAGTGTACTGCAGAATAGAGAGAGGCCTGTTGTAGAAACAGAGTCAAGAGGGACTGTTAGAAGCTTTCTGTTCTATCTGCCTGCCTTCAGGAGGAATGACATCTAAGCCAACAGGGGAAGAAGTGAGGCTCTGCTTAACTTGTAGCAAAGGAACTCTGCCAAGTCTTGTAAGGAGTGGTTTATATTGGTATTTACCTGATAAACCAAGTGAATTCCAAGCAACCTATATGCCAAGGTTTCCTCCCACTTATTGGGGTAAATTCTGAAGATAGGAGAAGTAGCAAATATGCAGATTCTCTGTTGCCTGTCACATTTGGGGGCAGCTCACAGAGATCCAGCTGGCTTGTCATTGGACTCTGGGAGACAGGCCATAGTCCTTGGCCATTGGGATTTTGAAGCTATGTGACTAGGGATGTACTGGCCCCTGCACTGCTACAATCAAGGGCTGGGGTCCAAGCCTTGTTTACTATGAGATAGAAAGAACTTTGGCCCCCAGCCCTGCCCCATGACCTCAGCATTTATGGCTGGAAAAGACACCCATGCATAGTGTTAACAGGTGGCTGAGGTCCCATGTCATTCACCAACATAAAAGCCTTTAATGGCCTTCTACTATTATAGAATGGAGGCCGCGCTGCTCACCACTTACAAAATCAACTACATACTCACAAGTGTTCATAGAAAGGAAAAATGCCTTTAATTAGAATTCCTGCAGTCTGGGGAGATGGTTGATTCAGTGTCCCCCAAAAACTACCTCAAAAGTTTCTGCTCGTCCATAAAACTTTTAAAGGGAAGGGGCGAAGTAATCTCAGTCAATCATTGAAATAGGGGGTCAGAATTGTTGCCATTCCCCCACTACATGCAGGCTTGTTCACTTCTTGTGATCTTCTTTTAGGTGTTATCTTGTTTACAGTTTGGTCACACAGTTTGTTCATGAGATCACTGAAGGGGAAGCTAGGGAAGAGATCTGGTCATCTGTTAACTACTTATTCTTCATTTCTACTTCTTTAATCTATGGAAAGAAGAGACAAGTTAGGCAAAGTATTGAGTGATTAAAAGATTTGAAAGGTGAGCTAGGGCTGGAGATGAGCAGAGCATGGGGGTGCCTGGTTTAAAAGTTAGTTACAATATAGCTTTTCTAAAGTGACAAGAAAAGGGGCTTCCTGATGAGGGGGATTTCCTGCAAAGAGCTACTTACATTGCTATTAGGAAAAAATCCAAACCCTGCAACATGGAATGCATGGCCTCTCTAGATCTGAGCCCTGTGTACCTGTTCCAAATGATCCATCCCACTCCTTCACATTATCGCTCTTCTTTGGCAAAACTTAAAGGTCAAACTTCTGTACATCTCTTTGCTTTTGTACATATATTCACTTTGCCTGCAGCGTTCCCACCCAGACATACCATGGAGTCTTAACCAACCTTCAGTGCCTGCTCTAATATATCCTCTTATGATGATGAAATGGATCCCCTCAACAGATCTACTTCCTCTCTTTCTTTGGCCACCATGTCCCTCATGTAGTCCTCTATTTTTGTACATATGAGTCAACACAATTACTTAAGACAGTACTCTGCAAATAGGCTACACTCAATACATGTTATGTGGTATATTATTATTTTTTATCATAGAATTTTGCAATTATCACGTATGTTTGCATCTGTCTCCACTACTAGACAATAAATGTCTTGAGGGAAGGGACTACGAAGGGTTTATCTTTGCACTCCCAGGTCTCTCTCCCCAGCTCTGTCTCCAGTTAGAGTATAAATAACTTTTATTTTTATTCCAAGGTGAAGGCAGAATATTGCAGTATAAAGAGCTTTAAAGGGAAGAAATTACCTCAGTTCAAATCCTAACTTTGCCATATCTTACCTGGGATTTTCAGTATGGTTTTTAACTCCTTAGATCCTTAACTTCCTCATCTTTAAAATAAGGAAAAATATCTACATCATAAGTTTTTTCTTAGGCTTACATGGGGTCATATTTATTAAGTACCTGCCCCATGGTAGGACAGCATGGATATACAACCTGACCTGGAGATGAAAATGAAAGTCATCAGAGTGCTGGAGGTGGTAATGTGTTAACACAAGGGATTTATTAGAAGAGAAAGTTTTTCCAAACTTAAGAGTTACCAAAAAAAAAAAAAAAAGAGTCATGCAGACCTTTTCTAACTACTTTGCTCTTGAACTGTGAGATACAAAAGGACATAATTGTGTGAATTTGGCGAAGATTCTTACCCTTAAAGCAAAACTTGCAGAAATCCAAAATGCAATCTAGAGTTTTAAAAATCAGATCCAGAAGTATAGTATCCCTCTTCTTTAGAAAATGACTCAGTGAAACAGCACTTGAGCTCAAGGGGAAAGAATTTAGGACATTAAACTTAAAAGAGTAGTACTTCACTTTGAACCTGACGCTGGAAGAAAAAGAAAGATTTAAGTTTTGGATAAGCCTTGGCTAGCACTCTCTCTCTCTTTATCTCTCTCCCTTTTCACCCTCCCTGCCTCCCATTCTTTTTTTTTTCTATTTTCGGAGCAACAATTATTGAAAAGAAATCAACATTTTAAGCATTTAATACCAAAGATTTTAATTTACTGTAGAATCACTTCAAGTAAAATCATATTATCCTTTTGTTACCCCGTGTCTTTCTTGCTGATTGAAGAATAACAAGAGGAACTACTTCTAAGAAGCAAAGAAGGAAGAATGGCCTATGGTTATTTAACAGTCATTACTTGGGAATTTGAATGGCCTCTGCAGTGCGGCAAGGCACAAAGCATGGAGTGCATTTAAAATCTTTTCATCTTCTTGTCAGATTTCCTTATGTTCTTAGGCACAGAATTCAGCCCTACATATTTTCCTCTTGCCATCCATTTGGTTATTTTGTCTCTTAAGGATAATAATCCAGATTTTACATTACTCTGCCCATTAAGAAGTTTTATTTACTTTTCATTATTTCTATTGATGTTCAAAGAAGACTTGGTGAGGAAAGGGAGACAGATATTATAGATTACAAAATACATGGACTGAAGCTAGTATCTCTAAGCCCTAGACTTGGTTAATTGTACCAGCAGGTGCTGACTGGCTGTGGGCAGGGCAGGACCACCAATCCAAGAGTGGCTCAGGCTCTGAACTCTAGGCCCTCCTTACCAAGTGTGTAGAACTGTTTCAGTGCTACAATAGCATCCTCTCTTGTTTCCACTAGTTTTCTGCTCAGCTGCAAGACACCGTCTGAAATGAAGAAAGTTTCCTTCTCAAAGGATTCAGAACTCATAAACCACTCTCACTCTTTCCCACAAATACCATCATTACTATCAGGTTTTCTGATTATAATTGTGTTCCATCCTCTGCCAGTCTCAATTTCTCTTATGAATGAGACGAAGGAAGGCGGGGAAATGGAAATAGGGATGTGAGGTCCAATTGTCTAGGTTGGAAAGTGGTAGAACTTGTATCCAGACTGCTACCTTCTGCCTTTGGATGAATAAATCTGTTTGGCTGAGGTTGAGCCAATCTCCACATTAGTCCAGTTATCTTTGGCCAAAGGCAGAGGCCAGCTGATATAAATACAGCTGTTTAGGTTGAGTCCTTCAGTGAGAACTGGCAGACAATAGCAGAGAGGGAGGCAGGGGCTGAGATAACCCAAATACTGGCCCTAGGCAGGTAGAGGAGTGGGAGATAAGACTTCTAGGACAGGATAGTGAGTCTGTCTGCTTAGTATTGCTCGGAACTGACATTTTGCCTCAGCACCCAGGGGTTGAGAAAGAGGTTTCCTGGACCAAAGAGTTGGGGTTGGAAAAGAAGAGAGATGAACATAAGACAGATTTGCCTGCTAAACTAAATCCTATAACATTGCCTGATACTTTGACCGTGAACCTCTACACTAACACATATTTGGTGCCCTGAAATCCTAAGTTATTCAAACCTGAAGTCATACTTTGAATTCATTCATTCACTGTGTTCAGCTGTTGCTGGTTGAGAACTTAGTATTTTTCAAGTCCTGGGAATACAAAAATGTGTGAGCCATAGGCTTCAGGAATCTCAAACACTGGTGGGACAGTCATATATACAGTTAAATGCAACACATCTGCATATACCGTGCCGTCAGGATATAACTGAAAAAATCGACTCCATCAGGGTGGCTAGCAAAGACTTCAGAGAAAAGCTAGAAGAATCTTGGGAATAAACATTACTTGATTTATTTAAAACAATGTGACACTCTGGTAGGCTCTAATGAGTAAAATAATTTGATTTGTTTATAAACAGAGTGGCCATGGAAGGCCTCTCTGTGATGGTGATATTTATGCTGAGATCTAAGGGATGAGAGGCATCAGCCATGTGAAGGGAAGACAAAAAGACCATTTCAGGTGGACAGAACAGCATGCATAAAAGCCTTGCAGAAAGAAAGAGTTTTGCCACAAAAGGCAGATAATTAAAATAGTGGACAGGCAGAAAGCAGTAAAATATGAGGCTGGAGAAGTTGGCAGTGGCCAGATCACACAGAGTCTGGTACACAGAATAAGTTCAGGTTTTACTTTCAGTGCCATGGGCAGCCATTCGAAGGTTTTAAGCAGCTCTAAGATATGATCTGTGTGCAGGGAACCACACGCCAATGTTGCTTAAACATAACCTGAGAACAAGAAGAGAGGCAAAACGATGTTGGAGAGGGCTACAAGGGCAGAACACTCCAGTGGAGTGTCCTCCCATTTCACCATGATGATGGTGAGGAGCCAGCAAAGTTCTTTTAAAGAAAGAGGAACTACCTGATGAAATTTCGATTTTAGATTGTTCTTGCTAAGGATGGACCAGAGAGAGGCAAGACTCTAAGCAATCCTGTAAACTAGGTCCCTGAAAACACCAGGTAGGGCAGTGCCAACAGCACCACCTTGGCCTCCAGTAAGGAGGGAGAGATGCACTTGACAGTGTAGGTAACCCTTCTGAGATATTTCCCTCAATTGAGACTTAGGTACCTGGGTCATGAACTCAATAGATAGAAATGGACTGGAATATCTTTTTAGTGATGCAGATTCTCTTTTCAGAGGTGTCTCCTTCCATCACCATAATACAATAATTCCAGGAAAAAAGAATAAAAGCAATAGTAGTTCCCCCTCTCCACTCCCCCAAAAAAAGAAAAGAAATGGACTGGAAAACTCAAACATGGGAGATTTTCTCTTTTTCTTTTTCCTGTGAGCTTTATCTATTGCTTTCTTGCACTAACACAGAATCTTAACAATGGTCTAAATTGGCAATAGTAATACGTGCCTAGATTGTAACAAACCTAGGATTCTGGGAACGATGCAATTTCTTAAATGTGGTATGTGTAGGCTTCTCTTGTGATGTGTTAATGTGTCTATTGGCCCTCTGGAAGTTTGTATAGAAGCACTTTAGGATGGAAATATTAGATCTTTAGAGGTGTGCGTTCCAGTGTGAGAAATGCATTCAACAGAAATAAACCAGAGTCAATGAAGCAGGCAACGCAAGGTTGAAATGCAACAGAATAAGGGGTAGCAGGGGGATAGGAGATGTTTCATACATATTTGGGGATTTAATTTGTCTTGAAAATTGAAAAAGTAAACGGGGGAATTTTAATTTGTTTCTGGAATCTAGATAACCCTAGAGTTAACTAAAATAAAGCAAGATTGAAGTAAAGAGAGGATAATCTCTACAAATGTTGCCTAAAACACACTCGTGAGTCAACTCGTGTTAAAACCCAAGGGCATGTTTCTTTAAACTAATTTGACCAATAATAATAATAACAGTAATGAAGGATGTAGTGGCATTACTTGTTATTCCTGTGTAGTAGCTCTTGTTTGGTCCCCAGACAGGATACTCCCATGGTCCATGTGTTTCCCTTTTAGAAGCATGTGATTGGCAACTCCACTTAGAATGTGGCTTGGTTATTTCTAAAAATATATAGAAAAAATATATATATGATAAATAGAATAGAATAAAGGTAAGAATAATAGTGTATGTTTATATTTAATGAAGAGTACATGAGGAATGGAATCGAGAGCACTTTGTAAAATGCTGTATAAGAATATTACTTCCAAAACTTCTAGAGAATGTTTATTATTGAACATAGTAATTAAGGAATAATTAAGATAGTGGCCATCATACCAGATCTGAACAGCCCCCAAATCAGCTTTTGACAGTCTGGATTTTCCCAGTTTGGTTGCCTCATCATCAGCTTACCAGTGCTGGGACTGTAGCTATCATTCAACTATCTGGAACTAGCTTGTAATCAGACATATTCAAATTTGGTATTTCAAAAGTCATTGTCTTCTCATAGAATAAATGGAATCTGATACTGTCTTGAATATCTTGACAGATGGGCTCATTTCAGAGCAGATGGCAAGATGATTAGGCTAAACTCTGAAATCTTAAATAGGAGACATATGAACAGCTATACAAGAGCTAAAGACACTGAAAATACCCCTTTAGACATTCTGTATTTGAAGGGTATATTTGTTTAAAACTCAAATATTCTTTTGCTCTGGGGGAACTTAGATTCTCCATACAACAAATATATTCTGCTTTCAAAAGAGCAGAGACTTGATATCAGACTGACTTGGGTTTTAATCTACATCTGCTGTTTACTAATGTGTAGTAAGGTACTGCAACTTAGTTTCCAGATCTGTAAAGGCTGGGTCAATAATACTTGCCTCGTGGAATTAGGAGGAGAATTTAATGAGGTAGTACAAGTGAAATATCTCACAGATATCCATCCCTACAAATACTTTCCTTGCCTGATAAATGATAAACTTGCCCTGCACTTGTAACTGAAGAAGAAATGGTACGTGTTTTTCCACAAACATTATTTTTGGCGTTTAAAAATATGTATAGATTTTGATAAAGAGGACTTTAAGAACAGAAAACAACAAATATGACGTGTGTGTGTGTGTGTGTGTGTGTACCAACATGCAGGCATACATGTGGAAGATACACATTCACCTTCTTTATTCAACATTAATTACAGATTTTAAAGCACTTCTGCAATAATTATTTCATTTGATCCTCACTCTCATTATTTCATTTGATCCTCACTCATTATTTCATTTGATCCTCACTAAAGCAGCATTATCCCTGCCTAAATGAATTTTTAAAGATGAAACTCACAGAAGTTGTTTGACCAATGCAGCACAGCACAAAGTCAGATATGAAACTGTTATTTACTGACTCTTGGCCAAACTCCAAAAGACAGGACTCTGGAGTTCTCCTCAGTCCCTATCTCTGCTTTCCCCCAGTATTTATGCTGTGGACATTGTTTGTTACATTCTCAGCATCCACATCTCCTTTCACCCATCAACAGTATCCAAAATTGGCATTGGAGGAATCCTTACCCACACATTCTCAGTCACTTAATTTGGATACTGTTGATTCCCAGATCCAGGAGTGGTTCAGGATTTGCTCAAACTAATTGTGTATTTAATCCCCCAGGCTGTAATGACAATGTGGGGACTAGGCAGAGTAGTCAGGCAGGGTCAAAGAAATGCAGAGTGACTTTTGCTGGGTAACCTGAGAAAGAAGATTCCTCTCTCTGAAAACTCTCTTTCTCTGGAGAGTGTGGTGTGCAAGTATCAGGATTGGAAATCTAACAGCCGTTTTGCAATAATTAGGGGAAAACCTGGAGTGACAAGGGCACTGTGTGAAAACAGTGACGGAACCTGATATTCAGAAATCAGTAAGATTCTTGCTGGCATCATTGGCCCTCTTGTTGGCATCATTGGCTTTGACCAAAAGAGCCCTAAACTTTCAGTTACCTTCACCAACAAATTCTTTATTGTTTAAGCCAGTTTGAATTGGATTTTCATTTATTGCAACGTAAAGAGATGTGCAAAAACATGTGGCTAAAATTTTGGCGGTAGAAAATAGATACTGCTTGGGTTAAACATTTGAATTCCTTGGGAAATTCATCTCTGGAATGCCATTTAAGTCAATTTTAAGAAGGATTTGTAAAATTTTACAAACAGCTTTCTAATGAAAGGACCTGACCATCATTCCATCAGCCTATAAAGAATTTCACAAGTATCTCTGAGCCAGGTGTATAGAAAGGAAAAAAAAATAGAACACTTGTGACTGATCTGTAGGAGCTTATAAATTGGTTAGGTAAAAAGGGCTATCAAATAGGATACACTGAAAAGCAGTAAACCAGCAGTCCCCAACAAGGGACCAGGGACTGGTGCCATAGAAGACAATTTTTCCATGGATGCGGGGTGAGGGAGGAATGGGGGGAGGGAGGAGCCATGAGGGATGGTTCAGGCGGTAATGCAAGCAATGGGGAGTGATGGGGAGTGGCACATGTAGCTTCACTCGCTGGCCTGCCTTTCACCTCCTGCTGTGCTGCCCAGTTCCTAACAGGGGTTGGGGACCACTCCACTAGACTGCATACAATCATGTTAAATAGTGTGGAGGAAGTTTGAGAAACTGTAGAAATTCTGAATACCAGTGTAAGGTTGGTGGGGTTAGGAACATCTTCAAAGAATATGAGACCAGGTGAGCTTGGACATTGCAACTGTAGATGTTATAAGGAAAGGAGTGCTGCCAGACATTTCAGGTAACTCTGAAAAAAAGAACTACCATTTAAGGTATATAGTACTTTCCACATATCTCTAATGTTTCATTTTTGGCTGTTTCAATAGCCATATAGTATAAGGAAGGAGAGCTGGGCTAGGACTCAAGAGATATAATGTCTTATTTTGGTTCTGAAATTTACTACATTTTTAAAAACCTTTTTCACTTTGAAGTAAAGAGAGATTCACAGGAAATTACAAGATTGTTCCAAGAGGTCCCTTGCACCCTTCACCTGGTTTCCCCTAATGGTGTGATGGCCATTTTATCACAAATGTAGATTTGTGTAACTGTCACTTCAATTAAGATACAGAGCTATTCATTCCATCACCACTAAGATTTCCCTCATGCTATTTCTTTATAGTTACACTTTCCCACCATCCCTAAACCCTGGCAACCATAATTTGTTCTCCAGCTCTAAAATGTTATCATTTAAGAATATAATATAAATGGAACCCATTTTATTTTTGTTTTGTTTTCTCTTTGTTCATTTTCAGTTTTTTTTCCCCTACCTTCTTGAGGGTTATTTGCACATCTAGATTTCCATTTTTATTTATCTATAGTGTTTTGGAGCACATCTCTTCACATAGCTTTCTAGTGGTTGCTCAAGATATTGTACATACAAAGCTTATCACAATCATCAGTTCAATGAAGTACAGAAAACATACCTCCATTTGTGTTCCTTTACCCTCCTCCACTTACAATTTGTCTTAAATATTTCTTCTACAAACATCAATAACTGAATCAGTATTATAATTTTAGCATCAGCTGTCAAGTATAATTTAGAAACTCAAGAGAAGAAAAGTCCATCACATTTACCCACATATTTTTACTCTTTATATTATTTTTTCTTCCTTCCTGATGTTCCAGAATTCCTGCTTTTATCATTTCTTTTCTGTGTAGAAAACTTCCTCTAGCCATCCTTTTTTATGGTAGAACTGCTGGTGACAGATTTACCTAGTTTTTCTTTATCTGAAACCATCTTGATTTTTTCTTCAATTCTGAAGGATATTTTTGCTGGGTATAAAATTCTAAGTTGATAGTTCTTGCTTTCACCTGGAAAAATATTGTGCCATTTTACTCTGCCCTCTTTATTCCTCTTTTGAGTTTATCTACTGAGGTTTCTATTTTAGTTACGGTATCTTTCAGTTTTAAATTTCTGTTTGGTTATTTTTGTTTTATTTCTTTTCTGAAACTTTCTATTGTGTTCATTTGTTTCAAATATATACATAACTGTTCACTGAAGAATTTTTTTTTTCATGGATGCTTTAAAATCCTTGTCAGATAATTCTAACATCTGCTTTACCTCAGTCTTAATGTCTTTTCTCATTCGAGTTGAGGTTTTCCTGGTACTCCATATGACAACTGATTTTCTATTGAAGCCTAGACATTTTAGGTACTATTTTATGAGACACTGAAATTTATTTAAATTTTGTTTTAGTGGACCTCGTTTGACACTGTGTGAGTAGGGGAAGGGTCTGCAACCTCGTTTCTGCCAGATTGAGGTGAAAGCCTAGGTTCCCCACTTGGCTTCTGTTGACACTCACAGAAGAAAGAGGTGTCTCATTACCTTTGAGCATGTATGGAATTTCATGCTCTCCACTAGAACTCTGTGATACAATTATGGCTGAAAGGAGTAGTGGTACTATTATTGCTGTCCACCTGGCCTTCACCCACTCTACAGAGAGATGGCCTCATTACTGCTGGGAAATGGTTAAGTCTTAACCCTTCACCAGGCCTCCTTTGATATCACCCCTGCAGGGAGGGGGAGGAGATCCTTATTACTGTCAGGTGGGTGTGGAAGTCCGGCCCCCTACATGATATCTACTGGCAAAAAGGTAGAGCAGAAGGCTCATTATACCCAGAAGGGATGAACGTACCAGGTCCCCAGTAGGCCTTGCTGACAACACCTTGCCAGTGGGGCTGGGACACATCATTACAGCTTGTCAATTGTGGAAGTCCAGGCTTTCTATATGGTCATTATTGGCTGGGATTGAAGGCGGGACCTCATTTTTTTAAATTTATTTATTTATTTATTATTTTTGGGGGGGTACACCAAGTTCAATCAACTGTTTTTATACACATATCCCTGTATTCCCTCCCTTCCTTGACTCCCCCCCCTTCAAGTCCCCCCCACCCTCCCTGCCCCAGTCCTCTAAGGCATCTTCCATCCTCAAGTTGGACTCCCTTTGTTATACAACAACTTCCCACTGACTATCTATTTTACAGTTGGTAGTATATATATGTCTGTGATACTCTCTAGCTTCGTCTCAGCTTCCCCTTCACCCCCCGCCCCCTCCCAAACCTCGAGTTCTCCAGTCCATTCTCTGTATCTGCTTCCTTGTTCTTGTCACTGAGTTCATCAGTACCATTTTTAGATTCCGTATATGTGAGTTAGCATACAATATTTGTCTTTCTCTTTCTGACTTACTTCACTCCGTATGACAGACTGTAGTTCTATCCACCTCATTACATATAGCTCCATCTCATCCCTTTTTATAGCTGAGTAATATTCCATTGTATATATATGCCACATCTTTTTTCCATAGCATTTAGCCAGAGTAACATGATTATTGTTGAAAAATTTTAGATAGGCTGTTTAAAATTTGATGGCTGCTTCTCTCCTAGTCTTATGGTAAGAGAGACTGAGTTTTTCTTGGGACATTTTTAAAATCTACAACCATTGTTGTTTCTGAGTTGATGATTTCCCTAGCACGCATTCTGGAATATATGAGGCAAAAAGAAAACATAAGGTACTCACTACCATGTCATTCCTTGGATCCTCAAAATGCTAGCTTATTTGCCTTCTTCTCTCTATCTAAGTCTTCTTATGTTTGTTTTATATATAATGTCTAGGGTTTCTAGCTGTACTTGGCAGCAGAAACAGGGAAAAGTATATCTCCTCAATCTTTCTGGATGCTTAAAGTCTACTACGTACTAATTCTGTGTCATTGGACAGTCATATAAACCTTCTGAACCCATTTTTCTTATTTTTGTCAGCATACAAATTATTACCAGGCTAACATAAGTAATAAAATTAAGACTACCAATCTAGAGCTATTATAAGGATGAAATGAGATAATAGATATGTAAGCATTTACAAAGTTGTAAAATGATACACAGAAAGAAAAGTTGTTTTTGTGTATCTTTCCATGTATCTGTATGGATGGTTATATCTGTGTACATATAAATATATGTGTGTACGCACACATATACAGACAAACATAAACATAACTATATCTAAAAATAGATCCCATTTCTCAGGAATGTTTAAAAGATTATAAAGAAATAACTCAAATAACTAGTTTCCATGGTTAATTCTATACTAACAATGATTTGAAATTTTAGTGTCTGACTATGTGATGTGAAAAGCATTTCAAAACTGGAAAAATAATGAATCCAGTTATTTCATGGCCATTTGAGAGGGACATGCTCTTCTGCATTATCTACGAGTGCTTGGACTGCCAATGTATTGATCACATAAACAATATAACAGCTACATCTTCAAGTTAGCTTTGAAAAGAAACAACAGCCAAAGATGCAGCATTGAAGGTAACTTATCTAATCATCTTTATCAAAATTAGAAGAGTACAGTGATCTTTGGAGTACAGTGATGAAAAAATTCACCCCAAAATGGCTTAAACCAAAAGAGAAAAATTATTGGATCCTATAACTGAACAATTTAGAAAACAGGCTCTATGTGAGGCTTGATGCAGTGGTCAAAATGTTTACAAAAGCCCAAATTCTCCCATCTATACTCTGCCTTCCATGCTGTCAACTTCATTCTAGTAGAACCCACCATTACCCTTGACATCCCTAACCCAGGCCAGCAGCTTTAACCCTTCTTCTTCATTGAAGTACCTCACTTCCTTCTTTTCAGACAAAGAATGAAGACATTTTCAGTAACTTTTCACATGGACTGGAATTTTTTGGCCCTTATGGACCTGAATTGGTTCTTATGGAACTTATTCTTTCTGATAGAATTTAATTAGGTCTCAGGCCTATCTCAGAAACAACCCATCTTGCCAGGGAGTGGGAATACAGTGATTGGCTTAAACTGTTCAAATACCCTTCCCTTCAGAAGTGGTGGCAGGATCTTACCCACTAAATATGTCATCTCAGCAAAGGCTGTGCTATAAGCTAAATGTTTTTGTCCCCCAGTATCATATGTTGAAATCTTAACACCCAAAGTGATGGTATTTGGAGGTGGAGCTTTGGGAGGTGATTAAGTCATGAGGATAGAGGCCTCATGAATGGGATTGGTACCCTTATAAAAGAGACCCCAGAGGCCTCCCTTGTCCCTTCTGCCACATGAGGTCACAGTAAAAAGGTGGCCACCTGTGAATCAATAAGTAGGCCCCACCAGATCATGGGACTTCCTAGCTTCTAGAACTGTGGAAAATTAGTTTCTTTATTTATAAGTCACTGAGTCTATGATATTCTATTATAGCAGGCCCAAAGGACTGTGATAACAAATACCATAGATTGAGTGGCTTAAACAACAGGCATTTATTTCTCACAGTTCTGGAGGCTGA
The DNA here is from genome assembly GCF_030028045.1 of Hippopotamus amphibius kiboko. Classification (NCBI taxonomy): domain Eukaryota; kingdom Metazoa; phylum Chordata; class Mammalia; order Artiodactyla; family Hippopotamidae; genus Hippopotamus; species Hippopotamus amphibius. The sequence continues at coordinate 63,094,755 of NC_080194.1, forward strand.
GAATTTCAAGGTCAAGGTGCCGTCAGATTCAGTGTCTGGTGAGAGCCCTCTTCCTTGTTTTCAGATTGCCTTCTTGCTATATCTTGACGTGGTAGGAAGAGAGAGAGAGTTATGGTCTCTTTCTTTTTTAAGGGCATTAATCCCATCATGGAGCTTCACCCTCATGACCTTATCTAAACCTAGTTATTTCCCAAAGACCCCACCTTCAAATACCATCACATTGGAGATTATGACTTCACATATGAATACTGGGGGACACAAACATTCAGTCCATAGCAGCTGTTAGCAATGGGAGAGAGGTAGGTAACCTAAAGAAATGTCAGAGTACTTTGAGAGCAAGAAAGCATGGCAGTGAGTGGGGAGGATTCTGAAGCCATAACCAACAAATGTTTATAACACCAGCAAAATGAGGTAGACAGTCACATTTTATTCAGTGTTGCACTGTGCTAAACACATTAACCCTTGAGCAATGTGTGCGTTAGGGGCACCAACCTTCCATGTATAAAATGCATGTATAACTTATAGTCAGCCCTCTGTATCTGCAGTTCCTCCATATGCGTGGTTCCACATCTGTGGATTCAACCAACTTCCGATCATGGACGTGTGATGAGCCATCCAAAATTTAATGGACTAAAACAACCATGTTATTATGCTCATGAATTCTGTGGGTCAGGAATTTGGATAGGGCACAGTCTTGTCCCTACTTCTCCATGCCTGGAGCCTCAACTAGGGAGACTCAAATGGCTGATGGAAAGTTGAATGTCTGTGGACTGTAAAAGCTGAGGCTGGAAGATTAAATTACAGAATGGTTTTCTCATTCACATATCTGTCATCCTGTTGGTGGAGCTCCTATAAGTAATGTCTCCAGCATGCCCTCAGTAGTCTTACATGGCTGCTCGGTATTCCAGGAACAAGGAAGAAACTGCAAGGCCTTTTATGACCTAACTTCAGAAGTCACATAGCTCACTTCCACCCCGATTCAAGGTAAGGGACACAGACCTTACATCTCAATGGGGAATATGTCAAAGAATTTACAGACATGTTTTACAACCACCACACATTATTATATTTAATCTTCATAAGAACCTTGCGATGTGGGCTAAAGAATGTTTATAGATATGAAAGTAATGCACAGAAACATGAAGGAACCTGTTTGGGATTACTTAGCTAGTAGGTGGCAGAACCAGGATTTGAATCCATTTTCTGAGTCGAAAACCCATGTACTTAATTACTAATTATGCACCTCATATGCTATACTACTTTGTAAATTAAAAGGGTTTTTTCACCTATTCATGTGTTTCACACAGATATACTTTAAGATAGACAAAAAAGCATAATTTCAGTTTTAGTGTAATTTCCATTTTGTGGATGAGCTGGTAGAGCTGAGATTCAAACATACATGTTCAGACTTTAGTTAAGAGTTGTTGCACTCATTACCCTGCTGTATGTAAGGATAAACTCATGATAAGACTCACCAGCTCTACTTAAGTATATATGATTTCATAAAACTACACATTGTGCAGATAAGCCAACCCTATGCTATTTTCGTTATAGAATGCTGTCAAGAACTTGATATGGCCCAATAATTATATGGAGGTTTGATAACATGAGATAACAAGCAAACAAACCCATAGGAAAATGAACCTGATGATTAGGCTGAGTTAGAACCAGGTCCAGAAACAAGAGGAAGAAGAGAAGGCAGTATTGCCTACTAGCCCAGGATACTGAGAGTAAAATAATATTTTGTGTTTTAGTTATAATTTTTCTAAAAATTATTCAGATAGTCCTCTATAACCAGAAAATTTCAATATTATATGGCCAAATGCTAACAAAACATTGCATATGGTTTGCCAGTTTGCCATGATAACACAAAAGATAAGTACCTAAGATAATTCAGAAGGGCTTCTAGAGATGAAAACACTTTAGCAGAGTTTTGAAGGATAAGTATCATAATTATTTGTTTACATAATTGTATTCCCTACTTGAGCAAAATGCTTTATTTCAGTCCCATTTATCTTCGTAACCCTGAATGATGCCCAGCCAAGTCTAAAACAAAATAAGATATCAATAAATGTTTGTGTTGAATGAATGATTAAAGTAATGAATGGATTTCTTATTGGGCACATTGCCTAATGGATGCTGGTAGGTCAAATGGATCATCGTTTATTTTCTCAGACCAGCTCACTTCATGACAAGTGAAGGTATAATCAATCAAGAGAAGAGAAAAGGAAGTTATCCAAATAAAAGCCATGTTGTACAGTTTGTTGTCAGCCTTGTTGTTCAGTTTAGTGTACGGCCTAGTGTCACATTTATCCTGGAGGCAGAATCTACATATCAACCCACACTGTGAAGTGGGAGAAGCCTTGAGAAGAGGGGAATTTGACAACATCATACAGATAGGAAGTTTTAAGGCAGCGTAATGCTATAAAAAGTCTTCAAGTTAAATTTTGGCTCTGATATTTGTTTCTTCTGTGATCTTATTTCACCTCTGAGCCACAATTTCTTCAGATGTAAAATGGGGACAATAATAACCGCCTCCAGCTCTACTATGGGATCAAATGAAACAGTATTTTTGAAGGCACCTTTCTCAATGGTTAGCACATTGTAGGTACTCGATAAATTTTACTGATGCTATAATCAGTGTTTTTTCTTTATGATTCTGAGCAATTCTCAATTCATAGTTACTTGATATTAGAAGAAGATATATAGAGGTATGCATGCAATCTACAATCACTCTATTGATATCAGCAGACAAAGGCTTTAAAGAAGGGGATGCTGTAATCCCATTAATCAGGGCCATCAGAAACAGTGGTCCAGGTTTCACACGAGCACTGACCCAGAAAGGGCTAAAATGGAGCCTGCGCTCTGTTCACCAAGTTGCCAGGCTGCTTCCACCTGAGTGAGTGCCTTGTACCAAGGCCTCCCAGGGGCTAGCTCAGTCCTGTCTTTTATTATATCACCTAGAGCACAAATGGTGGGCTGTGATAAAAATAAGGTTGCAAATCTCTAGCTTGAGGCAGATTCTATGAGCAAGTCCCTTTCTGTTTTCCAAACAGCAAATATAACTTTGGGACAGATACAGTTCTCATAGTATTTTGAAATCATTACCTATCCTCATCTCTTACTGTACTTTATATCATTGATTAACCTGGGATGAGATTTCAGTTCCTAATGTAACTTACTTAAGTACAACAGATAACAGTTAAAGAGTTATAAGAAACAGAGGAAAACTGTTTATTTTTTGGTCAATTCCAGAAAATCTTCAGATCTGTAAAGGGGAATTTGACCACTCATATCCCAGAAGAGCAGATAATGCCAGAGTTTTCCTTAGTGGCCAAGGAAAGAGGCTAGAAATAATTATACATTTGTAGTTTGTGGCCCTATTGGCCCTACTACACAGCTGTTAGCTTTTGCATCATACCCCTAATCACTTATTTCTATAGGTCAGCAAAGAGCAGTCTCCAACAAAATCCATCGGGGTGGGTATGAGGGTGGGAGGTGTATTCAACTGGGGATTTAAAGACAAAAACTATGGAGTAGCTCTTATATTTTAGACTCTTCCACAAGTAAAATTGTACGTAATCATCAAAATAACCTTTTGCAGGTATTTTATCTCCATTTACAGACAATAAGCTGAAACTTAAAAAGGTACACATAGCTGCTAAGAAGCCAAGTCACAGTCAGCACCTGAAGTCAGGTTCCATGTTCTTTCCACTTTATCATAGCTCCCTCCTTTGAATAGCTCTGACCTCGGGTGTATCCTCAAGGTTAGCTTCAGCTAAGCCAGGATCATCAGAGGATTTAAAAAGCCGGAAGTCTATAAGACCTCTCCAGAGCCTAAGGACATGTTCAGGAAAGGGGTGGGGGCAGAAGCAAGCAGACCAACATTGTTCATTAGCACAAGCCCCATTCCCTCACCTTGTTACAGTGGCCAACGAGGAACAGCTACCAAGTCCTGCCAAACCCAGTGCAGCTCAATTTTCCTCTGTACAGACAGGCTTCCTTCCTTGTAATTCTGTCTCTTTAATGGCTTGCAGCTGGAGAAGAATGAGACGTCATCTCTCAGCAGAGAGGACAAAGTAAAGCAGCTAGATTGGCCAAGGGAGGAGCCCTAGTAGAGCCCCCCAGAAAGCAGCCATCTCCCTCCCCTGGAAGTGTCACCCCGGTCCTATTATTTTATTGGTCGCATAAAGCAAAACACATAATGTGATCCCTTCTAGATAACTGTGTGGGCTCCATTCCCAGCACTTTCAGGATCAGCGTTCAATTCTCATCACACTTATCTGTCCCAACACCTTGCATGTGCCTGGAGCTTGCGGCCTCCCTGGGATGACTAATTTCACTTTTATCATTTCAACTTCCACATTTTAAAGGAAAAGAAAAATAATGTTTGAATGTGTCTGACCTCTTCCCAGATTTTGTGAAGTCCCAGAGAAAGAGGAACCATCTAAATAGAAAGAGGAACATGCGCTCATTCATCAGTAAATCATTTATATGTTAATATTTTGAAGCAATTAAGAGCATGGGCTTTGGCATCACGCTGATGGGGTTCTAATCCTGACTCCTCCACTTAACAGTTATTTGATACCACGAGTTATTTGATATCACTATGTAAAATAGAGATCCTATAATACATTAATCATATCTGCTTGTCGAAGTCCATTGGGACAATGTGAATAAAGCATTCAGCCTGTCATCTCTCATAGAATAAGTCACCAGGCTCTGTTCACTGTTGTGTGTGTGTGGTTATGTGGTGGTCTGGCACTGAACTGGGGTTTTAGGAGCCAGGGGTAAGTAAGAGTCTATCTCTGACTTCAGGGGTGAATAATGACGAATTAGGGTAGATGTAAAATTATAATACAAGAAGTATTAAACTATAGATACAGAAGTGACCTAGAGAAGGAAGTATGAGATTTAGTCTAGATGTGCCCCCCCTGAGTTCCTCCAGTATCTTGTTCTTATTCTAATGCATTATATTCACTCTCTAATAAAATAGCTTATCTATTTATCCCAGGAAACTGAGCTCCTTAAGGGCAGGAGTTTGTCTTTTTATATTCTGTCCTTTTCTGAATACTTATGATCTAATACACAGCTTACATAGAAGGTTCTCAGTAAATACTGGACAAAAGAATGAATGGTGGGAGGCGATGTGTAACGCATGTTCTGGGTACAGTGAAGAGGCCATTCAGGTTTAAGTAGGTTGGTGTAGAGATAAAACAGGAAAATCCTTGTTATTGGAAGCCTTGTATGCTAGTATTAGAAAATTGAACTTCATCATGCGTAGTCACTGAAGACAAAAGAAACAACAAAAGAAGTGTTTAAATTTTGGTTTGAACAGGGTGCTCAAAGGCAAATGGAAAAATGTGAAGATAGACTCGTTGATATATTATGGTAACAGTCCAGAAATGAGGTAATAGGGGTCCCCGAGTTAAAGTGACAAGAATAGAAATGGAAATTAAGGGATAGTTTTGAAATGCTCCTCAAGAGGGAGATGTGACAGGACTTGGTGACTAACCAGATATGGTAGAAAGGAAGGGAGAGTCCAGTTTGAGTCTGATCATTAGAGTATTCGTGGCAAACAGAGTGGATGTTGAGTACCTCTCCTTTAGGAAGGAGACTTCCAAACTAAAAGGCGGCCCTTAATTTTGTTGAGGAGGAAGAAACTTTACCCTTCTAGGTTCTTCTAGCTGGTCTAAGAGTCAAACTGACATGAGACAGATGAACAGGAGAAGTCAAACAAAAGTTTAATAGTATGTATACATGGGAGAAACTCAGAAAAACTGAGTAACTCACCAAAATGGCTGAAACCGGTCACCTTAAATACCATCCTCAGCTAAAGACAAAAGAGGATGTGGGGGTAGTGGGTTGGGATTTCAAAGGAGAGGAAGGTAATTGATGAGGAGCTGGGAAGCAAACATTTGGTAAGCAAATGTTTGCTAGGATATGCAGAGACACTGGGACACAGGGTGGACTTTTGAGAAGCAGACTTTGCTAGGTTGCTCCCTGTCAGGTCAGCACACATACTTCTCACTGTAGCTATCTACGGCGATGGCTCCCTTTCTGGAGCAGGTCCTCCATCTACATTCTTTAGGCAGTGACGGGGAAGCTCAGAGACTCTTCCTGAGTCTTTTGGCCCTTAACTGCTTTTCAGCTCGAAGTAATCCTCATGCCAAGGGGATATTTGCGGGGTGGCAAGTTTGCTCCCCTACAATTCCAAAATTTTTCATCTATTCTTATTCTTCTTTTAGATAACAACTGGGGTTAGAAACCCTGTGGAAGCCAGGGACAAGGCACTTGTGTTCCTAAGAGAAGATGGAGGTAGATGATACAGGCTATGATGTTGAGAACAGGTCACCATCTCTCATTCCTGGAAGCAGCCATCCTTTCATCTGCCTTGTCATCCATCCATTCACTTTTTCAGCTGTCTGTCCTAACATACATTTCTTGAGTACCTGCCTCAAGCCAAGCACTGTTCTGCTTTCTGAATATTCCATAATGATAGGCAGTTTGCTGCTCCCTTAAATTTTTTTTTATTGCATTGATTGGTTCTGTTTCTTTGTGGGGACAGCAGTAAATTGCTCTTTTAAATTTAGCTTTGAGACACTATAATTTTAGCTCTAAGTGCATAAATTGAACTGCTTTCAAGGATGGCAAAATGATGGCAGTATCCTGGTGCTAAAATACATTGACAAGCTAAAATACAGTGAAGCATTCCATTGCCTTATGGGAACTGTATGTCCATGCTGAGAAGGGCAGCATGCTTGGTGAGCTCTATAACTAAATGCCCTGTGTCTCCTTTCTCTCTATAAAGCAGAGCTTATATGCATGCCTACTGTCAAACTCACAGGACTGCTGGAAGGATCACAACAGATAATGTCTGTGAGTGTGCCTTGTGAGATATATTTATATAAGGGAGAATTATTTTTGTCACTGTAGTTTTGTATTAAGAGGACTATTTGTCAAGAATGTTCCCCGAGTCTCTCTTATTCCACTGTATTCAAAGACAAATACTGTTAATCCAGGTAACGCTTAAATTAATAGGTTAATTTTGCTGCTGTCTAGCTTAGTAACCCTAAGATAAATATTTAACATTTCAATTTTCTCATCCTTAAACGGAAAGAATCCTACGGTATGTCTTAGAATATTGTTGTAAGCCTTACGGCTCTCACCATGTTTCAGGTTTCACTTCTAATTCTTATCATCCCTTGATAGCTCCTCCCCTCACCTGGGTTTCTACTTAGTAGACGTCTGTCAAATTTCTATCAGGAGCCTATGGTATACTCACTTATTTTTTTGTCTTCCCTGTGGACTAGGCTCCTTGAAAGTTTGGCTCATTTGACCTTGCGGCTCTAGCAACCCAGCATACTGTCTACAAAAGCAGGTGTTTAATAAATATTTGCTGAAATAAGTGCATAAAAGATATGTATGACAATGCTTTGTTCACTATAGGAGTTAGCTGTTAGTAATAATTCTGAATCTCCTTTGTTAAATATTACAGTGTCTGAGTGAATTCATGGTAAGGCAAAACGAGTATAATAGTTTTAACTGGGAAGAATGACTTTAATAATTTCTGTAACTCGGTGATTCTTAACCTGGGCAATTCTGCCCCTTAGAGGCCATTTGGTTGTCAAAACTGCAGGAGGGTATTACTGGCACCTAGTGGGTAGGGACCAGCATATTGCCACTAACCCCCTACAAGGCACAGGACAGCCCCCAAAACAAAGAATTATCTGGCTCAAATTGTCAGTAGTGCCAAAACTGAGAAACACTACCCTCATACTTGCCTCAATCAGAGGATGTGCTGTCTTTCAGGTTCTGCAGGTGATTTAACATTCCATAGCCTGTTTGGTATTTATCAGTCTGCAGTTTCACAGAAGGGACTATATGATTATTCCACAGAAAACTTCTTTTACAAAATGGGCTGTGGTTTTCTCAAAACAGTACTGACAAGAGAACTGCAGACAGGACTGTAAGTCCATAATGCCTTCGCTACCTTTCTATCTCACAGCAGATGCTGGCCTGGTTTATCTTTGATTAGGGGAACAAACTCTGTCTGGAAATCTTGGAGGAGAAGCAAGACTTTCCTCCCTCCAGGCTAAAGAATGTTGTCACAGGGCATTGTCCTCAAAGACTATGGCAGTATAACCATGGGAACAATCCTGGTTTCTGAGAGAATGTGTATATATATATATATTATTATTATATATATATTATTATATATATATTATAATATATACATTATATATATGTAAATAGTATATTTATATAAAAATTATTTTTAAAATATATATGATATTAGATATTTTGATAGTTTTGTTTTTAGCTTTTTTTGAAGTGACTTTTGTTTTCCTCTTAAGGCTAAAAACCTTACTGTGACCCTACTCCCAAAGATTTATCTTATTTAATGTTACTTCCCACCTCTCTCCCCATTTTGTGTTACAGCCACAGAAGCCCTATCTTAATTCCTTGAACCTCCTGCATTCTGGTCCATTTCTCTGTCAGAGCATGCATAGGTCACCTAGTTAATTCCTATTCATCTGTCAGAGCTCAGCTCAAATGTCACTTTCTAGAGATCACCTGCTGTGGTCCCATAGGAATTCAGGCCCCAAACTGAACCCTCATTTTGTGCCCCAGTCATTCTCCCTGGCACTTATCACAGCTGTCATTAAATCAGTTCTCTAATGTCAGCTCACAGGGACCGTTTCTGTGTCTGTGAGTAAACTGTACATATAGTTGGGACACAATAAAAATTTATTAAGTTAATTAAGAAAAATAACTTTTAGAAACAGAGTATCCTCATTCCGAGTTTAAAAGATGTTTAGCAAGTAGTTCTTGATTCAGAAAAACATCTGAAAAAGTATACAAAAAGTATGCACAAAGATCCTGTGAGTGAAAAAGTTCAGGTTGAGTTGGGAACTATGACCATAACTTGTTTTCTCTTATGTCTAGTTGTACTGGGGGAGGAAATTCTTTTTATAGTTAGTAAAAAAATGTTCACTACTAAGAATATTAAGAAATGTGTGTAAAGCTTTTTGAAAAAATTAAAAATAGAATCTATTGAGAGATGTGAAAGATTTTGTAAATGAAGAAACAAAATAGTTCAAAAGGGTCCGTTTTTCCTAAATGAGTTTATAGATTGGTGTAATCTTATTCAAAATCCCAATGAGATTTTTAACGTATTAAAATGGTTTATAGAATCACTTGGTCAACTTCACAGCTGAAAATAGCTAAGAGAATTTTGAAAATGATGCGATCAGAATTGACCTAGTACAAATTAAAACTATACTGATTTTTTCAGTATGGCAATAGATAGAAATCAAAGGATAGAACAACGGAATAGAACAGTTAATCTAAAACTAGATCCAAGTGTATGTAAAAACCTGGTAAATGATAAAGGAATTATGCAAACCAATGAGAAAAGGTAGATTAATTGATAAGAGGGAATACCGAATATTTGGGGAGAAAATCAACTTAATTTACTTCTTACCATATACCAAAATAAATTCTAGTGAGTAAAAGACAAACAAAAAATGAATAAGTAATTAAATAAATCATGAGGAAAATAAAACAAGGTATAAATGAATATAGTTTTCATGGGTATAGAATTTGAGAGCATAAAGGCCATGGAGGAAGTCCCAAAGGAATAGATCAGTATATTTGTTACATGATACTGGCTACTTTAACTTCTTGCGTGCTTAGTATATTCTAGCCATCATTTATATGCATTAATTGATGAAAATTCACCATCCACTGTAAGTGCAGTTAAGATGTCCATTTTACAGAGGAAAGAAGTAAGGCAGAGAGATGTTAAAGTAATTTGACCAAATCACACAGCACAGAGATAGCAGAGCCAAGATTCAAACCCAGGGAATCAGATACTAGAGCTTGTTTGGGCTGCTACAAAAACAAACAAACAAACAAACAAAAGAACCCCATAAAACTATACATCTAAAATAAAATAAAAATCCAGAAAGTTAAAAAAAAGTTTAAAAAAATCCCATTAAGTAAAAGGCAAATAAGAAATTGACAGAAGTATTTTCAACAAATATGACCTTAAATATGTATCCTTTATATTAGTCCCTCTTCTTTGCCCCATCCTTATTTCAGTAGTCGTCATCATATTAAGAATACATTCACACGAGCGTGTAAGTATGTGTGTGTGTCCATCTAAAGAGCTTTCATAATATACAATGGAAAAAAGACAGCTTCTTCGATAAGTGGTGCTGGGAAAACTGGACAGCTACATGTAAAAGAATGAAAGTAGAACACTTCCTAAAACCATATACAAAAATAAACTCAAATTGGATTCAAGACCTAAATATAAGGCCAGACAGTATAAAACTCCTAGAGGAAAAAATAGGCAGAACACTCTATGACATACATCAAAGCAACATCCTTTTTGACCACCTCCTAGAATAATGGAAATTAAATCAAGAATAAACAAATAGGACCTCATGAAACTTAAATGCTTTTGCACAGCAAGAGAAACCATAAACAAGACAAGAAGACAACCCTCAGAATGGGAGAAAATATTTGCCAATGAAGCAATGGACAAAGGATTAATCTCCAAAATATACAAGCAGCTCATGCAGCTTAATACCAAAAAAGCAAATAACCCAATCCACAATGGATGGAAGACCTAAATAGACATTTCTCCAAAGAAGACATGCAGATGGCTAACAAACACATGAAAAGATGCTCAACATCACTAATCATCAGAGAAATGCAAGTCAAAGCCACAATGAGGTATCACCTCACACAGGTCAGAATGGCCATCATCAAAAAATCTAGAAACAATAAATGTTGAAGAGGGTGTGGAGAAAAGGGAACTCTCTTGCACTGTTGGTGGGAATGTAAGTTGGTATAGCCACTATGGGGAACAGTTTGGAGGTTCCTTAAGAAACAACTAGAACTACCATATGATCCAGTAATCCCACTCCTGGGCATATACCCAGAGAAAACCATAATCCCAAAAGAAACATGTACCATAATGTTTATTGCAGCACTATTTACAATAGCCAGGACATAGAAGCAACAGAAATGCCCATCAACAGATGAATGGATAAAGAAGATGTGGCACATATATACAGTGGAATATCACTCAGCCATAAAAAGGAATGAAATTGAGCTATATTACAATGAGGTGAATAGACCTAGAGTCTGTCATACAGAGTGAAGTAAGCCAGAAAGAGAAAAACAAATACTGTATGCTAACTCATATATATGGAATCTAAAAAAATGGTACTGATGAACCCAGTGACAGGACAAGAATAAAGATGCAGATGCAGAGAATGGACTTGAGAACACAGGGTTGGGGGGGTGGCGAAGGGGAAGCTGGGATGAAGTGAGAGAGTAGCATAGACATATATACACTATCAACTGTAAAATAGATAGCTAGTGAGAAATTGCTGTATAACAAAGGGAGATCAACTCGATGATGGGTGATGCCTTAGAGGGTCAGGACAGGGAGGGTGGGAGGGAGTCACGGGAGGGAGGGGATATGGGGATATATGTATAAATACAGCTGATTCACTTTGGTGTACCTCAAAAACTGGTATAAGAGTGTAAAGCAATTATATTCCAATAAAGAGTTTAAAAAAAAAAGAAAAAAAGAAAAAATAAAGAGCTTTCATAAATCAATAAAAAAAAGACAACAGTCAAATAGGAAGTAAATGGACAATAACATGATCACAAACTTCAGGAAAGACTTAGAAATGAACTATAAACAAACAGTTTGTATATATAAACAAATATATACATATATAAACAAATATATGTATATATATATAAACCTGACGAGTAACCAAATAATACCTAAATAAACCATCAGCATGTTATTTCCCATCAAATCAGAAAACATTTACTGGTATGTTAGTACAAGTTTTCTGGAAGCAATTAATTTATAAATATCAAGAATATTTTAAAAATTCAAAATCTTTAAAAATTTAAGATAGTTTCAAATCCATCAGTTCTACTATTAGCCATCCATCCTTAAGAAATTTTGAGATATAAAGAGTTATAAAAGAATAAATTCATAGAAACAACATTAATGAAAGCAGATTGATCAGAGTAAATGTACGATAAGGGATGAATAGATCAATCGTGATACCTATAGCAGAAGTTTCTCAACAACCATGTTTTCATGATATATTTAACAATGTGGGAAAATGTCCCTCATAGAAAATCATTTGAGATACAACAGTTATCGGCCTACAGAGGCCAGATAGGTGTTTTAAGGAGGCCTAGTAACAGGCAAAATAAACTTTCAGCTGCTTCTACTCCCAAGCAGAGCCTAGAGCCCTCAAAACCAGAGAGCTTTGAATGGCCGAAAGAGTGCTGGTCCCCTTCCCAGAGTGCCTTCCAGTCTCAGCTGATGGATTGGAGTTAAGTTTTGGAAACATCAGGCAAATCAGAAGGGAAATGGAAAACTGAAGTGCTCCATCCCACCTTGGCCAAGTCTTTCCATTGCCACTGCAAATGGGAATAACACTCAGCTTGTAACAAAAGGACCCTAATGCTTCTCTCCCTTCTCTTCCCCTTCCTTCCTCCTCCTTTTTTTCTTCCTCCTTTGTTACTTCCCTCTGTTTTAGACAGAGTTCTACTGTTCTTGGATACCTTTGCAAACAGCTTCCTGAACATTGCCCTAAATCAGAAAGGAAAAGTAAAAGAATGCTCAAAATTTTTACCAGGGCCTTGTTGCTAAGCAACCATTTCCTTTGTCTCTAAGTATATGGAATATGACATTGTTTGGAATGTGTTTTCAGCCTGCATCTTAATACAAAGGAGAGGGTGGTGGTGGGGAGGAAGGAGGCAAGGAGGAGGTGGTAGTATAGAAACCTTTAGATTGAACAATGTAAAGATACAGCATGAGGGCGAGAGAAGCCAAAAGAACCCACCATGGAAGTTCCAACCCACCACCACCACATGGTGCCAAAAACTTCAAAATGGAACATTTCTTATATTGGCACATTTTTTTGTGAGAACAAACATATGGTTATAAGCATTTTTCTTACCTTCATTATGATCTGCGTATTTCCTCTCTACAGGAAAATTTAAATGTACTGTTGATATCTTTTTATAGTCACATAATAGGAAAGCAGACAAGAAATGTTATGATTGGACTTGCTTATAAGATGCCACAGGCATGAATTCCTTTAGTTTCTATATTCACAAGACAGGTAGGTCTGAAATATGTACCTGTCTCTGTGGTCTCATTGGCCCTGAGGATAGCCTAAAATAAAAACAGACAATGATGTCTGTTGACCAGAACAAGCTCACAAATCACTTTCCTCTCTATTCTCGAGGGTAGGTAGTATTATTTTTACTTGGTTGAGGGCAAGAATCCTGATTGGGCAACTTTTACTAAATGGGACCTGAGCAGGATATGACTAAGTATTTATACAAAGGGGCCTTTTATTCCTCTCACCGGCTGGGCTGACCTGGTGAAAACTTTTGTCACCCTTAGGATCATACACAAACTGAGACTTGGGTGTAGTTAGGGAGAATGAGTGGAGAAGGTCATTCAGCTTGCTGTGGTGGTCTGGCCACCTCAAGCCTAGAAAAGAGAAGTTCTCTACCTGGTCCAGCAATCTCAGCAGAGATTGCATTGGGTTCTGGGATCAGCAACCTAGCTAGCACTGAAGTTTTGCTTTGTCAGTCACCAGGACATTTTTCTGTGTGTATATTTCCCTTTAGGACCATGTGGAGAGGGATGGCTGGTAACGTCAAGATTTGGGAGTCCTCTAGCCAAGCACATATTAACCTCATCATGGTTCTCAACATTGTCACCTGGCAGAGAGACGGACTTGATGGGGATCCAAGATTTGGGTTTTAGCCCTGACTTTTCCATAAATAAGTAGTATCATCTTGGATGGTTATTTATTTATCCTCTCGGGTTCTCATTTTCTATTATTAAATGAATCATATCTACAGAAACGGGTATAAAACATATATTGAGAATTTTAATAATAATAATATAAACAACTATATACCTAATACTCAGACTAAGAAACAGAAAATTCCAAGCACGTGACAAGTCTCCATTTGCCCCTACATGCTTTTTCCTAATAGCATCTCCCTATCTTCCCTTTCTCTCAAGATGTAACCATTATTTTGACTTATTTTAGTCATCCTATAATATTTTTGGTGATTTTAATTTTTATATGATTTCAAACTTATAGAAAAATTGCAAGAATAGTACAAGGAAATCCTGTATACACTTTACCCAGATATATGTATATAAATACATATATATATATATTTCTCTTATGAACCATTTGAGAATAAGTTGGAGATATTTTTCTCATTTACCCCAAATGTGCCATCTTCTAAGAACAAGATCAGTGTGTATTTTCTAAGAACAAAGACACTTTCTTACATAATCACATACAATCATCCAAACTTGAGAAATTTAATATTGCCATAATTTGTTTTATAATCCACAATCCATATTTAAATTTTATCAGCTGCTCCGTTAATATCCTATAAGCTTTTTTCCCCAGTTCAGGATCCAATCCAAGATCACACATTTCATTTATTTTCACATCTCTTTAGTAGTCTCCTTTAATCTAAAATCATTTCTCCACCCTTCTTCATCTTTCTTTTTTTTTTTTTAAGCCCTTTATTGGAGTATAATTGCTTTACACTGTTGTGCCAGTTTCTGCTGTACAACAAAGTGAATCAGCTGTATTTAAACATATATCCCCATATTCCCTCCCTCCCACGACTCCTTCCCACCCCCCCCATCCCTATCCCACCCCTCTAAGTCATCACGAAGCGTTGAGTTGATCTCTCTGTGTTATGCAGTATCTTCCCAAAAGCTATCTATTTTACATTTGGTAGTGTATATATGTCAGTGCCACTCTCTCACTTCGTCCCAGCTTCATCTTTCTTGACCTTGAAGTTCTCAAGAGAGCAGGACAATTATTTGGTATAATGTCTCTCAATTTGGGCTTATCTTATATTTTCTCATAGCTAGATTTAAGTTATGCATTTTTGTTAGGATACCAGAAAAATGATATTATGTCCTTCGTAGGTGGCACATAATGGCCACCTAAATTTGTCCTAATTTTGGTGATATTAACATTATCGCTTGATTTGGGTAATGTCTACCAGATTTCTCCAGTATGTGCCATTTTCCCTTAGCAGCTAATAGGTATTTTGTGGGAAAGAATTTTAGGCATGTAAATATCTTACTACCCATCAAACACTAGCCTTCTATTTTTAGATTCATAACTATATTTATTGCAATTCTACTGAAAATTTTTCATTTTCTCCCACTTACATATCTATTCATGTTTTATATTGGTATAAACTCATGGATTTTTATTTTATTCAAGTTAAAATTACATTATTATTTATTTTGATGCCTTAATTGTCCCATATCTGTCCAGTGGGAGCTGCTTCTGCCTCTCTCTGGTATCCCTTTATAATGTCCTCATTATTCCTCAAATAACTCCTTACTTTCTGGCAAAATAAGATGTTCTAGGATCAACTCATAATTTCCCTCCCTCAGTCCCGGAGTCATCTACTTCTCTAAGGGGTCTTGGTTCCTTTTAATAGAAAATTGTATTTAGAAATCAAGAGCTGGATTCAAGATGTACTTATTGCTACTGATGTGTTATGGCTTTTAGACCATCTCAATGGACATATCTAGGGAATATATATATGTACATATATAATATATATGTTAATAATGTATTTAATATATATTTAATAATATATAAATATATGTATATAAACACACACAAATGCTTAATAATGAGAATTCCCAAAGTAGTGAGAAACCTGGTTCCCATTTTCTCGGTACATTTACTCATTTGCTCAAGCTTATGATACACAAAGAGTAGTTTCAGAATTGCTATCCCATACCACAGTGAAAAGCAAACCTACTAACGAGTTCAATATGATTTGCATATTTACTCAGATAAAATTTACATTCAGTGAACATGAAAATCTTGGAGTTTGGCAAACGTGTACATCTATATGATTCATGCTCTTGCTAATACATGGGATAGTTCCATCGCTTTAGAAAATTTCTTCATGTCTTTTCCGTCTTACCCCTCCAGAGTCTTCTGAATTTTTTCAACTCTAGATTAGTTTTGTCTGTTCTAGACCTCTAAACAAATGGAAAATAATTGTCTATTGAGTCTTCCAATCCTTGAATGTGGTATATCTTGCTTTTATTTAAGTCTTCTTAGTTTCTCTTAGCAATTTTTAGTACTTTCCAGTGTATAGATATTGAGCATATTTTGTTAAATTTATACCTAAGCAGTTTAAATTCACATATTAGTTCTGTTAGTTTCCTTAGCATTTTCTATAGAGACAATTATGTTTCCTGAAATAAGAGATATTTGTACTTCTTTTTTTCCCAAATGTAATGATTTTTATTAGCTTTCCATGCCTCATTACCTTGTTAGCACTTTCAGTAGAGTGTTGAATTAAAATGTGAGAGCAGACAACCTTGAATTCAACCAACAGGTATAATATTGGCTGTTGGTTTTTCATAAATGACTTTTATCAAATTAGGGTAGTTCCCTTCTAGTCTTAGTTTATTGAGAGTTTTTATGGTGAATAAGTATAGAGAGTTATTTTTTTTTTAATGTGGGAATATGAAAGGGTAAGAAAGCAGAGGAAAAAAGAAAGGGTAAATTCATTCTGTGCCATTCAGTTTGCAGCCTTCCTCAAAAATTCCTTCTCTCAATAATTCCTCTTGTCTGTACTCATATTGCTTTAAGAATCAGTGCTTAATTGTTCTCTATTATGTGTGTGTCAATTTTATCTTTGCTGTCAAAGTAAAAAGAACCTTGAGGGTGGGAATAGAAAGTGTTCTTTCCCTACTACCTTTGTATTTATCCAGGCTTATAGTGACTGCTGGATCAGTTTTGGCACTAATTTTTATGAGTTATAAAAAGCTTTGTTATAATAAATAATAAATTGTTTATTATTCTAGAGTTCTGCATCCAAGATCTCATTGCATTCTCAAAAACAGCAGCATATGACTTGCTAGCGAACACAGAAATCATTTGAGACAGAGCAAGGGACAGAGCTCAGGTCCTCCGAGCTTTCACGCAGACCCCATCCCAGTGCAATGAACTGGCTGATTTCCATGGTTCCTCTCAAGACCATCTCTGAGGTCTATACTTGTCCCAATAAGGATTATACAGTACTGAGCCTCAAAACTGAGTCAGATTGGGATACAAAGATACTAAGCCACAGCTGGCTTCTGATCTTCCACCACCGTGGACCTAACTCATCAACAAGCTTGTGCTGAAAACTCCTAGTGGCCAAGCAGGGTCTTCTCAGACATTCTGCAACTTGGCACATAGTAGGTGCTAATAAGATATTTGTGGTGGCATGTTGTGCCCAATTCCTGGATCCAGTTTGCATGAGGATGCCCTCTCAGGTGGATAGCTCTTTTTCTGGAAAAGGGTCCTCCAGAGGTTCACAATGGGCTGTAGTTAGGGCTGCATTTGTTTTGGAATTCCACTCTTATAAATACTGCATCTCTGTGGGTCACATGGTAGGGAGAATTGTTTGCACCATGTTCATATTAGACAAATGCTGACTTCAATGAGCAATCCTTGAGACCCTGCCAAAGGGAAACAGAGATCAATGGAGAAGGACACTTGACTCCATTTACCATGAGACTGAAAGAGGGTCTCTGCTTAGTTTTGCACTTTTATCTCCTGCCATTCTCTCCCTTGCAATGAATGGTCCAGCAGCTTCAAAATATTTATCATTCTTTATCACAATACTTAACTGTCTTTTGCCTTCATTTGCTCATGCTGTTCCCTCTACTGAGATTGTCAATAACTCCTCTCTTCCCCTCTCACTCCCTCTCACCTTCACCTCATTGACTGCTTTTCACCTAACATTCAGTCATTTCACAGGCATTTATTAAGTACTACCTGTGCACCAGGTACCATGCTAGATGCTGAAGATGCAGAGGTGAATATGACATAGTCCCTGCCCTAAAGGATCTCACAGATTGTTGTGACAGGTAAATAAGCACTGACAATGAAGACTCATTCTGTGATGGGACATGAAGGAGGGTCCCCTATCCTGGCCTTGCAGGGCCTCTGAAGTCTTCCTAGTGGAGGCTATGTAAGTGGAGACTTGGAGGATCTAGGTTTTAGGAATTAGCCTAAAAGGGAAGAAATTGAGAGCCACAGCTACAGAGATTGACTCCCAGCTTCAAAATAGGGCTCAGCTGTCATATCTTCCCAGAGACTTCCTGGACATGCCCCAGGCTATCAGTTGTCTGAATTTTCACTTGTGCAGATTCCAGCCATAGCCCTTATCACCCTCTGCTATAATCCTTTTCCTCTGTGGGTCTTTCTTCCTCAGTAAACTGTCAGCTCCTTGAGAGTAAGACTTGAGCTTTAATCAGATTATACATCCAGCACCTGTAGCTGAAACTTTTCCCTAGAATGTTTAATAAATGTCAGGGATAGGAATGAATGAATAAGTAAATGGACCAACCAGCGCTTGTGGGGATCTTCTGAAGGAGGTGTGCCAGCTGTGTAGCCAGGTACACAGTTCTGGGCTCCAGTCTTCCTGTGCAAAATCAGAGATGCAGGGCGTCCCAGTCTAGGCCCTCAGGGGCTGGGTCTCTCTGGTGGGAAAGGCAGGCTGTTTAGGTTTCCTCCCATATGGTCATCATTTGTGACTTTTAGAACTAGAGGCAGACCACTTTTCTTTCCTAGTTTAAAGAAAAGGGTTCTATGAGATTCATGCTTTCAGAATTTTGCACTCAGCCTGAAAAACAGTTCCTGTTTCTCCATTGTCACATCATTCTAATTCCATTTTCAGATATGTAATGAACACCTACTACTATACATTATAAGCTGTCAAATACAAATCAAATGACAATCCACCCTTGACTCTGCTTCCTTTCCCTGTGGTTATGATGGGAGTCATTTTACCTGTCACAGTTGGTGGCAAAGACACTCCTAATCCTCATACCTTTTGTGATTGGTGATGTAGAAATAATTTAAAAATAAAATCTACTGCCAACCCAAAAGAATCCTCTGCAGAATATAGAAAAGAATGAAACAGTTTCATTGGAGATTAGCATTAAACCAAATTGCAATGAGGGTCACAGGCAATCCACTAAAGAGATTAAAAGACAGAAAGAAACCCCATCCTTTTGTACAGCCAGGCAAAATACAGTCCATTACGTACGTGTTAATCATCTTTATCCAAAGGGAAGATAGAACTTTCACTTTATGACAAGCAGCTAGTTACGACTTGGAGCCAGGCACCTAAGCTAAACTCCCACAGAGACAGGGAGACCTGGTACCATCCTCCCTGTGCTCACATTTCAAGGAGATGTCAGTAGGCTCCCAAGGAAGACATTCTGGGGTGACAAAACTGGCCAGAGGCTTATTTAGGTTTTAAAAAGATTTACGTACATCTCGAACAGACAGAGAAAGCATTTCCAATGTCAAGTTTTCTAAAAGAGTGCTAAAAGAAGAGGGAGAAGGAGTTCTCTTTCCATTTTGGTACCAGGGGAAATTTTTAATTGAATTTTTGTGGGTTTTTTTTAGATTTGTACATACCCTTACATTAGCCAGGTTTCTTTTATTCTGTTCCTATACCTGGACTGTCTCTCACGTCATCTATGACTCTGATCATCTCTTTCAACCTGTGATTGTTTCTACCTGTCCCTATTCTGTGTGTTTATTCCTCATGAAACCTGTGATTTTTGACTGCCTGTCCTCACAGCCTGCAGACAATGACTGGTTAGCTTCAGATAACTCTGTGTCCCATCCATCTGTCCTTTCTAATGTCTGTGACTGGACATATGATCACCTGCGGAACTGGTTAAAATGAAGATTATCATTTAATAGGTCTGTGTGGGGCCAGAGATTCTGAATTTCTAACAAGTTCCCAGAGGAGGCCATTACTGCTGTTTAGGGCCCACATTTTGAGTAGGAAGGCCTGGGAGCATGACTGCAATTCTTTCTACAGCCTGGGGAAAGGATGGTTTACCTGCCCCTCCCATTGCCTGTGCCTTACAGTCTGTAGCTATTCAGTTATTCATTTATTCAGTAATAAATATGTATTAAATGCATTCTTCAGGCAATATCACTCCCTCTCTTTTGTCTGCTGTGGATGGCACTCCTCTTCCTTCAAACGGGGGTTGCAGCTTGAAACAGCTTCCCTTCAAACTGCAGTAGCTAGATCCCTGTCCTCCTAGAGCATATTTCTAAGATGGTGCATTCTTTTCCCATGTGGATTTTTCAGGACAGTTCACAGTGCAGATATTTTCTCCATTTGTTTCTCCATGAAAATTAATCACACGTTGAAATACTTTCTTTGACAAAGTACGTGTCCTGGCTTTTTTATTTGGAAAGTACAGTGATGGAGCGTAGAGACTTTGGCTGTGATTTTCCATCCCTCACAGCCTGCAGCTGTCATCACTGGCTCCCAGGCCACAAGATTAAGACTTCTTTGCTTTGAAGCCTGTGACTGTGGTCCTCTATTTGTCAGAAACAGAATGACAGAAGGGGTTCTGAGTGCTTTCCGTCACTAGGTTTCTTTGATTCCCTGTGACAGGCTTTGAAAGCAAGGGTTCTCTGTGACCTCCACGACATTTGAGCTGTGTTTGCTTGCTGACTGAGTAGCCCTGAGTGGAGATGACCTCAGTGACCACTGGACCCCCCACAGTAAGAGTGATTGGTATTAAATCAAGGGGCACTGATTTCTTCCTCCCTTACAACTGTCATGTGGTCTGATATTGAAAATTACTTTGAAAATGTTTTCTTTGATCTTCCAAATCACTACAAATGCTCTCCAATTGGCATCAATTAACATCAAAGTGATTACTTTCCAAGGCCTCACAGGAGTCCACAGCTCTATAGGAGATGTCGGGTTGTAGTCAGCCCCTTTCTATAGCTCACTTATTTGGAGATACTAATCCAAAAGGTGCTGTTGTGCAGGCCTGCCTGCATATTTGGTGCCAGTCTGGGATGAGTACAGCTTGCTCTCCAGCATGAAACAGAACTAGAAAAACTGGAATTCCATTCCTGCCACCCTCCCTCACAAAAAAGCCATCTAGTCTCCTCACTGTGTGTAGGAAAAATCCACACTAGACCCTTTCTGTCTCCTGCATCCTATTCAGCTCATCTTTTGCCCCCTTTCCTTGCCTGCTACAATCCAGCCCTGTAAGTCTACCGGATACTACGCTCATGCTGCCTTGCATGATTACTTCTTAAACTCATCAAAATCCAGCCTGTCCTTCAGGGACGCTGAGAAGTCTTTGAGATAGACTTGGTTACTCTCCTTGGTGCTCCCATGGTTTCTGCTTACAACATTATTAGTATTGTACATGTCACATTTATGTTGTAGTTAGCTCTGTACTAATTCCCTCTACATGTTATGAGCTGTTTTTTTTTTTCTTTTTTAGACAGTTTTTATATGGTATTTATCTTTGTATTCCCAGTGTCTACCACCATGTCTACTGCAAAGCCAGTGCTGACTAATAGTTAGTCACATACACAAATATGTAATTGCTCACGTACGGGAGTGCTGAAAATTCAGGGAGTCAGGTGCCTGGAGGAGAGTGAAAAAAGTTTGAAGCAGACAATGTTGGTATTGTGACATTAAGTCAATTACAATAAAGTGGAGAAGTGCTGCTGACCATCACAGACCCCTGCCATCCATCAGCTCCTGAGAAATTTGATTGTTTGAGTTTCCATGGCAATCCAAGGTCTAGAGAACAGACTGCATGCTGCCTTATAAGTCGCAGTCTGGCGCCCAGAGAGAAGGGTCCCAGCCTTCCAGAACTGGGTTGTTCTACCTGTCTACCATCCATTAGGCACAGCTGCCATGGTCTCTTATTCAGAGATCCTGGCATTCAAGCCTGTGAGCACAAAAGCCCTGCAGTGCAGTTAACTCTTGACGCATCAGAAAGCCAGGCTCTGTGCCCACAGTGGATCTAGAGCCCAGAAAGCAGAGTGCAGATGAAGGCAAGTAGAGCCCCCACTAAAGGGACTTTGGCACATCCTCTACTTTGTGATGACCCAGGGATGTTTACAACATGCAGTAACTCATACACTTTAATAATCTGAGAAGGCCTTTCTGCCTTAGATATTTTAGAAAATATAAAAGAATATAAAAGTTTGGTTTCAGTATGAACTGGTTCATATTTTTTTTTAAATTTTATTTGGTTTTGGTCAGAATATTCGTGATCCATAGATGGGGTTCACTGTACAGTTTGAACCCTGACAGATTAAAAATTGTGAAGAGGGGAGTAGATCACTTTTACATTAGAAGTTTGTTAAAAGCCCTACTATATAGTTCTTCTATATATTTCTGGGCTTGCTGCTGAGTCCAAACTCGTTCTGCTTGCCATATGACGGTCCAGTAAATTGGGAGACAAGTTGTTGGCACAAAGAATAACAACTTTATTTGGAAAGCCAGAAGACCGAGAAGGTGGCAGACTAGTGTTTCAAAGAGCCATCTGACCCGAGTTAGAATTCAGGCTTTTTTTGTACTAAAAGGGGGGGGGATGTGGTTGGTCGTTGCAAACTTCTTGATGTCAGATCCTTTGTTCTTGCATCTGTCCAGTAGATCAGGTCATGGTGTTCCTGTAAACCTCCAACAAGACAAATATTATTCTCTGTTCTGCAAATTTTTATCTCTATATGAATGGAAGAGTGTTACATCTTTAAAGGTCAGAACCTTGAGAATGGGCTATCATGTATATTTCAGGCTATAGGCAACATTCTTTTACAAAAGGTACAGAGCCAGCATGACTAAGCACAGGCAACAGAGCACAAAGATTAAAGTAAAAGGAACAGATCCAACATGGAGTCAGATTTGTTCTTCCCTAGTACAGTCTTCTGTCAGATTGGTATGTGTATGCATGGTAAGATGTATGTAGTGTCTTAAGTTGTGCAAAATGCTTTTACTTATATTTTGTCACTGTCTTCTATATACCAAGTACACATTTTAATGTATAGCATCTATAGAGAGATAAAGATATATATAGCTTACATATTCTGTAGGCTGTGTATCAGTACTATCTAACATATGTACTCCATCTGGTTCTATAATATATACGGTGCCTACTTTAAGTATATGTAGATTTCTATATCACATATGGTATTTACAAAAAACATGATTTTTACTGAATATAAGGTAATTACTCTATATAATATATTGGACATGTGGTGTCTATACTAATAGAATATATAATAGTATTTAATTATATAAGATACATATTTTCACATGCACACAGAACTGTTTCTCCTTAAATAAGTCATTGACAATTTCCCTGAAACCACTTATGTTTTAAAATTTCAAAGGATTTTCTAGACAGAAACTCTGTGCCTATAGCCTGAGTTAATACGCCTCTTTTTGAAGTTGACTTTTTCATGAGCTTTTATTTGACTAAATTATGCACATCATAATGCATATTTTGCAATCAATTATTCACCCATGCTTTAACTTACTCAAGCTAAATTACTACCTTGTGTGAAAGAAGAATTGCTGTTTTGAACCTCTTCATTACTGTCTAAGCCAGAAATTTTCATCATTTTTCTGTAAACCTGCAATCAGCTGGGAGCCCATTCACTTTAGAGTTCTTGGCAACAGTTCATCCTCCTCTCTGATTTAAGACGCAATGCACATTTCTAAGCAGAATCATGGACCTGAAACAAAATGCGCTTCATCTTCAAGAATGCTACAGAATAGGTGTTATTATCCCCATTCAACAGATGAGCAAATTGAGACTGGTAATATTTTAACAGAGCCAAGATTTAAACCCAGGTATTTCATCCGTAAATCACAGACACTCTTCACAGGGTTACCCTGCCTACCATGGAAAGATGGAAAGAGAGTACTCATAAGGCTTTACTGATGGCTGGGCTGGAGGTGGATTTAGACCAATGATACTGGTTTTACTTCTTGTAAAACAGATTTTACTTCCAAAATAACTTTTCTATTTATGCTAATATCACCTTCCCCTTTAACTCAGCCAGACTTGAAACTCCAGGGTCCTCTGCCAGCCTCCCCTCCCTCCCTTTATGTCATCAAACCCTGACCGGCCCCCTTTAGGAAGGTCTCACAGCTACCCTTATCCCCTCATGCCTGCGATTCCACAGTGGTCTCCTCAACTTCTTTTCTTACTAAAATACCACCAATGGCTTTTCACTGTCTTCAGGATAAAGTCTGGAGTCTTTCAATGTCTGTGAGAACGTGGTACCAAAGCTGCCTTTGCCTCCTTCCTCCGTATTCCCCCTCCCTCCCCATGGCCGCCACAGTAATGGCCATTTATGGAGGAAGTCCTAGGGACTGAGTGCTATGCTCCAGACTTTTCCTGTACACCTGATTAAATTTTCACACAGCCACATGAGGTTGAGCTGGACCCAGAACCAAGCCTTGTCTCTGGCTCCAAAGACCCCTCCTCTCACCAGTGCACACAGTCTCTCTCAGAACTTCAGGTTTCTTCCTGACTCTTACCCCACATGTCCCTGCCACTGTGCCTTTCCCTTGTCCAGATTCTCATCTGGAATTCTTTCTTCTTCTCAACCCCTTAAAATCTCATCCACACTCCAAGCCTGTATCACGCATTGTTATATTCATTTAATAAACAGTTTTTTTCACTTAAAATATTTTATTGTGAAATACTCCAATGAGTATATTTTTTACCTTTTTACAAAATCTCTCTTTACCAAAAAAAGTATGTATTATACTTGGTTCATAGCTTTGTGAAAACGAGTTAATATATTTTTATTAAAAAATAAAACATAGCAGATTTGGTTAAGACTCCTCTAAATCTAGAAAGTATCCTGAATTTTGTTTTTATTATTGCCAGATGTTTATATAAACTTACTATGTAAGCAGGCATAATGGACAACAGAGAATGTTTTGCACACATTCAAACTATATATAAATCATGCCATTTTGCAACTTTCTTCTTTTTCACTAAACATTGGATCTTTGAAATACGTCTTCTAAGTTAATACACGGAATGTAGGTATGTAGATTTTAATTTTTAATATGACTTTTTATGCAATATTTTGTTTTCCCATTTTTCTGTTAATGGATACTTAAATTGCATCCAATATTTTGTTTTTAAAAATGATGCTACAGTGAATATTCTTATACAGGTACTCTGTTACACACGTATGAATGGTTTTAATCTAAAATATACTTCTACAGGGCAAGAATAAAAATGCAGGTGTAGAGAATGGACTTGAGGACACAGGGTGGAGGGGGTGCAAAGGGGAAGCTGGGACGAAGTGAGAGAGTAGAAGACATATATATACCACCAAATGTAAAATAGATAGCTCGTGGGAACTTCCTGCATAATATAAGGAGATAAACTCTATGATGGGTGATGACTTAGAGGGCCAGGATAGGGAGGGTGGGAGGGAGTCGCTGGAGGGTGGGGATATGTGTATAAATACAGCTGATTCACTTTGGTGTATCTCAAAAATTGGCACAGCAGTGTAAAGCAATTATATTCCAGTAAAGAGCTTTAAAAAAAATAAAAAATAAAATAAAATATAGTCCTAGAGGAATTGCTTTGTTGAAGGGTATGCACTACTGTTAACTCCTAGTTATTGCCAAATCCAAAATGGTTATACATTTTTATACACCCACCAGTAAAGTATGAGAGCTCCCATTTCTCCATATCCTTGCCAACACTTTGTATTTTCAGTCTTTTGGTATTTGCCAATCTGTTGGAGTAACATGGTATAACTTCATGGTTTCATTTGTCTTCCCCTGATTGTTATTGAAGTTGAACTGTTTTTTGTTTATCAGTCATTGGTTTTTCCTCTTCCAGAAATGTTCTATCCCCTTTTCTAATTTTCTTCTGGTTGTTTGTCTTTTAAATTTTTTTACTTAGACAGTCATTACATGTACATTTAAATACTAATTCTTAGTTGTATACATTATAAATATCTTCTCCAAGTCTCATCTTCCACTTTGTTTATAGGTCTTGGCCATATAAAAGATTTAAATTTTAAGGCAATCAAATTTATCAATATTTTAAATGTTCTGTACCAGTTGTTTATCAAGAAATTATTCCTTGTGCTCATAATGTCATATATTGTGTACGCAGATTTGGCTTTTCAGTTATGTCTTTAGTCCATTTGGAAGTCTTTTGTATACAGGGCAAAAAGTAGAGATCTAATTTTATTTCTCTCCAGTTTGTTTACTTCTTTTCCAGCTTTTTCAGGGCCATTTATTAAATAATCTGTTTTCTTCCCACTGCTTTGTATGCAACGTATGTTGTAACCCAAGTTTTCATACATGATGGATCTGTTTCTGTGCTCTTTATTTTCATAAAGTCATCTATTTATCTTTTCTTACATATCATACTATACACACACACACACAAACACACACACACATCACACTATCTTACTAAACTGTGTTAGCAAGACTCATCACATTTGCGCTGACTGATCTTTACATTTGTTCTTCCTTATATTTACTGACTTGACTTCAAAGAACTCAATCCTTTGTGTGCTTTTACTGAAGTTGCACTTAATGTTCTAATTTAATTTTAGGTATAATCCCTTAATTTATAATATTGCCTCTCCACCCATGAATGTGATCTGTCTCTAAACTTAATGTGGTTTATTTTGATCTATTTCAGCAATGCCATACTTTCTTTATAAAAGCCTTGCATACGTTTTTTAGATTAAATCCTAGATTTCTCAGTAGTTTTGGTTGTTTTGTAGATTATATTTTTGAATTATTTGTGGTGATATGCTCAAAAATCCAATTAATTTCATATAATTGTGTGCTTATCATTCTTACTAAACTCATTTTAGCTATATTTTTTTTTTAGATTTCCCATGTTCACAAAAAAAAGAGAGAACCAAAATATTAATGATGTATTATTTCTTAAATAAGTTAGGAATGTTTTTTTTCTAGCCTCTGGAAAAAATTATATGAGTTTGAGACTGACTCTTGAGGGAAACTCACCTAAAAGTGCATCTAGATCTGTTGCATTTTGAAAGGAAGATGGTTTGAGAATTTTAACAACTTATTAATTTTCTTTAATTATTAGAGGTCTATTTGGGTTTTATATTTCTCATTAAATATATTTAGTATTAATATTTTATGACATTTCCCATTACATCCAAATGTCCAAATCATTATCCTAAATTATTAATACCTTTTCTAATGATTTTTAGAAATATCTAAAAGCCTT
Organism: Hippopotamus amphibius kiboko; assembly: GCF_030028045.1. Taxonomy (NCBI): domain Eukaryota; kingdom Metazoa; phylum Chordata; class Mammalia; order Artiodactyla; family Hippopotamidae; genus Hippopotamus; species Hippopotamus amphibius. The sequence continues at coordinate 63,121,936 of NC_080194.1, forward strand.
TCCTTTTTTCTTGATCAATCTTGACAGAGTTTTAACCATTTTATTAGTTTTTAAAATAACTGGCTTTTCAATTTGTTGATATGCTATATTTATTTTATGTCATTAATTCTTGGGTTTAGTTTGTTGGACATTTTTTAGCTTATTTAATTTTTAGGGTTTTGTTTTCCTTTTATATGAAGGCTTTCAGTGATTCTCTTAAGATGTTTTGCTGCAATTAGTTTTGATGCATAGTACCTATAAATATAACAGTTTTTATATAGTATATGTAGCCATATACACTTTGAAGGTATTTTCATTTCCATCTAAACATTTTCTAAATTCTATGATTTCTTCTTTGATCAACATATTTCTTAGCAATATGTATTTTGAAAAACCAATTGTATTGATAATACAGTAGTTTTTAATTATTGACTTTTCATTTAATTATGTCATAAAACATGATCTGTAAGATTCTGATTTTTGGTTTTCATTGAGTTTTACTTTGTGCCCTAAAACATGGTCAATATATGTAAATTAACCATGCAGAATTGGGAGGAATGTATTGCTTACTTTAGAGTGCAAACTTAGTATATGTTCATTAGATGAAGCTATTGATTATGTCGTCCAAATTTTCTATAACCTTAGTACTTTTTGTATGCTTTAATTTGCAGTAACTATTATTCTGTAGTAGTTAATAGTGCAGACTGGCTGGGTTCCAAACCTGGCTCTGCCATTTACAAGTTGAGACCTTGGGCAATTTATTTAGTCTCTATATACCTCAAGTTCCTTACCTACAAAGCGAAGTGAATAATGATGTCTACTGTATAAAGTTGTTTGTTTTAAAGTAGTTAATACAAAGTTATTATAAAATAAAATCTATAAAGTTATGACTATTAAATATACTGACATACTAGGCAATTAAAACAGTACATGACATAGTAAAATCTTAATAAATGTTACCTGTTGCTACCAATTATGAGAGAAATCTATTAATATGATATTGGATTTGTCAAATTTTACATCTCTTTCACATATCTTATATACACATACATTTATGTAAAATGTATGTTTATGTAAAATATATATAAAATGTAGTAAATATATATATAAAATTTTATATACAATAAATTTTATATTTTTAAATTAGATATGCAGGATAAGAAATATTTTATCATTCCTTATCCTGAATACCCCCTTTTTGTTGTGACAGATTTTGTCTAGCATTTACATAGTTGTATCAACTTTCTTTTGGGTAGTACAAACATCCCTCTCCCTTGGTGTTTGCAGGGTTTTGGTTCCAGGACTCACCATGGATACCAAAATCTGAGGATGCTCAAGTCTCATATAAAATGACATAGTACAATCAGCCCTCTGTATCCACACATTCAGAGACTTCAAATACAAGGGGATGACAGTATTTGTATGTTATAAGTTTACTATCCTTTAAATTTCACTTTCTTCTGTATCCTTATGACTTAAGTGAGTCTCCTGTAAGATGCATGTAGCAGCTTTAATTTCTCTCTGATAATCTATATTTTTAACTGTTAATTTAAATCTTTTTAATCATACTGTCTTAATCATACCACTGGGTACTTGTATTTAATTCTATCATCTTATCTTGTACCTTATTTACTTATTGCTTCTTCTTTATCTCCTATTGCATTGATCACATTTACTTTATTCCTCTATTTTTTCCTCCCTATTTGAAAGTTAGACAATCTACTTCGCCCTTCAACATGCATACTCAACTTAAAAAAATCATAATGTTTATTGCAGCACTCTTTACAATAGCCAGGACATGGAAGCAACCTAAATGCCCATCAACAAATGAATGGATACAGAAGATGTGGCATATATATACAATGGAATATTACTCAGCTATAAAAAGGGATGAGATGGAGCTATATGTAATGAGGTAGATAGAACTACAATCTGTCATACATAGTGAAGTAAGTCAGAAAGAGAAGGACAAATATTGTATGCTAACTCACATATACGGAATCTAAAAATGGTACTGATGAACTCAGTGACAAGAACAAGGAAGCAGATACAGAGAATGGACTGGAGAACTCGAGGTATGGGAGGGGGCGGGGGGTGAAGGGGAAACTGAGAAGAAGCGAGAGAGTAGCACAGACATATATATACTACCAACTGTAAAATAGTCAGTGGGAAGTTGTTGTATAACAAAGGGAGTCCAACTCGAGGATGGAAGATGCCTTAGAGGACTGGGGCAGGGAGGGTGGGGGGAACTCGAGGGGGGGGCGTCAAGGAAGGGAGGGAATATGGGGATATGTGTATAAAAACAGTTGATTGAAGCTGGTGTACCCCCCAAAAAAAAAAAATCAAATTGGGGACTTCCTAGGTGGTGCAGTGGTTAAGATTCCACCTGCCGATGCAGGGAACCCAGGTTCGAGTCCTGCTCCAAAAAGATTCTGCATGCTGTAGAGCAACTAAGGTTGTGCACCACAATGATTGAGCCTGCGCTCTAGAGCACGTGAGCCACAACTATTGAGCCCATGTGCTGCAACTACTGAAGCCCATGCGCCTAGAGCCCGTGCTCTGCAACAAGAGAAGCCACGGCAGTGAGGAGCCCGTGCACCACAATGAGGAATAGCCCCTGCTCCTCACAACTAGAGAAAGCCCGTGTGCAGCAACAAAGACCCAACACAGCCAATTAAATAAATAAATAAATAAATAAATTTATTTAAAAAAAATCAAATTAGACTCTCTCTAGTTTAGCATTCTTAGAATGCTTTACCCCGATCACCCTCCATCTTATCACCTGCTGCTATCAGTAGTTTAGTGCTGTATTACTTATTAACTCTAAACATTAATCATCTCTATTAATGTTGTTTAAAGAGGTTAATGCTTGTGTTGTAAATGCCCGTACTTATCAGTATCTTTGCTTCACAATTCCTCATTCTGGGTTCAATTTCCTTCCTCCTGAAGTATATTTTGTAAATTCACTTAAAAGAAGTAAATTCTGTAGAATCATTTCCAACAACAATCTATTCATGGAAAGCCACTTCAGTTTTTATTTATTTGAAAAATGTATTTATTTTGACCTCACATTGAAGTGTAGAGTTTCTCATTGACAAGTTATTCATCTCAGCAGTTTGAAAGTCTTTCCCATTGTATTTTGATTTCTATCACTCTTTTGAAAAGGTAGCTGATTTTTTTCTTTCTCAGGTAAATTGTATTTTTTTCTGATTGCATTTAGGATTTTTTTTCTAGGTATTTCTCAGTTTTACAGTGGTGTATCAAGGTGAAGATTTCTTTTTATGAATTTTGCTTGGAATGTATACTTACTTTTTCTGAAAATTCATCTATTTTATAAATTCTGGGCAAAGTCTTTATTATAATTTAAAATATTTCCTCTTTCCTATTCTCATTATATTTTCTTTCTGAAACCCCTATTAAACACATAGTGAATTTTCTTATTCCATCCTTGATATCATTGAATTTCTTTTATTTTCCATTTCTAATTCTCTCTTCATCTGAGTTTAATATGCTGTTTAATGCACACAATGGGTTTTTAGTTTCATTGACTATATTCTTAATTTCTAGAATTTGTAATTGGTTCTTTTTCAAAAGTGCGTATTGCTTTTTATGATGTCCTGTTCTTTTATTATATGTTAATATGTTTACTTATGTAGTCACTTAAAAGCATGTATTTTAGCTAAAGATAAGCCTTGAACCCTACTTGATAAAATTCTTTCCTGTGGGGATCCAGGTCAACAATTCTGATATCACCATATATATGCATACCATATCCAAACAACTATGTAGAATAATGGTGGTTATATAATAACCCGGTTAGAGCCAGGTTCCTCACTGTTGAAGTGGGAGGTTACAGATAAACAAGGGGAGAAGGCTAGAATGATCTATGTGGTAATGGATTAGAGTTGGAGACATCAGTATGAACTCATGTTTAGCTTAATGTGGTTACAGAGGTTACACATATAAATATTTATAGGTAGTGTCTGAACATATATTTCTTTGCTCTGTCAGCTGAAAAACCTGGGAGCAATGACAGAGCCATAGTAATGAACCCACCTAGCAGGAAGGTCTTGGTTTCTAGTGTCATTTGCAATACCAGAAGGAACCAGGGCTTCTTGGGGAAATGGCTGATTCTAGGACTTGGGCAGGAAATACACAAGAAAAACTGGAGTATTTGTATGCCAAAAATTAAGAACATGCTTTAAAAAAACTCAGGGAGACCCACAATGATGGGAGTATGTCAAAGAGATATAGAAATCAGCTGAAAGAGCTTCCAAGTGCCAAAGCTGGAACAATTTGAGCAAAAAAAGAAATGAAACAGTATTTGATTATAACATAAATTATAAATTAAATATCTGTGAGTCAAGACTGATATAAATAAATGAATAAATAAGTAAACGAGGGAGAACAGACAAATTTTCCATGCAGAAGAATTCAAATTACTTTTATAGATGCTCTGCTCTTAAAGGGATAGAATATAACTTTTCACTCCTTAATGTGGTCTGCACATGGTGACATCCTTCCAAAGAGGAGAACATGAAAAGGAGAAAAAAGAGTAATTTTATAGTTGGAGAAACCGGACAGACACTACCTCAGCAAGGTGATCATGTCAACATCAATACTGATGAAATGTAAGATGTTATTAATAGGTGAAACAGTATAGAGTCTATGAGAACACTCTATACTATCTGTATGATTTTTCTATGATCCAAAACTCTTCTAAAATTAAAATTTTACTTACATTTTATATCTTCTATTGCATTATGTCATTATCTAAAGGGCTCAGGAGTCTAATGCCATTTTTTTAATATGACTGCCTCTTCACTTTTATTCATAGTAGATTGTTGGGAGTTTCACATTTTTTTAATCATAAATTAACCTTCAGTAAGACTTTATCTTTAGGTCTTCTTTATAGCCTGCATTGAAATAGTGTCTCTCCAGAATAGTTTTCACATTGCCTCTTCTGGGCACCTGAGGGTCATCGCTGACCAATTACATATCAATTTCTCAGACCACTTCAAGCCACAGAAGATTCAGGGTCGTTATTGTGAATTCTCAGGGACACTTTTTTTCCTACCCAAAATGGAGCCTTGTTGAGAGATTTTTAAAAATCTACCTTTTTAGTTAAGGTGTAGTAGCTGTGATTACCTGAGATGAAAGGGGAGGTGGGAAGAGGTCTCAGTTTTAACACCCTGCCTAGTATGCTTGAAAGTTTCATCTGTTTCTAAGCTCTTCGTTTACCAAGCCTAATATCTGCTTGGTACAGACAGCTACATCCTGGGCTTCTGGGCTCACATACTCAACCTCTTCACACTTTCCTCTTTATTTACGGCCCCATGCAATTTTTTCTGTCTATAAATTCAGCTATGTAGTTAAAGAGCTGTTTATTATGTTTAATTCAGAATCTCTAGGTATTTGAATGCAGAGATTTATAGCTACCTAGTCTGAGATTTGGATGTGTGCCTTACCCAGGCCACATAGCCAATAAGTGGCTGAGCTAGAGCTTTTAAAGAGGCCTCCTTACATTTTACTACACTCACATTCTTTTTCCACATCTAAGTCATATGTGAAAATAATATACGTTTGTGACCCAGTGGCTCTACAGAATATCACTAAAAAAAATCGACACAAATACATCAGTAAATAATTTTTGAAAAGCTTTTCATTCAGTTTCTATTTTTCCATCTTGTTTGAAAGAATCAGTTGAATGATGCAGCAGACTCAATAGTATCCCCACAAAATCCATGTCCATCAGGAACCTCAGAATGTGACCTTATTTGGAAATAGGATCTTTGCAGATGTGATTATGTCAAGATGAGGTCATACTCGATTAAAGTGCCCTAAATCCAATGACCAGTATCTTTATAAGAAGAAGATACTCAGATGGAGAAAGGAGATACATGTGAATATAGAGGCAGAGACTGAAGTCTTGCTGCCACAAGCCTCTAGAGCAGGAAAGGGAAAGGGAAGTTTCTTCTCTAAAGCCTGCAGAGTGAGAACAGACCTGCCAACACCTTGATTTCAGACTTCTAGCCTCTAGAACTGTGGGAGAATCAATTTCTGTTGTTTTAAGCTACTAAGTTTGTGGTAATTTGTTACGGCAGCCCTAGGAAATTAATACAAATGGATTTATAAAATGTCTTACTAAATCAAGATGCTGAATTTCTTAGTAATTCTCCTGAAGACTATTCAGAACATACCTGATCCCTCATGTTTGAGTACGGCTTTCATTTTCTTTCATTTCTCACCAGTCCTGACAGTTGTTCTTTGATTACATCTGCAAGTCCTTTTAGTGCACTGGTATATAATTTATCTGTCTGTCTCAAGGAAGGGCATTATCATCCTACCAATTACTCAGACCACATATCTGGATGCCGTCCTTGTCACCCTTTTCTCCCTCACTCCATACATTTAATCAATAACCAAGTTCTGTGCTACTTCCCTATCTCTTAAATCCATCCATGTTTTTGCAGTCCCAATGTTGCTTCCCTAGTCCAGGTCACCATCATTTCTGCAACAGAGTTCTACCTTGTATCCCTGTTTCATTTATCTGTTTGTCTATCCATCTATCCATCCATCCATCCACTCATCCAACAAATATTTATTATATATCCACTGTGGGACAAGCACTTTGCAAGGCACTGTGGACACAAAGGTGATTTTAAAAAGACTGGGTCCCTGCCTTGATGGAATTTATAACATAGCATAGGGGGGTAGACATTAATCAAGTAATCTCACAGACTAATGTAAAACTATCTCAATAACAAGAGCACTGACAGAGAGGTTTCACAGTATTGGGAATGAGGCCCTTTGAAGAGTTTATTTTCTCGCTGTAGATTGGAAATCAAAGAAAATATTTGTAAGAACTAAAAAGGATGTTAAAAAGGAATGGTTGAATTTCTATGAGTTATCTATATGATACATTTCCAGTGTTTTTCCAAATTTATATTTCATTCTATAATAAGCATAGTTTCAATAATATTTAAAAACCCACAATAAATGGGATATTTGAAATAACCTTGGCTGCACTACTTTGCCTCATTTGGGATGTTTTGAGAGAACATAGCACCCTGGCTGACCCATTATCGCAGATGTAACACTGCATTTTAATGCCTGTTTATGTTAGTCTCTCCCAAAAGGCTGAAAGCCTCTGGAAGACCGGGGTATGCCTTGTTAACTACCATGCTCAAAACACCACCACTCTCCTAATAGCACCTAGTAGACCTTAAAATAGCTTTAAAATATTTCTGAATAGAGGGATAGGCTAAAGTAACACTGAGACATGTGGACTCCTTTTCAATAGTTTATTGCATGTGAATGTCCTGAAAAATGATGGAAGAAAAAAAAGCAGCAAGATATTGGCTCTCTACCAAAGATATGCTTTCATGTAGAGGGTTTTTTAAACCTTTAGCATTGTTTAATTTCATTCATGGATGAGCAAGAGAACTAAGAACCTCAGACCTTACTTATTCCCACTCCAAAGTATACCTGGTGATCCATTTGTTCAAATGATTCTTTAATGTGAAACCTTCCACACGACTTGCAAACAGTGCCAATTATTTCCTGAACAGCAACAACTCAATGAACCAAATTAAGTGCCTTTTCTTATCATACCCTAATTAAAATTCTTCCCAGTGGGTTAAGTTCCTGAACACAACATTAAAATATGATGCTATAATTCAAGGTCATGTTTGCACTGAATAAATTAGCTTAATTCAAGTGTCACATTGAATAGGAATATTGAGTATATGCATGTTTGCTCCTAGTGCTTGGGATGTCCATGGTATTGCTGAGTAATCTTTGGATATTAGCATGAAAAACCTCTTCAGAGGAAGAAAGATGTTGTCCCTTGCCTTTACTTGAGTTACAGAGTAAACTCTGTGTGGGTTTTCTTTTTTTTTTCCATAACCATTAGTGATTATTTGAAACATGAAGAATGAAGTACTTCTTTTTTTTTTTTAATTTTATTTATTTATTATTTTTGGGGGGTACACCAAGTTCAATCATCTGTTTTTATACACATATCCCCGTATTCCCTCCCTCTCTTGACTCCCCCCCACCCTCCCTCGATTCCCCCCCACCCTCCCCGTCCCAGTCCTCTAAGGCATCTTCCATCCTCGAGTTGAACTCCCTTTGTTATACAACAACTTCCCACTGCCTATCTATTTTACAGTTGGTAGTATATATATGTCTGTGCTACTCTCTCACTTCGTCTCAGCTTCCCCTTCACCCCCCGCCCCCTCCCAAACCTCGAGTTCTCCAGCCCATTCTCTGCACCTGCGTCCTTGTTCTTGTCACTGAATTCATCAGTACCATTTTTAGATTCTGTATATGTGAGTTAGCATACAATATTTGTCTTTGTCTTTCTGACTTAGAGAATGAAGTACTTCTTATTAAGAAGATGGTAAATAAGAAGAAATGCTAGAGTGAAAAAGTGTTTAGCATTTAAACAGATTCTAAAATATTACAGGCTTGCAGATTGGTTGCACAGACATTAATTTTGATCTGAAATGCAACGGATAATCCTCCTTAGACATATATTGCTTGTATATATCTTCCTTATTTTTTAGTAGTTTGTACTTAACCTGGCATATTCAATTCCTTTGGATCATAAGAAAATATGTGCCAATCCCACACACCAATCAATCTTATGTTTGTTCAGAAATATTAATGTAATTTATAATTCTGAGGACATCTAGTCTCTGGTAAAAGCAAAATCAGAAAATAAGTGAGGGTACATATGGCTTTATCCTTTATTTGGGTTGTGGAATGCTGCCTCTGCTTCCGTGCCTAGGTCTGCCACTCCCTTCAGTGCCCTTTAAAACATGCGTCAGCAAAAGGTAACAGTTCTTTTCTTCTGAGCAATAAAAACAGGCCAGCCTTCCCTCTGAGCACACAACCTCTGCCAGTTAAAGCCATGGACTTGTGATGGGTGGAGGTTTCTTCTCCTGTGCCATCTTCACCCCACTGGTAGTATCTGATGGATGCATTGTTTTGAGAAGTGCCGTAACTTCTTTTTGATGTCTGTTTTGATGTAGGGAACGTATAAGTGCCAAACATTTGCATAGCTGTCCAGGCTTATAAATAAATATAGCTTGGCAAGGGCCTCCCATGTGGCTTAGGTGTTCAGGTTTGTAATTTACTCTCCTGAACTTGCCAACTGAGTCTCCAGGGAAAGATCCAAGAAATTACAAGCACACTCATTCTTTGCCAGCTCTCTACAATGCCAATACCTTGTCTTAAAGTCAAGATTGGTTCCAGAAACTCAAAGTGAAGTTATTTCTAGGGTCCTGCTGTTTGGGATAGGTGAGTTACAGACTCCATGAGAAAAATCAGGCTCCTCTCACTTAAAATCAACCTGAGTTGTTTTATTAGACTAAGAATGGACTTTGCCAGATCAAAGAGTTTCACAACCAGTATTCCAATTATATAATTTCAGGTTGTATTTCCTCTGGCCAAAAGGTACCCTCAGGGCAGAAGGAAGAGGGATACACATGAGGGTATGTCTGTTAGAAGATCTGTCAAAAGTGTTAGGACAGCTTGGCCTCCCATTGGTGCAGGTGGTTTGCTCAGACAGGCCTGAGCCCACCTGTGGGTAACAAAAAGCTCACCTGTGCAGAGGAGCACATGTATTTTGGTAAAAATTTCAAATGTTTGTGGAGAAGGGCTTAGGTTGGGCCCTTCTTAAAAACTGCAGAATTGAGCTTCTGGAGTCTTATTTATTTCTCTCCCGAATATGAGCTTCTGCAGCAAAAATTGCCCTAAACCTTACTTGAAATGAAAAGCAGTCAAGACAAGAGGGCTATTTTCTAAAGCAATTTTAAGTAACTTTCAAATATAGTTCCACAGGAAAACAGCAGGAAAAAAGTTGTGCAAGTCTGTCCAAACATTTTGAAATTAACTATAAAAAGAGAATTTTATTTCTTGGTTTATGTTTTGCATACGTTGGAAAGAGGAATTAAAAGGCATACTCAGCCTGGTATTTAGTAAGGGAAATAGAGGCTGGTCCAGGATCTTTCCCTGTGTCCACTATGGTAACCTTCGTGTATGGTAGCACAGGTTCCTTTCAAGGACAGGACACCGCAGAGCCCACGTCCTTGGATTGTCTGATATTATACCACAGCGTCCCTGCTGAGAGTCTGAAAGGCAGGATCCACCTAGGCCCTAGTATGCTAGATGTATACTGCATGGCTTGCTCTGCTGAACAATGATAATATAGTAACATTCTTCTTGGGAACTGAGCTGGGATTTAAAACAGCATCTAACTACTAAGAATAAGTGAAGAAGGAATCTTGATTCAATGTCCCAAATCAGGAAAACTTAGAAGTAAACATTTCAGCACTGTCACAGACTTGAATTTGCTAAAAAGAATTACTGTTAAGAGGGAAAATTCAACATTATGATGAGCAAGCAGCATTGAAAGAAATTCATCCAAAGAAATTCACAAAACACAAACAAAGAACTGCAGCAAACACAATGCAGTGTTTTGCTGGCTGAATTCTTTTATGACATTCACTGAATGGAAATAAAGTAATAAAAATGTTTCCTCAAAATATTTTGATTTTGAGGCAGCATCACTAAAATTTTGGTTTTAAAAAAATCTGTGTTTAACTCAATTTATTGATATCTAAATCAAGCTTTATGGTATATCTCGGTTTCCCAAAATAGATGCCAATACAAATTCAGTTTGGTTCAACTTGATATAGCCTTGAGAACAACTAGTATGTTTAAGCACTAATTGGGTCCTTGGGATATACATTCTATATTTTATCTAATGTTCTAATTCAAGGTACATTGGTTTTTGTTTGTTTTTTAATCATATGTGCTACAAGAGAGGTGCAAAGAGTCAAGTAAGAAACTGTTAGCTGAGTAAGGCATATTGAATAATAATGCTAATAAAAATACAATAGCATATCGTATATTAATGCATATATGCGGAATATAGAAAAATGGTACAGATCAATTGGTTTGCAAGGTAGAAATAGAGACACAGACGTAGAGGATAAACATATGGACACCAAGTGGGGAAAGTGGGTTGGGGGAATGAATTGGGAGATTGGGATTGCCATATGTACACTACGAATAAAAAAAAATATATCAATTTGTACAATTAAAAAAATACAATAGCAAATACTGAGAACTTTCCATGTGCTAACACTGTTGTAAGCATTTGACATGTAGTAACTCATTCCTCACAACAATTCTATGAGGTAGATACTATCATCATTCCTGTCCTATAGAGAAGGAAACTGAGGAAGAGTAAACTGCCTTACTCACCTCTGTTATTAAACGTGTGAATTTATCTCCATTCCCTCCAGAAACCCCACTGAAAAGAAAAGAAAATGGTATAAATCTCTAATCACAAAGAAAAGGGGAGAAAAGAGATCAGCTGATAGGAGATGTCGGGACTTTTTTTTTCTTTTTTAGATAAGCGAAAGGTGGATAACTCATAGACAGAGGATATAGACACCTAAGCATAATATAGAAAGCAGCTGAAACACCCAGCAAAACTCTGGGCATCTCAGGAATTGGAAGTACCAAGTATCAGCGAAGGGGTGAGGCATGAACCTGAGAACAAGACACCAGGGCCCGTCCTGATACATGTTCTCAATGTCACGAATAAATTCCAGGCCAGGGAGGAGAACGAGTGTCATGGTCTGAAGAAACTGGGCACTAGTAGCTTAATTCAGGCACACAAGCAAGAAGCAGGGCTAGGGTACAGGATGGAAACAGGACACTGACTTCCTCTCACATCCTGAGTCCAGAGAGTTTGCAAGACTGTATCCTCTAGGAAAGAGATTGGAGAAACAGAGCCACGCCAGGATCTCTAGATGCTGGCATTTAGGGGCCTCCACCTGGAAAGTCTGACTCGCCGTCCAGCCGCTGCCTTGTGAACCCACTTGTTAATAAATCTTCCCCACATACAGAGGCCTTCTAATAACTTTTGAGTGTCTCCCTTTCAGTAGGGGTATTTCATATCACCAGTTATCAACATGAAAAATCAAGGGAAAAAGAAAAAAAAAGTGAACTCTTATGAAGAGAAAATAATAAGGGAATAATAAGAAAAATTATTTTCATCAGAGAGAAAATAAGACACTACATTATGAAACAAGTAAAATATACCTAAAAAAAATCAGAGAATGAAAGGTAACTCTTAGAAACAGTAATAATAATAATAGAATATCAGAAACAGAATAAAACAAGTGTTGGAAGATGAATCTCCAGGAAGAAGAGCAAACATAAAATAGTATACAAAAGAGAAAAATAAAGTTAAGAAAATCATAGAACTGATCCAGGATGTCCAATATCCAATGAACAGGAGTTTTCAGAAAGAATTGAAAGAAAAAATGGAGGGGTGGAAATTATAAAATAAACAAAAACGATGTTTCCCTCGTCTGCAGCAGAAAGTGCCCCATAAGTATCTGACACATAAATGCATGGTGTCCATATCAAGTTACATCACCGTGAAAGTTTAGAGAACCAGGAATAAGGAGGCGATCCTAAAAACGTTCCACAAGGTTAAGCAATTCACACACACAAATACAAGAACAAAATTGCAGTGGATATTGCAGCCCTGAACATGGAAACTATGAGATTGTTGAGCAACATCTTGAAAATATTGAGAGAACAGGACTGGGGTCTCCAGGGAAATTTAGAAAATTGATTATTTTGTCTGTCAGAGCATTTGGAAAATTTATGAACAGGCACTCTATAAGCCTATTGAGAAAATTACCAATAGGTATATAGAAAATCAATAAATAACATAGTGAGTTACTACAGGGAAAGTTAAAGATAGTACTGTAAAGGAATACTACTGCACTCAGCCATAAACAATAATTATGTGATTGTAATCAAGTAAGCATTTACTATTGAGTTAATCCCAGACTGTGAAATATGTATTTATTTTAAAAGAATGGGAGGAGGAGACATGGGGGGGAGGCTAAATTTCAGTCACAAGTAGGAAGACAGTAGATAACGTCTAAATTTTATAAAGAAAAAAATAGCAGCAAAAGCATATTTTTAAAAGTATGGACATGAGTACCAAAAGAATTTCAGAGCAGTTGCCTCTGGGAAACAGAAATAAGGGGTGTGAGGGAAAGAAACAAAGAATTGCTTATTTTAATAATCATTTTATATTGTTTAATGTTTTCTAATTTTTTATTCTAAATTATTTCAATCATACATATAAGGGGGTAGAGAATTTATATATTAAATTCACAGAATCTTTGCAGAGTTTTAAAAATATATTGTTGACAATTTGGGGATACTCTCTAATCCCATTCCTGCTCTTTCCCTCCCCGGAAAAGTTGTTGTGTTGCAAGCCTGTGTGTATTTTTATACCATTGTTATGGGCGTTTACCTCTACAAACAAAATGTTGCACTGTTTTCAGACTTTCAAACTTCATAGAAATAGCATCATATTGTACACATCATTTGCGATTTGCTTTTTCATTGCATCCTATGTTCCTGAGGTTTAACTATGGTGACAGATAGTTTTATTATTTTTTAAAGATTTTTTTTTTGATGTGGACCGTTTTTTAAAGTCTTTATTGAATTTGTTACAATATTGCTTCTGTTTTACGTTTTGGTTTATTGGGCCACAAGCCATGTGGGATTACTTAGCTCCCCGACTGGGGATAGAACCCACGCCCTGTGCACTGGAAGTCTTTGGAAGGTGAAGTCAATCACTGGACCACCAGGGAAGTCCCAATGAGGATAGTTTTAGATCATTAACTGCTGTCCACATTCAACTGAGAGAAGATAACACAGTTTACCTCTTTGTCCTCCTGTTGGTGGACATCTGAATTGCTTCCAGCTTTTTATTATTAGCATCAGTACAGAGTAAACATTATTATGTGTTCTCTCGAAAACGAGGTGGAATTGCATAGCACAGGAATATTTTAAAACTTACTAAATATAACCAAATGAGCTCTTCACAGTGATTCCACCAACTTATATCTCCTTCTCCCCACTTCAAGAAGCATGTTAGAGTTCAGTTGCTCCAGTCCTTACCAAAACTCCCTGTCGACAGCGGCAGCCCCTCAGGAGACCTGCATTCCTTTCATCAAGACAATCTTTTCTGCTGAGGATGTACCATTTTATTCAGTAGTCCCAGTGGCAAAAATGGTTTTCCTTCTGGTTAAATTTCTCCTTTATACCTTGTCTTCTAGACTGTCCACACCATCTTGTCTGCTTTCTGAATCCACCACACACTTGAAGACCACTCTCTGATCTTGTCTCTTCCCTGAAGTCGGGACCACCTGTGACAGAACAACTCTTCCTTCCACAGTATTTTATGCCCACCTCATAGCTATCATTCACTATCAACTTTTCTTAAACATGGATCCTATCACCTGAATTTAAGCTTATTATCAAGACTGATGATAAGAAGTCTTTGCATTTACATACAGCTTTGCAGATTTACAGGCTTTATGTCATGGCCATTATCGTAGTTGCTTTTGAAAGCTTTTTTAGGCAGAAAGATTCTTTACAAAGAAAAAAAAATCATTGCCTCCCCTCATGATAGAAGTATAGTATGTACTGATTTAGCAAACACATAATAATATTAGACTATTATGCTTTTAATATCACTTTTAAATGGACTTTATGTTATTAATTACAAGACTATGTACATACTTTTGAAAAGTAGTTGGGTGTGTCATGATTAGTATATTTAATGGCACATTCAAGGACATTGTCAGAGTCAAAACACAGGTGTTATATCTTGAAAAATATAGAATCTGTTAAAAACAATTTAAATTGTGTCTAAAGTCTCCATGAGAGGACTTAAAGGAGAGCCATTAATTATACCCAGTGAATCATCTTGAAATCCTCTTCTCCTCAGGTTTTTCTTTACTCTCTTCATAGCTTTCCTTAGCTCTCTAGTCTTAGTGTTTATACTTTCTGAACTTGCTCCAAACTCAGCCTCAGGTGCTGTTTTTGTCTCCACCCTTGTCTCTCAGTCTCACCCACTCTCTCTCTTTCTCCTTCCCCAGATAGACTCCCCAAAAGGTCCCTTTCTGGGCTGAAGCTCTCCTCACTTCCCTGAGCAGAACCACAAAGGCCCAGGGTCAGCAAATCCCAAAATACAAGAATTATTACCCGAGAAAGCTGGGATAGGCCAAGCTGCTTTTGTATACTGTGAGCCTGTCATCTTGATGAACAACTATTATTCTTTCAGTCGGTGGAAATGTTGAGGATTTGCAGTAACTCTTCAGCCCCCAGGGTCCCCAGCCTATGGTAGAAACTACTACCTTACCTTGTACCTTCTTAAAATCTCTGCAGGACCCAGCTTAATAAATCTCACAGTGTGTTTTATGACAGTACAGGGCAGCACACTTTCTACATCCAAACTGATTTTGAAACATGTCCACTCCAATAAATCAACATTCCCACCTTGACTAACTTATTGACTCACTTGGCAGGGGAAAGAAGTCACAGCCAGCTTTGGAGTGCATTCTGGTTGATCCACACACACGCACACACACACACACACACACACACACACATCGAAAGCATTTCATCCTTTGTTTACCCCACAAATTGGTCAGTTTTCCATACATTTTTTTCCTTAGTTTTACAACAGTGTTTACTGACCCACATTTGGCACTCTGCACAATCTATGTGAAAGCACTAGAAACCACAGCAGAATAAACGTTTAAAAGTTGAGAAGGAATGCAAAAGGAAGAAAGGGGCAGGAATAAAGTATATTATTTATAGAGAACTCTGGCACCTCATTTTCTTAGCCAAAATCGGAAAATGATACTTGTCCCAACATAAAACCTAAATTTGTTCCATTTTAAGTATATAAGATGAAAAATTTTGGGGTCTTCTCTTCTTTTGGAAAATGTTATGCTGGCTTCCTAGACGATAACCAACTGAGAAGTAAAACAGTAAAAGAAAGATAAATCAATAAATAGGCAAGCAAGCCTAAAAATAAATAGGAAGCACATATCTACCACGTATTGCCGTGTGCCATGAATTGGAAGAGGAGAGGCAGTGCAATAAGAACACTAAATCAGACATCAGAAGCTTTGCTTTAAGACTGGGCTCTCCAACCACAGGTCCGAGCAGAGGTAGCAATGCTTTTCATCTTCATCTTTCTAAGGGAGTTTTGGCTAAATTTCCCTAGGTCCCTAAGGTTTCTTGCAACTCTGTGAATCAGAATTCTGAAATTCCTTCCATCTGTAGTCAGTCTCACCCATTTATCCTCGAGTCTATAAAACAAACGCAGTGGAAAGAGTATTAAATTTGGAATCAGAAGAAAGGGGTTTGTATCCTAGCTCTGTCCTCAGATGTGTATGATCTTGGGCAAATCATTATCTTCTTTCCTTCCTCCTCCTCTTCTCCTCCTCATCACTATCATCATCATTATTAAGATTGCTATTACTTATTATTTCCTCAATATATGTAATAATATTTTTCTTACAATGTTGCTGAAAGGGTTAGATTCAATAAACAAATATATACTCTAAATGATAAAAACACTCAGCAAATATTGGTCATTAATATTTGCATGGCCCTGTTGACAGGGCTTATTCCTCTATTGGTAGTAAAATAGTGGTAGGTTGAAATTTTCCAGGATAAAAGCTAAGATGTGACACACTTCCTCCCCAAAACAGTCATTTGCACAGACCCAGCAGCCAAAATTGTGAAATAGTCTTATGGTCAATTATTCTACTTTAAAAATATGAAATAATTTCCATAATAAGAGATAGGAAAGATCACCAGCAGTATCCTCTCAAGTAATTAAAGACCTATCATTAAGTTATTTTCTTTTAATTTAGTGGGCAGTGGAATAGTGTCTGAGTCAGTTCAGGCTGCTATAAAAAGTATCATAAACTGAGTTATAGGCAACAGGAATTTATTTCTCACAGTTCTGGAGGCTGGAACTCTGAGATCAGGGTGCCAGCATGGTCAAGTTTGGGTGAGAGCCCTCTTTCAGGTTGCAGACTCATATGGCAAGAAAAAGCAAGCTAGCTCTTTGGATTCTTCTAAGGGCATTGATCGCATTCATGAGGGCTCCATCCTCCTGACCTAATCACCTCCCAAAGGCCTTATCTCCAAATGCCATCACATTTGGGATTCAATTTCAACATATGAATTTTGGGGGGATATAAACATTCAGTCCGTAACAAATAGTGTTGTACCAAAGTAAGAGAGAAAACTCAGCAAATTCAAATATGCAATGTCATTTGATAAAGTCTACAATGCAAACCTTTCCCATATCACTTATTCACCTACAATTAGAGGGAAAGAAGTCCATTCGTAAATGTTTATTTTCCCTTCACCTTCAGCACCTTTGAATTTTCTTTTTCCTCCTGACTCTTAAATGATTTTACTGAACCCTTATTGTCTGGCTGACCAAGAGTTACCAAGAGATATTTACTCTGGAGGGAAATAAATGAAAAATTAGTGCTGGCTACTGTCTTCACATGGAAGGTTATGCAAATGTTCATCAGTTCCTTTGAAGCCTTGAACATCCTGTGGGAACAACAGCCTCTTTGCCAAAATTTGTATTCCTACTAATGTTTAAAGTCAGTGTGCACTTACCTGTAGCTCAGAAGCAGCTAGCCCGCAGGTTTTACAATATTGGAATGATCATAAGCTCTGCTTTCAAATGGTCAGTCGCATGCCAGGCATATGATTCTCTTGGGCCATTTCAAGTGTCAGATTCACTCCACTGAGCCTTCCTCTCCACTGTCCCAGCAAACTGATGGATTGGAACAATCTCATCCAGGAAAATCTTGCAAACTAAGAAAAGAACTTACCCAAACTCTCACGGTGCTCTTCCTTCCTCCCTTCCAAAATGGAATAAAACCTTGACTAAATGAAATGTCCTGGAATTGGATATTAATTTGATTGATTAATAGATAAATAAGCAGAAATCCCTTCCCCTTACCTTTTTTTTAAGGTTCTGGCTGAAAAAAAAATCTTTCCAAAAAGGATAGTCAATTTCCTGGCTATCTACAGGTTTTGAACCAGTGCTGAATGTTTTAGAAAAACCTCCCATATCTTAGCATAGTCATAACCTAAGGAATAAGGGCAACAGTCGAGAGTAAGAAAATGTCCAACAGCTGTTCTTAGGGAGGAAAGAAGCCTTGTTCAATGGGTCTTAGCTTCCAAAGAAGGGCAAACAGAATGGAGCTTGTATGCCAGGATCCTTTCTTCTGTTAGTAGCATCCCATCCTTATAACCACCCAAACAGGCAGGTTCACCCCAAATTTCCACAAATTTTTTAAAATCCCTATTATCAACAGCCCCTAATGGTAAGCAGTGAATAAAGTAGTCCCTGTCTTCTGCCCTTACAGTATGGCAAGACAGACAAGCTCACAGCTACAGGTGCAATGAGCTTAAACAGAAGTGTAGGGTGTTATAAGAGGAAGCATTCAGCCGAGCCCTATACAAAGAGGAATTATCTAGATGAACAAAGTTGGCGAAGGTGTGAAGGGCAAAGTGGTTATTCTCCTCCTCTGGCCCTTGATGCAAATGAGGCCCCAACAGACTAATTGCTCCGCTAGTGAGAGAAGAGAAAGGATCTAGATCACATCTTCATCCTCCAAAGTCCAAGTACTCAGAGATGCCCATCTGCGACTCAGGACATGGTTTATCTGTTTAGTCCCGTGTACGTGGAAGAAGGGAATTGCCTGGAAGAAATTGTCCTCCAATTTTTCTTCTAAATTGGGGGAGAGGATGTTAGAGGAGGTCATCAAGAGGACGTGACCACCAGTTGATCCACAAGCTAGACGTGGACAATCGGAGGCTCTTCCCCACTCCCCTGTCCTTGGGATGTACATTCTGCACACCGTTCCCACAGTGAGGACAGCTTTCAAGGATGCAGCCCTGAGAGAGCAATATGTTGTTGAGACCATCTGGATGGTGTATGTGACTGAGCCCTGTTATAGCCTCTCTATAAACTTTTAAGATTCTAGCGGGTGGGTGTGGAGATCTACTCATCTAGTGGCTTCCCGAGACAAGGCTCCTGTGTAAGCTCCCTTGCTTGTTAAACCTGCCAACTACTGATCTGGATTGGCCAGCCTCTTTCTTTGGTCTCTCCTTGTTCTGTGTGTACAGAGGTCAGTTTGTGAACCAACAGAAGACAGAGAAGGAAACAGACTTAGTCAACTTCATTTTAGAAATAAAGCAGACAACATCTATTTAATATGTTTCCCAAAAGTAGTTCTAAAAGAGAATCATGGATGACTAGCTAGGACCCCGGCAGTAAGAAATCTGAGACCACTAAAGCTCTGAATTTAAAGGTGGAAGATCAGATGTCTGGGCCTCTGCTTCCAGAGTGTGTGTAAGGCCCTACACTCTAAACTGCCAGGTCTTGGTCACACAGTATCCCAAAGGCCTACTGTAAGCACAAGTGCTATAAGTCTCTTGCCAGTCTTACAACTCAAGAATTGTTTCTTTAAGGACCTGAGAGTCATTCCTTTGAAATATAATCATCAAGGAAGATAAACATGTTCAACCTCCCAGTTTCCTGGGAGGAGATGAGTCTAACTTCAGCTATCACCAGAAACCAAATTCCAAAACCTACCTCCAGTCATAAACATAGGAGAAAATTAGCAAATTTATCTTGAAAATGTGACTGCAACGGGTTGTAACCACTTCACTGTTCAACAGATAGAGGTGTCTTTCTGTCATTGTAGTCTCTTTAAGGGACAGCCCATGGTGCAAACCACATTCTGCTTTCATGCTTATTCCATAATAAAATGGTTTTCTCTCTCTCCTGACCTTTGTGGAAAGGTTTTCTGGGTGGTGAGCAGAATTTGTTTTTAATTATATTCCTCCAACACTCCCCACCATTTCCCCATCAACAGGAAGAAGAAAATTGAAAGGGTGAATTTTTTGACAACTGTTTGGAGTCCAGGCAGCAGGTTGAGCTTTCTCTACGTTTAAGGAGTGAAAGAGTGAATAGTTGTCATGTAATCACATGGGGGCAAGTTCCAGGAGCAAGTTTATCCAAGTCTCAGAACATCGGGTCAAGAACAGCCTGGGTTCTCTGTCAGTCTCCCTCAGTGACAATTTCATTAAAAATTAGAAAATTCTTCCTTTGAATTAGGAAGATGAAAATTTCCTCCTTACATGGCCAGGTCAAGTGCAGAAGGAAGAAAATGAAGCCAGGCTCAGTTAACCAGACCCTACCTGACTATGGCTTCAATTAAATAGAATGACAGCATTTTTTTCTCACTTTTATGACATCCTCACCCAGACACAAATCCCTTCGTCTTCGTCTGGCACCCTCCCCAGGCTAGACACCAGATGAGGCTTTCTAGTAGGGGCTCTTTAGGCAAAGACCCTGTCTTACAGGCTTCTTAGCATCTCTATCCATGCCCCAGAGCTATGTGCTTGGGGAACATAGGCTGCTTTTGAGAACTAGAGCAGGTCAGCTGGGGGGGATTCAAAATACTACTACTAGTGGTAGTAGTATTCATTGTGACTCTGTTTCCTCCAAAAAATACAGTAAGGGTAACAACACCACCTATTTTTACAGCCTTTTACAATTGAAAAAGCACTTTGACATCAGTCTTGTCTTTATCATAGCCTGTTTTCTCCTTGGATAGGAGAGACTCCATTTGGAATCCAGGCTCCAGAGAGCAAGCAGCGGTATACACCACCTTCTGGAAAGAGAGTAAGGAGTGTGAGGTGTAAGTACATCCTAATACAGCTTCTCATGAAACAGGAAGAGGAACGCATCTGTGTCCCCTAATGCCAGCAAGCTTGAAGGCAGGTGCTGTGAGGTATCGTGATGAATGATGGCTACTAGGTACCAGGTACCTGCCAGGCGCTGTGCCCTAAAAAAGGCAAAAATACCCCACATGATTGGTATGGATTTGCTGGGTGAGGTGTGTTGGAGAACAAAAGGCTTTTTGCAAACCAAACCTTAGAAATTGCAAATCATAATAGGTAAAACAAAACAAAACAAACAAACAAAAAGGAACTGCCCTGTTAAGTGATAGGTGATGGTGGTAGAGCCTTCTTGCGCCCTCTCTCTCCTCCCTTCCCTTGTCACTCCTGTAGCCATGGAGACAATTTCAGGGATGCCCAGGGCCATGCAGAGCACAGTTGGGAAAACTGTATGTTGAGAAGGCCTTGGCTGGGAGAAGCACCATGGGGGGAGAGAGAAAGTGAAAGGCGGTTGGGAAGGTAGTGGGGGAGTCATTTTTCGGTGTGACACTGTGGCTCCTCAGACTGCAGCGGCTTTACCTGACCTCTTACCCTGTGCGGTGATAAAGCCCCTCCCCTGTCTGAGAATCTGTGACTATAGGAGACATCCTCACACAGACATGAATCTCCTGATCTTCGTTCGGCACCCTTCCCAGGCTAGACACCTGCTGCTGGGAGAGGTGATTGTCCTGGACACATTCCCCACTTCTCTCCATTTACATCCCACTGTGGAAGCAGAAAGGGAGACACACCTCTGCCTGTTTCCCTCCCCCAGCAGCCTCGAGTCCTTGTAAAACGCATCCCTGCCATTGAGAGCTCCGCCTGCAGACTTCAGGGAACCTTGAGAAGTCCGACCTCCTTGCAGCATCTCTCCTTCTTGCTGGGCCCTGACAGATAATGATTTCGCAGAAACATGGATGGCTCAGGGAACTCACCTTGCCCTGACTTCTGCAGCAGCCTCTCAGTGGTGTTTGGGGAAGGCCCAGGAGCTTGTCATCTCTCATACTCACCTTTCATGTTGCGGACAGCCTCCCTGGATGTTTTCCTATCTCATCACTGCTAATAGAGCCCTTACCTGTTAGCAGGCCCTGCCAGCATCTGCCCTCCCTCCAATACAACCCCCTAGAATAACAACAGTAGTGAGAATGAATAAATCAAAGCCTTGTATTTGAATATCGTAATATCATAAAGAAGCACATTGGCTTTGGAATTGGGCATATGTAAAAATATAACCTCTGCATTTTTCTTAGCTTTAAAATTGGGTGAACCACAGTTGGGACCTCATAGAATTGTGATTACTAGTGAGATGATATGTAAAGGGTGCAGTGCAGCACCTGGCATGGAGTAGGTGCTCAATAGGTATTAATAAATAAGTAACTTGACAAATAAATGAATAGAGGCAAATAGATAAATGATAAATGAACAGTAGAGCATAGGCCTTGGGGTTAATTACCAGTCTCTCTCCTTCCCCGTAGCAATAATAATTGTTACTAACATTTGTACTTTAACCAACTTGCCTGTGGTCACTTGGAAACTCAGATCTCACATGAAGTCCATATGTATGCTTTAACCTCTAACCCAGAGGGCAGTAGATGGAAGTGGGTAAGAGCATGGACAGCAGAGGCAGCCTACACTGGACCCAATCCCAATTGTGCCACTTAATAACTGTGTTACCTTGTGCAAGTTGCTTAACCTTGCTGTGCCTCGGTTTCCTCATCCGTAAAACAGAGATGATGATAGTACCTGACTCATGGAGACTAAGGGAAGACTAAGACAATGCAGAAAAGAGCTTCACCCACTGTCTGGAGCATGACAAGGTGCTCCCTGAATCTACTGGTGACAGCAAAGTCTGCTGTTGCTATTTCCACAGTCAGCTCCAAACAGATTTCTACTTGCCTCTCTTCAGGCTCACTATCCCTGAACACCCCTCCTTCCCACCTCACTCTTAGACTGAACCCAACTAGATGGGTTCACCCTGCTCTTTGTAGCAGAGCACGGGGACTGTCAGATACCCCCAGGTACCACTCCAGGGGAGTTTGTTCCCCCTGTATCCTCTATTCAACCTTCCTTCTCCTCCCCACAGCCTGGACCACTAAAGTTAAGGATGCCTGGAGGTTGAACCTCCCCTGATTATTTAGCATATAGTTTGTATATATTCGTTTATTTGCTGATTGCTGTCTTTACATTTGCACTTGAAAGTAAACTCCATGAGAATAGGAACTTTGCCTGATTTGTTTTTTGTCATATCCTCAGCACGGTGATGAGCACTGTGCACATAGCAGTAGCACAATAGGTATCTGCTAAGTGAGTAGATGTTCTCCTATATCTTATGTCTTAATCAATAAACAAAATCTGGGGAAAGGATCCATCAAGCCTATAGAGCAAGAAGCATTCACAAATCACCCTTTCCTTCCTCATCGTGAGATAGATGGTAGAGAGAAGAGATTCACCTGGTCCAGCACTCTATTTTTAGAGAAAGGACATTGAGCCCTGACAAGGGGAAAATAAACACAAATCCAAGAATACTAACTTTCTCCAGTGTTATATTTGCCCTTATTCAATCAGTGTACCATCTGTTTATTCCTCTCTTCCCATATCTAATTTTTCCTCCTCCCTTTCTTCTTCCCTTCCATCCATATTTCACATAACTTCTTTAGAAGTAGTTCTCTCAATAGATCTGCTTACCGGTGAGTCTATATCATGTTTCATCCCTTTAGCAAGGAAAGAGCTTTCTTTAACAGGTTTGATGTTGTCTGCCTAACCAGTGAGATGTTTTAGCTGACAATAACTTGATTCAGTTTTTTACTGAGGTGTAAATTACATACAGTGAAATACACAGATCCTAAGTGTATGGGCTGAAAGGTTTTGATAGAGATATACACTTGTATAACATACACACCTATCGAGACAGAACATTTCCATTACCTCAGAATGATCCCTTGTGTCACTTCCAAGCAAATCACTGTATCTCTCCAGAGACAACCACTGCTGTGATTTCTAGCAACATAACTGGGTTTTGCCTGCTTAGGAATTTTACAGAAATGGAATTATACGTACTCTTTTTTAGTTGGCTTCTCTTTGTATGTTTTTGAGACTCACCCATGTTGTTGGATTTATCAGAAATTGCTCCATTTTATAACTGAGCAGTATTTCATTGTATGAATGTACTACAACTTGTTTATCTGTTCATCTATTAATGGACATCTTGGCTCTTTCCAGGTTTCATTTATTATGAAGAAATCTACTTCAAATACACACACACACACACACACACACACACACACACAAATCTTTTGTGTGTATACACGGCTTTTATTTTGACCTATCACATTTTTATTTTTCTTGGGTAAACACCTAAAAATGGAATTGCAGGGTTACAGGGTATGTCAAGGTTTACCTTTATAAGAAACTGCCAAACTGTTTTCCAGAGTAGCTGAATTACTTTCATTCCAACCAGCAATGTGTGAAAGTGGTTACTCAGTGTCACCCTTAACATCTCATGTTGTTAGTCTTCTTGATTTTACTCATTTTAGAAAGTGTGCACAAGTTTCTCACTGTAGCTTTATTTTGCATTTCTCCAATGACTGTTGATGTTAAGCGCCTTATTATGTGTTTATTGGCCATTTAAAAATATTCCTATATTAAATATCTGCTTGAGTCTTTCATGAAATTTTCTTTCTTTAAAAGTAATTGTTTATCAGTGAATTATAGGAATTACTTGTAAATTTTGAAGACAAGTCTTTCTTTAATAATATGAATTGTGACTATATTCTATCTGCCTGTGACTGTCTTTTCATTTATTTAATGGTATCGGGGTAGAATAAAAATCTTTTAGTTTTCATGTTTTTTTAGATATTAGACAGGAAATTCTTGCCTATTCCAAGGTAATAATGATGTTCTATGTTTTCTTTGGAAAGTTTCATAGTTTCAGCATTTATATTAAGGTCCATAATCCATTGAACAAATTATAGTGTTGTACAGGTAAAGGCCAAGGTTCATTTTTTCTGATAAACAACCAGTTGTTTCAGTACATTTATTGAAATGACCACCTTTGCCCTGATTGAATTACCTTGGCAACTTTGTCAAAAATCAATTAAACATGAAAGTATGGGTCTTAGACTTACGAACTCTATCTGATTACTGTAATTTTACAGAAAGTCTTCAAACCAGTGAATTTAAGTCCTTCAACTTTGTCCTTTTTCAAAACTGTTTCTCCTATTTTGAATTGTTTGCATTTTTATATAAATTTTACAATGAGGTTGGCAATTTCTATCCCAAAACCACATGGGCTTTTATTGTGGTTGCACTGCATCTATAGGATAGTTTAGGAAGACTCATCATTTCAGCAATGCAGAGTCTCCCAATTCTAGCACAAGGTACATTTCTCCATCTATAAAGGCATTTCTTACTTTTTTTCAGCAACATTTTATAGTTTTAATTGTTTTAATTGTAGAGTGTTTGCATATCTTTCATTAAATATTTCATATTTTTGGTACTATAGCAAATTGCATTGTTTTTATTTAATATTATATTCCAATTGTTGCTACTTTGTAGAACAAAACTGATTTTTGTTTTTTGAGTTTGTATATTGTGTCTTTGATTAATTCACTTATTAGTTCTAGTACTTTTTTTAATTCTTTTGAATTTCAATATAACAAGTGTGTTGTCTGAATTTTTATTTTCCTTTCTACTCTTTATATCTATTTCTTTTCTGTGAATTATTTTACTGGCTAGTACCTTCAGTAAAATGCTGAGTTATTGTAATAAGAGTGAACATCCTTACATTTCACAATGTTACATATTTTACCATTAAGTATTATGTTAGCTGCAGGTTTTACATTTCTGATTTTTATCTGGTTAAAGAAGCTTCCTTCAGTTACTAGTTTGCTGAGTTTTTATCATGACTACATATTGAATATTTTAAATAGTTTTTTCATCTACTAAAATGATCATAAAATATTTTCACTTTTAGTCTTAATGTATTGAATGACAGAGATTTATTTATGAATGTTAAATCAACCTGAATTTCCAGAATAAATCTCATTTGATCCATTTGATATATTGCTAAATTTTGTTTGGTAATGTATTTTTGAAGATTTTTGTGTCCCTATTCATGAAGTATATTGATCTGTAGTTTTTTGTTCTTCCAGTCTTTGTCAGTTTTGGTATTAGGTTTGTGTAGACCTCATATTTTTTAAGAGTTCATATAAGATTAGTATTACTTCTTCCTTATATGTTTGATAGATTTCACCAGTGAATCCATTTGGCCCTTGAGTTTTCTTGGTGGGAAGCTTGTTAACTATGAAATCAATTTATTTACTGAATAAAGAGCAATTTTAGAATTTATTTTTGTGTCAGTTGGGTAATTTGTGTCTCTCAAGGAATTTATCAATTTCATCTAATTTATCCGGTTTGTGGGCATATAGTTGTTCATTCTGTTTATGCTAGACTCTTACTATGTAGCATTGCTAGTGATGGCTATACTTTCATTTCTGATGTTGGTAATTTGTGTTTTCTCTTTTTTTTTCATGATTCACCTGGCTCAAAGCTTATCAATTTCATTGATTTTTTTAAATGGACCAACTTTTTCTTTTGTTGATATTTTCTACTTGTTCACTTTCTTCTTCATTAATCTCCACTCCATTAATCTCTAGTCTTTATCATTTCCATGGATTTGCTATTAGATAACCTTGGTTTTAATTTTAGTTCTGCCACTGATGAGTTTGAGCAGGCTTGAGAAATCCACTTATCCTCTCTGAAACTTAGTTTCTTCATCTATACCGTAGAGAGAGTGATTCCCACTTTACCTAGACTTTTTGAGACTAAAATGAGTTATAAATGTAAAGTATCTTGTACAGCAACTGGAACGCCATAAGGGCTCTATGGCTGTCAGTTCTTTCCCTTCTCTGTATCAGTGAGGAAAAAGGGACATGTGGAAGTTAAGGTTCGTGTGTCTGATCAGTCAGGAGGCAGATTCTCTGGAAAAGTCACTGTCTCTCTCTGAGTCTCAGGGTGTTGTGTTCTTTGTCTCAAGAAGGACTGATCAAGGGATCATTTAGTTTCCTCTAGGTGCAACAAGTATTCCATGGGTCTTTGAATACAGACTAGATCTGCCTATAGCCTCAGGATTCAGCCCTCCCAGCTAATACTATTCCCTTGACAAGCAACATAAAGACGATGGAAAGAAGTTAGTGAAACTAGAGATCAAAGAAAAATAATGAGACAGGCTTCAAAGTGAACAGAGAAAGAGGAGGAGGAAAGACAGGCAAATGGAAAAGAAATGGAAGCTGATGGCAGAGAGCAAATAAGGCTGAGAGCTGTGATGCTGTTGGCACTGTCAGCCGAGAACCCGGCTCATCAGAATCCATAGAGATGATACAGGGTGGAAAGAAACCTGTAGGGGCCGGGGCTGCTTTGAGCAGGGCTTAGATCTTCCAAGGCAGAAACTGCCTAAAGCAACATAGCTTAATTTCTGAACTTCCAGATCACCAACTGAGTTTGGCTTACAAATGGTAATGCATAAAGTTCTTTAAATTTAAACTTTGTTTCAAGAAAAAGAAAATTCTAATTTTTCACTGGTTTTCTTCCTAAAATACTTGATTCATAGTTTCCTTTAGAAGGAGTCACTGAGAGAAGAGAGTGGGCTGTAGACGTTATAGAGGGAAAGAGGGATCCTCAAAAAGAAAAGGGGTAGCCAAGCTTTTCGTGCTCCTCAAATGGGTCAGACACTAGTAGGTGCTCTTGCAAATTCAACTCTCCTTCACAAGCCAGAGACACAACCCAGGTGGAGCAGCACACAAAAGGAAAATATTATTGAGCTCATGTGGGGGAAGCATGTTAAATTTGAACTGCATGTGTGTCTTCAGTATAGGGCTAGGAGGCAAGTAGCACATAAGGAGCCTTGCTGTGCAAAACTTCGTTCAAGGATCAAAGGCATAAGGATCCCCAGGAAACTTATTAGATAGTCAGAATCTCAGGTGATTTCCCAGAACTACTGAATCAGAATCCCAAGTCATTTGTATGCACCCTAAAATTTGAGAATCCTTGAATTAGAAAATGAGAAGATACTGCCAATTATCCCCACCGCAATTATACCAGGCCATTTACCTTCAGCACTCTGTTTTTAATTCCTTAATAGTGATGGAAAGGACTACTAAACTAGTCATTTTCCATGCAGCGTGGCTGCATGTAAAAGAAGACTTGGGCTGGAAGCTTCGCTTTGTCGCCAGTATGATGACATGGGGAAGGTTACTTATGTTTTCTAAGTTTCCATTTATGCTTCTGCAAAATGAGGCCAATACATGTAATTCATAGTGTCATAGTGTCAAGAGATATTAAGTAAAAAGTATGAATCATGTTACACCTCTCCCCAGAAAACTTCAATGACTTGTTAAAGGCTATTAATGTACATTGTGTCCTTAAATGACATTCAGATCTCTTCACTCTAGCCCTATCCTACTTTCCTGTCTTCACTGTCCATTATATTTTTCCATGAACCCTATAATTCTGCCTTTTCCTCAAATTTAATGTTTGCTCTCGTTTTCCATCCCTATGTCCATGCTGTTCTTTCTGCCAGCAATGGCCCCCTCTCTCTAACTACCAGAATCCCACTCATCCAGGAAGACTCAGTCAGTTCAAATACATCTGCTTAAGAAAGTCGTCACCAGTAGCACTAACTGGACGTCATTTAACATTTCTCTGCTCAGATACAGTGATTTGACCCTTTCTCTACAAAGGTACTATTTCATGGACCTTTTTTTTTTTTTTGAGTGGGAGCTGGTTCTATATATATATATGAAATCACTTTAGGAATGCAAAATATTTGAGGAAAGAGGTTACTTGTTATTCATCATTCTACTTTCCTCAGTCACTAGAACAGTACTTTCACATAAAAGTTTTGAGGAAATTAGAAAGAAAAAAAAAGGAAAAGAAAATTTCTGAAAACACTGGCACATCTGGAGACACTTTTGCTCTTCTATAGAGAGAAATTCCATTAATTTATGGCTCTATTAATACATGCCAAATACTATCTGTGTGCTCCCTGACCTCCAAGTTGCACCTTCCTGCTCTCCTTTAGTTTAGGGTATTGGAGAGGCAAGGTCTCAGTCACTTCCCTATGGACTGAAATTATCTTGTTTGTTGTTCGTTTGAGGTTAGCTGAGGGCTCATTGCTTGTTAAAGCGTGGACATCCTCACAAAGGGCATGAGGGCTAGTATCTTACTGAAAACATTCAGTGAGAGAAATCTTTGCAGAGAAGACACTGAGCAGGAAATCAGTAGATCTGGATTCAAGTTTTAATTCTGGAAGCGTGTGACTCTGGGCAAGTCACTTAACATCTATGAGCCTTATGAAATGATTACTATGATCAAATAGACAACTAATAATGCTTGTCTTTTTGTAATTTGTAAAACTTAAGCACGTTAGTGCTGCCTGGTATCTAGTGGTTGCTAGTTTAATGCAACAGAATGGCAGTGGATTGTGCATAGACATTTCTTCTTCTCTGCCGCTAACCCACAGTCCAGTCTGTTGATGAACAGGCATGGAGGCCGCCCAGGGTGATTTCCAAACTCAGTAAATATAAGAGCACAGTATAGAAGAGTCTTCGCTCTACAATTTACCAAGTAGACCTTAACCACTTACATTACTAAGCCTCATTTTAGATATCTAAAAACTGTCTAATTTATTGGGTTCTTGTAGCATTTAAATGAGGAAATTATGTGATTAATTGTGTCTGGCACAAAGTGGTTGTGCTCAGTAGATAGTAGTGGACTATTATTAAGTACAGGTAATTGCCCAAGTCAAGTGAGTCAAGGTAACACTGACAGTTGCTTTCAGAGTACTTTCATATCCACCTCCATCCCTTCAGAATCCTTGGTCCACCCATTAAAGAAGACCTTACTGACAATCATATACTGGGAGCTGTAGACCTACAAGTTCCCTGCAGCTGCTCATGACTCCACATTTGGTCCATTAATAGAGACAGGCAATGGCCTATTGAAAGTCTTCATCTTAAAATTATGTAATATGGCCTCTTAAGATCTAAGAATCCTAGACTTTGAATGGAAATGATTGGTGTGTGAGAATCCCAGTTCCTTAAGAATATACTTTGCTTCCATAAATCTGAGTTTCCCAACCTTAGCAATCTGAGACATGACTTAGAAACACTAGGAAACTCTTTCTCCTTCCCTGACCTCCACCTTCTAATTGAGAGCTCCTGCCATTAATTTCTACCGTCTTATCCACACATCCACTATATCCATCTTATTCCCTACTTTCTCTTTCCTTTTTCTCTTTTGTAATTTAATCACTATTCGATCTATTCATTAAATGGATATTTTTGTGCCTACCATGTATGAATCATGCAGCTGAATATACTCCAAACACAGTAGGTAACCGTACAAGGTATCAAAAATGTTGAGGTTGTAATATGATCCAGGTTCATAAAGAACATCAATCTAGTTAGGATTCCAGAGACATTCATACATAAAATTTTAAAAAAAACAGCAAAATTATGCAGTCATACAGCACACAGGCACGTATGGGCCAGATGTCCACTTTTCTTTAGCAAATTCATCACTGCTCCAAACTCATGTCACTAGTACTAGCACATGAATTGAGTACTAAAACACGGAGACACCACTATACAGTTTGTTATTTGCGCTGGATAACAGATACACTACATACTGGTAAACATGCTAGAGTCTCTCCTGAGAGTTGCAGAAGGAGGGCAGGGGGCAGGTCGTAAGCAGGGCCTGGCTGTATCATCGTCAGCTGTCTGGCAGAAGTAAGGCAGAATATTAGAGAATAGCAAACACTGTTATCCCTAGCCATGAGGCTGGGTTGGATAAGTTAAAGGAAAATCTGTCTTCTCAAACCCTTGAAGAAGTAGGCTGTGTTGATGGTAATAGTTTGGTAGACTGCCCTCAGCAGGTGGTGCTTAGTAAGTGTTTGTTGAATGAATAAGTGAATGCAGTCTTCATTATCAGTGGGATTTTGCTGCCTCCCATTGTCTTGGACACTGAAGGAACCTGAGCAAGTAGCTCTCCAAGAAGACTCAAATTGTTCCATTTCCAATTATGACTTCGTGTTATAAACCACAGAATCATGTATAAGCCGTGTGGGGCTGACAGCCTAATTCCAATCCTGAAAGGCTCAGGGAAACATTATGTCTACTCAGGAGACTCACAATCTGAAATGAGGCTCACAGGCATTGTTAGCCATAAAATGCCAAGAAAAGGCGAAGATTTCCCTCAGGCAGCAGGCTCCATAGTTCCTTTCCTCCAGACATGCCTTCTTTTGTTTTCAGAGCTTGGACTGTCTATCCAAGCAGAGCAAGATGTCTGGGAAGCCCTCACTAAGGATGCAATCTCTAAATTTCAAAGAAAGCAGGAAGCTGCTTTGGGGAAAAGAACAAGAGGATCTACTCCAGGCAGAGAGGTGCAGCCTGGAGGTTTCCCACATTATATCTTATTTTAAGTATATACTCTGTTGTCATCCTGAGAACACATCAGTATATATCAATAGGATTATATCCTTCAAGCCCTAAGACAGTTTATTTATTTTTATATTTACTTAATAAACATCTATAGATCTTTTACTAGTTACCAAGCACCTACCTATTTACTGTACGTACATATATGGCCTCATTTAATCTTCAAAACACCCCTGAGAGATAGATAGCACTACTGTCACCACAGATGTATTATAGTTCAGATCAGGAAAATGGGCTGAGAGAATAAGGTCAGAACTCAGATACTGCAGAGCTAGACTTCGGATGTGGATGTGTCATGTTAAATCCCACATTCCCTTGTTTGGAAACAGTGGTGACTACTTCACTGCCTCAGTGCCACCCTTCTGTACATTTATCCTGAAAACAAAGAAAATTTAAAGGTTTTCCTTCCTACATATTCAGTCCATCAATGAGATGAGCCTTAAAGAAGATAGGAAAGGTACGCAGAGGTAAATAAAATCTGAGAGTACAGGCTGTTGCAGAACCAATTAATATTGTTTACATTTTTTGATTGCTAACCAATAATTATAGCTTTAATATCTTTTAAGTCTTCTTCCAGAATCTTACTAACTAATAGTGTTGAGAGGGCATATATTTTATCTCTGATTTTAGTGGGAATCTCTCTAGAGTTTCATCATACCTTGACTGCATCATTTCATAGTCTGGGACACCAATACACTGACAGATATCTCTATATCCAGCCTAGACATCTCCTCTGAAACCCAGATTTGTATAACCAACTGATCACACAACATCCCCACGTGAAGCCTAACAACCATAACAAAGCTAATGGTTCCAAAATGGAGTTGCAGATATTTTCCCTAAACAAACTCCACCCCTAGCCTTCCCCATCTCAAGAAATAGCAATTCCATCCTTCTAGTTGAGAATCTTCTTTGACTCCTCTTTTCCTACCCCCAACTCCATCTTTCAGAAATTTCCATTGGTCTTACTTTCAGCACATAACCATAAGCTAATGGCTTCTCAGCATCACCATTGCTGCCAGCCTGGTCCAAGTCCCTATCACAGATTGGATGGTTGCAAAAGCTCCTTCTAGTTTCCCCTGTTTTTGCCCATGTCCCCTTTAGCCTAATCTTAACACAGTGGTTGGGAGTGATCCTATCTCAGCATCCCCCAATGGCCCATTTAACTGAACGTAGGAGTTGAAACCATTCCAGTGGCCTACAAGTCTGTCCATGATCTGACCCCCTACCACCATCTCCCTGCCTCCCAGATTGCCTCTCTGACCTCACTTCATACTGCTCCCACTCCAGGCTGCTCAGCTCCATCCATCACATATCACATTCCCTCTGTCTCAGATAAGTTTTCCCCAGATGCTCACATGGCCCACTCCCTCACCTTCTTCAAGTTCTTACTCTAATGCCAATTTGCAATCTAAAATTGCTGTGCTTCCCATTTCAGATGTTCCTTATTCCCTTTTCATGTTTTACTTTCCCTCTTAGCACTTATAAATATCAGCATGCTAGATAAGTTACTTATTTGTCTTTTATATTAAATATCAGTTCATTCCAATTCAGGATCCAGGAGGGCAGAGTTTTTGTCTACTTTTTTCACCAGTGTATCCTCAGTGGCTTTAAAAGTACCTGGTACATAGTAGACGCTCAATAAATATTTTTTAATGAAACACATAGTTAAAGAATGGTATTTGTTATTGGCTTAAGGTAGGTATTTTTTATTGTTGATAAGGAGTTTCCTGACATCCTCTTTTTTTTTTTGTTTTGGATATTAATTTTTATCAATACCATCTCTTCACTGATTGATACTATCACATACTTCATTCTATCAACTATTAATATGAAGAATTTACTTATAAATTCCCTGCTACTAAATCATCTTGCATTTTTGAGATAAATGCTACTGGCAGTAGATGATATGCAGACATGCTTTCAAATTCAATGTGCTAGTTTGTATTTAAGTCCATTTTAAAAGTTTTTTTTTCTTTGCATGTGTTATGTTTGTCAGAGTTGTGAATAAGCATATGCTGTCTTTATAAAATGATTTGGATATCTTGTCATATTTTTCTAAACTTTCATACAGTTTATGTAATGAAGGTATATTACAAAAGAATCATTTGTTTCCTCAAAGTTTTAAACCATCTAAACCTTTTTTGGAGGTAATTCTTTGATGACTCATCCATTTAGTCCTTGGTTGTTGATCTATTCAAGTTTCTACTTGTTTTTAAGACAATTTTATAAAACACTTTTCTCAGGCAAAATTCATCCATTTCACTAAAATTCCAATTTATTGTCATGGAGCTTTATATAGTGTGTTTTTCAAATTGTAAATGCTTCTATTTATTATTATAAGTCCTTTTCATTTCAGCTCTTGCACATTTGGTTTTCTCTTTTTTCTCTCTTTCAAAAGAGAATTTCAAAGGTTTGATTTTATATTTCTTTTCAAAGAAATAGCTCTTGGATTCAATCCTATTCTGTTACACAATGCCTTAATTTAGGCTAATATTTGTATTATTTCCTTCATATTTTTCTTTAAGAAATACACACCCATGCGCATTTTAATTTGCTACCTAATTTTACTTGTCGTTCTTCCTCATCTTATTTTCTTCAGCCCTCTCCCTTGTCTTACAAATCAGCCTCATTTTAAGGGACATCATCACAGATTTTCCCTTCAAGCTTTCTACTCCTGTTTCAGAGAGGTCTTGTCTTACTATATCTCACAGAGTTTTTCAAAAGTTTTCCAAACATTTGGGGGATTTCCATAATAAGGCATTTACAGAGGCCCACTCTTCCTCTGAGTCTTTGGGTCAATTGCCTTTCCCTATTTTTGTAAATATAGGGGATTTTGCCAATTTGTTGCTTGTCTGGGTTTTTGTTGTTGTTGCTTGTTTCTCCTGCATAATAGCCTCCTGTTTGCCTGTGGGCAGGATGCATGGTGGTGCTTGGCTTCATTCACAGCCCTTATGTACTAATGGAATCTTTTCCTCATATGTTATCAGGGACACAGATCCAATCACAATTGCTTGTCCTGGCCCGCTTTATTCTCATGATCTTCTGCTGGACTAGATGTGATTATGTCTACATTCTTCTGTACTCATAACTCAGAATATATTTAAAACTAAACCTGTAGTTTCAACTTGTGTTACCAGGAGTGTTCTGCCAGCCTCGACTCCCATCAACAGCACTTTCCTAGTGCCTAGGGGCCAACATCTCTTGGAATCATTTATTCATTCATGCAACAGACATTTACTGAATATCTTATGTGTGTAAAGTAGTGCTCCCAGCATCTGTCTCTCCTTATTTTCTGAGAAGCTATTTTCTGAGTCTTGCTAGTCTAAAAAGAATGCTCAAAAGATGTGAAAAGAAGGGGAAATATTTGCATTTCCTCAAAATATTACCTATTTGGAAGAGGGGCAGTGACAGTTCAGCCTGCCACGGCAAATATACCATAGGTTGGGTGGCTTAAACAACAAACAGTTATTTCTCATAGTACTGGAGACTGGGAAGTCCATGACCAAGGTGCGGACAGATCCCTTTCTGGTGAAGGTCCTCTTTCTTGGTTTGCAGATGGTTGTCTTCTCATTGTCTCCTCATGTAGCAGAGGACAAATTCTTATGTCTTAAGTGTTCCTCCTATAGGGTGTGAATCCCATTCATGAGGGCTCCACTCTCAGGACCTAATTACAACCCAAAGCCTCCTTTCCTAATACCATTTTAGGGGTTAGAATTTCAATATATGAATTTGGGGGGGACACAAACATGTGGTCCATAACAGATGGAGATGTCATTTTCTGGTTGATAAAGACCTGGGTCTCTGATCCAGAATGAAACAGAAATCAAAGGAAGAAGAATGTTCCTACCTCTTTGAGGCCAGTGGCACTGCTGTGTTTTGTGAGGTGGCACGTGATTCGGACACCAGTTATTGTTATCATTCCATCTTCATCCGTCTCAGAAGTGGTGGAAGTTAGAACTCTGCCTATGCTGTTGCCATAACATGTCTTAAAGACTATATTTCTCCAGTGCCTTTGTTTTTTCAAGGGAATAGTCAAATACATTTTTAAACTGGAAGCCATCCCCGCTTTTCTGAGTGTCCCCACTTCAGGAGTCTGGCGTGTCCCTAAGCAAAAACAGATCCCTCGGCCATATTCGAGCTGTTGGGGCACTAAAGAGGGCACCCATGCACCAGTGAACTATGAAATAGTTAAATGGATCGACTGTAAGATTGGCCTCCTCAGAGCAGAATCGAGTTTCAACCCATAAAACCAACATTTCTGTTGAGCTTCAGCCGGGAGCCCGCTGATGCCCATCTGGGTAACAGGCGCAGCGTGTGCTCCCAGGAACAGCTGCCTCTCTTTTCCTCCTTTGGCAGCCAGGATGTTGCAGCTAAAAGGATCTGCTATTTCCCTTCTAGCTGCTACAAAGGAGGAAGCAGTGCAAGGCATATAATTCTTCTCTGGCCCACGCAGTGTTGTCTGGCAAGGACATGCAGGGAAGAGATGGACATTTACCAGTTACAGCTGCCACCTGTGCAGAGATTCTGCTCTGGCGTGGGCAGCTTGGGTGGAAGAGAAGCATTTAGAGTCGGTCATGCCTTAAGAGTGAGAAGGAATGAGCTTTGGAGTCAGACATGCCATTGCAGCAAGTTGCTCTTCTCTCGTAGGTGGTTTTCTCATGTAAAGAATGAAGATCACAATAGCCATTGCACAGGGACATAGAGAGCTCTAAATAAGATAGTATATATTAAATTCCTGGCATACAAAATAGGCCCCCAAAAGAGTAATTCTGCTCAGGGGCAGGACCAGAGTAAAGTGAGTGAGGTGTTCCCCGTGTGCATAAAGTTGAAGGGAGCCCCAAAACTCAATAACCAAGAGAAATACTATTCTAAAGCAATATTTTTTAAATTATTGCAAAAAATCTGTAATGGACAAATTATCTAAATTTTAAGGAAGAACAGATTCCGACCCTCCACTTTACAATCCTCTCTTACTTGCCTCATCCTCATCTTGGCCCTGTTTCCAGTACAGCTTTATTTATAAAATCAAGAGCCAGCCAGTGGGCTGTAGTTTGTTGATGTGATTCTTTTTAAATATTGCATTAAAATATTATTTATATTGACTACTGAGTTTTGGGCAGCCACCTTAAATTTTGTGTCAGTGGTGAATTCCTCACTCAACTCACCTTACTCCAGGCTCTGATTCTCCGAAGTGCCATTTTTCTTTCTTCCTTTTTCTCTTTCTTTCTTTCTTTCTTTCTTTCTTTCTTTCTTTCTTTCTTTCTTTCTTTCTTTCTTTTTCTCTTTCTTTTTCTTTCTTTTTTATAGGAGTATAGTTGCTTTACAATGTGTTAGTTTCTGCTGTACAGCAAAGTGAATCAGCTATACATATATGTATCTTAATAACTTCTGACTTGCCATTTTCAATCTCAGTGAGAAAATCCACATGCTTTCTCTCCTCTGTTCCCCTATCCCCTCCTATCAAGTTCTCTACTTGATTTCTTACCAGTGTGCCCTTAGCTATATAATGTGGCCACATTTATCACACATTGTTACAAACAAATATTCTTAGAAAATACCACATATTATTACAAAAATAACCACATTTAGAAGAATGCCCCAGACCTTCCTGAACTGGCTTGAACAACAAGAGTTACTGGCTTTTCGAGAGGTTCCTTACAAAATATTTCCACAATGTCTAGGGAGTTTTTAAATACAGTCCAAACATACTCTAGGTGGCAACATTTTGTAAGTGCCAAGTAAGGTCATTTTCCCTCTGACAAGCTACAGTGGGGCGGAGGGAGCCTTACCGTGGGCTCCAGGGGAGATACAGAGATGTGTGAAGTACAGTTACCTTCAGGTACCTCCAGGGCTGGGAATGAGAAATGGGTATAAAATGATAATAATCCTTTATTTGGTGGGTATTACATGTTAAAGTCTGTATTATCTGTAGTATCTCATTTAATCCTCATAAAACATTTAATGATGTAGGTATTATCACTCCTATTTTGCTGATAAGGAAACTGAGGCACAGAGCAACTTGTACAATCAACTAGTAACTAGGATCTCTAGTGTCTTTTCTGCTTTACCACAATGAATTGTATACAATGCTTTACATCTTAGAAGGGATTTTTATATATAGTTTCCACCTTGGTCCCTTCCCTACCCTTGTGAAGTACGCAAATGGTATTTCTATACACCACAAGAGGAGACTGAGGTCCACAGCAAGCAAGTGACCAAAAAATATTTCTGATTCCAGTGCTCTATTCTTGACAATTTGCTGTTTCACATCTAGGAAGTCTTCATCAAAGCTGCCTAGCATCATAAATGAGTTTATTTAAACTCTATCTATTGTCGAGACTCATTGGGCAAACATGTTCAGTCCTCAATGTCAAGCTTAAATGTTGCCTTCTGTGCTGGACTAGACTCCTCCATTAGCCTTGCAGAGCCCCTCCCCCTTCTCCACTCTCCTCTATCTTGCACATCACCCTGAAGGCCAGGGTGGACTACACCAAGGGGTGCCTCTGGCTTTCTACTGGATTCAGCTCAGTGGGGGTCCCCCATAAGGAAGCAGAGGGAGAGGGAAGAGTGAGGTTGGGGCTCCCTGACTCCCTCCCTGTGAGGTCACTGCAAGCCAGTTGTCCCCACCACCAAAGGTCAAGGTTCTTTTCAAGGTGGCCATCCCTACCAGACTCTCTACCATCTTGCAGACCCAAGGGAGGGACCAGTTTCACTGCCACTCACCAGGTTATCACACTGTCTCTTGTGTTTTCCTACACTCCTCCAACATCTTTATAAATAGTCCCTACTTAAACCTTAATGTAAATGTGCTCTTTTGTTTGGGCACATTTAAGTTAGTGGGAAGTATGTATAAAAATCCCTTTTAAGATGTAAAACGCTGTATACAATTCATTGCTTGGGCTCTGACTGATCCAGCTCCCCTGTGAACTTGGATAAAGACTGTTAGAGTTGATTTCATAGACCTGAGTTCCTATCCCAACACGCCAGCTGTATGCTCTGCTTCTCTGAGGCTCAGAGCCTGATCTCTGAAACACCAGCACCTCTGGGAGAGCCCCCTGGAAGTTACTCATTCCTCGTCATACACTCAAGACATCCTTGTTTAGCCTCCACTATGTGCAGCAAACAGGTTGTACATAAAGAAAGAAAAAAGTCTATCATACCTTCCTTCAGAAAATTTGCCTTCCAATTGGGACATGGAGATAACAGAGGTATACAGAGGTCTCAAAGGGAACCCACAGTGTCTGGCCCAGAGTGGGGATGGTGAGCACTTAGAGAAAGCGTCAAGAAGTGGTAGTAACTGATATAACAAGACCTGGAGGCTGAGAAAGGTGTCTCAAGGACCTCTCAAATTCAGTGAGCCCAGATCCCTAAACTGTGACCTATTCTCTAAGCTCCCTGTCTCAGTGACAGTACCACCCACCTGTGCAGGCTGGAAACCTCGGAGTGGTCCTCAGGACCCCCTTTTACTCACTCCCCTCATGAAATCAATCACTAATCTTCATGATGACCTCCTAAAATATCCCTAGGATCAGTCTAGCTCTCTCAGTCTCACCCATGATGACAAACAAACCGCAGCCATTGTTCCCTTGAATTCCAGTGGCTCTCTCCACATCCACCTGCCACCACCCCCACCACCCTTTCCCCACCCATTCATCCTCTGTAGGGTGCCAGAGTTCTTTGTAAGATGAAAATCTGATCAGGTTGGCCTCCAATGGCTTTCCTTTGATTTCAGATCAAAGACAGAGCTCATGAACAAGGCCCACCATGGCCGACTGGCCGATGTGGTCTGGTTCCTGCCTCCCAGCCTCATCCCAAGACATACTAACCTGCTCTCCCCTCCTCCTCCTTCCTCTCTGTATCCCACTACTCACCTTTCAGACTCCCACTGACTGCTCAGCCCCCACTCCTCTTCCAAAACAGGAGTTGGTTTCTTCTGCTTGTAAAGCTCTTACCTCCCCTTCTCTTCACTACTTACTTCTCATCCTTCAAACAACAAGAGCCAATTCCTTGGGGAACCCTTGTTTGACCTTTGACCTCATTGCCTCCCCCCTGTGCTGCGGACTCCCATAGCATAGAGTGTCTCTTTTTATGGCACAGGTTTACCTGTGTCTGTATTCTAACGGACTAATCATTATTCATTAAACTTTAATTATTTATTAAGCATTGATTATGTGTCCTCAAGACTGAACTGTTAGAAGCATGAGGCAGGGACCATGTCTTATTCTGTTCATCAGTGTATCTTCAGCTCACATCATAGTCACTGGCATGAGCTGTGTGCTCAAAAGTATTTGTTAAAGATGGGAATAAAATGCCAGGAAGAAAAAATATGGCAATGACTCCTCCAGATAAATAAAAAGCCTTCCTTAAGCATCAAAATGCTTCATTTTTTTAAACATTTCTTAAAATACTACATTTTTCTCTGTCTTTTTAAAGTACACAAAATAAATCAATATTTTCGAAGACTCTGAGTCTTTGTTAGGAACCTTAGTTATTGGCCTCTCTTCTAACTCTGGCTGGCTTTTGACTTCTGTGCTTTTTAGATTCCTCAGCCTGCATGTCACAGATTTCCACTCTCTGCCTTGAGAGCTGGCATGTCCTTTCTGGCTACTGTCAGTGTGCTTCTAACAGCCTCTTTCATGCTTTCTAATTTGTTGCTTTGTATCTCCTGCAGACTGAGAAACTAGATAACCAAGCTGGTTGGATTGAGTGTGAAGTCAGATTGGCACGTTCCAAATGAGCCCCAGAGGGTTCTTCTAAACTCAAGCAATGACCTCCAGTACCCCCTGCATGCCTAAGATCAGCCAGCCTCATCCCATTCCTGCACATTGCTTTGCTTCTTTTTTTGCTTTGCTTCTTTTTTTGCTTTGCTTCTTTTTCTCCTCCTTCATATCTTTTGTTTGTCAAGATTGACCTTCTATGGACTTGCCAGCTAATAGGAATTTTCCTTTCCCTACTGAGTGGCAAATTTACCAAGATGGTAGACCTGATCTTCAGGGTTTCAATGCTCTTGTTGGTTTTTACTGTTTTTAGGTACTCAGGAAGGTATACAAGAGTCTACCTTTCCCCTAGTCTCATGTAGAAGCTCAGAACTGGAGGAAATTTCCTTGGATAAATGGGATTTTCCTCTTAAGAGACTGATACCAAAGACATCAAGCTGTTGTTTGAAGCATGTGGCACTTTTAGCAATCAAATCAAGCCTGGGTATAGGTGATGGTATCCTTGTTCCCTGCTTAGTCACAAAGATCCTCCCTTTTTCTCTACCCAATTAGAATTGTATTAATTACTTTCACCCTGGGTTAAATGGAAGCAGTAGGGAATAAAACTACTTATTATGAACCTGGGAAGAGTTTTGCTGGCTGTGGAAGGACACCAAAGCATAGAAAGATTGGTGTAGAGAATTTCACAAGTACAGAGCAACTGAAAAGGCAGTAGCTCTCATTTCTACCTTGAATTTGAGCACTTGGCTCTTTCAAGTTGATTGCATACTTTAAGAATGCGTTTGGAAAAACAGGGAAGATGGAGAAAACAAAATTTAGAATGAAGGCATTATTATGAGCCAAGAATTAGGCTCTGATTTGGAGCACAGCTCCTTGAAAGATTTTGGAGACTTAGTCTAACATTTGGCTTTGTGCAGCCAGCTAGAGCAGCCTTTGCAATACCAGGCAATTACCCCCACCTTCATGCACATGTGATGTTAAGGGCAGGTTAGCACCAAAGGTGAACAAAAAATGACAGCACTGTCTTCCCTGAAAAAACAGTTATTATCACAATTTTCTACATGCTAGTAAAAGGCCAAAGACTCACCACCTGTTCAGGACTGGAAAACATTCTGATGGGAAATGAAAAGGACAGCAAGAATCCAGGTGGCTAAGCTCTCATCAAAGGGATCAGAATTGGACATACTTATATAAAGGTAGGCCCATGTCCTCTTACATCTGTGGAATAACTGGAAACCATACAGTGACTCTAAGTACAGTTCATTGTAGGTAATTTTCTACCCAGGTTCATTTTAAAGCTGCTTTCCACCCAAAATGCTTATTTAGCTCTGTCTTAGAATGGGCTTAAAAATCAGGCTATTCTAAGAAGCTATCTTTGTAACAGGCAAAAGAAGGCAGTAGCAGGAGTAAGAACAACAAACAGGTGAGCACTGAGATGTAGAGGAAAGCACCCCAGATACAGAGCAAGAGATCTGAATGCTAGTTTCATTATATCATTCATGAACTAGTTCTGTGGCCTTGAGCAGGGTCCAGAATTTCTTCAGCTTTAAGTGACAGAGTTTGGCAATGTTACTTCTAAAGTTCATTCCAGCTTATTACAAAAATCTATGATTTTTAGGAATTTTCAGAACCTGAAATCTTATGCTTATCATGGTGTTGGATGTTAGGAAGGAGAGTGAAGAATGAAAGAAATCCTGGTCTTATAGTAGAAAGAGCATTAGACTTGAAATAAGAAGTAATAATTGACTTCCCTAAGGCTCAATTTGCATTTCTGAAAAATGGGTATAACAATAGTGTACTTTACGGGTTGTTGAATGGATTAAATGAATGTGTACCCAAACTATTTCTATAAATCTTCTTCTAATGAGTCATGCTCTGTTCCTTAAAGGACCTTACAGTATATTGGGTGGGTGGGAGGGGCCAAGACTGACATGGTTTTTAAGCTTTAGTTACAAGTGAGTCACTTGGAGAGCTTGTTAAAAATACAGATTCTGGGGTGGAACCCAAGATGCTCTACCTCTAACGCTCTCCCAGACCAGATTGTGAGTAGGAAGACTATAGAATAAACATGTTTAAACCAAGACATTATATGATAAGGTATGTGCATTATACATACCATGAGTGAAAGTCTTTATTCCTTTTCCACATATGTAAATCCTATCCGCCCTTCAAGACCAGTTCAAGCACTATGGTTCATAAATGCAGTTCAGACTACTGCAGCCCTTTGCAAACACTTTCTTCTTGACATTTGTTAAGTCTACTGTTGGCAACTGCTCTGATAATCCTAAAAATGTAAGTCTGCTGGCCAACTGCACCAGAATCATAAAAGGAGCCTTTAAAAATGCGTATGCCTGGGATCTACTCTTTGAGACTCTGGGGCATTAGGTCAGGGAGGTAAGAGGAGATAAGGGCAGAGGCAGGACTCTGGATTTAAATAAATTTACTAGGTGACTATAAATGCAATGATATTGCATTGGTTTGGACCTAAGCACTCAAGAGGTGGTTCTCAGCCCTGGCTGCATGTTAGAATCAGTTGCAGAATTTAAGAAGTATAGATGCTTGGGCCCTAGGCCAGCTAATTAAGTGAAGTCAATTAGAGAACCCTAAGTATCAATAGTTCTAATGGGAGCCAAGTTTGAGAACCACAACATGGTACTCAAGTATACTGGTGAGGGCAGGGGACCATATTGGCTTGGTTTAGCACTATATCTCCAGTGTCTAACACACAGCCTGGCATTCAACAAATATTTTTTGAACACAAAAATGACTCATAATAAATAGAAGAATAATAAATGAACTAAAATAATAAAAAGTCAGGCTGCCAGTTATCTCCTTAAACTCTTGCCTGTCGCCCAGCAAGACCATGAGCACTAGAGCCTTAGGCTGAAGTTAAGCACTGGAGCAGATTGCCTGAGTTGAAATCCTCAGCACCCATGTGACCTTAGGCAAGCCCTACAGCCTCTCCAGCCTTTGATGTCCTCCTCTGTGGAACAGGGGTGACAACAATCTTACCTACACTTTCTTAGAGTTTTGCCAGAATTAAATGAGTTAGGTATGGAAAGCATGTAGAAAAGTGCCTGGCACATAGTAACCACGTAAAAATTGAGAGCTATTTTTATATTTCATCACTGAGCACATAGGGGGTTTTGCACTGCAAATGCATAGATCATTTAACACTCTCCTGTCGTTCAACCAACAGATATTTCTTAAACACCATTTCTATTGTAGGCACAAAAGATTTGTTACTGTGGATATAGCAGCAAAAGGAGGAAAACAGTACTGCTCTAATATTTAAAATACAGGAGCCAAGGTGTACACTGAACAAGTTATTTCAAAGTTGATGAGTAATAGAAAGTTATTTTGAGCATATTAACTATTACAAAGAGAAAAGACCCTAAAGACATAGAAAGAGGGTAGGAAAGTAACTACAACAATGTATGGCAGAGTCAGTTAATGATATTGATTTCAATGATATTGGAAGTCAGGGAAGTCTTCCTAGAGAAGGAATGCTCAAGCTGATTTGGCTGAGCAAAGGGAGGAGAGAGGTTGGAGAGCACTCTAAGGAAAAGAAAGAGCCTTCTGAACTATGGAAAAGCACTGCATGATTTAGGCACTGTAAGAAGGCAGGTGTGGCTGAGTCTGATCATAATCAGGGAGGGCTTTTGGATATATGGGAGCTTACCTTGGGTTTGGAATGATGGGTACCATTAGGAAGGTGATGAAGAAAACAGAGGGAGTGGAATTCTCTGGCAGTCCAGCGGTTAGGACTCTGCAGTTCCACTGCTGGGGGCATGAGTTCCCTCCCTGGTGGGGAAACCATGCTGTGTGGCATGGCTGGAAAAAAAAAAAGAAAGAAAACAGAGAGAGTGAAGACAGGAAGGTGAGGAGGAACATGGCATTCATTCACTCATTCAGCTTCTACAACGTGCTCCATATTAAAGATAAGCAGTGAGTGAAAATGGGAAATATCCCTGCCTTCACAGGATGTACATTCTAGTTCAAAAGGCAGACAATAAGCAAATAAACCAAGTAACTAAATGAGACAATGAGAGATCATTATAAGAGCCACAAAGGAATTAAGCAAGATGACGTGATTGGGAATAACAAGAATGTTTGTGGGCAGAAAAGAGATATGTCTGATAGGATTAAAGAGGACCTATTGATCACCATGTCATGTGACTCTATGGGAATGGACATGCCAGATTATAGCCACTCTAAGAAGCCAGGCAGAGTAGCATAGACATATATGCACTACCAACTGTGAAGTGGATAGCTAGTGGGAAGTTGCTGTATGGCGGAGGGAGATCAACTCAATGATGGGTGATGCCTTAGAGGGCAAGTACAGGGAGGGGGCGAGGGAGTCGCAGGAGGGAGGGGATATGGGGATGTATGTATAAATACAGCTGATTCACTTTCTTGTACCTCAAAGGCTGGTTCAAGAGTATAAAGCAATTATATTCCAATAAAGAGCTTAAAAAAAAAAAAAAAGAAGCCAGGCAAATGACTATGACATCTTTAGGAAACTAAGGCTGCTCACTTTATGGCTGTCTGTACTGCCTGCCCTCTTTCTCCTCAGAATTCTTTCCCCTTTTCTACTAACATTCCTTGTTAACATCTCCCATATTTCCTTCTATTCCAAAAATAAACAGGAGATGGAAAGGAACATCCTATAAATATCAATAGTATGTCCCAGACATAAAATCAGAAAGAAATAATTTTGAGGTATAACCTTTATTAGCTGTGGGACTTTGAAGCTTCAGTTTCATCTGTAAAATGTAATAATAATG
This sequence comes from Hippopotamus amphibius kiboko, assembly GCF_030028045.1. Classification (NCBI taxonomy): domain Eukaryota; kingdom Metazoa; phylum Chordata; class Mammalia; order Artiodactyla; family Hippopotamidae; genus Hippopotamus; species Hippopotamus amphibius. Next base: position 63,166,588 of record NC_080194.1, read on the forward strand.
CCTACATTAGTCAGAGATCTCCAGAAAAAAAGAACCAATAGGATATGTATATATGGTGTGTGTGTGTGATGTGTATATAATATATACAGAATATGCATACACACATCATATCTACATACCTATTATATATTATATAATATGTATATGATGTGAGTGTATTAGATATAGGATACATATACACACATGTATGTGTACACTTGCATGAAATATACATGTTATATCACATATTATTATCATATATAAATATATATTTTATATAGGAGATATATATATCTTTCCTATTTAGAGAGAGAGAAAGAGATTTATTTTAAGGAATTGACTCATGTGATTGGGGGCCAGCAAGTCTGAAATTTGCAAGGAAGAGTTGATGTTACAGTTAGAGTCTAAAGACAGTCTGGAACCAAAATTCCTTCTTCCTTGGGTAGCTCAGTCTTTTTTTCTTAGGGTCTTCAACTGATTAGATGATGTCTACCCACATTATGGAGGGCAATCTAATTTATTCAAACTCTACTCAATTAAATGTTAATCACATCTAAAAAAACCTTCACAGCAACATCTAGATGGGTGTTTGATACACATCTGGGCCATATAGCTTAGCCCAGTTGACATATAAAATTAACCATCACACTATCCTTTTACTAACACCAAGGATGTTATTTGGATCACATTAGTTCATGTACATCAATTGGGCAGGTTACTCTGTGTCTCTAAACCTCAGTTTTCTCACCTGAAAATGCAGGTAAGACTACCTGCCTCTTCGGGTTGTGGTGAGAATTAATGAGGCAGTTCAAATAGAAAACTAACACAGGGCCTGACACATAGTAAATTCCCAAATAATGTTTTCTTTTATTATTTTTATTATTATTATTATGCTGTTAGTAATAATTTTAAATCCTGTTTTTAATCAATGACTATTTTGAGTTAAAGTGCCATGAGAAACCTTATTTTAATATTTCCTGCCAGTTGCCTTTTATAATAACTAAAACTGCTTCCTTCAGTCTCACAAACTAGCCTGTTTGCTTAAAATGGAGGGTGATTTTTTGCTGGGTAAACTAACCTGCAAGCTTATATCTCACCAATCTATTCTCCAAAGCCCAAATTGATCTTTCTAAACTCTGACTCTGATTTATGCACTTATTCCACAAATGTTTACTGAGCACTTCCTTTGTGACAGACACTTGATAGATGTGGGCTGCAAACATGGAAAGAATGCAAAGATGCTGCACCCGGGAATTTATTCAACCGGTAAGATGAGATTGCAAACCACTATAGCTACTATTTATTGAAGACCTACTAAATGGCAAGCACTGTGCACTGATTATGGCATTTAATCTTAACTCTGATTTTGCGATGAGAGAATGAGCCCAAGCTACAGGTTAAAACTTGGTATTCAGAGAAGTTAAATGGCTTGCCCAAGGAAACACAGGAAATAAATGCTGGAAAGAAGGATAAACACTGGAAGGGGCATTTGAACCCTTTTCTGTCTGACTCAATTCCTGTGTGCTCTTCTGCCTTTCAATTACAAACACTGGGAATACAGTGAGATAATTGTTGAAGAAATGGTTGGTAGTACATTCAGTGAGGACACAGGAAAAGGCATCCCTAACTCTGCCTTGGTGAATTAGACAAAGCTCTGCAAAGGTCGTCCTAACCCTCCCTTTAAAATCACCATTGCCTTCAGGGGAAAAAATTCAGAATATTAGCATGGCACACAGGCACTTCCTGGTAGCTCTTGTTCACGCCATACTTGGCACTGAGCACTTATATTTTCTTTTTTTTTTTTTCACTTTTAAGAACTTTTATTGAGATACAATTGACATACAATAAACTGCATATATTTAAAGTGTACAATTTGATTTTTTTCTTATTAGTAATCTATATATGGCAATCCCAGTCTCCCAATTCATCACACCCCAATCCCTCGGACCCGCTCTCCCCACTTGGTGTCTATATGTTTGTTCTCTACATCTGTGTCTCTATTTCTGCCTTGCAAACCGGTTGATTTGTACCATTTTTCTATATTCTGCATGTATGTGTTAATATACGATATTTATTTTTCTCTTTCTGACTTACTTCACTCCGTATGACAGTCTTTAGGTCCATATATGTCTCTAAAAATGTCCCAATTTCGTTCCTTTTTATGACTGAGTAATATTTCATTATATATATGTACTATATCTTCTTTATCCATTCATCTGTTGATGGACATTTAGGTTGCTTCCATGACCTGGCTATTGTAAATAGTGCTGCAATGAACATTGGAGTGCATGTGTCTTTTTGAATTATGGCTTTCTCTGGGTATATGCCCAGCAGTGGGATTGCTGGGTCATATGGTAACTCTATTTTTAGTTTTTTAAGGAACCTCCATACTGTTCTCCATAGTGGCTGTATCAATTTACATTCCCACCAACAGTGCAAGATAGTTTCCTTTTCTCCACATGCTTGCCAGCATTTACTGTTTGTGGATTTTCTGAAGATGCCCATTCTAACTGGTGTGAGGTGATACCTCATTGTAGTTTTGATTTGCATTTCTCTAATAATTAGTGATGTTGAGCAGCTTTTCACATGCCTCTTGGCCATCCGTATATCATCTTTGGAGAAATGCTTATTTAGGTCTTCTGGCCATTTCTTGATTGGGTTGCTTGTTTTTTTGATATTAAGCTGCATGAACCATTTGTATATTGTGGAGATTAATCCTTTGTCTGTTGATTTGTTTGCAAATATTTTCTCACATTCTGAGAGTTGTCTTTTCGCCTTGCTTATAGTTTCCTTTGCTGTGCAGAAGGTTTTCAGTTTCATTAGGTCCCACGTATTTATTTTTGTTTTTATTTCCATTACTCTAGGAAGTGAGTCAAAAAAGATCTTGCTATGATTAATGTCAAAGAGTATTCTTCCTTTGTTTTCCTCTAGGAGTTTTATAGTGTCTGGCCTTAAATTTAAGTATTTAATCCATTTTGAGTTTATTTTTTGTGTGGTGTTAAAGAGTGTTCGAATTTCATTCTTTTACATGTAGCTGTCCAGTTTTCCCAACACCACTTATTGAAGAGGCTGCCTTTTCTCCATTGTATATAGTTGCCTCCTTTGTAGAAGATAAGGTGACCATATGTACATGGGTTTATCTCTGGGCTTTCTATCCTGTTCCATTGATCTATATTTCTGTGTTTGTGCCACTACCATATTGTCTTGACTACAGTAGCTTGGTAGTATACTCTGAAGTCAGGGAGCCTGATTCCTCCAGCTCCATTTTTTTCCCCTCAAGGTTGCTTTGGCTATTTGGGGTCTTTTGTGTCTCCATACAAATTTTAGGATTTTTTGTTCTAGTTCTGTTAAAAATGTCAGTGGTAATTTGATAGGGATTGCATTGAATCCGTAAATTGCTTTGGGTAGTTATAGTCATTTCACAATATTGATTCTTCCAATCCAAGAACATGGTATATCTCTCCATATGTCTGTGTTGTCTTTGATTTCTTTCATTAGTGTCATACTTTTCTGAGTACAGGTTTTTTACCTCCTTAGTTAGGTTTATTCCTAGGTATTTTATTCTTGTTGTTGCAATGGTGAATGGGATTGTTCCCTTAATTTTTCTTTCTGATCTTTCATTGTTAGTGTATACAAATGCAAGAGATTTCCATGTGTTAATTTTGTATCCTGCAACATTACCAAATTCATTGATTGGTTCAAGTAGTTTTCTGGTGGTATCTTTAGGATTTTCTATGTATAGCGTCATGTCATCTGCACACAATGACAGTTTTACTTCTTCTTTTCCTATTTGGAATCATTTTATTTCTTTTCCTTCCCTGATTGCTGTGATAAGGACTTCTAAAACTATGTTGAATAGTAGTGGCGAGAGTGGACATCCTTGTCTTGCTTCTGATCTTAGAGGGAATGCTTTCAGTTTTTCGCCATTGACAATGATATTTGCTGTAGGTTTGTCATATATGGCATTTATTATGTTGAGGTAGGTTCCCTCTATGCCCACCTTCTGGAGAGTTTTTATCATAAATCGGTGTTGAATTTTGTCAAAAGCTTTTTCTGCATCTATTGAGATGATCATGTGGTTTTTATCCTTCACTTTGCTAATATGGTGTATCACATTGATTGTTTTGTGTATATTGAAGAATCCTTGCATTCCAGGGATAAACCCCACTTGATCATGGTGTATGATCCTTTGAATGTGTTGTTGGATTCTGTTGGCTAGTTATTGTTGAGAATTTTTGCGTCTAAATTCATGAGTGATATTGGTCTGTAATTTTCTTTTTTGTAGTATCTTTGTCTGGTTTTGGTGTCAGGGTGATGGTGGCCTTGTAGCATGAGTTTGGGAGTGTTCCTTCCTCTGCAATTTTTTGAAAGAGCTTGAGAAGGATGGGTGTTAGCTCTTCTCTAAATGTTTGATAGAATTCACCTGTGAATCCATCTGGTCCTGGACTTTTGTTTGTTGGGAGATTTTAAATCACAGTTTCAATTTCATTACTTGTGATTGGTCCATTCATATTTTCTATGTCTTCCTGATTCAGTCTTGGAAGGTTACACCTTTCTAAGAATCTGTCCATTTCATCCAGGTTGTCCATTTGATTGGCATATAGTTGCTTGTAGTAGTCTCTTATGATGCTTTTTATTTCTGCAGTGTCTATTGTAACTTCTCCTGTTTCATTTCTAATTTTATTGATTTGAGTCCTCTCCCTCTTTTTCTTGATGAGTCTTGCTAGAGGTTTATCAATTTTATTTATCTTCTCAAAGAACCAGTTTCTGTTTTATTGATTTTTGCTATTGTTTTCTTTGTTTCTATTTCATTTATTTCTGCTCTGATCTTTATGATTTCTCTCCATCTACTCACTTTGGGTTTTGTTTGCTCTTCTTTCTCTAGTTTCTTTAGGTGTAAAGTTAGCTTGTTTATTTGGGACTTTTCTTGTTTCTTGAGGTAGGATTGTATTGCTATAAACTTCCCTCTTAGAAATGCTTTTGCTGCATCCCATAGGTTTTAGATTGTTGGCTTTTCATTGTCATTTGTCTCTAGGTGTTTTTTGATTTCCTCCTTGATTTCGTCAGTGATCTGTTGGTTCTTTAGTAACACATTGTGTAGCTTTCATGTGTTTGTGTTTTTTACAGTTTTTTTCCTGTAATTGATTTCTAATCTCATAGCGTTGTGGTCAGAAAAGATGCTTGATACAATTTCAATTTTCTTAAATTTACCAAGGCTTGATTTGTGACCCAAAATGTGATCTCTCCTGGAGAATGTTCCAAGTGCACTTGAGAAGAATGTGTAATCTGCTGTTTTTGGATGTAATGTCCTATTGATATCTATTAAATCCAGCAGGTTTATTGTGTCATTTAAAGCTTGTGTTTCCTTTATAATTTTCTGTCTGGATGATCTGTCATTGTAAGTGGGATGTTAAAGTTCCCCACTATGATTGTGTTACTGTTGATTTCCTCTTTCATAGTTGTTAGCATTTGCCTTCTGTATTGAGGTGCTCCTATATTGGGTGCATATATATTTACAATTGTTATCTCCTCTTCTTGGATTGATCCCTTGATTATTATGTAGTGTCCTTTCTTGTCTCTTGCAACATTTTTTATTTTAAAGTCTATTTTATCTGATAGGAGTATTGCTACTCCTGCTTTCTTTTATTTCCATTTGCATGGAATATCTTTTTCCATCCCCTCACTTTCAGTCTGTATGTGTCCCTAGATCTGAAGTGGGTCTCTGGTAGACAGCATATATATGGCTCTTATTTTTGTATCCATTCGGCCAGTCTGTGTCTTTTGGTTGGGGCATTCAGTCCATTTACATTCAAGGTAATTATCGATATGTCTGTTTCTATTACCATTTTCTTAATTGTTTTGCTTTTGTTTTTGTAAGTCCTTTTCTTCTCTTGTGTTTCCCACTTAGAGAAGTCCCTTTAGTATTTGTTGTGGGGCTGGTTTGGTGGTGCTGAATTCTCTTAGCTTTTGCTTGTTTGTAAATCTTTCGATTTCTCCATTGAATCTGACTGAGATCCTTGCTGGGTAGAGTATTCTTAGTTGTAGGTTCTTCCCTTTCATCACTTTAAATATATTGTGCCACTCCCTTCTGGCTTGCAGAGTTTCTGCTGAGAAATCAGCTGTTACCCTTATGGGAGTTCCCTGGTATGTTATTTGTCATTTTTCCCTTGTTGCTTTTAATAAATTTTCTCCGTCTTTAATTTTTGTCAGTTTGACTACTATATGTCTTGGTGTGTTTCTCCTTGGGTTTATCCTGCCCGGGACTCTCTGTGCTTCCTGGACTTGGGTAGCTACTTCCTTTCCCATGTTAGGGAAGTTTTCAACTATAATCTCTTCCGATATTTTCTTGGGTCCTTTCTCTCTCTCTTCTCCTTCTGGGATGCCTATAATGTGAGTGTTGGTGCATTTAATGTTGTCCCAGAGGTCTCTTAGGCTGTCTTCAGTTCTTTTCATTCTTTTCTCTTTATTCTTTTCCACATCAGTGATTTTCACCATTCTGTCTTCCAGGTCACTTATTCATTCTTCTGCCTCAGTTAATTGGCTATTGGTTCCTTCTAGTGTATTTTTCATTTCAGTTATTGTATTGCTTATCTCTGTTTGTTTGTTCTTTAACTCTTCTAGGTCTTTTTTAAACTTTTCTTGCATCTTTTTGATCTTTGCATCCAGTCTTTTTTTCAAAGTCCTGGATCATCTCCACTACCATTATTCTGTATTCTTTTTCTGGAAGTTTGCCTATCTCCACTTCATTTAGTTGTTTTTCTGGGGTTTTATCCTGTCATTTCATCTGGTACATAGTCCTCTGCCTTTTCATTTTCTCTATCTTTCTGTGGCTGTGGTTTTCAGTTCCAGAGAATGAAATATTGCTCATACTGCTTGATACTGCTTTATGCCCTGTTATGGAGGAAGCTATCTAAGAGGCTTATGGGCACTTCCTGATGGGAGGGACTGGTGGTGGGTAGGGCTGGGTGTTGCCTTGGTGGGAGGAGCTCAGTAAAACTTTAATCTGCTTGTCTGCCAATGGGTGGAGCTGCATTCCCACCCTGTTGGTTGTTTGGCTTGAGTCGACCCAGCACTGGAGCTTACAGGCTCTTTGGTAGGGCTAATGGTGGACTCCAGGAGGGCTCATGCCATGGAGTACTTCCCCTCCTGACAGTATCCCTGTCTCCATGGCAAGCCACAGCTGCCCCCCACCCCTGCAGGCAACCCTCCAACACTAACAGGTAGGTCTGATTCAGTCTCCTATGTGGTCACTGCTCCTTCCCCCTGGGTCCTGGTGCACACACTACTTTTGTGTGCCCTGCAAAAGTGGAGTCTCTGTTTCCCCCAGTCCTGTGGAGGTCCTGCAATCAAATCCCACTGGCCTTCAAAGTCTGATTCTCTGGGGATTCCTCCTCCTGTTTCCTGACCCCCAGGTTGGAAAGCCTGAGGTGGGGCTCAGAACCCTCACTCCAGTGGGTGAACTTCTGTGGTATAACTGTTCTCAAGTTTGTGAGTCGCCCACCAAGGGGTTATGGGATTTGATTTTATCGCGATTGTGCTCCTCCTACCATCTCACTGTGGCTTCTCCTTTGTCTCTGGATATGGGGTGTCTTTTTTGGTGGGTTCCAGTGTCTTTCTGTTGATGATTTTTCAGTGGTTAGTTGTAATTCCAGTGCTCTTGCAAGAGGGAGTAAGTACATGTCCTTCTACTCCACCATCTTGAACCATCCCCACATTTTCTTATCTGCTGACCTTTATATGTTTTTCTATGCATACCACCCTCCTCTCTGACTAAATTCTACCCATATTTCAAGATTGTTTAAATGGGAATCCTTCTCTGACACTTTCTGCCCCACATTCTGGGTTAGCTGTGCTGTTCTCATGTGTCTGTCATAGCACTGAGCACACAGTATTTTATTTTGCTCCATTGGCAGCCTTCCTCACTAATTTACATTCTAGAGGGTAAAAATGTGACCTTAATTTCCATACTCCATCACTAAGTAGAAAGCATGACACAGAATATTTGATATAATTGCAAAATAACAGAATCACACAGATCTATTTATGCTCATGAAATGCAATGTATATTTGGTGGCACTTAATCCTCTTCAAATTACACTTACCCATCCCTTCTCATACCTCCATGGTAACCAGAGAGCCGTCGCCAACCCCTAGCTCCTGAAATCACAACCCTCATTATTTATCTCTCTATCTAGTGCTATTTCATAACATCCTTCTTCTATTTATTACAATTGTGTAGTAGTCAAGCAGAAAAATATGTTCAATGTTTGTTGAATGGAAATAAGTTGATGCTGGCATCGTATGGTGTAAAAGATTCAGTAGGTAGTTGCTGTAGATAAGTCAGGAATGGCAAGAGGGAGCGTTCTGGGGGTGATAGAACCATTCTGTATCCTGGTTGAGATAATGGTTACATGAATGTTCACTTATATTAAAATTCATAGACTTTTATACCAAAAACGTCAATATTACTGTAGTCTAGTAGAAATAGAAAAAATCAACAAGTGGAAAGTGTATATAGTGAAAGATTGAATATACAGTCAAACAATGGTCAGATCATACTCATATATGACAGTAAAACTCTGACCTATAATCCCTGCAACAATCAGCCCAGGGAAGCCAAACTACAACTTCTGATCACAACTTGGTCAGTGACTACCAGCCTACTTACCTTTTGTCCCTACTTCCATCTCTGGAGAAATCAGAGCAGGCCAAACCAATCACATAAGAGGCCCAGCTTCTAATTAGCCCACTTCTAGCTTCTCCAGGCCAATGACCTTCAATCAGGGCACATTTGAAGCCTTCTCTTTTCTTCACTATAAAGTTTTCCCAGTATCCTGCCAGGTGTTGAGTCTCTGTCAGATGTAATGATGGTGGTTGACTCTCTTGCTATAACGAGCTCTGATAAACAAGGTTTTTTTCTTATATTGTGGTCTTCATTTATTTCCACAATATATGCTATCATTTGGATTAAAATAGAAGTAAGTGTGAATGTGTGTATGTGTATGTTTCTTTTTAATAAATTGATTGATTGATTGATTGGCTGTGTTGGGTCTTTGTTGCTGTGCAAGGGCTTTCTCTAGTTGCAGCAAGTGGGGGCTACTCTTCATTGTGGTGTGCGGGCTTCTCATTGCGGTGGCTTCTGTTGCTGCAGAACATGGGATCTAGGTGTGTGGGCTTCAGTAGTTGTGGCACATGGGCTCAATAGTTGTGGCTCACAGGCTCTAGAGCGCAGGCTCAATAGATGTGGCACAGAGGCTTAGTTGTTCTGTGACATGTGGGGTCTTCCTGGAGCAGGGATTGAACCCATGTACCCTGCATTGGCAGGCAGATCCTTAACCACTGAACCACCTAGGAAGTCCCTGTATGTTTGTATATGCATTTAATACAATTAAAAGTATACACACATACACACAGAGCCACATACACACGCATACATACACACAGACAGAAGCAAATGTGTTGCTTCCCAGCTGGGGAACTGGCTGGCTGGGGTACAGAGGTACTAGTGAGACTGAATTTTCAGGATGTTCCCTTCTGAACCTTTTAGATGCACCCCCCTCCCCATCAAATCAATGAGTTAATTTAAAACTAAAACACTAAAAAATGAACACTTCCTGATTAAAAGGAGTTTTATTTATTATTCACATTTACCACAAATGACCACAAATAGTCTCTGAAGGTAACCAACTTGAAATGGGGAGCTATTGTTTAATGAGAACAAGGTTTCAGTTTGGGAAGATGAAAAAATTTTGGAGATGAGTGGTGGTGATGGTTACATTAACAGCGTGACTATACTTCATGCCACTGAACCGTATACTTAAAAATAGTTAAAATGGTAAATTTTATGTTATGTATATTTTACCACCATAAAAAAATTATTATATTTAGGATAAATCAGTGATAGAATATTGGTGAGTTGCTTAATAGCTGTGAGTCTCATTCACCCCATGAGTAAAATGGGGACAATACCAGCTTGAGGGAATTGAGGGAGGATTAATCGTTACTTCATATGTGCAGTTCCTGTCGTATATTTTGTGTCAGCTGGGCGGGCTGACTGCTGAGGAAAATAGAGCCCAACATTCATCATAGCTCAGATACAGTAGATGTTTCTTTCCTGCTCACAGAACAGGACAGAGAGGTTGAGTGAGTTAGCGATGGCTATCTTTCCTTCAGTCATTCAGAAACCCAGACTGACTGTGGTCCTGCTGTCTTCAACATGTGGCTTCCAAAATCTCCCCGGGTATCATCTCTACCCAACCAGCTCAAATGGGAAGGACACAGAGGAGCACATAAGGGAGGTTTCTGTGGGCCGTGCCTGGGAGTGAGGCCTGTCACTCTACTTCTGTGTAGGAATGCCAGATTTACCAAATAAAAATACAGGACAGGCATTCTGTATTTTATCCAGTTATATTTGAATTCCAGATAAATAACACAATTTTTTTAGCATGTCCCATGCAGTATTTGGGACATACTTATACTAAAAATTTATGTCATTTATCTAAAATTCAACTGAACATCCTGTATTTTATCTAGCAATCCTAGAGTCACATTCCATTGGTTAGAACTCAATCTAACAGGCCCATGTATGACTACAGCGGAGGCTGGGAATTGTAGGTTAGCTCTTTCCCAAGAAGAACAGAATGTGGATTTTGTTAAGTAACTAGCAGTCTATGCCCTGTGAAGAAATGAACAAAATTTAGGTCCCTTCCCTTCCTTTGCAGTACAGGTGTTAGGGACCTACAGAAGTGATAGAAAATAGTGGTTCTTAAGCTTTGGGATGTATTAGAATCTTCTGGAATGCTAGTTAACAGATTCACATCTCTTGCCCCTGCCTCAGCCATTCCAAATCCTTTTAAATCTTGGGGCTCGGAATCTTCTTTTCTAACCAGTGCCCCAGGTGGCTCTACTGCAGACAGTGGCAGAGCTCACACTTTGAGCTCTTGGGAACTAAGATGTAAGTACATGAAAAAAATTAGAGAATCATCAAACAGTTGAAATGAAGCCATCTGTGGGAGGGCACCAGCTTTAGATTTTGCATCACAATGGAGAGGGGTATAGTTTTCAACCAGTGTGTGCAGGAGGCCGACCTGGAACACTGGCCTCGAAATTTGGGTTCAGAACACAATTCAAACACCTGCCAAAACAAGTGCAGAAGTTCTGTCACTTGGCACAAGTCCTCAGTAGACTACAAAAATAAAATAACAAGAAGACAGTGACATAGCACAGGCGTGTTTCATCAGTCAGACAGCCCTGGCGCAGCCTCCTCTCTGAGCTGCATGTCGAAACTCTGGCGCTGGCAGAGTATCCATGTGGCCCCTAATAAGCTGCCTCCTTGGAGTGATTTGAATGGCAAAGCTGACTGCTGTCTCAGGCAGTTTAAAGAATGTGCGAATTATTTCTTAACAAATCCTCTTGTAATGGTTGAGATCCCAGCATTCATTCGTATTCATTTTGGAAGCTGGCACTCATAATTTACAGGACTGGTTAGAAAATTGACAATCTGCTTCAGCAGAACTCAGGCAGGTGTCATTAACTTTACCTGAATTGATCTCAACTAGATCACTGTCAGGGATGATTTGGTAACAATTGATTTCTTTTCTAGCTCTGAGAGAATTATCAGTTTACTTATTTTCATTTCTCCACAGTCTTTTTTTTCCCTTTTGCTTGCAGGTTTATGACAGCAGTTCTTTCTTCTTGCTTTCTCATTTCAATGTGTAAATAGTGTGCTTTGAAGCACATTGTTTAGAGAGGCGAGCAATGGGACTTAGTAGTTTCAAAAACAACTCATCTAAGTCTGTACACATGGCAGCTGTAGAAGGTGTTTAAACAGGCAGTGAGAAAGAAGGGGGCACGCTCTCGGAACACAGTGCATTTCAACCATGTGTCCTCTCAAAATTCACATGTTGAAGCTTAACCCCCAACTGCAACCATATTGAGAAATAGGGCCTTTTAAAAAGTAATTAAGGTTAAATGAGGTCATAGGGTTGAGTTCTAATCCAGTAGGACTAGTGTCCTTATAAGAAGAGGAAGAGACACAAGGGATGCACATACACAGAGGAAAGGCCATGTGAGGACAGAGAAACCAAACCTGCCAACACCTTGAACTTGGACTTCCAACCTCCAGAGCTGTGAGAAAATTACTTTCTATTATTTAAGCCACCCAGTCTGAGGTATTTTGTTATGGCAGCCAGGCTGACTAATGCATCTACCTACCCAGTCCCCTTTGAGGAGTACACTCTGTGCTGTGGTGTTTCCTAATGGGCCTGAGAAAAGAGCTGCATCTCTTCTCTCAGCATCAATGTGAATCGAGGCACCAAGACATATATTCCAGGCATGCGTCCTGTTGCCCAAACCTAGACTTTGCACCTCCATCTCCCTCTGTGCTCACCTGCATTAGGAGCCACTACAGAAACTTAGGCCTTACAGGAAAGGATGGAGCATGCAATCTCCATCTCTCTGGGACAGCTGGCCCTGGCCCTGCCATTTCCGAGCAGCATGACCTTGGGCACTGTAACCTTGGACAGTATAGTTCTATAGTCTTCAGTGTTATTATCTGGACAATAGGGAGAATAAGAGCAGTTATTACATACCTGTTGTTATGATGATCCAATAGAATAAAATATTTGAAAGTATTTTGTACAATGTAAAGTACAAAACACACATAAACTATCAACTAATAACAGGCATGGCAAGGCTCTGATAGTAGAGGGTATAAAAATCACTCTGTTACCTTAGAAAAATAATTCAGCAATTTATATTTTAAACTGGTGACTATCAGTCCAGGGCGGGATCTAGAATCAGCTCTTCTACTGGCTTGAAACTGTATTTATTTTAACAAAAACAATAAGAGGTTCTCTGCCAACAGGATGTATAAATTAAAGATGTAGGAGTGAACTAGGATACATTTATAAATAATTCAGTGTATGGGAAAAGTCAGGAAAGCTGGTTCCCTAAAACATAGGGCTCTAGACTCAAAGTTCTGAGTCAGAATCCCGTTTTCATCTTTCCCTTACAAACTGTGTTGTAGGCAGGTTATAAAACTCTAAGTTCCTTGGGTTGAAGATTAGATGAAATAATGTATGTATATAAGAACAACTATCGTGCTTTTTGTATAGGAAACGTGCATTATTATTTCTTGTCCTGGCTCAACCAATAGTTCATTGTGTGACCTTGAACTCATCCTTTCTAAGCCTCCATTTTTTCATCTGGATACTAGGACTTTCTCGTTCTGCTGGGACTTCCTTCTCTTCTAACACACTATGATTTTAAAATAATGACCATGTGGCTCTATCACAAGGCTGATCAGTAATTCAGCCTTCTTATGTAACTGTGAAATAAGACATCAATCAGGACTAAACAAATGAATAAACAAAAACGAGTTGATTTGAAAATGGTTTTCAGTAAAAATGTTCTACAGGATCATAAATAGAAAACTGTGTCTCATGAATCTATTTCCTTGAATTGCCCATTCAAAAAATGTTTATCACATACCTACTACATGCAGAGCACTGTTCTAGAAGCTGAGGATGCCCCTGGGGCAAAGCCAGCCTTGAGGAGCACGTGTGTGGTAGGACTGAAGAGTTTAGAGCACCCACTACTACGCAGAGCAAGGACTTGGAAATGGACTGGGGGAGAGCCAGCCAAGCACTGAGAGGAGGATAAAGATGTAGAGTTGGATATTGGTCTCTAATATTTATGAGGTGGAACAACTCCACATGAGCACAGCCCCGCTGGCCTGGGGTTGTCACCAGTGGAGCCAAAGCCACCCCAGCCTCTTTCCTGGGTGAGGGGGCTAGGGACACCCCCCAACCACAGCCCGGAACCCAATAAGCCCAGAACCTCTGTCCTTACTTACATTCCAGAATCACTCTCTGTTTCTGAAGCCACCACCAGGCAAAGAGGTCAAGTAATGAAATCAGTCCTCTGAGTTTTTGGTTTTTTGTTTTGTTTTTTCTCATCTGTGAAATGAGACAGACTTCATAGGGGTTTTCTAGAAATGAAATTAGATAATATACATTAAAATGCTTACAGAAACTACACAAATAAAAACGCTCATCATTGCTGTCATCATTTGTCTCCAAAGGACTTGCCACGTGAAACGACCCACTTCAGCCTGCTTTTGCAGCAGATGGCTGCCAGAAATATCAATAGCAGCAATTTTTCCAGTCATTCTTCAAATTCTGTTTAGCGTTCATTATCACCTTTATTGACTTAGCCCAGCTGCAGGCACCAGCCCAGCTCCATCATTCTGTCACCAGGACTCGGCGGGGTAATTTGTGGTTTCCAAAGGAGGAAGATGCTGGGCCAGGAAGGCAAGGGCAGTAACAGCTGGCACAGTCCGAGAACAGTCTTCTTCCCACACCTCCTTCATCCTGGCTGGGCACCCGCAGAAGAGGGGAGGAACTGGTTCTACCTGATCCTGGGATCAGAGGGCCCCGAAGCTCTGGAGTCTACATCCATATTCAAGAGAAGGCTTCAGCAGGGTGGGTCATCGCTTCAATGTGAGGACTCCTCCAGCTGTCGAGATTTGGAAGCAGTGTGATGCAGTGGGAATAACAGTAATAACAGCTTCATTTATTAGGGAAGAACTACGTGCCAGGCTTTCTGTAGGTGCTTCATAAATTGCCTAGATTCAAATGCCAGCTTTGCCCATTGCTAGCTGCGTGGCCTTGAGAATGTTACTTAGCCTCTCTGTGCCTCAATTTCCTCCTATATAAAATGTTTTTGTTTTTTGGAAGACATATAAAACATATAAAATGTATAAATATATAACATATAAAATGTATATAAATGTAAAATATAAATAAATGTGTGAACTATATGCTAAATAATATATAAAACTATATACATTTATAAAAGTTAGAAAAATGCCTGGGACATAAATACCATATTCAGTATTATTAATTATTGTCATTAATCAACATTTTATTATAAATTATCATTATCATTATTATTATAAATCTTCTGGGTTCGTTTCCTGTTGCTGCTGTAACAAACTACCACAAATTTAGTGACTTAAAATAACACAGACTTATTATCTTACAGTTCTGGAGGTCAGAAGTCCTAAAGTCAAGCTGTCAGCAGAACTGTGTTCCTCCAGGAGGCTCCAAGGGAGAATTTGTTTCATTGCCTTTTCCGCCTTCTAGAGTCCACTTACATTCCTTGGCTTATGGCCCCTTCTTTGCATTACTCCAGCCTCTGCTTCCATTGTCACATGGCCTCTGACTCTGACCCTCCCACAACTCTCTTATGAGGACTCTTCTGATTATATTGGGCCCAACAGAGAAATCCAGGATGATCTTCCCATCTCAAGATCCTTAACTCAATCACATCTGAAACGTGCTTTTTGCCATGTAATGTAATGTGTTTGCAGATTCTGAGAATGGGGATATAGACATATTTGAGGGACCAATATTTCCCAAAAGTGAAATATTTGTATGGGGATTTTACATTAAGGAACTGAGAGTTGGAGGCATTACGAAAAGCTAAACATGCTAGAAGTGAGTGCTGAATACAGGATAATCTTGTTGTAAAACCCATATTCGTTGTGCCAACAGCTTCTAGCCATGGAAATGGAAACTCTGAGTCAGCTTCCCAGCTCTGCTACCAAGCTGCTCAATGGCTCTGGGCTACTGAGAGGCGCCAGCTGAAAGAATGGCTTCACAGGTACAAGGTATCCCCAGTCCTGGTGTGGGTGTCCAGATGGGAAAACCAGGGCTCAGGGAGCTGAGCAGCTTGCCAAGGACATCCAGTAGGTAAATGGTAGAACCAAGATTTCACTTAAAATTTGCTTGACTCCAAGAAAAATAACACCTTCATTCAGTAGAAACGATTAAAGAGACGTTGCGAAAGAAACGTGGTTTTGTGACTCTCAAGTTGAGCACATAAAGTGTAACCTTTTAATGCGCTCAAGTACATAACCTTTCAAGTACAGAACATAAATTGCAAATTGCATCTATTCTGTCTTGCGCTTTATACACTAAAACCTCTATACTTTCAACACGGACACAGTTGGAGTGCACGTCTTACATTTGGCTAAAGCAGAGGCTGCTTTTTTTTTTTCTACTCACTGCACCCAAATGTAGCAGACCTCTTCCGACTTCTGCTTGTGTTACCAAGCCACAGGGCATAAGCACTCTAAGGCAGAGCTGCCTTCCAGAGGCTACTCCTCCTTCATTTGTGCTCCCAGTTCTAGCAGCTCATATATATGTCTAGCTCTGATAGTAGTGACCGTCTTTGTCATAAATTTACCTATTGTATTGGAGGAAGGAGAAGGAATCCCTGCCCACATTTCCCATCATAGGCTTTGTGCTATAGCACAGGACACCAAGAAGCCCTGCATTGGGGAGGACTGGCCCAGTGACCAACAGAATTGGTACTTTGTTCCCCTTTGGGCTACTGTTCCTGTTAAGCACAGCTTCCTCAGCAGGAAACCCCAAAGTAGCAGAGGATGGAGCCCCAAAACCCCATCTTGGACCCCAGCAGCACACATTCTTCAGAGCTCAAGCTAAGGATCAAACTCTACTGTTATGCCTGTGGCATCAAGTCCTCCTAATGTTGGCATGCATTCATCATATACTTTCCTTCCTCACTCATTCCAATTTGTAATCTTATCTTTGTCTGGGGATGATTTGATAAATGTCTTATCTTCTCCATCGTAATATAAACGCTGAAAGTGAGGATATGAAATAAGAAAAATGTTGACTTTGCTTTCATGCATTTGTGCCAGTCTCTTGGTGGATACTCAGTAAACTTAGGTTGAATGAACGAGCTGAATAACTTGTCAAAGGGCTGAAGTATGATTTTCTACTATTCTTGAGTTGTGATTGCAGAACCTGGCAATATCTGGGTTGACATTGTCTGAGAGTTTTCTGGGACTTTCTTTCATAGAACAGATTAGTGATTACTAATTGTTCCAGAATTCTTTCAACTTACAAAAGTGAATGAGGAAAGGATCTGAGATAGCGCTAAATTGTTGAACAGACAGTTGAAATACTGTGCCTGCTAGAAGAGAATCAGGGCAAAAGATTGACCTCCCTCTGCTTGGCAAGTTATGTGTAAGAAAAAGATCACATCTGGTCCCTCTATGTTCTGTATTGCCCTGCAACAGCAGAGAATGCTTTGCAAATTTTTTCTGCTTATGTATTACCAGCAAGTCCCTTTGGAAAATAAAATAATGCTTAATTCTTTTATATCGGTGCTCAAGAGGCCAAGTATGGGTCTCAGCCAATTTACATACATGAATCTTTGTTGGAACCTATGAGGTAGGTACTATTATTATCCATTTTACAGAGGAGAAAAGAAGGCATAGCTAGTAACTGACAGGACTGGGAATTAACCTGAGAAATTATGAATTTAATAGTTCCAGAATCCATGCCTTTCACACCTCTGCTGTGCTACCTTGCTGTGCTGCTCCAGATAATGGGGGCATGAGCTTTGTTAGGAAGAAGATCCAAACAAAGGCATGAGGGAAGGGGAGGAAGAAGAGTTACCCTAAAAGGAGACAGGAAACTCTCAGAAAAGAAAAATAATAATGTGGCAGGATGGAGTTACCAACCACGTGGGCTGGTTTTGGGGAGAGTATTCCTTGGTATAAAGAGAGTGAGAGACCAGGAGAATTTGGGAGAATACCTGTTTCTTAGATGGAGGATCTTGAGTATCAGTAATGAAAAGAGAGAACTTTAAAGGTATTTCCCTATGTTCTACGAATATACTTCACTACCACCCCAACAACACTTAAAGGTGATTTTTGAGGGGCATAGGAAAGTTTTGGATTTATTTAAACTATATTTTTATAGGATGTCTATTTATTTGAACTGACACTAATTTGTTACCTTTGGGTTTCACATAAAGTATCCCTATTTATCCATACAGTGGAATTATGAAATAGATACTGCTATTTCCATATTGTAGTTGAAGAAAGTAGAGATCAGAGAAGTTAAGTGATTTGCTTAAGGCCACACAGAAAGTAAATACCAGAGCTAAGATTTGAACTTAGGTCTGACCTCAAAAAACCCTGCTTTCACTGTATACACTAAATCCATACGAGTTGGTTGATACCTCTTGTGACAAGACCAAAGTCACACAGAGAATGATCTAGAACATCAGCCTCTCAACTTTAATTCTAGCGATCCTGTGGCTTTCTTTATTGTCTACATTTCCTCCAAAATGCATTCTATATACACTTTCAGGACATTTAACACATATCAATTGAAGGAGGGAAACTCTGGACTGGAAGAAAATGATAATTTCCAAAGGAGCTTCTCTAGAATGTTACTAATATTTGAATTTGAACCTCACCATCCTCAAAAATGAAGATACAAATATATGACATTTACGTATACATATATATGTATATATATGTGTGTGTGTATATATATGTATATACACGTATGTTTTTTGCCATTCTTTGACCTTGACCTTGTGGTGAAATGGAAGACTGTGTACTATATTGGTTAACAGCTTTGATTTGTACGTGACATACTTGGATGTAAGCACCAGTCTGCCTCTTAGTAGCTATGTGATCATGGACACCTAATTAAATCACTCTGGGTCCCAATTTTCTTATCTGTAAAAATGAGGATAATTATTCCTCTCTCATAGGATTTTGCTGATTAAATAATATACTTAAACCATTTAGTACAGGTTGGGTACCATAGTGAGCATAGAATAAAAGATTGCTCTTATTACTTCTGATAAAACTCTTTCATTCTCATCAGAATTAATTTAACTTCTCTCAGTACCAATCATAGAAATCAATGGCCACAATCATTGGCCTCAGCATGTAAAGGACAGTGAATCATGTGGCATCAGCATTCATCCATCCTAATGGTACAATTGCTTAGTCATTTCCTCCTTTGAACCTTAATTTTTAATCGACAATAGAATATTATTATAGGTTAAATAGTGGTCTCTGTGTTCAGTTCTGACTAAAATGTCAGTTCCTAGTTATATGTCAACCGCACCCTCTTTAAACCTTAAGAACAGTGATTCTTCATCACAAAGTCCTTACCAGGCCGTCCCGATTGAAACCGTACTGACACAGGACATTCTACCCTAATGAACAATTTGTGGTCCTATCAAAAGCTGTAACTTCACTCTCCTTCTGAGGAGGAAGCGTTTCCATCTAGATCCCGAGGGAATGGGAGGGGTTAGTAACCTGGGAAAGCAATTAGACTTTGCTCTGATTTCCTCCCACCAAATGGCCACATAGGGTGATGCCTTAGCAATCAGGTGAATCCAGCTCTGGGGATAAAGATACATACTAATTATACTTGGAGCAGCACCAGACACTGTAATGTAATTCAATACAAACACTCCAACAATTATCCCAGCAGATTAATAATATAAAGCATATACCTACACAATTCTTTTCCTCTCTCATAGAAAACAATCACATGTAGTGACTGATTCACAGAATCATGAATTCATTTATGGATTCAAGCACCTTTACTGAACACCTACAAATATGCTAGATGTTAAACATATGGAGAAGTGAAAATGTAGCTTTTGCCCTCCAGTCTAGCGGGCAAAACAAACAATCAATGTGATGCCTGTGTGATAAGCTGATGACGGTACCATGAAAGCACCCAAACACATGTGAGGAAGTAAGGTGGCAGCGTGCTGATAACCAGCTCTGGGGGTGGGAGAAGCTCTGGTTTATAACATTTCCTGATTTCTGTGGTGTAAAAATTCCCACCAAGGTCAATTTCAAGCTACCAAGAAGACACCATCAAACACAGAGTTGGTAAGAGTGATGCATAATTAACTCTTAAAAGCCAATACACCCTGACAGTATAAGACAGGTTCTCAGAAGCACCGACAAAGGCTTTCTGGTGTGTTTGAACTTTCAACTAAGAGTTTTCTAAACAGAAAGATTTTCCCCAAAAGCTGGAGAGCTCAGAACCCACAATATTTATTAAATTCCAAGCAGAGAGTCTGGATCAACCTAAGCTCAGAGAGCTCTTCTGTCACTGAGGGTAGAGCTGCCTGACTGCTGGGTTCCACCTATGTTTACCTCTGTCTGGGAAGAGTATTTGGCATTCTGGAGTGGTGTGTTTGCTCAGATTATCAGCCACATGCCCTTGGAATAAAGATTCACTGGACCTGCTGTCAGAAGAATTTCCCCTGTGGTGGCAGACTGAAATCAACCTCTTTGGTGGAATACAGTTAAATCAATAAGCTGTGATGTTTTAACACATCTCAGAAGCTGCCGAGAACCCTGACCTGAGTTTCAGAACATCACAAAGCCGAACTGTTCCTGTTTTGTGTAGTGATACAAGGATACTAGGGAAGTTATTCATGAAATTTAACTCCTCTCTATAGAGTTTAATTCCTTGGTCTAGCCATCTATAAATGAGGCAGATCCCTTTTGTTTCTCCAGTAAATTTTCCTTTAATGTGTCTTTCAGAGTAATAGATCCATGCAATGTTAGATGAGTAATGCAAAAAAATAGATTTACTTCTGTATGATCCAAATATTTGAGAAACTCTGATTTCATATTTGGTGGGTTTCTCTAGTGCAGGATTCCTCAAAGCCTTTATTCTACATTAATTATGGCTACTCTATTGAGCCATATTTAGCTATTTGTCAGACAATATGCCAAGCACTTTAAATACATTACCTCATTTAATCTTTTCATCAAAAGATATCATCATCTACATTTTTTGAGGATGAAACTAACAGCTCATAAAATTGAAATACCATGTTTAGTGTCATAAACTCAATAAACAGATCTTGAACTGACTTCAGAGCCCATGCTCTTAAACTTTATGCAGTACACTCCCTATACTATGAATCTCTAGCTGTGGGTCAGTGTGTGCACTCTTTTCTAAACATATTTGAGGATTAAATGATTTTCCACAGTGCATTTTCACTGCCAAGTGTTCAATGCTTTGTGAAGCACTACACCAAAATAGCACTTATTTTTGTGCATATAAAACAAAGGAACAGGTAAGGAATCTTGTTTAGTAATTGAAAGTTGTGGTAGAGCTATAAGGAATATGAGTGACAAAAGCAATGTAGAGAGGCAAGGGTAGTGCCATGGAAACAGTGTTGGGTTTAAAGTCTGGAGAAATGGGTTTCCATCCTGGGAATATCACAGGTGTAACCGTGAACAGGTCATTTCACCTCTCAGAACCTCAGTATTCCTTGTAAAGTGACTCCATCACGTGAAAGTATCCTCCAGCTCCTTGGTGTTGGGTTCAGTCTGCCATAGGCATCTCACATTCCCTACATGTCTTGCTGTGCAGGCCAGAATTGTAAGGTCCTAACCAGACTTTAACTCTGTGAAAGTGTCGCTGTGCTACTTGTCAGGATATTTTGTGCAGTTGGTAGTTCTGAAAAGTGAGGAATGCACTACATGGACCTATGCTATGATGTGTTCCCTCTGGCCACAGAACATACTTGCTCACTGCTTGCTATAAAAGCAGTAGATGCCCTAATCTCAGGGCTCCTCTCTGTGGTACACCCCAGTGAGCATGGAGCCTCTACCTGGTCCTCTTTGTTGTCATGTGGAACTTAGGGGTTGAGGAACTGGTACAACTATGCTGATGCTCTTGCTGCTGATTTTATAGTGGAAGATAAAGCCCTTTGTCTCTGACCCAGGAATCTTGTGTTTTCTATCTACACCCAAGCAACTGTGTGAGTTAGCTTATTAGCTTATACAATTGTCCTGCTTCTAGCTTTTCTCTGCACTTGTCAAACTTATTGAGTAGGGTAAAATCCTAACAGATGGCATCATAAGGGAGCACATAGTGCTCCCTAAACTTAGTAGAATAAAGAGAAACTACAAAGTACAGGATGTGACCGATTTCTTGCATCATTTAGTCATTTATTCTTTCAACAGACATATTTTGAGTCAGTGCCCTGTGTCATGCTCTGATATGGATGAGACAGCTCCTGGTTTCAGCAAGCTCTTCATGGAATATAATCAATCAGTTCTATAATAAGCAATTAGGCAGTTGCTGAAATTATAAGCATGTCCTTAAACATATTTTCACAACAACAAAATAAAAGGTCAATTCTGCAAAAGTTGTACAAAAATTGGATAATTTATAGAAGAGGAAATATGTTGAAATTGTCTTCAATGTAGTTAGACAAGATAGTGTATGTGTAAGTACCTGGCAGTATATAACTTCTATGTGACCTCTTGTAAGTGCTCAGTAATTCTTTCCTGAATCTTAAATTCAAAAAAACCTCTATCTTGCATACATCAGTTCCAGTTTTTTTGAAACCAAGTGAATAGATTGTTCTCATCTAAAAACAGACAAAATATTAAAGGCCATTCAAAATCTAACAAATTGACCCTATGTTTGAAAGAGCAGTCAAGCCATTTGTGGCATGAAATTACCTGTGTGCTAAACAATGAAATCACACAAGACATCAAGAACTGTTAGGATACCCCTGGGAGATATTCTGGTTTTTAAATTTTAATTTTAATGAATTAGAGGAACAGAGAAGGAGAGAAATTATAGTATCCTCTTGTGAGGAGAACTCTTTGCCTTGCTGCTCAGACGACAAGGCCAACACTTAATGGTTCCAAATAGCCCTGAATGTTACTTGGTGATTTTTCCCAAGCCAGATTGTTATACAGATGACTGCTCTTATCATTGTGGCCAAGGCAATTGTAAGATATAGATAATAATTATCAAAAAGATGGTTGGAAAAATATGTGTATGGAGTTTGTCTATGTGTTAATTCATTTAATAAATATTTATTGAGCTCCTATTTTATGTCAGGTAGTTTATGAAGTGCTGAGGTCAGTTATGTAATTCCTTGTAGTGTATTTGAGTGAGTTGTTAAAATAACTGAAGCTGACCTCAAACAGCAAAAACTCTGCAGAGAGATAGACATGTAACCCCTTATACTAGAATCCTTCTGAATGAGCAAAGCATCTTCCTGTCTAAAAATATTCTTAATGGAAAGTCACCAAAAGCTAAAACTGTTAGAGGCTTGTGGTAAATAGTCAACTCAGGTCTGTTTGTAAATGCTGCTGTAAGCAGCAAGTTAGAAAGGACTGTGAAGCCTCTCCTGTGCCCATGTGCAGGAGGGAAGGCAGAACAGTAACACACAGCCAGTAGAATTGCAATCTTGAGTTATAAATATAATGAACTAAAGAGCCAGGAATCTGGAAGACAAAGGTAAATGAATGGCTCCCTGTATTTTACAAGATCTGACCAGGTTTTCAGTTTAAAGATATGCAGGTAATTTGTGTTGGAGCTCTAGTGCATCAATGGATATTCTTGAAAAACTAAACCAGAAACATTTCTGTCAGTATTAATTAAAATTAGAAAATGAAACCAGATATTATAGAAGCCCAAGAAGGCATAATCCCTGGGGAAATAGGAAATCAGGCTCCAGATAAAGTTCATGCTTCTGGAAGCATGGGAATGTCCCTTGGTATGTGGAATATGACCACCTGAGGTTCAAATGACAACATTTGAATAAAAGTACATTGTTGCCCAACTGGAGATTTTATTTCCTAACATCCCTTGCAGCTAGGTGTGGTTATGTGATTAAGTTCTTGCCAGTGAGATGTGAGTGCAAGTGATGTGTGCAAATTCTGTCTCAATTACTTAAAGTTGCCTATGAAATGGTTCAGAACAGTGTCCAAGAAATGGCAGAGAAACAAGAGGGAGGACAGATCCCTGTGTGTCCTCAGGGAGCCAAAATGCCCCATAGACCTGGACTGCTACCTGTGAGGGAATATTTTATATAAAATTTGGATCAAATTTTTTGGATATAAAGAATTTGGATCAAATTTTTTAAATTTTTATTGAGTATAGTTTATTTACAGTGTTGTGTTAGTTTCAGGTGTGCAGGCCACATATGACAAACCCACAGCAAACATCATTCTCAATGGTGACATACATAAAGCATTTCCTCTAAGATCCGGAAAAAGACAAGGATGTCCACTCTCGCCACTACTGTTCAACATAGTTTTGGAAGTCCTAGCCACAGCAATCAGAGAAGAAAAAGAAATAAAAGGAGCCCAAAATGAAAAAGAGGAGAATGTTATATTTTGAAATTTCATTTCATTAACTAACTTAGTTTTTGCCCTGATACAGTAATTCAGAGGGAGGCCTCCAAGAGGGACTAACATCTGAGGCAAGATGTGAATGATGAGAGAAAAACAATTATTTTGAACAGTTGATGGAAAAACATACTTGGGAGAGAGAATAAACGATGCAGATGCCGGAAGGAGTTATTCTGTGTTCAAAGAGCCAAAAGAATGCATCATCCAAGCACAATAATATAAAACAGCCTCTCACTCCACAAGCACTAAACGAGCAACATAAGCATTTACCCAAATTACCTCCAAACAGAGGCCCAGTTGTGGTCATTCAGACTCCAGAAGATGGTCTATACATTGTTTTGTATTCCTACATGATGTCCAGAGATATATCTAACTAGCCCTGGAAGCCGTAAAGCAGTATCCACAGAACTGTCCCATGTCCAGTCGTCACTGGCTGTGTCTAACCCTTGTTAATCCTGCTCCCTTGTCTTTGTCATCCCTTTCTTCTCCACACTCACTGTGCTCAAGCTTCCTTCCCCAGTTAAACCCAGCTCTAAGCAAAGAAACAAGAAAACTCCTTCAGACCAAAACAGAAGCAAATGGTTACCCTCAATCTATAAGCCAGAATGAGAATATTCAGTTTGACAAAACTTAATCTCCAACCTAAAAGAAAATTCTTACACTGGGATTTAAGTGTGGGAGCTGGGACTAATGTCTAGTTAACTCAGTTACCCAGAGGCCACCCATATCCCAGCCTGATAAAAAACTTTATAGTCAGTCAAGACTTCATATTATTTGAGACAAATTAAGCCAGCTATCTACCTTCTAAGCCAGTAAAGCTAAGTACGCAAAGCTTAAATAAACTTCATGTGTTTTTCTTCCCCAAAATGCAGCTATGGAGAGGTGACCTGTTAGAACTTCTCTGGGGTCAGTTAAGTGTGCTTGGTTCTAGGCTGGTTTGCAGTGCCTCCGACAGCGAGAGCAGAGCAGGTGACCTAGACAGCCAGGCAAGTGAGAAGTGGCTTTTCACAGCTGGCCACAGAAACACAGAGCCAAAGTGTAATCATGTTTACTGCTATATAAAAAAAAATAATAATAATCTCTACAATTAAATTTACTAGCCATTAAATAGTTACTGCTTTGTTTCTACCAGAGTGGTCAAGTTGCATTTCTTGCTTTATAGGATTTTTTATTTCCTCTAATGGCTGAGGATGCTTTCCTTGGCATAGAATTTGTAGTTCTAACAGCATGCTCTGTTGCTTGTTTAAAAACCTCTAAAAAGAAAGGAGACAAAGAAAACAAAGCTGGTAAGCAGTGTGGCAGTGGTGCTGCAGCTCCCAGCATGAAGGCCAAGGATTTCAGGGAGCTGCAGAATTATTTCAGGGGGCCACAGAATCCATCCTCTGTGCACCAACCATTGTCACAGCCTGCTTAAATGTCTTGCACACATGTCTGACCTACAAGTAATGAATAAAACATTAACTTCAAAATGGTATTGCATCCACAGTGGCTTTTTACCATTAATTATAATAGACAATCACTGACATCATTATCTACAAAATTTAACATCGTATAAAGCTAACACAAGAACAGCCTTCAATAAAAGTAGCTTATTAGGAGTACAGCTCTTCTAAGAATGATGGTCATGTCAAAATGCAGATTTTTCAACACTTCAGGACTTTAGTTGAAGTGATGGTGGCTTTTGTAGGCACAAACTAGAGAGTAACTAAATTTTGGACATATCATAAGTCTACAGATTTTCTTGAGAGAAATGGTTACTTATCAAGAATGTCCTCCCAAAATAGAAACTTCAGTAGATAGGACATCAGCAGAAAATGTCAACCTGTTCAAGCCTTTAAATAAAAAAGAGGACGTGGCCTTAGTCATTATTCACTATGTGGAGTTGCCAGGAACCCCAATTCAACAGGAAACGTTGACTGGTTATCATGTAAGGGAAATACAGCTCCCAGTTTGTACATATGCTTGAGACTCAACTCTGCCAGGGGACCAGTATATGCTAGACAGGAGCCAAAAGACCATATCTGCCACCAGCTGCAACCTCCAAGGGGAGAAACCAATCATAATTTTTCCAGCCCTGAGACCAAGAATGTTGGTCTGGGTGGAGGGAAGTTGTTGCGACATCATATTTTATGACATGAACAGTTGCCTCATTTTCTTCGTGCCTGGCGGCAAGAAAATTGACTTTGGTTGAAGCATGCAGTAGACAAAGCAGAAGCAAACTGTCTGTCTATAAATAGCTCAAGACAACCCAGCTGTCATGCCATAACACTCCTGGGCTGTAACTTCCTTCAAGGTAAGAATTATGTCCCGACCACTCAACACTCTGCCTGGACTACAGCAAAAATTGAATGTATATTTGTGGAATAAATTACTGAATTTCTAAATAAGACACTCAAAGCTGAGTTGGGTCTCTGAGTTGCCCCCTTCTCATTACACTGATTGTTGCTTTCTGTGTCTTTGAGGTGAGTATACAACGTAGGACAGCTATGTTATTTCCTCAGGCAATATCACAATTCTAAGAGGCTGATACCTTTATCACCACAGAAACTGGTTCTGCTATTGTCCCATTTTCCAAATTCGTAGGTTCAAGCAGTAGGCTGAAAGAGACTTGCCCAAACCTAGATTTTGATGCCAGAAGTTTCTTGAAGCATCAAGAACTCTGAAAAGCCTAATGGTATCAAGCACATTTTGCTATTTAAATTTCTCACTTGAATTCCCTTCCCTGAAACTAAAACCAAATGAAAAGTGTGGTGCCTGAGAGTTGCAGCTGTGAAGCTCTCTCGATGCCCTTGGCTACTACCACAGTGAAACCAAATAAACCAAGCCTTATTCTCTGCCCACGTACACCTGCTCATAGTTCAATCCCAGCCCTCTAGTCTGTAATTATTTGTTTATGTGTTTGTCTCCCTGAAGAGATTATGAGATCCTTAAGGACAACAACCTCATGTTATTAGTGTCTCCTCAGCCCAGCACAGGGACTGGTGTCTCTGCTCAGTGCTGTATCGATATTTGCTGGATGTTACTGAATTCACTTTTTGTCTTCATTCATGCTTCAGTGAAATTGCTGATAAAACTCTTGTCTCTTCTGTGTTTTTGAGACCGGCTCTGTATCTCACCTGCCCTTATTCTTCTCTTCTTTCATTTCTTGTACTTTTTGAGTCCGTAGCATGACCAAATGGCAAGACTGACAACCCCAGAGATAGGATTAAGACGGGCAGTGAGCAGCAAACCCACAGTCATCCCTTGTTGTGACCCCAGACCCGACCCTAGACCCAGTCTCATTTATTAGAAGATAGACTTTGAGCTGAAACAGCCACCTTCAAGGTAGCCTTTCCCTTGCTGAATCTTTTGCCAAAGAAAGTCAAACCTTAATAGAAAGACGTTGTAATATGAATTTTTTGAGGCTTCCTGTCTTTCTTCCAACCATGCATCATCATCATCATCATTACCATCATTTATTAAGTGTTTAATACACATCATATACTATTCTAAGTCCTTTGTTTTTAATTAATAGCACTAGTCTACATGCACTTATATACATTTATAAGTATATACACATACATACATTTTTATATGTATATATTCTTTTTATCTTCATTTTTCACATAAGAAAACTACCCAATATCCCACAGCTAGTAAATATTACAAACAGAATTGAAACAAAACAAAATGAATACAAATCTGCCTTCTTTACCTTCCATATCTAAACGTGCAATTCTCATTTTTAATCTTCCCTGTATCAATGTTAGCTTTCAAATATGAGATTCTTATAAGGTTAATCTGAGAAAAGGACATGGATATGGAAAATTGCCACCTAAAAATAATGGTTGTAGGTTTATTTATCCATTCATCAACATTTATTGAATAACTACTATATGTTAGGTACTATTTTAGATGATGGAGATTGAAAAACCAAAAGTTCCTTTTTGAGATGACTCTGACCTGATCTTCAAATTAGAATTCAAGCTTCCGGACTTGCATACTATGTAACTGTGAACGAATCACTTAGCCTCTGTCTGGGCTGCAGTTTCTTCATCTTTTAGTCACGGATGATACTACTACTTTACAGGTTGGTCTAAGGATCAAATTGATAACATGAGACCAAATTGTTACAATGGCTGATATGGCCCTAAGTGATCTCACCTCTACCACTCTCTTCTTCATGCTGTTTGGCCACGATGGTGCTGGCAGATTCCCCTCCCCCCACATATACCCAGAAAGCTCTCTCAGCTCTTTCAAGTTTTGTCAGATATCACCTTTGATTATCACAAAATTCCACCTGCCCTTTCCCTCACTCTGACATTTCTGATCACACTTGCCCTAAATCTACTTTTTTCTCTGTAACATTTATCAGCTTTTAACATGTCATGTAATTTAATGATTTATTATGTTTATAGCCCATCTATTCCTTATTGATTCATTTCCTTTCCATGGAGACAGAAATTTTTGTCTATTTTATTCACTGATGTATCCCAAGTACCTGGAAAATGTCCTAATTCATGATAACTACTCAATAAATAGAGATTAAATGAATGAATGTGTATGAGTTTGCACGATGCTTGTCATATATTGTTCAAAACAAAAACCTGTTATAATACATCCTCTTTCTTTAGGAAGCTTACAGTATAATTAAAAATACTCGATCTGAAGACATTTCCAAAAAAAACTTTTTTTTTTTCGGTTGCAAAGTTTTCTCTCCCTAACAAAGCTCTTTCCAGTTTGACTGGCATTTACATTTTTTCCACACACAGCATGCACCTTTCCTGCATGACAGATTTTCTGGAGATTGATTCTGCTCATTCTGGGCTTTTTGCCAATTCTTCCATATGCTGGGCAGTGACTAGGTAGGAGAAGCTAGACGCTATGTGGTCTGGTTCTCCTGAGAATAGCCTTGACCATCCCACAAAGTGATTGTTAGACAGGTACATTTCTTGGAATCCTACCATGTGCCTTGCTCTGTTCTCAGGATGCTGGGGATGGAAAAAGGACCAGAGGGGTAAGAAAAAAATGCAGGACAGGCCAGTAGCTTCAAGGAATGCCCAATACATGACTCTTTCAAATATAGTTTAATAGAGGAGAATGCTTGTGTTCAAATCATGGCTCTGCCATTCACTAGTCCTGTGTGACCTTGTAAAATTGACCTAACTGCTTTCAGTCCTGAATTCCTTGCCTGAAAAAAAAAGAAGGAAAAAAAAAAAAGGTGATAATAGTACTACTGCATAGGATTGTTGAGAGATAAAAGTGATGTGTAGCAAAATAAGAGATAAAAATGCTCAGAGTCGTGCTTGGTACATTGCAGGTACTGCTTAATAAACCTTAACTTTTATATTAAACATCATCTGACAAAATAAAGTCATATGAAATAAGAATAAATAACCATCAAGGGTTAAATGAGCATGGGTGGCATTGGAGTTAGAGGATTCATGATGGCTGCAGTAATCCAAGAGAGATTTGCTTCATTCCTTTATTCATTTGCTAAACATATAGTGAGAGAATCGAATGCTTCACCTTGAGAAGTTCTAAACCTGGTGGAGGAGACGGGAAAGCAAGCACAATGCATGTTTGAAACACAAGCACAATGTGAAGGATGTGATGGGAACACTACTGAGAAAGGTCACTCTGAGGACAATGTGCTGGTGAGTCGACACAAGACCTGTCTAGAAATTTTACATAGATTTCCAGGCGAGATGCTATGAGAGTTTGAAGAAAGGATACTGACAGTAGGAGAGGATAAGAACAGGAACTATTTAACAGGTTGCTACTATTGGACACATTTAATCTATCAGTATCATTTTACATGGACTTGACACCTTGTCTTCAAAATACTTTCTTGTCTTGAATTCCAAGACATTACACTTTCATGTTTGTCTTCCCGCTTCCCTGGTTGCTCCTTCTCAGTAGGCTTCGCTGGTTTGTTTCCTTCCTGTCCTCTTAAACTTGCGTTTCCCAGGACTTAGCACTGGGACTTCATCTCTTTTCTAGCTACACTCATCCCCTTGCTGAATCTTGGTATTCCTACCATGTATTCCCATGACAGTACATTTCACCTACATGTTGATAACTTTTAAATTCTTATCTCTAGATCAGATCTCTGCCTTGAACTCTAGATTTGTATATACAATTGTCTTCTCTGCTTATCCACTTGTCTGTTTAACAGGCAGCTCTAGCCCTGAAACAAGCTCCTAACCTTCTACCCTATACCTGTTTTACCCATGGTTTTCCCCATCTCAGTTCACCACAACTCTATTCTTTGAGTTGCTCAAACATAAACCTCAGAGTGATGGGGGTGATCTTAACTTCTTCCTTTCTCTCAGTTCTGTTGGTTCTACCTTCAAACTATCCCAGAAAACTATTTCCCTCCAATTCCATAGCTATTCTCCTAGTCCAAGCCACCATCCTCTCTCACCTTGATATCTGCAACAACCTCCTAAATGGTCTCCTTGTTTCCACTCTTGACCATCTGCAGTCCAGTCTCCACACAGTAGTCAGTCTTGATGCTATCAAGATGTGAGTCAGGGGGGGAGAAAAAGATGGCAGCGAAGTAGAGAGACGTGGAGTGCATCCCTCTCCACAGATGCATTGGGAATGCACGGAAGGACGCACTCATTCCCACAGAGAACCAGCTGAACACCAGCAGACGGCCTCGGACACCAGAAAGGACTGCGGGGAACCTGACATAGCCGGTAGGGAGGCATCTACGAGGGCTCAAAGAGGGTGAAGCGGCGGAGCTGTGGCAGACGGGAGGGAGTGAGAAACACACGGAGGGTCCGCAGCGCAGCTCAGCGTTCCCGGACCGAGACATCGATCCGCGGCTGAACGGAGGGTCCAGGAGCGGGAGCGTGGGAACCGGAGAGCTGGTTCAGGGGGAGAAACATTGTTGCCGGTAGGGTGACGGACCGAGAGGACAGGAGGGAGGAGGTCCGCGGAGAGGAGTGCCGGTCCCTGAGAGCTGCCCGGCCATGATGGCGGCTGGAGGCTGCAGGCTCCCGGGCGGGGGGGAGGAGCCGCGCGCATAGCCTCTCCCTCTCTTTCGGTGCCTCTGCAACAGGCAGCGGAGAGACGCCCTGCGGGGCCACCTAAGGCACTCAGGGATAACAAGCACCCTCAGGCGCTCGGGCGGGGCTAGATTAAAACTCCTTGCAATGCCAGCAGCAGGGAGGCTGCCGAGAGAGAAAAAAAAAAAAAACCAGCATCAAAAAGAAAAAACCCCGAGAGAGGCCCAACTCTAAGACTTTCTGTGTACGCCTGAGCCACCAGCGCCCTCTGCAACAGGCACCTCCAAGCCTGACTGAAGCAACAGTGCGCCACTGCTCACTCACTCCCAGGAGAAGGAGCCACTATTGCACCCTCTCCCTCCCCACACACCGAGGCTTACAGACGAACAATAAAGGAACCTCTGCTGGTCACAGAATAACGCAAAAAAAAAAAAAAAAAACCCAAGGCAAGGAGAAGGACACTTACAGCTGAGACGCTAAGGAAACAGAAATAGTAGTATCAATACCTATTGAACTGGTCCATTCGGGGATCAGTTCTGGATTTTTTTTTTTTTTTTTTTTCCTTTCTCTTTTCTTTTTTTTTTTTTTTTTTTTTTTTGATTTATTAAATACGATCTTAGCCCTAAGGGATCTACAAGTTTTACAACATAATTTTTTAAGGATATTTTTTACTCTTTTTTTTTTTTTTTTTTTTTGCCTTTTTAAATACTTCTATATCTAGCTAAGTTTTTGGTAGTATGGACAAAATATCTTTCATACTTTCCTTTCATCCCTTTCTTTAATACACTTCTATTCCTTTCTTTTTCTTTGCATATTTCCAACCACATTACGCTCTTCTGTTCCCCTTTCTTCCAGCCATTTTAAGTGTATTTTATCTTAACATACTTATAAGCAACACTATCGGTCTGCTCAGACTCCTTGCTCTATTCTCCAGATGATGCACTGCCTTGGTATTAATATTAGGCTTTTGTCTTTATCTTAGTTCTTAGTACAGTTGTCTAATTACATTCTGAGAATCTCCATTCTCTCTGGTGGTACTCCAGCTCATTTCTATATTTGATCCTAGCTTACAAAATCTCCCTGGATTGATGTTTGTATGTGTAGGGTGTTATTTGTTGTTTGTTTGCTTTTGCTTTTGTCTCTGATTTGTTCGTTTCAGTTGTCAATTTCTGCTGGGTTTCTCTATGAATATCTGATAGCACACTGGGGTTCTGTCAGGTCTTTCTAGAGCCTTATGTCCTAACGGATTAAATAATTGTGTGTCTTATACATGTATGTGTTTCCTAGACTGAATATTCGTCTAATCCAATACTTGGACATTAGTCTGAGGCTTGGACAGTCTTCTATAAACACCTCTATCACCAGGACAAGCAACCCCAAAAGCTTGGACAACCATGAGGAAACAAAGAAACACCATGCAGGCAAAGGAGCAGGAAAAAAACCCACAAGACCAAATAAATGAGGAGGAAATAGGAAAAATGCCTGAAAAAGAATTTAGAGTAATGATAGTAAAAATGATACAAAATCTCGATAACAAAATAGAGAAAGTACAAGAAACAGTTCATAAGAACTCAGAAAAACAAACAGCAATGGATAACAAAAGAACTGAAATGAAAAATACTCTAGATGCTCTAACCAGCAGAATGACTGAGGCAGAAGAACGAATAAGTGAGTTGGAAGATAGAATGGGAGAAATAAACGCCACAGAGCAGGAAAAAGATAAAAAAATAAAAAGACTAGAAGACAGCCTCAGAGACCTCAGTGATAACCTTAAACGTACCAACATTCGAATTATAGGCATCCCAGAAGAAGAAGAAAACAAGAAAGGGTCTGAGAAAATCTTTGAAGAGGTTCTAGTGGAAAACTTCCCCAACATGGGAAAGGAAATAATTCACCAAGTCCAAGAAGCACAGAGAGTCCCATACAGAATAAACCCAAGGAGAAATACACCAAGGCACATATTAATCAAACTAACGACAATTCAACACAAAGAAAAAATATTAAAAGCAGCAAGAGAAAAGCAACAAACAACATATAAGGGAAAACCCATCAGGATAACAGCTGACCTTTCTACAGAAACTCTGCAGGCCAGAAGGGAATGGCAGGATATCCTGAAAGTCCTGAAAGAGAGAAACCTACAGCCAAGAATACTCTACCCAGCAAGAATCTCATTCAGATTTGAGGGAGAAATCAAAAGCTTTCCAGACAAGCAAAAGTTAAGAGAATTCAGCACCACCAAACCAGCCTTACAACAAGTGCTAAAGGAACTTCTCTAAGTAGGAAACACAAGAAAAGGAAAACACCTACAAATACAAACCCAAAACAATTAAGAAAATGGTAATTGGAACACACATGTCAATAATCACTCTAAATGTAAATGGATTAAATGCTCCAACCAAAAGACACAGACTGGCTGAATGGATACAAAAACAAGACCCTTCTATATGCTGCCTACAAGAAACCCACTTCAGACCAAGGGATACATATAGACTGAAAGTGAAGGGATGGAAAAAGATATTCCATGCAAATGGAAGTCAAAAGAAAGCTGGAGTAGCAATACTCATATCAGACAAATTAGACTTGAAAGTAAAGACTATTAAAAGAGACAAGGAAGGGCACTACATAATGATCAAGGGATCCATCCAAGAAGAACATATCACAATGGTAAATATCTATGCCCCCAATATAGGAGCACCTCAATACATAAGGCAAATGCTAACAGCTATAAAAGGGGACATCGACAGTAACACAATTATAGTGGGAGACTTGAACACCCCACTTACATCAATGGACAGATCATCCAAACAGAAAATCAATAAAGACACACAAGCTTTAAATGACACATTAGACCATCTCGACTTAATTGATATTTATAGGACATTCCATCCAAAAACGACAGACTACACTTTCTTCTCAAGTGCACACGGAACATTTTCCAGGATAGATCACATCTTGGGTCACAAATCAAACCTCAGCAAATTCAAGAAAATTGAAATCACATCAAGCATCTTCTCAGACCACAACGCCATGAGACTAGATATCAATTACAGGAAAAAAACTGCAAAAAAGACAAACACATGGAGGCTAAACAATTCACTATTAAACAACCAAGGAATCACTAAAGAAATCAAAGAGGAAATCAAAAAGTATCTAGAAACAAATGGCAATGAAAACACAACAACCCAAAACCTATGGGACGCAGCAAAAGCAGTTCTAAGAGGGAAGTTTATAGCAATACAGTCCTACCTTAAGAAACAAGAAAATGATCGAATAAACAACCTAACCTTACACCTCAAACAACTAGAGAAAGAAGAACAAAGAAACCCTAAAGGGAGCAGAAGGAAAGAAATCGTAAAGATCAGAGCAGAAATAAATGAAAAAGAAAGGAAAGAAACCATAAGAAAAATAAATAAAACTAAAAGCTGGTTCTTTGAGAAGATTAACAAAATTGATAAACCATTAGCCAGACTCATCAAGAAAAAAAGGGAGAAGATGCAAATCAACAGAATTAGAAATGAAAAAGGAGAAGTCACAACGGACACCTCAGAAATACAAAACATCATGAGAGACTACTACAAGCAACTCTATGCCAATCAATTGGATAACCTGGAAGAAATGGATACATTCTTAGAAAAATACAATCTTCCAAGACTGAACCAGGAAGAAATAGAAACCATGAACAGAGCAATCACAAGTACAGAAATTGAGGCAGTGATTAAAAATCTCCCAACACACAAAAGCCCAGGACCAGATGGGTTCACAGGCGAATTCTATCAAACATTTCGAGAAGAGTTAACACCTATCCTTCTCAAACTCTTCCAAAATATTGCAGAAGGCGAGGCACTCCCAAACTCATTCTATGAGGCTACCATCACCCTGATACCAAAACCAGGCAAAGATGTCACAAAAAAAGAAAACTACACACCAATATCACTGATGAATATAGATGCAAAAATCCTCAACAAAATACTAGCTAACAGACTGCAACAGCACATTAAAAAAATCATACACCACGATCAAGTGGGGTTTATCCCTGGGATGCAAGGATTCTTCAATATACGCAAATCAATCAACGTGATACATCATATCAACAAATTGAAGGATAAAAACCATATGATCATTTCAATAGATGCAGAAAAAGCTTTTGACAAAGTTCAACATCCATTTATGATAAAACTCTCCAGAAAATGGGCATAGAAGGAAATTACCTCAACATAATAAAAGCCATATATGACAAACCAAAAGCCAA
The DNA here is from genome assembly GCF_030028045.1 of Hippopotamus amphibius kiboko. NCBI lineage: Eukaryota > Metazoa > Chordata > Mammalia > Artiodactyla > Hippopotamidae > Hippopotamus > Hippopotamus amphibius. The sequence goes on from NC_080194.1 coordinate 63,201,848, forward strand.
CATTGTTCTCAATGGAGAAAAACTGGAAGAATTCCCTCTAAGAACAGGAACAAGACAAGGGTGTCCACTCTCACCACTGTTATTCAACATAGTTTTGGAAGTGTTAGCCACAGCAATCAGAGAAGAAAAAGAAATTAAAGGAATCCAAATTGGAAAAGAAGAAGTAAAATTATCACTCTTTGCAGATGACATGATACTATATATAGAAAACCCTAAAGACTCTACCAGAAAACTGCTAGCACTCATTGATGAGTTTAGTAAAGTAGCAGGATACAAAATGAATGCACAGAAATCTCTTGCATTCCTATACACTAACAACGGAAGAGCAGAAAGAGAAATTAAGGAAACTCTCCCATTCACCATTGCAACAAAAAGAATCAAATACCTAGGAATAAACCTGCCTAAGGAGGCAAAAGATCTGTATGCAGAAAACTTTAAGACATTGATGAAAGAAATCAAAGATGACATAAACAGATGGAGAGACATACCATGTTCCTGGATTGGAAGAATCAACATCGTGAAAATGACTGTACTACCCAAAGCAATTTACAGATTTAATGCAATCCCGATCAGATTACCAATGGCATTTTTCACAGAACTAGAGCAAGAAATCTTACGATTTGTATGGAAACGCAAAAGACCCCGAATAGCCAAAGCAATCTTGAGAAGGAAAAATGGAGTTGATGGAATCAGGCTTCCTGACTTCAAACTATACTACAAGGCCATAGTGATCAAGACAGTATGGTACTGGCACAAAAATAGAAAGGAAGATCAATGGAACAGAATAGAGAACTCAGAAGTAAGCCCAAACACATATGGGCATCTTATCTTTGACAAAGGAGGCACGAGTATACAATGGAAAAAAGACAGCCTCTTCAGTAAGTGGTGCTGGGAAAATTGGACAGCAACATGTAAAAGAATGAAATTAGAACACTTCCTAACACCATACACAAAAATAAACTCCAAATGGATGAAAGACCTACATGTAAGGCCAGACACTATCAAACTCCTAGAGGAAAACATAGGCAGAACACTCTTTGACATACATCAAAGCAACATCCTTTTTGACCCACCTCCTAGAATCATGGAAATAAAATCAAGAATAAATGAATGGGACCTCATGAAACTTAAAAGCTTTTGCACAGCAAAAGAAACCATAAACAAGACTAAAAGGCAACCCTCAGAATGGGAAAAAATAATTGCCTATGAAACAACGGACAAAGGATTAACCTCCAAAATATACAAGCAGCTCATGAAGCTTCATACCAAAAAAGCAAATAACCCAATCCACAAATGGGCAGAAGACCTAAATAGACATTTCTCCAAAGAAGACATACAGATGGCCAACAAACACATGAAAAGATGCTCAACATCACTCATCATCAGAGAAATGCAAGTCAAAGCCACAATGAGGTATCACCTCACACCAATCAGAATGGCCATCATCACAAAGTCTGGAAACAACAAATGTTGGAGAGGGTGTGGAGAAAAGGGAACTCTCTTGCACTGTTGGTGGGAATGTAAGTTGGTACAGCCACTATGGAAAACAATTTGGAGGTTCCTTAAAAAACTACAAATAGAACTACCATATGATCCAGTAATCCCACTCCTGGGCATATACCCAAAGAAAACCATAATCCCAAAAGAAACTTGTACCATAATGTTTATTGCAGCACTCTTTACAATAGCCAGGACATGGAAGCAACCTAAATGCCCATCAACAAATGAATGGATACAGAAGATGTGGCATATATATACCATGGAATATTACTCAGCTATAAAAAGGGATGAGATGGAGCTATATGTAATGAGGTGGATAGAACTACAATCTGTCATACAGAGTGAAGTAAGTCAGAAAGAGAAAGACAAATATTGTATGCTAACTCACATATACGGAATCTAAAAATGGTACTGATGAACTCAGTGACAAGAACAGGGAAGCAGATACAGAGAATGGACTGGAGAACTCGAGGTATGGGAGGGGGCGGGGGGTGAAGGGGAAACTGAGACGAAGCGAGAGAGTAGCACAGACATATATATACTACCAACTGTAAAATAGTCAGTGGGAAGTTGTTGTATAACAAAGGGAGTCCAACTCGAGGATGGAAGATGCCTTAGAGGACTGGGGCAGGGTGGGTGGGGGGGAATCGAGGGGGGGGGCGTCAAGGAAGGGAGGGAATATGGGGATATGTGTATAAAAACAGTTGATTGAACCTGGTGTACCCCCAAAAAAATAAAATAAAATAATAAAAAAAAAAAAAAAAAGAAACAAAAAAAAAAAAAAAAAAAAAAAAAAAAGATGTGAGTCAGATAATGACACTCCTGGGCTCACAAGATTCACAAGGCTCCTAACTCATTCAAAGTCAAAAAGAACTTACAATAGCTAAAAAGCCCCTAAGCAATACAGTCTCCATCATCTCCTTGTTCACATCTTCTAAGTCTCTCTACCTCAACCTTGCTGTTCTTGGAGTACTGCAGGCACACTTCCACCTGAGGGCTCTGCTCCAGCTCTTCTCTCTACCTGGATCTTCCCTTAAATATCCCCATGGCTTCTTCCCTCCACTATTTTAAAGCTTTTCTCAAATGTCATGTTTCTAATAAGAACCTTTCTCATCATACTATTTAAAATTAAAATCCTCACCTCGTCCACTCCTTACCCCTTCCCTGCCTAATTTTTCTCCATAGCCCATATCACCTTCAAACATTTTATATAATTTGTTTTCGAAACTGTTTGCCTTTCCCTGTAAGAAGGTAAACTACAAGACGTGGGGAATTTTGTCTGTTTTATTCAGTGGATATCTCTGGTACCTAGAAGGTTGTTTGATACGTAATAGATACTCAATACAATAAATAGGTTCTGAATGAACTGCATTGGTAATTCATTGAATGTGAAGAGTAAAGATTGGAGAGAAAGATGACTCTAATAGTGCTACTTTTATTGAATAGAGGCAGTGAAATCCACTGAAGTCTGGAAGTTGATAAGCTTGGAGCATTTTCTATTTGAGATTTCTTTGAACTAGCTAAATAAAGATGTCTAGGTTGGTAGTAAGAAGTAGGAGCCAGGAAAGAGGGGCTGGAGAGACACAGACATCCCAATGATGTAGAAAAATGCAAGCATCCACAGTCAGAATAAGAAAGAAGGAACCTGGTGATAGAATGCTTAGAGAGGAGCGGAGAAAGAGAAACACGATAGCTGTCTTCACCACTCTGCCCACAGTGCCTAATGCAGTACGCGTATAGTAATATGTAATATTGACAGCCACGACTCAGATGTGTTCATTGTCCATGGATGGAGTAACAGGGACTGTTTACCCTCTAACTTAAAAAAAAAAAAAAAACAGACAAAATTTATAAAACAACAGTTTCAGACACTGAACAGCAAATTGAGCAGAACATTAATCCCTGACAGAGAGGAAACCAAGTAGGTGAACCTTATGATAACTTACTGCCTCGAGAAGATAAACTTACTTATCTTACTTATGATTAGCATACTGCCTGGAGAGAGTTTCCAGCTGTAATGCAGGGAAGGTGTACCCAACAGAGTTCACCAATCTCCCTGAGTTGAGAAGACAGCGTTCAGAATTCAGAGAGGCCACAGTGGAAAGAATTTGCAGTGCAGGGAGCGGGGACGAGAGAGCTACACAGAGACCTCTGGAGAGCTGCAAAGGGTACCCCTCAAAACTTCAGCTGAGTAGTAATCATCACTTGCATTTGACGAAAATACTCGAGGCCAGGATTAAAAAGCCACCAACAGTATCAGACAAAACAATCTAGGGAGGTCACACATGGCTGGGCACAGTCCCTGTTCCTATCAGCCAGGAGAATAAAAACTGTCATATGACACATCAAGCAGAGCCCTCAGATGAGTATTGCCTCAGTAAAGGGAAAAATTGCTAAATTAAGGGAAGGAGAGAGAAAACGTGTCTCGAGGGCTGTCCAGATTCTCTCAGAGAGAAACAATGTCAAGTGTTCAACAATGACACGGTTGCAAAAAAAAAAAAAAAATCAAGAAGGTTTCAGTTTAAGAGAATTCCATGGTTCTGGCTATTAAGACATAACTATTGACTTCAGTGAGAGAAAACTTTAGTAGGCATTGGTTAGGCAGAGGAGACAGTGGTCAATGGGGAGGGAGTATGGAACATTCACAGGAGAGTAAGGAAACCATTGCAAGAGTGTGATAATAAACTGGTTGATAATCCCAGATCAAATTAATAAGGGCTGAGGAGAATACATTCTGGGGAAAGACAAGAAAGGCAAAAATGTGATAAATTTCACATAATCCATCGGGGAGAGTCACAAACTCTCCTGATTTCAAGCCTGCAAACTATACCTCATCATAGGTATAGTTAAAAATTGGACTTGCATTTCATAAATCGCCCGAGGGTAAAAACAAACAAAATATAGAAATCAAAGGAAACTTTAAGAAAGCATTTAAAGCATAAAACTAGGTGACCACCAAACCCCATTAAATGCAATTCAATGAGCATATCTAATTTATTAAGGGAAAGACATACTTTTTTCCCAAAAGGAGGAAAAATGCAGAGGGTTGAAAATTTTGTATTAAAAAAGGGATTGCCCCAAAAGAGAGTGGAATTGTCTCTTTTACAAATCTCTCTGCATAGATCCTATAGATGATTCTGTTTTGCTCCTTTTTGCCTAAAGGCAGAGCAACAGATTAAATGACTTTCAGAAGTTCCTTTCACCTGTGATTGCAACAAAACATAGCATAAGCAATTAAAATCAAATATATCAACTCTTTTGGGGTAGACTATTATATTTCTAACAGAAATAAATCTGAGAAAGAATATCCATTGAAAGATGGATTGTATTGAAGAAAATATCCATCACATATAAAAGCAAGAAGACATCCGAGATAAACACCAAATGAATTATGATAGCAAAGAAATGGAAAAGTCAGTTACAATAATAAATAATATTGCAGCATTGCATGCTAACTGTTTGCACACTTTAGAGCAAATTTTTGAGAAAAATAAATTACCCTAAAACATATTATCAGCTGCCAATTCTTTAATAGAAAAGAAATAAAGTTGCTGTGGTGTGGCTACATACTCATTAACAGACAAATAAAAACATCTAGTTATCATTGTGCATCTTCATGGAGGCAAGAGAAATGGTACAAGAATTTTCATACTGAAGACCTGTCTCATCTCAGAATGTGCAACAATGAAAGGCAAAATACCTAGGAAGAAGAAATGAAATAGTTAATATACGTGTTTGTTGGGAGTGTATCAGAGAAAGAAACAACTAGAATCCTGCAGTAGCAAGTACCAAGATCATGGTCAATCCCATTTGTCTTCATAGGCGTGTGAATGTAGGTTGAATGTAAATGTTATATGTCCTTAGGATGAGATTTTGGCCCTAAACCTCTGTGGAAACACTAGCATCTATGAATCACAGGTTTGTTCCAGACAAGAAGGAATTATTTATATACCATCTTGAATGGGCTAAAGGTGTTTTTCCCCAGGAAATATACTTGCAAATAATTGTACAACACTTTAACAGAAAGCATTTGGACCTGGATTAAATATACAAGGCAGATGTTGTTGTAACTCCCACTTCAGTTAAGCAAAAACTGAGTTTCCCAGAAAATAAAGAGTTGCTTTTATAACTCAGGACATTAATGGCAGTGCTGGAGTTTGAATCCCCATCTTCCAACTCCAAGTGGAGAGAACTTCACTTGTCCTCAGAAGCAATCTACATTAATAAAAGATTTTATTCTGTCCCTATACATCAGGAAGATTTGTGTGCAGTTGCTATTGATCCAGAGCAGACAAGGTAGGTCAAATGCAATAGATGCCAGAGGAATAAGTTAGGACCACCTGTATGAAGAGCAGTCTGAGCAGAGGCATGTGTCCAGGAATCTGTTCTCAAATCAATAAGGGAGCAGAGGTTTATGTGCAGGGCAATCAGAAAACCAGAGGTCTGATCCTTTTAGATCAGGACAGATGGCTAAAGATATGTCTTGAGTGAAGACAAGAAGATACCCAGGACCCAGGAGAGCTAATCCAAGGATAACAGGGTTTCCTATATTAAGTTAAAGGACCTATTCCTACCCATTATATAAGGAAACTAAGGTACAGTGGGGTTTAGTGATCTAACTCTGGTCAAATAGGGAATAGGACCCAATCCTTCTGAGTCTTCATACCAACAGGCTAAAATTGAACAAAACAAAAAAGCAAAGCATATAGATGACTTTAAAATCAGATCATTCAGCTCTCTGAATGGAGAACTACAGAAAAAAGAAGGCAGAAAGAAGGTAAGAGTTTTATTCCACAACTTGGTAATTTTAAAACAAAAAATATGGCCATTTGGTGATTTTGTTGAATTGGTACTCAGTTATTTCTAATGAGCTTAAACATGATTAGCCAGAGGTTTCCTCTGTTTGCTTTCTTGTTTGCATAAAAGGAAAGTAAGAAAAACTAAGGAAGGAAGAATTGATAGAAAGGGTGAGATTGATCCAGAGCACTTGCTCAGCCAAATGGCAGACCAGAGTGTGAGCTGATTACCTTTCCGCATGGTTTTCAGAGGAGGAAAAAAAAAATCTAGCAGAAAATGCTATTGCCCAAGTGGGGATAATTATAACAGAGAGGAAGGGAGCCAGACTAAGGAAACAAAATTAAACCAAGTAGAATGCAGGCTGACCACCAAGGGAAAAGGCAAAGCATAGAAGACAATTAGGTTGGGAAACTATCTTCAAAGGGAAATTAGAGGAACCCCATTGCTTGCGTAATTAAACACAGATATGGTACTATAGGGAACATACCTGAAGTGATGGAGGAAGAGAAAAGCCCATCTGAGGATCCTGGGCTTTCCCATGGAAAATCACGAACAAGGGAGAAGCCCTGCCTCAGCACAGATTTATTATGGAGAAAAAATAATTCGGCTCACTGCTGCTGTTTCTTTGCATCTAAAATGCAGTTCAAAGTCTCCTTCTCATTCCCTCCAATGGTACCCACATGTTTTAAGCATCAACCTTCCAGTGTTTTGTTGTGAACATTTGAATTTAACAAACGTCTCCCACTATGTCAACATTCGTATATGTTCAGACTCTTCTCGATGATGATCATTCGCACAGTAATAACAAATCACTGGGCATAGCCTAAAGAACTTTACCGTGATTTGTATTATAAATTGCAGTTGTCAAGGGAACAAGTTATGGAGTCGGAATTGGGTTCCAACCTCTCATTACATGTGATTTTGACCAAATTAAATAGCCTTTCTGAGATTATCTTATCATCTGTAAAATAGGTATAAAAATATCTGTCCTTTAAGATTATTGTGGGGAATAAATCAGATGATAAAATTTTTTTTAAATTAACACAGTGCCTGGACAAGATGCAACACAGAGCCTCTTAGGAAATGTTATTGATAATGATAATTATGAAAATGAAAGGTATAGCCCCAGATATCAAGGGTTACAGAGACACCTGATAGAAAATACAAAGCAAGCATTTTACCTCTTAGTTCTAGGTGTTAGCAGGTGCTCAGTGATTGTTGACGTCCGTCATTTAAGCATGTGATAATAAAGGGTAATTATGGAAGAGTGATGACATTCAGGCATTTTTTTATCCAGGGTCGTTTTAAGAATGATATGGAGAGAAGAGATTAGGAAATACACCTTTCTTTTTTTTTTTTTTACACCTTTCTTATATTTGTGTAAGATAGAGAGCTTTCTTTTCCCAATTAAAATCCTGACCAAAGTCTGTAACATAAATAAACATAAGAATTTGTTCACACTTTGTTGCTGAGATAATCTTGGCTCTTTGTGATAGAAAGAACAAGAGGTTTGGAATCAGAAAAATGGGAGTTTGAGTCCCAGGACCACCATTTCCTCTTCAATTTTAGTAAGAGCTTCTCTGAGTTTTCAGCATCCTCATCACAAAAGAGAAATAATTATCTTCTCTCTGACTACTTCACCAGGCTGTTAGAAGAATTAATACTGTATGTGGAGGTGCTTTGTAACATAGTATCAAAATACTACCTTACCACATTATTATCTCACAGGAAAATAAAGTTAAACTTTAGGGAAAAGAAAAACAAAACAGACAATAAATTCCAATATGGTGGGCACTACATAAGAACAGTGGTCTGGTATTCAGCCATTTATGATGGTAACCCAGGATTTCCTTCCATTTATGAAGCTGTGCAAGCCACACCCCATTCAATCTATTTTATAGGAAAAAAAAATTGTACTTCCATGGAAAGCTATGCATTGTCTAGAGGATGCCCCTCCAGATTATGTGATCCTACTCTTTCCTTGTCTTTGAGCTATTTTACAACTGTGTAAGTTACAAGTAAACAATAGCAATGCAAGACAATTATTTTCTATAGACGTGCAAACTCTGTTCTGCCCAGGAGGGATTCAATTGTCTTCTCTCCCACCCTGATAAAAAATTAGTTTGCTGCTATTCCTATACTCATGTCAATATTCCTGATCTATAGATATGTCTTTTTTCTAATTTTCTTTTGAATCAGTTAACATGTATGCCTAGTTACCTTAGGACTTAAACAAAATTTTTAACATGTATTCATTTTTATGTCTGTATGAGAATAATAAATTTACTCTTTTTTGAGTAAAAGTTTGTTCATTCATCATTTATCCCACAAACATTTGCTGGGTAGCTCTTCTGTGGTCAGCTCTGGCCAGAGACTTAAGCCTAAAGGAGTTAAAGAGCTCATCAGATCACTTAGCACACTGTAGCATTATGTAAATTCAGGTACCTCACCCCCAACCACCCAGCACACGATAAACACTTGGTCATTATGTATTGGATGAATTTTAAGTGTCTTTCCTCAAAGATGCACAGTCTAGTGATTTCAGCTCTTGTAAAGGTCTTCCAACTAGAGCCCAGACAGTGCTAGGTATGTTGAAGACATCTGATAAATGTTTGTTGAATAAATGAACATACAGTCTGCTTTTAAGAAACTCACAGCCTACAGATTTTTCTGGTCATATGAAGGTCCACCATCCAGGTTTGCCCAGTGCCGCGCACTTAGTAGTTGTACAATCAATACCTACTGAATGACTTCTTCTTTTTTTTTTTTTTTGCTATTCCACATTTTTTTTAAATTATTTTTTGGGGGGGTACACCAAGTTCAATCATCTGTTTTTTATACACATATCCCCGTACCTACTGAATGACTTCTAAGGCATGGCAGAGGTAAAAACCCACCCTATTAGGTACTCCTCAACTAAATCAGTTACCTATATGTAAAGCAGTCATTAATCTTTAATATCATTTCTTGATTAAATTTCCAAAGCAAAAAAGTCATTTTTCTAGTTATTTGAGTTAACTTTTTTCTTCGTCTGGGGAGTTAAGTTTTTATCATTATTTTCAGGAGCTGATGTCATCCATGCTCCTTTGGTGATGTTTATTCGATCATCATCAACCACAAACCTTGTGTTCATTTTTATCAGACAAGTTCTAACACAATCTCTGTCACATCACTAATAAGAACACCAAGATGACCCTCAGGTTTCTTTCTAAAAGTGGGAAGTAAGAGTTATGCTGCAAATTTTCTAAGCTCTTCACAGAGTGAGAAAAACCTATGTCTGACAAAGATAATTTAGTAGATGGAATTAGGTATAAATCTTTTCCCAAAAAATGTAAAGAAAGAAACTACATGCTTAGAATGAAGTACACATCATTGTCTCCAAAAGGGAGCAGGCATAAACCTTGAAGAGACTTATTGATAATGCCCACATCTGCCCTGAAACCTTCTCAGCACCGGTGGGGAAGAATGTTCTTCACTGACCATGCTATACAGATAGCTGGCGGGAGAGCATTTTATGGTCTCTGAATGACAGTGTGGATCACTGCAAAGGTAGTTCCTGAAACCAGAGGGCATTAAATTAGCTGCTCCAAGAGTTCCCAAAAGGTTGAACTGTGCTACTGTACCCATATTAAGTGTGACGATTGATGTAGTCAGTCTGGTATTTTCGGCGATAAGTGAAAAAATGGTCAAATTAGCTATTTAAATTAGCCAATTTGAAGACGTCCACAACAACTGGCACAGGATCTACAAACTCAACATCAGATCATGCCTTTCAGAGGTCCTAGTCTTGTGAGGGGGATGAGCCTTGAACATAAATAACTAGGTAGGTAATCCCATGTGGGAAGGGCTAAGTAAAATAAGACGGGAAGAAATTAAAAATATGGCTAAAGGAAAAGAGTTTACCATCCACAGTGGTTTTTAGAGGTTTTCTGTGGGAACTTTGAGCCAGGCCATGAAGGATGAGTAGACTTGGGCTATGTGGACATGAAAGGCTGAGCATTCCAGCAACAGGGCACAGCATTAGCACACGTGGAAGAGCTGAAAGGACACACAGGTAGAAGAGAAAGCAGCTCTCTAGTGGAAGGTCCTCTGCGCACAGCACACACCTGCCTTGCTTTGATGGCTTACTCCTTGGCAGAACCGTCTCCTTGGTGGCAATCACTACAGCACTTCCGTGTGTGGAGACTGTACGGATGAACATGAGCACAAGCACCCAGATATGGGAAGGCGTGGAGCACGGACTGAAAGAGCAGGGCACTCAGTTTTTCTGGAAGAGCAATTGTTTTCAAACTATAAATTCATGGAAGCTTTAGCTTAAATGAAGTCCTCTGTGGGATCCCATTAAGCACAATAGAGCTGCTCTGCTTGAAACAGAGATGGGGGTCCAGGGGCCCACTTACTTAGTTCTCTCCCCTTGAAGGCAGACCCCAAGGTGGGGCCAAGGATGGATGATGTTCTGTTGCTCTCTGGAATACAGTCCATAGAAAGCACTGCTCTGAAGCAAAGGGTATACAATAAATAGAGTTTCAGGAACTAAAGGTTTTGGGTCAGATGCAGAAGAGCCTGGAATTCCAGCTTACATGTTTGACCTTTATTCTGTAAGGAATAAGGAGTCACTGAAAGTTGTTCGACAGGAGGTAATGAAACCTGAGTGAGGGAAGATGATAGGAATGGAACAATGGAAAGACTACACCATGCAGAAAAGACTCAGCAGGACTTAGCAAGTGACTGGTATGAAAAGAAAAGGGAGTCTACAAAGTAAGACAGGATTTCGAGCTGAGTGACTGAAGTCATTAGTGAAAGATGGTGACGAGCAGAGGCTTGTGAGGAAAGATGAAGAGTGCAGTTTAGGACACACTGCACAGGCTGGCCATAGAAGTAAAGGTGGCCAGCCAAGAACCGCATGCGTGACACTGGACCTTAGTACTTGTGGTCAGAGCTCCCAGTGGTGAGTTCAGCTCAAAGAGCACAGAGGCTACTATTCATGGTATGTGTGAGGATCCATCCATAAAGTGTTGGTGTGTATGACCCTCCCACAGAAAATATACTGATAGAAGGAACTTAAGTAAGAGTTTTCTCTTTCCCATGTCCCTCTGTTTTTGGCTAATGAGCTTCCTCAGGCTTCAACCTATTTTTTCATACATTACTTCTTTCATTCATTCACCTACAATAAATTAATTACCAGTTGGGTTCTTGGCATAGTGCTGGATCCTGTGTACAATAAAAATGTGATCCTGAGCCCTGGAGGCAGCATGGAGCGATAAAAAGAGCACAGATCTGGATGTCAGATCAATCTGGACTAGGGTTCTAGCTCCATCCCTAAGCAGCTGCAATGACTTGGCCAAGCTAGTTTAACTTTCTGTAAAGGGGGATGTGACCCTAGACCTCAAGGAGAGAGACCAGGTCGGAGGTGCAAACTATGAGACAGAACCAGAAAATTTAAGGAATACAGAGGAAGAGAAGAGACAAAGGCAAAAGATCAAGCCCTGAGGCCTAAATATGCTAACTCCCTACCCTCTGCTAGTGACATGGTTGAAGAGATAAAAAATAGTGGTTACTAATACCTGTGTTAGAGCCAGACAGACCCAGATGCAAATTCCAACTGGGCCATTTCTGCCCGTAGATGATAAGCAAGGTATACAAAATATCTCTGAGCCTCCTGAATGTCCTCATCTCTACAGTGGGCCTAATGGTATTAACTCACAGGGTTATCATTGGGCTTGAATTTTTTAAAGTAGCCAAAGCACTGAGTACAGGCATGGGAAATAGGAAGCACTTAAGAAATAAGAATTCCCCTTTTGGAGTGCTGCTTCCTGGCCTAGAGGCAAGGGGAATCTCTTGGCTTCGTCTTTGGGTCTAGCCCAGTCAGGCAGGAATTTCTGCAGCGAGAGGAACCTCTACAAGGTTCTGTGAGGCTGGGGAATTCTCAGGTGTTTTCGAATCCAATACACCAACACTGGAGTTGAAAGGTCACCAGAAGATGGGCTGGATTCCCAGATGGGATCTTGCATGCTCCACCCCTAGGTGGAAGGCCCACAACTGTGGCTCTGACTTTCATGCCCTGGGAGGGAGCAGCACCTGGTGGGGATCCTGTCTTCCCCCGTCCCTCCCTCTAGCAGCCCTGCCATTTGCAATGAAAGGGAAATGGTACTTTCGGGCATCTTTTTTTTTTTCTTGCTCATGGTGGAGAATAGCTTATTACTCTGTCCTTTTCTTCTTTCCAGATTTTCATTCCCGAGAATCAAGCTGTTACAAGATGCCCATTCTTATAGCAACTAAAACAAGATGATGGAAGTTTCCACTTCGTGGAGTCCCAGGCAGCACTTTTTTTTTTTTCCTATAACCTGCCTTATACAAGATTTGGTGTCTGGATGATCACACCTATATTATTTGAGTTAGAAAGTCAAAAGGATAAAATCCAAATTTCCAAGTCCTTCATTATCTTGACGTGATCTGTCAGAATAACTAAAGGAAAGTTTGTCTCAGATAAAACAGATGAACTATCTCTTCTCAAATCAGTGATTGTAGTCTCTTAACAGAGCTCAAGAGTTGATCTAAGGAAACTTTTCTCCAAATATGTAACCTGAATTGAGTTACATCTGCATTGCCCCAAGACCCCCTTGACTTAGTTACTGTCACCCTGTCCAGCCCTGATAGTCAATCCTGTTCTAAGAAAATAGACAATGATTCCTGCTCCACTCCCTCGCATGGATCTACCACACTAACCATGAAAATGCAGATACCGCTTCCACTGCAGGTAAAGTCAAAATGCCTCCAAGGAAGTTTTACTAAATACTGTGTGAATAGTAATTTGATCCTGGCAGCTGTGATTTTCTAAACTGCTCTGCACTTTGTCCCTAAGCCTTTGTCTTCTTCCCTGCTTTCTGTTAATACTACTTCCTCTGTTTACTTTTTCCCCCTCTCCACACTTAAATATTCTATGTCCCTTCTTTTAAGGGTTGCCCTAACAAAGTCTAAAATTGATCAGTTTTCCTTCCCTCCTCTCAATGATATAGGAACCTTAGGACTCTGATCTGAACTATTCCCTCAATCCATCTTCTGTGTTAATTTTACCTAGTGTAGTTCCTTTCGCTCTGAACCTTTCTGTAGCATTTCTAGTCACGACTCAAAATCCTCTTTTCACAGCATGATTTCTCAGAAATCATGTGTTTACAGGGGCTGAGTGACCCACCACCTTCCAGATTGATGTTTTAAGAAGAAATCTCTAGACATAATAGAGTCAGCTCACATAATAAGGTATAAATTCAGCTCTCCCTCTGAAACATCATCTTAATTGATGACTTTCTCTGCTGAGCACAAAATGGTTCCCACAACTTTCTTCTGACTTTGGAGTGATATTTCAGGCTCCACTCCTCAGACCTGTTGTCCAGCATGTGGCCAACACGGGGAGAGAGCACATGCTGGCTTAGTCCTAGAGGAGCTGTCTATTCCAAGATGCTGTTGAGTACTTACACTACGGTTCAAAGATCCTGGGTGGACCCAACGTGTCACCTGCATGTCAATTTGAGCTTTCCTGTTCCTCAGAGACATGGCCAATCTGTGGGAAAGCCCTACCTGCATCCTACAGAAAGTGTTCAGCCTTTCTTCCTCAAGTTCTCCCTGCCTAAGTTTTTGTTTCCTTGTCTACCATCTTTGTTCTATATGAATCTAGTAACTTTATGGACGGTTCAGTGTTGTCATAAGAAAGGAATTACATCATAATTGTACAGCCTTCTATAATCTCAAAAGCTGTCTCTTCTTTTTTCCTAACCTCATGCTCTGATACTAACTTCCTGGCCCATACAGCCTGTGGAATATGAATTTCAGTCCTACTTTTTCCACTACCTCTCTCTTAGCAGGGAGCCTACCAAGCCAGTATGCCTTCCCCTGGCTTCTTTGGAATTCCATGGCATAAATTTTCCTCTATTTATTTCTGCAAGTTTTTTTTTTTTTTAATCTTTATTCAAGTATAATAGCTTTACACTATTGTGCCAGTTTCCTCTGTACAACAAAGCAAATCAGCTGTATTTATACATATATCCCCATGTCCCCTCCTTCTTGAGCCTCCCTCCCAAGCATCCCTCACACCCTCCCTATCCCACTCCTCTAGGTCATCAGCAATCATCAAGTTGAACTCCCTGTGTTAGGCAGTTGCTTCCCACTAGCTATCTATTTTACATTTGGTAGTATATAAATGTCAATAAAACTCTTTCACTTTGTTCCAGTTTCTTCCCCACCTCCCCATGTCCTCAAGTCTGTTCTCTACATCTGCATCTTAATTCTTCCTCTACTACTGAGTTCATCAGTACCATTTTTTTAGATTCCATATATATGTGTTAGCATATGGTATTTGTTCTCTTTCTGACTTACTTCACTCTGTATGACAGACTCTAGGTCCATCCACCTCACCACAAATAACTCAGTTTCATTCCTTTTTATTGCTGAGTAATATTCCATTGTATATATGTACCACATCTTCTTTATCCATTCACCTGTCTATGGACATTTAGGTTGCTTCCATGTCCTGGCTACTGTAAATAGTGCTGCAATGAACACTGTGGTTCATGTATCTTTTTGAATTATGGTTTTCTCCTGATACATGCCCAGTAGTGGGATTGCTGGGTCATATGGCAGTTCTATTTTTAGTTTTTAAGGAACCTCCATACTGTTTTCCATAGTGGCTGTATCAATTTACATTCCCACCAACGGTGCAGGAGGTTCCCTTTTCTCCACAGCCTCTCCAGCATTTATTGTTCCTAGATTTTTTGATGATGGCCAGTCTGACTAGTGTGAGGTGATACATCGTTGTAGTTTTGATTTGCATTTCCTAATGATTAGCGATGTTGAGCATCTTTTCATGTGTTTGTTGGCCATCTCTATGTCTTCTTTGGAGTAATGTCTGTTTAGGTCTTCTGCCCATTTTTGGATGGGGTTGTTTGCTTTTTTGATATTGAGCTGCATGAGCTGCTTATATATTTTGGAGATTAATATTCTGTTAATTGCTTCATTGGCAAATATTTTCTCCCACTCCAAGAGTTGTCTTTTCGTCATATTTATGGTTTCCTTTTCTGTGCAAAAGCTTTTAAGTTTCATTAGGTCCCTTTTGTTTATTTTTGCTTTTTTTCCTTTACTTTGGAGGTGGGTCGAGAAAGATCTTGCTGTCATTTACGTCATAGAGTGTCCTGCCTATGTTTTCCTCTAAGAGATTTTTATAGTGTCAGGCCTTGCATTTAGATCTTTAATCCATTTTGAGTTTATTTTTGCGTATGGTGTTAGGGAATGTTCTAAATTCATTCTTTTACATGTAGTTGTCCAGTTTTCCCAGCACCACTTATTGAAAGGGCTGTCTTTTCTCCATTGTATATACTTGCCTCCTTTGTCGAAGATAATGTGACCATATGTACGTGGGTTTATCTCTGGGCTTTCTATCCTGTTCCATTGATCTATATTTCTGTGTTTGTGCCACTACCATATTGTCTTGATTACTGTAGCTTGGTAGTATACTCTGAGGTCAGGGAGCCTGATTCCTCCAGCTCCATTTTTCTCCCCTCAAGGTTGCTTTGGATATTCAGGGTCTTTTGTGTCTCCATACAAATTTTAGGATTTTTTGTTCTAGTTCTGTTAAAAGTGCCATTGGTAATTTGATAGAGATTGCATTGAATCTGTAAATTGCTTTGGGTAGTTATAGTCATTTTCACAATATTGATTCTTCCAATCCAAGAACATGGTATATCTCTCCATCTGTTTGTGTCATCTTTGATTTCTTTCATCAGTTTCTTATAATTTTCTGCATCAGGTCTTTTGCCTCCTTAGGGAGGTTTATTCCTAGGTATTTTATTCTTTTTGTTGCAATGGTAAATGGGAGTGTTTCCTTAACTTCTCTTTCTGATTTTTCTTTGTTGGTGTATAGGGATGCAAGAGATTTTTGTGCATTAATTTTGTATCCTGTAACTTTACTAAATTCCATGATTAGCTCTAATAGTTTTCTGGTAGTATCTTTAGGGTTTTCTACATATAGTATCATGTCATCCGCAAGCAGTGACATTTTTACTTCTTTTCCAGTTTGGATTCCTTTTATTTCTTTATATTCTCTGATTTCTGTGGCTAAAACTTCCAAAACTATGTTGAATAATAGTGGTGAGAGTGGGCACCCTTGTCTTGTTCCTGATCTTAGAGGGAATGCTTCCAGTTTTTCACCATTGTGGATGATGTTGGCTATGGGTTTGTCATATATGGCCTTTATTATGTTGAGGTAGGTTCCCTCTATGCCCACTTTCTGGAGAGTTATTACCAGAAATGGGTGTTGAGTCTTGTCAAAAGCTTTTTCTGCATCTATTGAGATGATCATATGGTTTTTATCCTTCAGTTTGTTAATATGATGTATCACATTGATTGATTTGCATATATTGAAGAATCCTTGCATTCCAGGGATAAACCCCACTTGATCATGGTTTATGATCCTTTTAATGTTGGATTCTGTTTGGTGGTATTTTGTTGAGAATTTTTGCATCTAAGTTCATCAGTGATATTGGCCTGTAGTTTTCTTTTTTGTGACATCTTTGTCTGGTTTTGGTATCAGGGTGATGGCGGCCTTGTAGAATGAGTTTGGAAGTGTTTCTCCCTCTGCTATATTTTGGAAGAGTTTGAGAAGGATAGGTGTTAGCTCTTCTCTAAATGTTTGGTAGGATTTGCCTGTAAAGTCATCTGGCCCTGAGCTTTTGTTTGTTGGAAGATTTTTAATCACAGTTTCAATTTAAGTGCTTGTGATTGGTCTGTTCACATTTTCTATTTCTTCCTGGTTCAGTCTTGGAAGTTTGTACTTTTCTAAGAATCTGTCCATTTCTTCCAGGTTGCCCATTTTATTGGCATATTGTTATTTGTGATAGTCTCTCATGATTCTTTGTATTTCTGCAGTGTCACTTGTTATTTCTCCTTTTTCATTTCTGATTCTGTTGATTTGAGTCTTCTCCCTTTTTTTCCTGATGAGTCTGGCTAATGGCTTATCAATTTTCTTTCTCTTCTAAAAGAACCAGCTTTTAGTTTTTTTGAGCTTTGCTATTGTGTCCTTGATTTCTTTTTAATTTATTTTTGATCTGATCTTTATAATTTCTTTCCTTCTGCTAACTTTAGGATTTTTTTGCTCTTCTTTCTGAAATTGCTTTTTATGTAGGGTTAGGTTGTTTGAGATTTTTCTTGTTTCTTGAGGTAGGATTGTATTGCAGTGAACTTCCCTCTTAGAACTGCTTTTGCTGCATCCCATAGGTTTTATGTCATTGTATTTTCATTGTCATTTGTTTCCAGGTATTCTTTTATTTCCTGTTTGATTTCTTCAGTGATCTCTTGGTTATTTAGTAGAGTGTTGTTTAGCCTCTATGTGTTTGCATTTTTTACAGTTTTTTTCCTGTAACTGATGTCTAGTCTCATAGCATTGTGGTCAGAAAAGAAGCTTGATACAATTTTAATTTTCTTGAATTTATTGAGGCTTGATTTGTGACCCAAGATGTGATCTATCCTGGAGAATGTTCTGTGTGCACTTGAGAAGAAAGTGTTTTCTGTTGTTTTGGGATGGAAAGTCCTATAAATATCAATTTAATCCATCTGGCCTAATGTCTCATTTAGAGCTTGTGGTTTTTTAAATTTAATTTCTATTTGGATGATTTGTCCATTGGTGTAAGTGGGGTGTTAAAGTCCCCTGCTATTATTGTGTTACTATCGATTTCCCCTTTTATGGCTATTAGCATTTGCCTTATGTATTGGGGTCCTCCTATGTTGGGTGCATAGATATTTACAATTGTTATATCTTCTTCTTGGATTAAGCCCTTTGTCATTATGTAGTGTCCTTCCTTGTCTCTTGTAATAGTCTTTATTTTAAAGTCTATTTTGTCTGATATGAGAATTGCTACCCCAGCTTTCTTTTGATTTCCATTTGCATGGAATACCTTTTTCCATCCACTTACTCTCAGTCTGTATGTGTCCCTAGTTCTGAAGTGTGTCTCTTGTAGACAGCATATATATGGGTCTTGCTTTTGTATCCATTCAGCCAGTCTGTGTCTCTTGGTTGGAGCATTTAATCCATTCACATTTAAGGTAATTATGAATATGTATGTTCCTATTACCATTTTCTTAATTGTTTTGTTTTTGTTTTTGTAAGTCTTTTCCTTCTCTTGTGTTTCTTGCCTAGAGAGGTTCCTTTAGCATTTGTTGTAAAGCTGGTCTGGTGGTGCTGAATTCTCTTAGTTTTTGCTTGTCTGTAAAACTTTTAATTTCTCCTTCAAATCTGAATGAGATCCATGCTGAGTAGAGTAATCTTGGTCATAGATTTTTCCCTTTCATCATTTAAAATATATCCTGCCACTACCTTCTGGCCTGTAGAGTTTCTGCTGAAAGATCACCTGTTAGTCTTGTGGTGGTTCCCTTGTATGTTATTCATTGCTTTTCCCTTACTGCTTTTAATATTTTTTCTTTGTATTTAATTTTTGATAGTTTGATTAATATGTGTCTCAGTGTGTTTCTCCTTGGATTTATCCTGTATGGTACTCTCTGTGATTCCTGGACTTGATTGACTATCTCTTTTCCCATGTTGGGGAAGTTTTCCACTATAATCTCCTCAAATATTTTCTCAGACCCTTTCTTTTTCTCTTCTTCTTCTGAGACCCCTTATAATTCATGTTGGTACATTTAATGTTGTCCCAGAGGTCATTGAGACTGTCCTAAATTCTTTTCATTATTTTTTCTTTATTCTACTCCATTTCAGTTATTTCCACCATTCTATCTTCCAGGTAACTTATCTGTTCTTCTGCCTCAGTTATTCTGTTCTGCATTCTTTCTAGAGTATTTTTAAATTCAGTTATTGTGTTGTTCATCACTGTTTGTTTGCTCTTTAGTTCTTCTACCTCCTTGTTAAACATTTCTTTCATTTGCTCCATCTGTGCCTCAATACTATTTCTGAAATCTTGGATCATCTTTACTATCTTTATTCTGAATTCTTTTTCAGGTAGATTGCCTATCTTGTCTTCATTTGCCTGATCTTGTGGGTTTTTACCTTGTTCCTTCATCTGCTATATCTTTCTCTGTTTCCTCTTTTTGTTTAATTTATTGTGTTTGGGGTCTTCTTTCCTCAGGCTTCAGGGCCATAGTTCTTCTTAACTCTGTTGTCTGTCCCCAGTGGGGAAGTTGGTCCAGTGGATTGTGTAGGCTTCTTGGTGGCGGGGGACTAGTGCCTGTGTTCTTGTGTGTGGAGCTGGATCTTATCATTCTGATGTGCAAGGCCACATCTGTTGGTGTGTTTGGGTGTGTCTGTGAGCTTAATATGGCTATAGGCAGTCGGTCTGCTAATGGGTGGGGCTATGCTCCCATCATGCTAGTTGTTTGGCTTGAGATATCCAGCACTGGAGCTTGCTGGCCTTTGGTTAGAATTGGATCTTAGTGTTGAGAATGAGAACTCCGGGAGAGCAATTGCTGATTAATATTCCATGGAGTCAGGAGTTCTCTGGTGGTCAAACGTCCTGGACTCAGCTCCTGCAGGTTGGTTTGATATCATTAAGAATTGGGAGACTGGGCTTTATTCTTAAGGCCTTCTGACTCAGTATTCCCTAAAGTTCACAAAAGTGCCCTAAGGGCAGTTTCAGGGAAAAACAGGAACTCCAAAAATATTGATTTCTAGGCCCCACTACATCAGCCAAATATCTCTGTTTGTCAGGGACCTTCCTGTAATGGAAACAGAAGTGAGAGATTGAGACCTCTAACAAGGAAATATCAATGGAACCAATTAAAAATATGCTGAATATGTCACTACTTTATAAACACCATGAAGCAAAAGTGAATTTTGCCTTTATTCCATTCATACAGAGAAATGTTCCTCTTCTTTTCTTCTTCTTAGGAGAAACTAAAGATTGATAATTTTGTTTCATAACAGGCAGAGGAAGATGCCTTCTTTTCTCAGAGGACTTAAGTGAGAACACCAGTGAGAAAAATATTCAGAAGAGTAAATGAGTTTTCACCAGTGAGCGAGCACTTTACCACTGATGTGATGATAAAAAGCGAAAATTTCTTCACAGTAAACATAGGGCATTATGAAACCACACTGATTTTGCCTTATAACTTCCCCTTATTTCTGCTTCCTTCATGATAAATAACCATTTATTAGTTTCTCATTTCTTCTTTGTGGGGTTTGCTTCACCTCCCAGGCAGCAACTATTTACTGGAGCTTAAAGACAAAGAAAAAGAGAAAAGTCAAGAAGCTTCCTTCCTTTCTTGGTAGCTGTTTAGTAGAGATGTGAAATAACACCTTTAACTGTGCTGAGGAATAGTCATTATCCACTAGAGATATCTGCTCGATTGGGCTCAGCAGGTCCTAGGAACTTTGAGGGTTGTGCCAAACTAAATTCTGGAAAGATAACACAAGAGAAGATAAAAGTGAATTTTGCCTTTATTTCATTCACACAGAGAAATGTTCCTCTTCTTTCGAAACCATAGGAACTTGGGAAACTTAAGAAAGATAAGAAAAGATGAAATGTTCACCCAGTTTATGTAGCAGTGGGAAGACAGTGAATGAAAACTGCAAGATTCAGAATCCTTATCCAGAGAGATGGATTTTTGATTATGATTATGACTACGATTGTTATTTGATTCACACTGAAAGGAAGGAAACTTAATTTGGGTAGCTAGTATGAAACTGCAAGCCCTGTTGTCAACTAAAGTGTTTAGACTTTTATCTGACAAGTCAGAATGAGGCATCACTGCCAGCCAGGGATGAAATCATTCCAAACTCTGAATGTCAGAATAGTTTAAGATTTCACTCCAAGTTGAATTTGTGCATTATAAACCAGGCCCAAGTTTCAGAAAGAAAGAGAGTAAGTAGGTCTTATATAAGAAGGCAATCATTAACGTGTAAATCAACAGCCAAGTGGACAGTGGACTATAGAATAAATTGTCCCTGTCCTCTACCTGACCAAAGTTGATTAGACCATGAGTGGGGAACTGACTCAAAAGTAAATGCATTGGCCATCTGTATGTCTTCTTTGGAGAAATGTCTATTTAGGTCTTCTGCCCATTTCTGGATTGGGTTATTTGCTTTTTTGGTATGAAGCTGCATGAGCTGCTTGTATATTTTGGAGGTTAATCCTTTGTCCGTTGTTTCATAGGCAATTATTTTTTTCCCATTCTGAGGGTTGCCTTTTAGTCTTGTTTATGGTTTCTTTCGCTGTGCAAAAGCGTTTAAGTTTCATGAGGTCCCATTTGTTTATTCTTGATTTTATGTCCATGATTCTAGGAGGTGGGTCCAAAAGGATCTTGCTTTGATGTATGTCATAGAGTGTTCTGCCTATGTTTTCCTCTAGGAGTTTTCTAGTGTCTGGCCTTACATGTAGGTCTTTCATCCATTTGGAGTTTATTTTTGTGTATGGTGTTAGGAAGTGTTCTCATTTCATTCTTTTACATGTTGCTGTCCAAT
This sequence comes from Hippopotamus amphibius kiboko, assembly GCF_030028045.1. Lineage (NCBI taxonomy): Eukaryota > Metazoa > Chordata > Mammalia > Artiodactyla > Hippopotamidae > Hippopotamus > Hippopotamus amphibius. Next base: position 63,223,596 of record NC_080194.1, read on the forward strand.
TTTCCCAGCACCACTTATTGAAGAGGCTGTCTTTTTTCCATTGTATACTCGTGCCTCCTTTGTCAAAGATAAGGTGCACACATGAAAAGATGCTCAACATCACTAATCATCAGAGAAATCCAAGTCAAAGCCACAATGAGGTATCACCTCACACCAGTCAGAATGGCCATCATCACAAAATCTGGAAACAACAAATGTTGGAGAGGGTGTGGAGAAAAGGGAACTCTCCTGCACTGTTGGTGGGACTGTAAGTTGGTACAGCCACTATGGAAAACAATTTGGAGGTTCCTTAAAAAACTACAAATGGAACTACCATATGATCCAGTAATCCCACTCCTGGGCATATACCCAAAGAAAACCATAATCCCAAAAGAAACTTGTACCATCATGTTTATTGCAGCACTCTTTACAATAGCCAGGACATGGAAGCAACCTAAATGCCCATCAACAAATGAATGGATACAGAAGATGTGGCATATATATACAATGGAATATTACTCAGCTATAAAAAGGGATGAGGTGGAGCTATATGTAATGAGGTGGATAGAAGTACAATCTGTCATACATAGTGAAGTAAGTCAGAAAGAGAAGGACAAATATTGTATGCTAACTCACATATACGGAATCTAAAAATGGTACTGATGAACTCAGTGACAAGAACAAGGATGCAGATACAGAGAATGGACTGGAGAACTCGAGGTATGGGAGGGGGCGGGGGGTGAAGGGGAAACTGAGACGAAGCGAGAGAGTAGCACAGACATATATATACTACCAACTGTAAAATAGTCAGTGGGAAGTTGTTGTATAACAAAGGGAGTCCAACTCGAGGATGGAAGATGCCTTAGAGGACTGGTGCGGGGAGGGTGGGGGGGACTCGAGGGGGGGGAGTCAAGAGAGGGAGGGAATACGGGGATATGTGTATAAAAACAGATGATTGAACTTGGTGTACCCCCCCCCCAAAAAAAAAAAAAAAAAGTAAATGCATTGGCTTGTGAGTCACCAGATCAGTCCTCTTTTTGTTGTTGTTTAAATCAAGAGACAGAGATGGAGCTTATGAAAAGGTGAGGGACATTATTATGTTTATCAAAAAGCACCTGATTTTCATTTGTATAGATAAGGCTGTTACCTAGAAAATGTTTAGAAACTACTGTGTCAACAGGAAATGAGAAAACTTTGTTACAGTCCTATTTTCTTTTTTGCTGACTACATGAAATTGGATAGGTCATCTGGACCTAATTTACTAAGCTTGAAAAAATAAGGTTTCTAGAAAATGATAGGTGTGAACATGGTATTTTGCCATTATAGTAAAGGACATAGAAAAATAATTAAGCTGTGAAACTTCTGCAAATTCACTATGCCAGATATGAAGTAGAAGAGGGTCTGGAGAATGATTAGGGAATGAGACATCAATTTCCATGAGGGATCAAGTTAAAATGCAGGAAAAATTCCTATATTCATCATGTGAATATATGTCCAGATATTCCAAGGACATGCCCAGTTTATGCCTTGTTTCCTAGCTTTGTTATTCACTAACCAGCTTTCATTCTCAAAAATGTTCTAATCTGGATGATAAGTTATATGGTCACATTAATTATGGTCACAAGGTAAAGGCTCACAGATTTAAAATATAGTGGATAAATGCTGGAGTTTAGTTAACTAAAATCTATTTCCTGGTGGTGTGGCCAAGATGGTGGAGTAGGAAGACCCTGAACTCACCTACCTCCTGCCATAGACACATCAAAATTACAACTATTTACAAGGTAAGTATTGATGAGAAAGACCAGAATCTTGTAGAAAAGATATTGTACAACTAAAGATATAAAGAAAGAACCACAACAAGACAGGTAGGAGGGGCAGAGACATGGTACAGTTGAGACTCCTACCCCCAGGTGGGCAACACACAAACTGGGAGGTAATTATAATTGCAGAGGTTCTTCCCAGCGAAGGAGGGATCTGAGCTGCACATCAGGCTCCCCAGCCCCAGGGTCCTGTATGGGGAAGATGATCCCCTAGAATGTTTGGATTTGAAAGCCAGTTGGGCTTCCTTTCTGGAGATCCAGAGGTCTGTGGGAAATAGAGACCCCACTCTTAAAGGTCACACAGAAAATCTCACACACTCTGGGACCCAGGGCAGAAGCAGTCATTTGAAAGGAGCCAGGGTCAGACCCAGCTGCTGATCTTGGTGAGCCTCCCAGAGAGGCAGGAGGCAACTGGAACTCACCCTGGGGACACAGACCTCGGTGGCAGTGATTTGGGGAGCATATCTACCATGAGGACAATGGTGCTGGCCAGTGACATGTCAGAATTCTCCCTCCAGCTTATTAGCACAAGAACCCAGACCTGCCCACCAACCTGTCAACTCCAGTACTGGAATGCCTCAGGCCAAGAAACTAGACAGGTGGGGACACAGCCCCACCCACCAGCAGACAGGCTGCTTGAAGGCCCTCTGAGCCCACAGCCACCCTAGCACATGGCCCTGTCCACTAGAGGGCCCAGGACACAGCCCCAAACACCAGCGTACAGGCACTAACACTGGGACACCCAGGCCCTTCAGCCAGAGACCCCAGAACCTGGCTCCACCCACCAGTGAGCAGGCACCAACCCCATGACCCCCGGGACACAGCCCCACCCACCAGTGGGAGGACACCACTGCAGCCCTGCAGCCTTCCATGGCAGGAACCAGCCCACCCACCAGCAGGCCGACACTTGCCCTGGGACCTCTGGGCCCTGCCTCCACCCCAAGGCAAAACCAGCCCTGGGAAACCCCAGGCCCAGCCCCTCCCACAAGCAGGTCAATACCAGGTCTGAGACACCTTGGACTCCTCAGCCAGGGGGAGGGTAGCAGGGGGAAGATAGAAATAAGTGAGGGAGATTAAGAGGTACAAACCTCTAGTTGCAAATAAATGTCACTGGTATGAAATGTACAATGCGAGGAATACAGTCAATAACTATGTAACATCTTTGTATGGTGACATGGAGTAACTAGACTTACGGGGATCAGTTTGAAATGCATAGAAATATTGAATCACTATGTTGTGTAACATGAACTAATAGTGTTGTAGGCCAATGATACTTTAAAAACAAACAAACTCATGGAAAAAGAGATCAGATTTATGGTTACCAGAGGAAGGAGAGGGGCGATGTGGGGAAAAGGGAATTTGATGGAGACAGTCAAAAGGTACAAATTTGCAATTATAAGATAAATACTAGGAATGTAATGTACAACATGAGAAATATAATTAACATTGCTGTGTTATATAAGAAAATTGTTAAGAGAGTAAAGCCTAAGGCAGGATTCTCATCACCATGGAAAGGGGGGAAGGAATAAGCTCCTGTACCCGTTTGAAAACTATTTTGTTTGCTGTAGACCTGTGGGACAGTGAGTACAAGCCCCTGTTAAAAAGGAAATGGCTGGCCCCAAATGGAGTCCCTTGTGTTATGCCTCATAGCAGCAGACCAAGATTTAACACCGAACCTAATTACTTCCCCAGGAAACTGACTTTTAATCAGTCAACCTGGAATTTCCTGGTCAGCACTAGGAAATCTGCTGATAGACCCCTTTCATTCCCCTTGGGAGGGTGAACTTGCCTAAAGCAATGCATTGTTTGCTAATTAGTTCCTTTTTTTTCCCTCCCTCCCTGCCTTCACAAACCTTTCCTTTTCTGCAGCTTGATGGAGCGCCTCTCTATCTGTAGATGGGATGCTTTCCAATTTGTGAATCATTTAATAGAACCAATTAGATCTTCATATTTTCTCAGTTGAATTTTTGTTATTTAACAGATTTGTTGACAGTGGTGGGGCCATAGAAGGCTTCCTGTAGCTTCAGGGACAAAGAGATACACAGGTATCTGTTAACCCCTTTCTGAATTCACTGTCTTTCTCACTGTTTCCAAGCATCATGGGTAAGTTCTCTCTTTGTTCTGAGCTCCACTGTCTTTGTGTCAAGCCCTTGATCTAAACTGGCTTTCCAGTCCAGGGCTTAACAGGTCAATTTGAGTGGCAGACCACTGTTCCATCCCGAACTCAAGTCCCTTGCATTCGGTTCCCTCTGCAGTTCCTCAGTTGTTTGGAATACCTTTCCCCAGTTTCAGTCAACAATCCCCATGTACTGGAATGTGTTGGTTTAGTCCACCCTGCGAATTGCTTGTGGTGTGCACGACCTTGTCTTGGGCAGTCTGCAGTAACATCTTTTGGTTACTGCCAATGTGCTAAGGTTCACATTTGTTTGTCTTGTTTTATGTAAATAAAAGCTCTTGTCAGCAGAGATCTCATAGGCCAAAAAGCTGCAAAAATCGGTGGGCAAAAGTTGAGCATTGACAGGCAGTTAGATCATTTACCACCTAACTCCAAGACTCTTGTGTTAGAATAAGTTGGTCACAGAATGGGTTAGATTGACACTAGGTCACCTGCCAACCTCGAAGAAATTTCCATACAACAATGTGAACTGTAAAACATGCATAATTCCTAACCCAGTGGTACGTCCCTTTTAGGTATTCAGTTCCAAGAAACTCAAGGCTGAGCCAATGGGATCCTTAAATTCTAAAGGGTCAAGTGTGCCACCTACCAGCATACCTGTTTATTTTATGTCTAAAAACTATGGTCCCAGAAGCTGTAAATATCTACAAAAGTGGCAAAATCTTTCAAAGAGCAACATAGAATTACAATATCCATTATGGGAAACATTCCAATTAGACAAGATCGTTCATTTAAGAAGGGTTCCCAAATTAAACACATCGAATGGGATACCTATTTTAATTGTTATGCAGAAACCTCCAAAAGGCTTCGAAATTCCAAAATAGCTCCATTAAAAGACTCATTACAGAAAGCTAATGAAAATTTCAAAATACAAGAGGCACCTAAAACAAAAGACAATAGGAATGACATAGCTCCTACTGCTCCATCTCTCCTTCTTTACCTGAGTACTCAGGATGTTTTACTAATTCTCTGAACTGCCTTTCCACTCTCAAGAGACTATTAAAGAGTTACCTTTAAAAATAAAACTGCCCAAGGTTACAGGCAATTCTTCTCAGATATCTTTCACTCCTTGGTCAGATACAGAACTAAGACCCGTACTTAAAGAATTTTCTAAACCCAGGGAAGATCCCCAAAAGTTTTTCTAAAAGTTTAGAAGCCTTATTGGGACCTATGACCCAGGGTTGCCAGATCTTTGTCTACTTGTGCATATGTTGGTAGGACCTGGTGAAATCCAAAAATGGAGGCAGGAAGCAGAATAGCACCATCCAAAGGATGATATTCAAGATCTTCAATAACCAACATGGTTCTCTAACAACCAGAAAAAGCTTGCAAAATAGCAACTGATCTTTTAAAAACCATTCCTAGAGTCTTCCCTGCTCACACTGATTGGTCTATTATTCAAACATTCAAACAAAAGAAAGCAGAATCCATGACAGGTTTTAAAGCCCATTTGAAAGTGCTCTTCCTACAATATGCTGAGTTCCGTACAATAAATGAGGTCCCTCAACCTGCTCTAGCTGCACTGTTTGTAAATGAATTATGCCTTGATATTAATGGGTTGATAATAAGGCAGAAAATAGATCACTGGCCTGACTGAACTCATGACCATAGCTGAGCAGGTTGAAAGGACTTTGGACCAAGATCATTAAGAGTCATCAAACTAATGGTCTTACAGCTACAACAACTCTAAGACGAGAGACCTCAAATAATACCTGGGCCTCCCACATTGCACCCGCTTAAGGGTTAGTCCTCAAAAACCTGACCCAGAGTTCAATGTCTCAATTGTAATCAATTAGGGCACTGAAGAAAAAAACTGTCCTCATAAGTCCTATACAAATTCCTCAATATCCACTCAAATACCCCCAAGGGAGAGTCCCCTTATGGGCTCCTCGGGACCCTCTGATAAACTACTACCAGTAATACCCTTAAACAGCCAAGGAGAAAAGAAAATTTGAATTAATGGAAAAATCTTGCCAAATTCTAGTAGGCACCGGGGCTATTCTTTCTACTTTAAACCCCACTCTCATAAATCAACAGATGCCTCAGAGTGAAAAAAAAGTTTTCCATGGTGGAGGCATCTAATAAAGTTCAGAGACTATTTCTGTCTCAACTAGTACAAATAACTCTGGGACCTCTTACTGAAAAGCATTCCTTTTTGCTACGTGACACAGCCCCACTCAATCTATTAGATAGCGATCTCCTTTCTAAATTAAAAAGGCTAATACATTTTATTACTAATGGAGATCTCACCTTAGAATTTGCTGAATAACCTGAACCTGATCTTCTATGTTCTTTACAATCTTTCCTTGCTATAGAAGAGGAAGAATTCCAACAAATATCCCCTAATTTAACTAAGGTGTTCGAAAATCCATGGGCTACTTCTCATATTGACATTGGGAGAATAAGTGCAGAGCCTATGAAAATTCGGATAGATATGACTAAACCTCTTCCTAAATTGCCTCAATAATTAAAACAATTATTAATTAAGATCTGAGGCCTACACGGTCTCACAGCAATAGTAAAAGACCTATTCACCCAGGGGCTAATCATTCCCTGTACTAGTTTCCCTAACACACTGATTTCGCCAGTCTGGAGACCTTATGGACAGGGATGGCGATTTGTCCAGGTCTTAAAAGCCATTAACAAGATAGTTATTCCCTGTCTCCCAGTTATTTCAGACCTGAACCCTCTTTTGTTACAAGTTCCACCTGACTCAAAATGGTTTACTATCATAGGCCTTTTTTCATCATTCCTGTAAAGCCCAACAGCCAGTATCTATTTGCCTTTACTTGGGACAGTCAGCAATGTGGCTGATCAGTCATGCCTCAAGGGTTTGACTGGGGCCCCTTCTTATTTCTCCCAAGCGTTCCATCAAGATCTAAGTACCTGCCAGTTCTCCAGGAAACCCTTTTGCAATATGTAGATGATTTCTTGCTGTGCTCAGTTACCAGAGACGTGTCCATAAAAGATTTCATTTATTTGCTACAACAGCTGAAAAGGGACATAAAGTATCAAAAGAGAAAGTACAATGATTTTTGGACACTGTTCATTACCTAGGGCATAATCTAAGGGCTGAAGGAATCCAGCTGTCTCCAAAAGGGATTAAGCTAATCTAAGAATTTCCTAGGCCCACAACTAAATGATAACTTCAGATTTGTAGATTTCTAGGTTATTGCAGACTATGGGTTTCTAATTTTTCCTCTATTGGCTTCCCAAGTCTATGAACTTAATAAAATTTCAGTCCCTGAACCTCTTCCATGGGAAGATAAACATGAGTAGGCCTTTGTAAGACTGAAACAAGCACCCCAAGACCCCAAGGCTGCCTAACTCTTCAAAATCTTTCACCTTATTTACACATGAAAAAGATAACCAGACCCTGGGAATGTTCACACAAGAACATGGCAATAAACATGGGCCTAGCACCTGTTAGAGCATACACCTTGATTCAGTTGCTCTTGCCCTTCCCACATGCCTTCAGGCTAAAGCCACAGCTGCAAAACTATAGAAGCCTCTGCAATTTCACCTTAGGTTATGACATTTAGCTATAAACTCCACATGCTGTCCAAAATCTTCTGTACTCTGAATTAACTGAAGACGTCTCTGGGATCAGAGTAACCTACTCTGAGTACTTTTGCTTTCACCACCTAATCTACATCCTAAACATGGTAGTGTTCTTAACCCTGCCACTTTACTACCTCTACCTGACAAAGGTGAGCCCTTTGACTGTGAGATAATAACGTCCTATCTCATGACACCTGTCCTAATTATGAGACATACCTTTTAACTAATCCTGATCTAGTTTTGTTTGTTGATGAGTCATATTGTAAATATGAGAAAAGGAATTTCCAGGCTGGTTATATCATTACTACCCGATATGAACTACTTGAAATGGAAAATCTCCCACAAGCTAAATCAGCTCAACAAACAGAGCTTTGTACCCTTATCAGAGCATGCCAGTTAGTAAAAGGGCAAACTGTTAATGTTAATATTTATACAGAGAGCTTACATGCATTTGGGGTGATCTATTATTTTAGGATGTTGTGGAAACAAAGGGGTTTTCTTACATCCACAGAGACCCCAATCAAAAATGGGCAACCAGTAAAAGAGCTTCTTGTTCATATTCTCTTACCTTCTGAAATTGTGGTCATAAAATTGTCTCACACTAAAAGACTGAACCAAAACCTCAGGAAGGTGCCCTAGCTAACTTTCACTTAAAGGGAGCAGCAACGGAGTCTGTAAATTTTATGACACATGTGGATGAAGTCCATTCTGCTTCTATGAAAAATGACCCCTCATTGCCAGACTTTTGCATCTTCATGTCATTGTCACATGGCAGCTGTCTGCTTTTGAACCAGAGAAATTAAAATGGGCAAATAATAACACAGGGAGATCAACTCGATGATGGGTGATGACTTAGAGTGCTGGGGTAGGGAAGGTGGGAAGGAGTCACGGGAGGGAGGGGATATGGGGATATATGTATAAATACAGCTGATTCACTTTGTTCTGCAGCAAACACTGGCACAACAGTGTAAAACAATTATATTCCAATAAAGAGCTTAAAAGCAAATAAATAAATAAATGAAATGGGCAAATAATGGTTTGAAATTCAATGAACAGTTGATGCTATGGGAAACTCAAGACAGCTGCTTGATTCTTCTCTGCTCCCTGGTAAACACCATTTTTTGGTTTTTACATTCCTTCACCCATCATAGTGTGTGTAAGATGATTCAAATTATAAATAAACATTGGTGGGAAGACTTCTATGAAACTGCAAAAATAGTTTATCATCAATGTCTGACTTGCTAAGTCCATAATCCTGGAAAACTATTTTTGTTCCCTGTAGGCTCAAAATTCCTCCTTCTGGATCCTTTGAACACCTGCAGTTGGACTTCATTCAGTTGCCATCTAGTGTGGGTTGTCAATATGTTCTTTTTATTGTATGTATATTTTCTGGGCGAGTTGAAGCCTTCCCCTGCCACAAGGCTGATGCCCTTACTGTGGCAAAGAACCTGTTAGAAAGGATCTACCAGGAGGCATTCATGACTCAAGATTCACTTCTTTTGGCAGGGGCATATTTCGCTGGTCAGGAGTAAATGAGAATATGATCAGAAACTTCTCCTTAACTCTTGAAATTATTGCAGACTTCATTGATAAGACAATATCTGCCCCAAAAAAAGAGCTTTAGACTCTCTGGTCAAAGTTGTCCTTGATAATAGGATAGCCCTTGATTATTTTTTAGCTGAGTAAGGAGCTGTTTGTGCTGTGGCCAACACCACCTGCTATACCAGGATTAACATTTCTGGGGAAGCTGAAACTCATTTACACTAGATCACTGAGCGAGGCACTTGGCTTAAAAAGGTGACTCTTCCACAGAGTCTTTCTTTGACTTATTTGATTTTGATTGGTTTGGGTCTTGGGGACCATGGCTCTGAAGTGCACTCCAAACATTGGGAATCGTCCTGCTTATAATAATCATAATAATCTCCCTGGTGCATTGTGTTCTCTCAAAGGCTTTAAATGTGTGTTTGCAGTTGCTAAATACCAAGCAAATGATCTCTCTAAGACCGGAATTTCTGAAAAGAAATAAAGAGGATAACGGACTTAAAATTTGTGAACCTGAAGTCATGACCCGTGAATATCACAGAGATTAAACAACAACAACAAAAAGTCATGACCTGCAAATACCACAGAAAGGATCAACCAAATTTCACAAAAGCTGCAAGAACTACAGAGCGGCAGCTGAAAGTGGCACTAATGCCTAAAATTTTGATCACATCTCTCAGTTAAGCTGAGGTTCTGATCAAAAGGAGGAAAGTGTTAAAAAGGAGACAGTGGGCCCCAAACTGAGTCACGTGTGTTAGGCCTCATGGCAGCAAACCAAGACTTAATACCTAATCTAATTACCTCCCCAAAAATGTAAATTTTATTTAGCCAATCTGGAATTTCCTGGTCAGCACTGGGAAATCTGCTGATAGTCCCCTTCCATTCCCATTAGGAGGGTGAAGTTGCTTAAAACAATACATTCTTTACTAATAATTTCCCTTTTTTTTGGCTCCCTTTCTGCCTATGAAAACCTTTCCTTTTCTGCAGCTCAATGGAGCTCCTTTCTATTGCTAGATGTGATGCTTCCAATTCATGAATCATTTAATAAAACCAATTAGATCTTCAAATTTACTCAGTTGAATTTCTGTTATTTAATATCCCATTGGCTATCAGAGCTACATGATCTGGGGACTCATCTCGGATGGCAGCTGTAAAAGTTGGGGTGCTAGGTGTGTGGACAAGCTCCTCCCAGGGAGATGCTGGTAACAGTTGTATCGGAGCAAGACAGAGGGAGAAGGCAAAGTAAGTGCCCACCGGCTCTTTGCAGCTGGCTCCAGGTAGGATCACAGCCAGCACCTAGATGCATGCTAATCAGATGACCCATCCTAAGTCAGCAGCTTGTAAAGTATGCAGTCAGACCTCTTCCAGGAAGAGACTAGGAGACGGGTGTTTTTGCCGGCTCCCTCTGCATTGAGCCCTAGGAAATAGCCACAGTGAGTGCTATCTTTGTTTGCTAGAGTCCTGGGGGGCTCATGAATGTGACCTCCATTGGCTTTCAGCCAGGTGATTTGGGGGATCATCCCTCAGGTGGCAGCCTTAGAAGTTGGGGTACTAGATGTTTGATTTGCTCCTCGGAGAAGCTGGGAGTTAGGGGTTCCCTCCTGATTGTATGATAATATGCTGGGAGTTGGTTTTATGGTGAGAGTGTGTCTATTTGTTTCAATGTGAGTATTTTCTTAGTCACCCAGTGTGTTGAAATCACTCAACTAGTTTCTGGATGACTCAGAGGGAACTGTTTCACATGTAGCTGTATACTTGGTGCATCCATGGGAGGAGGGAAATTCAGGAGCCTCCTATGTTGCCATCTTGGTCTGGAATCCCCACATTTTCTTAGGAAATGTGAAGTTCTTCAATATTTCTGTCCTCCTCCCAAATTAGAGGAATATTAGTACACTTTCACACGCCTAGTCTATTTTTGCTTAGAATTTTATAATTTCTTTTAATGTAAAGTAAAAGTTTAAGTAGTTAACACTTTTATGATCATTAGTTAAATTTTATCAATATCTGTGTCATGATATTATCCTATTCCTTCTCTTTGGTGACATTTATCCTTTAATAGTTCTTTACGTGAGGCTTTGTCGCTTTGATTTTTGTATGCTTAAAAATGTCTTCATTTTCACTCTCTCTATAATGATAATTTAACTGGGCATAAAATTCCAGGCTATAAATAAATTTCCCTCAGCAGTTGGACAATATTGCTTTATTTTCTTCCCACATCTATTCTTCTTTATGTGAAATCTACCTTTTTTCTAATTGCTATTTCTTTGAAGGCAATCTTTCTTTTCCCTCTGATAGTTTTTAATATTATCTTTATCCTTGACATTTTTCATTTTCACAACTGTGACTAGAAATTGATGTATTTTTGTTAATTCTGCTTAATATTCAGTGTGTTTTATGACCTGAGAATTCATATTTTCCTTCTTCAGTTATTCTCCACCATTCACATATAAGGTTGCTGCAAGTTACTTTTTAGTATTTTTGCTTTGTTTTTATTTTCCCTCTCTCTCATGATAACCTCTCCAGGTCTAATAGTTTTATGGTAGGTTCCATCCAGTACACCAGGGTCCCAGGTTTAAACAAGATCTTATAATGGTAGGTCAGGATTCCTATCCAAAATAATATTGTTGAGATCTCTAGGCAGCTCATTTGAGTCACTAGACTATATTAGAAAACAGTGCTGTTAAAGAAGGCTGCTAGGTCATGAAATAAAAACAGCATAATACATTCATAGCATAATGCAAAGTAATTTCCTCATCTTCAAAAGCATCCCCAGTTTTCATGTTACTCTGCATTGTTCAGATGTACAGAGATTATATTCTGTAAATGCACATGTATCTCCAGTGTTTTATTTTAATGCATAAATTTAAAATATTAGGTTTTAAGTTAAACATATTAGACTGGAAAACAATGTTAACATCCCAGAGATAAAAAAGCAGCAAGAGCCTCTCAACTTTCACTTCAATAAAAGTAAAGATGTCATCCACCCCAGAAAAATGACTCAACCTGGTGAAACAAGAGCAGACAATATCACCAATATTAATAAAAGCATTAAGTTTAGGACATCATTGTTCTGAACCTGTCATTGGTTATGAAGAAAACTTCATATGCAAAAATTATTTTAGTATAGAAGATAGAGATTAACATAGCTGATAAGTTTATGCTGTTGTCATCTGGATCAATGGAACATTATTAGGAAATTTTTGGATAGTAATTTTTTATATTTACTTCCTCCTCATAAGTTGGTGATTTGTTCATGTTAATATAATGATAAAAAAGAGCATGTTTTAACCTGATCAGTATGTCCTGTTTTTTCTTTATCTTTTAAATGTAAATCAATCTTTATAAAAGCATTTTTAATTACTTAAGTGTATCTGACACTTTTTTAATAAATTTATTTTATTTACTTATTCATTTATTTATTGGCTGCATTGGGTCTTTGTTGCTGCTCACAGGCTTTCTCTAATTGTGGTGAGTGGGGGCTACTCTTTTTGTTGTGGTGTGTAGGCTTCTCATTACAGTGGCTTCTCTTGTTGCGGAGCACGGGCTCTAGGTGTGTGAGCTTCAGTAGTTGTGGCACACGGGCTCAATAGTTGTGGCTTGCAGGCTCTAGAGTGCAGGCTCAGTAATTGCGGCACATAGGCTTAGTTACCTGGTGGCATGTGGGATCTTCCCAAACCAGGGATCAAACCCGTGTCCCCTGCATTGGCAAGTGGGTTCTTAACCATTGAGCCACCAGGGAAGCTCCTGACACTTCTTGAATACCACAGAAAAACCTCTCAGCTTCAGCTCACATTCCAGCCATTGCTGCAAACACCTGGTTTTCTTTTTATCACTGGAGAACTCCTCCCTCTCCCCTCCCGACCAAACTCACTCCACCCTACTCCCTTCTTCATCATATCACAATCCAGAAGCGGGGGATTTAACATCATGTGGGCTGGGCTGTCCTTGACCAATGAAGAGAGGAGCTCACGGATAAATGTTTCTCCTTTCTCCCCTCAGGTGTACGGTTCTTAAACATATTTTCTCCCACAGGATTAAGCAACCAATCACCCATCACAGTGGCCACTGCTTCCTTGTACTGGCTTTCCTTCTGTGTTCATTCCCTTTCTCCCTCACTTCTGCTCCTAGGATCATATTCCCATACAAACCACCTGCATTCAAGCTTTTTACTCAGGCTCTGTTTTCATGGAAACTTATGCTGAGTCTCAGTGTTCTGAAATGTTAAATGGAAAGTTATAACTTCCTTGAAAACTTTCTGTGAAGATTCAAAAAGACCCTATGCGAAAAGTGTTTGGCCTTTAATATATGGTACCTCCTACTATTGCTCTTTGTTATATGTTTCATTATTATCGTTAATAATAAATTTCATTTGCTATCATTAATGTAAGGTGACCACGATCATTAATACAACAAATGTTTGAGTACTCACCCAGTGACAGGCACTGTGGTAACCAGTACAACACAAGCAAGACAACAACAGTTGTCAAAAGAAATGCAGCTAGATTGGTTAGAGAGAGAGAAGTGGAGAGAGCTAGATGGACTCTTTGAATAGGCTTTGGACATAAAGGTAAAGAGGAGGCAGCAGTCCTAATAACGTGTTCACAGCCCAGGTGGGCTCATGGGTGTTCCAAGGACTTGGGTACACTGTACTAGATAACTCGGAATTAATCTGAGGTCATGACTTCCAGAGCCTGGCATTTGTGAAAGAGCAGCATTTCCATCACTCCTGGGATGCATGACAGTGACACCATTGTTGTTTCACTGGCTTCTCTTCTTCAGCAAGTGTTGAGTTGAAAATTACTCAAGCAGAGCTATTTAGCTGCCCTTTCCTCTCTGTTCTATTGTCTGTGTTTTGTCATCTTAATCTTCAATTAAGATTAACATCTCTACCAAAAGAATCTGTGTTCTCACCAAGCCCCAAAGAGAAATCACTCACTGAGAACCAAAGTACTGTGGCTTCATTATGTCCTGAGGGTAAACAGCAGCTAAATGATGAATTGCATACTCTATTTTATTGCTGTTGCTGTTAAATATATTTCAAATGATAGTTAAGAGAGACTCAGCAGAAACACATCAGTAACCAGTGCAAACAAGACTACTCCTTTCATTAATGGGTGGATAGTCCTTACAATCTTTTTCATTTTATTTTATTCACAGTTATTGTCTCTATGAACAAGAAAGATTTACTCCTATTTAGGCTCATTTGAATTAACAAGATTTTTTTCCTCCTTATAAATTGTGTTGAATTAATCCTTTTGGACAGCACCGAGGACCAAATATTGGATAAGGTGCTTAATCATGAGCCCTGTCAGAGCCCCAGACTTACTAATGGAAAATTGTGCAAACAATGAGGATGCTGACAGAACAGATGAGCTGTCCAGAGACGCTTGAGAAATGCCTTCCTCGGGGTGTGTTTCAAAACTTTGCACACACATCAAGAAAGACAAAAAGTCTGGGCTTTGTCATTATAAACTAGGATAACATTTTCATAGTTAACCAAACCAGGTTTGGGGAGTCCTGGGTCTTACACAACTTGGAGAGCCATTCTGAAAAACCAAGAATTTTAAAAATATAAATAGGAAATTGGGTTCAAAATTCAAACTGAAAAAAGAAATTCCAATAAGTTGCAAATCTTAAAAAGCTGACAAATACCACAAACATCACCAAATCCAGAAAAATAATGTTGACTATGACTCACTGATCCAGTTCTATTATACTTGCTTTACATATGTTTTTGCTGCTTACTTTTTGATTACCTCTTTATATGACAATATTGTAGTATTATTCTTTGTAGAAGAAAATAGAAAAAGCACTTTTTCTAGCATGGTTGATCAAATATTGTTTTATATTATTAATGGTTTTGAGTAGGCATCTGTGAGAACTGATTCCTCTGTTTACCATGTTACATGTCTAATGATGGGAAGAACATTCCACAGACAAGCTTCCAGCTCCTTCCAGTAAGCCTGGCCCACATAATTCCAGGGCCAGACATGTAGGACATACTCACACTGTGATGTGATATCCAGACCTGCATTTTGATGTCACAGTGCCTGGAAGAGTAAATATAAGTACTATTCCTGGAAGTCATTACTATGGAACTGTTCATGGAAGTGACCACTTCTCATGAAAGAGCTAGTAGCATCCCTCAGACTACTAGTGACAAATACTTGTCTACATCCTTATATGGCAATTTTGTTAGCCTCTTGTTCTTTCCCAAGGATATATGCATTTGGATTCAGATCCTTTAAATTCTTTATTGATATTTTTGACTTCCTCTATATTTCTCCAAATCCTTTCTAAGCCAGAAAACCCAGGAATGAACGCAGAACACTCCTAAGCATTGTTTTCTTGCTACTTTTAATGGAAGGATTACCCTAAGATTCTACATGCATATCAGAGGACACATTTCTGCCAAATACAGCAGATATAGTCATCGAAAGGACATTTAGAAAGTGCTGTTATTAAAAGCACTCAAAATTTAAAAAGGTAAAAGAAATAAAAATATGATTCTTAAAACTAATTTAACAGTTGGCCTAAAAACTTGGCTGACGAAAATTCTTGCATGGTTAACCATAAATTAGGGATTCTGCATTTTAATGTTAGCATGAAATCTCAGAATTTCAAGGAAAACATTGTTGAAACCACTATTCTGCAAACTATCTGATAATTACATGACAGATTTTTTTTTCTCTCTTTTCTCAAATTTTTTGATGGTTTTATAACTGTAAGCAATGCTAGATTTGGAAGCGGGGACACATTTAGCACACAGAATTCCTTAATGCCATTTCTTCTCCTAACAAGCTTAGTGAGAAATGAAAAGAAAACAGACATCTCTTACTTATGTGCTTCCTCCAAGCAAAGCAAGAGAAGAGTTGTAACAGATTCCATGCATTAGTGAGCACTCCATTACCCCATTTTGCTAAGAATCAAATCAAAAAGGACATCTGTGCTCAATAATTCCTCTTTCTTCCACACCAGCAAACTGCCCCCAGCAGTGAAAGAACTCTGCAGTGCCTTAGAGAACCCTTCTGGCTTCAAACAGACCATTACATGAAGGTCACATCTATATACTAACAAAAATATTGATAATTAATGCAAAAAAAGAAAAAAGGAAAAAAAAACCTCAAATGGGTAACAATTGATCTTCTATTAATCAAAATGGTCAGGAAGTCTCCATTAGATTGAATTTTCCAGTCAGGTAAAGGGTAAGCATGTCACTCCTGTTATGGGACCTGTTTATGAGACCCTGCTGTGGGTCCACAATTCACAATGTTTTTTAAAATACACTTTTTTTTTAATTTTATTGTAAAGATTTGTTTTATTCCTGCTGGGGTAAGGCAGAGGAGAAATAAAACTGGTTTCCAATTTGCTCTCCACTGTATATACACATATCCCCACACACACACACACACACACACACACACACATACACACACCAAAAATACCCCAACAAAAAAAACAAAACAAAAAAACCAAGACTCAAAAACCATCACACCCTCAAAGTGCACCAACACTTCGTATTTTGACCAAAAGAATAGATACTGGGAGGACTCTTTCTTAATGAACATAAAAATCTCTCCCCCTTCCCTGCTTGTGTCCAGAGGCCTTGCTCTTGTCTTCCTAAGGAAATCACTGAGCAACAGAGGAAAGTTTAATTTTTATATAAAAGACCTGTCCTTCAGCTTTTCTGATGTAGTTTACGTTACAAAAATAATGGCTTTTTGTGGTGTCTCAATTTTAAAGTTTATGTAATATTAAATACATATTTTCATACACCCTCTGGGAGAGTATCTTATGTTCTCCTGGGGGAAGAAGTGTCTCTGCCCCCTCCCTACCCACAAGTGAGAAACACTTTTCTAAGCCTAATAATTCCAATTTTCTGCTTTAGTAAATAGGATGGAGAGAACATAATTGAATTCCCATTTAGCGCTTAGGATCTAATAGTGCCTTAGGATCTGGATGATAAACTTCTATAGTGCTATAGCTACACATTTACAAGATAGGCCAGCTTGATTGGGAGGTGTACCACAAAGCCAGAAAACACTGCAAGGTGCACCTCCTCTGTTTTTTTTAAAGTCTCAATTACCATAATCATGGTTTTGACTTGAAAATATTTAGGCTACACAATTCAGTTCATTTTCGGTGTTTTTTCCCCCAAAGCATCTTCTATCATTTATAAAGAAAGAAGCTAATCTCATTTTTATCCATTGGCTTGGAACCCTCTGATGCTTGCAGATATGTGACGATTTTCTCATGTGGATATTTGCTCAGTTTGTGGATATTAACTGCCGTAATTCTTCTCACATGCTCCTGGCAATTAATCCCTCATGCAATATGCATAGTTTAGTGCCCTTTTACTGCATGACCTCCACTCTCACATCTCCCCAGGCTAATACCGTGCTAACACCTGGATTCTGCCTTCCAATTTTAAGAGATATTGAACTCAGGAAAACAAAAATAGAACGGGCTTAAAGTGTCTCATTTTCATTCCAGCTTTTCACGGTCCCTTTGAGTTTCACCTTGAAATTAATTAAGAGAGGACAATAAGGTGAAATTGCATCACTTCATCTGGGTGGTACCTTGCTTCCCTTTTTTGCTGACTGTTGAAATGTCAAGATTTCAGACATATTGAAACAGTAATTCAAGGATCATAGCTTGTTACAGAGTCCCTTGGTCATCCATAGATGTGTCCCCCTCCTTAATTTTTTTGCTTATGAGTGTATGAAACTATTGCTGTTGTGTAAAATAGCCAAAGGGGGAAATAGATTTTTTTAAATGTTCATGAAATGAGAAAGTATGATTGACTCTGAGTGGATGATAGAAGAGAGGTTTTGGACAGCAGATCCTGTATCCCACAAAAAGGCTTGATATCATCACAGCACAAGGGACCATAGTGAATACAATCCCTGTGCCTGCAGAGAGATTAGAAAACTAAGAAGGTGCTTCCATGGCGGCACACAGAGGAGAAGGGCAGCAATTGGATATGCCTGCAGGTGAAAGCACATGACATGAACAGCAAGATGAGGTTAAAAATACTCATCTCTTTGCTCCAGTATCATGGACCTCAGCTTTGACACCAAGTTTCTATTATCATTTAAAAACTGACATTAAAAAAACATAATAAATGCAATGGAGTCCACCAAGTTCATTCAGGCCTATCACTAGGGGGAGTATTGCAACTGGTAAGACTAGAAACAGTGTAAGTAAAGAAACTAACAAATGTAAATGATGTATGAGTATGCACCATTGAAAACCAAGAGAGAATCTAGCACCAATCAGACCAGGTGTGACTTCTAGACAGGCAGGGTTTCCTGAAAGTTTCCTTTTTAGCCCTTCACATACACACCCTGCCTGTTTCAGACCCTCCAAGCAGAAGTGTGCAAGCCGATTTGCGGAGCACTATGGGTACCCTCCCAACAAGACAGTAAGACATGGATCAAAACATAACTTCACCGCACACATTTACTGAGGGGCCACCATACATCAGGCACTGTGCCAGACATGGGAGAAGGAGAGCACAGACTCTTAGACAAGCAATGACCACATCCTGTGTTGAATGAAGCTACAAGAGCCCAGAGGTGAGGAGAATAAACTCATTTTAGAAGAGCCAGGGACAGCTTCACAGAGGTGATGTGTTTGTGCTGGATTTTGAGCATATCACACAAGGTTCTTAGTTACAAACAACAGGAAGAGCATTTGATTATTTTTAGCAGCAAACAGTTTATCAGAGGAGAGCTCACAGATTTTCTGAGAGATTATTTAGCCAGGAATAACACTCCAGATCTCATCATGGAATTGTTCCAGCAGAGAGACCACTGCTGCCACCACTGGTCATAGACCCAGTCACCTGGCCACAGGAGTTGGTTAACTGCCACCTCTGGAACTGGATGACTTGCCATCTCCTTAAAGCTCAGTATCTGATTCCAAGTCTGGTGCAAGTGTGTTTGACGGGTGGAGTCTGGGTTGCACGAAAGAGATTGGAAAAGTTCATTTGTTGAATTTGAGACATAGGAAGAGAGAATGCCTCAAGAATTGGAAGAGTAATTGAGTTTCTGGGCACCTGGAAAGAATGACAAAAGTTCAATAAGGTACTCAGAAGATGAAGTAATAAGGAATGGTGTGTGCAGAGGCACTGGGAATGAAAGGGCATGGGTTAGAGCAAAACTGAGAGGTCATGGCTCTAGATTTTCAATCTCATCTTAGAGGAATTCCAAAAGGAGCAGCTCAGTTGTGTATTATCAAGCAAAGAGACTTTGTTATTACTTTAGTTATTACTATTATTAGTACTCTGTTTCCCAAATGACAGACTCATCATATCATAGATGTTTTGATGATAGAGCAGATGCCACTAGTCAAAGCCTGGTGCTCCATCATTGGCATCTGAGATTACCAGACAAGCCACTGAGCCTTCTGCTTCATCTCAGGGCCTGACATATTTGCATCTATTAAAGCTAAGACTTTTTAAATTATTAAGGATGTTCCCATATTAAGGATGTTCAGCTGCTCAACTGCAGCTTGTCTGAAAGTATTCCCCATTAGAATATTTAAAAATTAATTATAGGAGGTGGGATCAAGAAAGCAGAGTAGAAGAATCCTGAGCTCATCTTTTCCACGGATATACCAAAAATACAACTACATACATATAGAACAACTCTTTCTGAAAACAAGCTGAAGAATAGCATAACAGCTCTTTTACAACTGAGCATATGAAGAAAAAAACACATCAAGTTGGGTTGGAGGGGCAGAGATGTGGTCTAGTCAGGACCCACACCCCTGGGGCAGTGACCCACAAGTGAGAGAAGATATCACAACTGCAGAAGTCCTCCTTAACAAGAGAGGGGTTTGATCCCCACATTGGTTGCCTAAGCCCTAAAGACCTGCACTGGGGAGATGAGCCCCTACAATGTCTGTTGAGAACCAACAGGGTTTATGTCCAGGTGAGCTGGAGGTCTGTGGGAAAATGAGACTTTGCTCTTAAAGGGCATGCACATAAACTCACATGCCCCAAGTCCAAGTGCAGAAGCATCAGTCTGAAAAGTGCCTGGGCCATATGTAAAGGAGATGCAGTGACTAATTTTATGGTAGGTGCAAAAGGGGCAGGAATCGGTTGGAAGTTTCTCTAGGGACAGAATTGCAGGTGGGTGACACTTTTTTCTTTTTTAAGTGTCCTTCTACCCATCTGGTCCAGCACTGGTAGACACCATTTCTGACATTCACCATCTACCTTGCTAGTACCACTCACCCCACCTTTGCATTCCCCTGGGAACCCACCCACCCAACCTACTGGCCCTGGCTGGAGCCTCTCCAAAGCAGTTCCTGCTTTGCCGCACCAGCAGGATACCCCCACAGGATGCCTCAGCAGGTACTGGCACCATTCTAAAGCAGCTCCTGCCCCTCCACACCAGCCCAGCAACCTTAACCAGTACTAGTGCACTCACAGCTGCCACAGACAGATCTTGAGTCCAGCCATGCTGGGGGCCAGCCCTACCCAGTAATGTGCCTGCATGAATTATGGCATCACCTCAAAAGGAGGACACATGCAGTTCACACAGGGAACACCACTGGAATGCCTGTCTCCTGTCCCAGGGGCTTTCTCCTCTGGGCCCCACAGGAAATCTATTTATGACCAGTCCTACAAGACTGGGAGACATAGGTGGTCTACCTAATACTAGAAACAAACACAGAGAGTTAGGCAAAGTGAGGAAATGGAGGAATAACTTCCAAATGAAAGAGCAAGACAAAACTTTAGAAAAAGAACTAAATAAAACAGAGATAGATAACCTACCTGATAAAGATTTCAAAGTATTGGTCATAAAAATGCTCACCAATCTCAGGAGAAGAATGGATGAACATAGTGATAACTTTAGCAAAAAGAAAGAAAATATTAAAAAGAACCAATTACAGCTGACAAATACAATAGCTGGAATTCCACATACACTAGATGGAGTCAAGAGCTGATTAGAAGATGCAGCAGAACAGATCACTGATCTGGAATAAAGGATAGTGGAAATCATCCAATCTGAACAGAAAAAAAATTTTTTAATGAGGATAGTTTAAGGGATCTCAGTCACAACATCAGGCATACCAACATGCACATTATGGGGGTCTCAGAAGGAGAAGACAGAGAGAAAGGGACAGAAAACATTTTTGAAGAAATAATGGCTGAAAATGTCCCTACCCAGGTGAAGTAAACAGACATCCAAGTCCAAGAAGTATAGACAGTCCCAAACAAAATGAACCCAAAGAGGCCCACACCAATAGACATTATAATTAAAATGTCAAAATTTTAAAATAGAGACTCTTAAAGGCAGAAAGAAAAAAACAGTTAGTTACCTACAAGAGAACCCCCATAAGACTATCAGCTGATTTTTCAACAGAAATTTCACAGGCTAGAAGAAAGTGGTATGATATATTCAAAGTGCTGAAAGGAAAAACACTCACAACCAAAAATATTCTACCTGACAAGGTTATCATTCAGAATTAAAGGAGAGATTAAAGAGTTCCACAGGCAAAGGAGTTTATCACCAGTAAACTGGTAGTACAAGAAATGATAAAGGGACATCTTTAAGAACAAAAGTAAAGGCCATAAGCAGAATTAAGAAAATATATGAAAAGAAAAATCTCACTGGTAAAAGCAAACATATAGTAAAGGATCAATCACTTACAGAACTAGAATGAAGATTGAAAGAAAAAGTAGTAAAATAAACTAAAATACATTAATTTGTTAAAGTATACATAAAATAAAATGATGTAAATTATGATATCAAAAATGTAAAATGTGGCAGAGGGAGTAAAAAATTAGTGTTTTTAGAATGCATTCAATCTTAAGTGACCATCAATTTTAAATAGATTACTATACTACTATACAATAGCTTGTTATACATGAACATCATAGGAATCAAAAACAAAGTCTATAATAGATATCCAAACAATAAAGAGAAAGGAATCCAAGTATAACACTAAAGGAAGTCACCATATCACAAAGGAATAGAGCAAGACAAGAGGAAAGGAACAGAGAGGAACAACCAGAAAACAATTAACAAATGGCAATTAGTGCACACCTATCAGTAACTACCAGTAAACAAAAATCCAGGACCAAACAGCTTCGCTGGTGAATTCTACCAAACATTTAAAGAAGACTTAATACCTATTATTCTCAAACTATTTCAAAAAAATTGAAGAGGGAGGAAAGTTCCAAACTCATTCTATGAGGTCAAAATTACACTGATACAAAAACCAGACAAAGACACTACAAAAAAAGAAAATTACAGGCTAATATTCCTGATGAACATAGATGCCAAAATCCTCAATATGCACACATACACACAGACACACACACACACACACACACACACACAATGGAATATTACTCAGCCATAAATAAAGAATGAAATATTGCCATTGGCAGCAAAATGGATGGACATAGAGAATATTATATTTAGTGAAGCAAGTCAACCAGAGAAACACAAATACTATATGATATCACTTATATGTGGAATCTAAAAATAATATATGTGAAACTATATACAAAACAGAAACAGATTCATAGGCATAGAAAACAAACTTATGGTTGGGAGCAGGAGGTAAAGAGGGACAAATTAGGAGTATAGGATTAACAGATACAAACTACTATACATAAAATAGACAAGCAATGAGAATTTACTGTATAGCACAGGGAATTACATTCATTATCTTATAAAAACCTATAATGGAATATAATCTGAAAAAAGTAACTCAATCACTTTTCTATACACCTGAAATTAACACAGCATTGTAAATCAATCATACTTAAATTTAAAAAAAGAAATAAAAGGCATACAAATTGGAAAAGAAGACATAAAACTGTCACTATTTGCAGATGACATAGTAGTGCTATATATAGGAAACCCTAATGACTCCACCAAAAACTTTTAGAGCTAATAAATGAATTCAGTAAAGTTGCAGGACACAAAATTCATATGCATAAATCTGTTGCATTTCTATACACTAATAACAAACTATCAGAAGAGAAATTAAGAAAACAATCCCATTTACAATTGTGTCAAAAAGAATTAAATGGTTAGGAATAAATTTAACCAAGGAAGTGAAAGACCTGTACTCTGATAATTATAAGACATTGATGAAAAAGATTAAAGATGACACAAATAAATGGAAAGACACACTGTGCTCATGGATTGGAAAAATTAATGTTGTTTAAATGACCGTACTACTCAAAGCAGTCTGTAGATTCAATACAATCCCTGTTAAAATGCCAATAGCATTTTCCACAGAAGTGGGACAAATAATCCTAAAATTTGTATGGAACCACAAAAGACCCTGAAGAGCCAAAATAGTCTTGAGAAATAAGAACAAAACTGGAGGTATCACAGTACTTGACTTCAAACTATACTACAAAGCTACAGTAATCAAAACAGTATGGTGCTGGCACAAAAACAGACACATAGATCAGTGGAACAGAATAGAGAACCTGGAAATTAATCCACACACATATGGTCAATTACACCATGACAAAGGAGACAAGAATATACAACAGGGAAAAGACATTCTCTTCAAGAAATGATATTAGGAAAACTGGACAACTACATGGAGAAAGAATGAATTTGTGCCTTTATCTTACACCATATACAAAAAATAAACTCAAATGGATGAAAGACTTGAATATATGCCCTGAAACCATTAAACTCATAGAAGGAAGATTAAACAGTCAGCTCTTGACATCAGTCTTAGTGATATATTTTTGGATATATCTCCTCAGGCAAGGGCAACAAAAGCAAAGATAAACAAATGAGACTACATAGACTAAAAAGCTTTTGCACAGCAAAGGAAACTATCAACAAACAAAAACAAAAAGCCAACCTACTGAATAGAAGATATATGCAAATTATATATCCAGTAAGGGGTTAGTGGTAAATATCCAGAATATCCAAGGAATTCACACAATTTAATTTTTTAAAAATCCTATTTAAAAATGGGCAGAAGACCTGAACAGATATATTTCCAAAGAAGACATACAGATGGACAACAGGCACGTGAAAAAATGCTCAATGTTGCTTATCATCAGGGAAATGCAAATCAAAACCACAATGAGATACCACCTCACACCTGTCAGAATGGCTGTTATCAAAAAGACAACAAATAGTAAGTGTTGATGAGGATATGAAGAAAAGGGAACACTTGTTCACTGTTTGTGGGAATATAAATTGGTACAGACAGTATGGAAAACCGTATGGAGGCTCCTCCAAAAATTAAAAATATATTTACCATGTGATCCAGCAATTCCACTTCTGGAAACATACCCAAAGGGAATGAAATCAGTATCTCAAAGAGATCTCTGCATTCCCATGTTCATTGTAGCATGATTCACAGTAGCCAGGATACAGGGAAACAGCCTAAGAGTCCTGTACATACACATATACACACAATGGAATATTACCCATCAAAAATAAGGAAATCTTACATTTACAACAAAATGAATAAAACTGGAGGTCATTATGCTAATTGAAATAAGCCAGACACAGAAAGACATATATGATCTCACTGACATGTGGAATCTAAGAAAGTCAAACTCATAGGAACAGCAAGTTCAATAATAGTTGCTAGGGACTAGGGAAGGAGAAAATGGAGAGTTGCTGTTTAATGAGTATAAAGTTTCCGTTACACAAGATGAATAAGTTCTAAAGATCTGCTGTACAAGTTCTTGCCTATAGTTAATAATACTGTATTGTATTCTTGAAATTTGGTAAGAGAGAAGGCTATAAGTGTTCTAACCATGCACAAAAAAATTGGTAACTAAGTGAGGTGATGAAAATGTTCATTAGCTTGACTGTGGTAATCATTTCACGGTGTATATGTATATCAAAATATCATGTTGTTGCGAAAATGACTGTACTACCCAAAGCAATGTACAGATTCAGTGCAATCCCTAATCAAATTACCAATGGCATTTTTCACAGAACTAGAATAAGAAATTTTATGATTTGTATGGAAATGCAAAAGACCCCAAACAGCCAAAGCAATCTTGAGAAGGAAAGATGGAGTTGGTGGAATTAGGCTTCCTGACTTCAAACTATATGACAAGGCCACAGTGATCAAGACAGTATGGTACTGGCACAAAAATAGAAAGGAAGATCAATGGAACAGAATAGAGAACTCAGAGGTAAGCCCAAGCACATGTGGGTACCTTATCTTTGATAAAGGAGGCAAGAATGTACAATGGAAAAAAGACAGCCTCTTCAATAAGTGGTGCTGGGAAAATTGGACAGCTACACGTAAAAGAATGAAATTAGAACACTTCCTAACACCACACACAAAAATAAACTCCAAATGGATTAAAGACCTACATGTAAGGCCAGACACTATCAAACTCCTAGAGGAAAACATAGGCAGAACACTCTATGACGTACATCAAAGAGAGATCCTTTTTGACCCACCTCCTAGAATCATGGAAATAAAATCAAGAATAAACAAATGGGACCTCATGAAACTTAAAAGCTTTTGCACAGCAAGAGAAACCATAAACAAGACAAGAAGACAACCCTCAGAATGGGAGAAAATACTTGCCAACGAAGCAATGGACAAAGGATTAATCTCCAAAATATATAAGAAGCTCATGCAGCTTCATACCAAAAAAGCAAATAACCCAATCCACAAATGGGCAGAAGACCTAAATAGACATTTCTCCAAAGAAGACATACAGATGGCCAACAAACACATGAAAAGATGCTCAACATCACTAATCATCAGAGAAATGCAAGTCAAACCACAATGAGGTATCACCTCACACCAGTTAGAATGGCCATCATCAAAAAATCTAGAAACAATAAATGTTGGAGAGGGTGTGGAGAAAAGGGAACTCTCCTGCACTGTTGGTGGGAATGTAAGTTGGTACAGCCAATATGAAAAACAGTTTGGAGGTTCCTCAAAAAACTAAAACTAGAACTACCATATGATCCAGTAACCCCACTCCTGGGCATATACCCAGAGAAAACCATAATCCAAAAAGAAACATGTACCGTAATGTTTATTGCAGCACTATTTACAATAGCCAGGACATGGAAGCAACGTAAATGCCCATCAACAAATGAATGGATAAAGAAGTTGTGGCATATATATACAATGGAATATTACTCAGCTATAAAAAGGAATGAAATGGAGCTATATGTCATGAGGTGGATAGACCTGGAGTCTGTCATACAGAGTGAAGTAAGCCAGAAAGAGAAAAACAAATATTGTATGCTAACTTATATATACAGAATCTTAAAAAAAAAAAAATGGTACTGATGAACCCAGTGACAAGACAAGAATAAGGATGCAGATGTAGAGAATGGACTGGAGGACATGAAGTTGGGGGGGGTGGGGGGTGAAGGGGAAGCTGGGACGAAGTGAGTGAGGAGCACAGACATATATATACTACCAACTGTAAAATGGATAGCCAGTGGGAAGTTTCTGTATGACAAAGGGAGATCAACTCAATGATGGGTGATGCTTTAGAGGGAAGGGACGGGGAGGGTGGGGGGAAGTCACAGGAGGGAGGGAATATGGGGATATTTGTATAAATGCAGCTGATTGACTTTGGTGTACCTCAAAAGCTTGTACAAGAGTATAAAGCAATTATAATACAATAAAGAGCTAATAAAAAAATACCATGTTGTATAACTTAAATATATATACATTTAATTCACAATTACACTTCAATAAACCTGAAAAAAAAAGAAAAAGATTAATTGTGTATAATTTCCTGCTGTGTGAGCACAGGTTTTTGTTAGCTAAGACCATGGCCATATAATGTGCATTATACATCCACCTGCTGTATAACAGGCACAGAAGAAGCTTGCTGAGTGCAAATACTTTATCGTCATAAGCAACTCTTTCTTTCCTGTAGCTGTCAGAGTGGTTTTCATTTACATTCACACATCTGTCCATCTGCCAATCAGGAAATAAGCAGAGGAGGCAAACTGAGGGGAGAAATTCTGTTCCCATTGGCTTGGTTTTCTCACTGAAACAGCAAAGCTACCTTGGACAGAATTCTTTTAGTACTTTGATAACCAGCAAGTCAAAAACTTCACATTTTCAAACTTTTGTAACAACCCTGCATGGACACAGGCAACACCTTAGGGATCAACATAGCTTATTAATTAATCTTCAAGTTCTTGTCTGGTTTCTAATATTTTAGAGACAGCTTGTAGAATCAGCTCAAGTTACAAAACCTGCTTCATCAATAAGTTATTTCCCAAAACACTAGAGACACAACTAAATCACTATAGCCTCTTGAAGATTTCATATTCAGTTACCCAGTGCAATAGAAATGTCTCATTTTCCTGACCCAGGCATTTCCATCCTGTATTATTGCAGATGAGTTTCCTTCTGAGAACTTTTCAAGCTCTCCATTTTAAGTGCCTTGTTTAGAAAATCCCCAAAAGTAAACAAACTGTCCTCGTTCACTTTATGACTAAGAGCTACCTGAGCACCCCCTCTATTAGCTGTCTCTCTTCTACCTTCATTTTTCTTTCTTTTCATCACAGTGATCAGCTTTTAATTGGTCCACCAGAGACAACTAGAAATCTAGGGAAGAAATTTCACTGTCCTCTTACCTCAGTGTCTAATGTTGGCTCTATGATGTTCTGCTGCTGTTTCCTGATAGGTCAATAAGGATCAGTCTCAGGGAAATTAATTTTTAATAGTGGAACAGCTTGAATAAAACCAAGAAAAATGTGGGATTATAGAAAGACAAATTATACTCCAACAAAATTAAAATATGATACAGCTCTGACAATTCAGTCTCCAAACTTTTTACAGAGAATTCTGCTGAGACCACACTTGGTCAGACGAGGACAAAATGAAGGGTCATTTAAAAGAAAATGTTAAGAAAATATTTATTGTATATTCACCAGTAGACATAAATTAAAATGAAAAGAAGGAAATATGATTTGCAATGAAGCCACCTCAACTCACCCTGCCCTACAATGATACCCACTTGTTCTCAAATAGAGATAGCAAATTTTATAGGACGACTTGTGCCTTATAAGGGGCCTTCACGGAAATCATCACATGATCCTCATATCAGGTAGGTAAAGTATTCTTAGGTCCATTTCCGCAACTAGGAAGCTGAGCTCAGCATTATTTCCCCAAGATCACATAGGTCGTTAATGAGGGAGTCAGACCTTTAATCTTGTCTTCTCACTTTTGATTTCTTTCAATTGCCCCTCAAACTGATGCTTATCATTATTTGTTTCTTAAAAATTAATCACATGACTATGCCAGTCATTCAAGAAGAGTCCAAGGCCCTTCCAAGGCCCCCCTCCCCCCGGCCCCTCCATATTTGAGGAGAATGATGGCAACAGTCCCATCACACTCCAAATATGAAACAGATCAATAAAGCATGTATTTCCACTTTTTATTACCTTTTTGGCCACCTTGCCTATGGAGGGCACTCAGCAAGAATACCTTTCCAACCAAGCTGCACAGTTTACAAAGGAAACACCCTGTTTATCACTGCCCCAAGTCTTTCCCTTATACCAACTCTTCCTCCTCCACCTTTCCATCAAATGCTGTTTTAGTTGCCTTTATTTTACAAAGATTTTCTTCATTTCCTGCTTGTTATGGTCCAGTGATGGACCTTTAGCAAAAGGCAAGAGAAGAAGTCTATTCTTACTGTATGCAGTGAGAAACCCATGAAACCTTTCACCTGCTTTGGAAGTAAAGCCAGAGTCTACCACAACTCCAGATAAATCTCCATCCACTATCCATCCTGTGCTAACAGCTTACTCCATTTGCAACATAATATATTCAAAGAATACATAAGAATACATGCCCCAGCCCTTGCCTAATTCCTGATTTATGTCTTACTTAACACAGAGTCTCTAAGCAACCTAAAATTACTTTTATTATTTATGGCCTTTTTTTTTTATTGGAATATAATTGCTTTACACTCTTGTACCAGTTTTTGAGGTACACCAAGGTCAATCATCTGTATTTATACACATATCCCCGTATTCCCTCCCTCCCTTGACTCCCCCCCCCACCCTCCCCGTCCCAGTCCTCTAATGCATCATCCATCATTGAGTTGAACTCCCTTTGTTATACAGCAACTTCCCACTGGCTCTCTATTTTACGGTTGGTAGTATATATATGTCTATGCTAAACCACCACTCCCTGCCTTAGCTACATATGCAAAATCTGAATAAAACAATGTCCTCCCTCATGAGGCTTAAACTTAAAAGAGAACTCATTATGAAGACAAATTTTTTGTGAATTTTCTGAGTCTACACAGTGCCTAATACTATGGACTAAATTTATAAGGCACTAAATTAACATTTGTTAAATTGAATTATAATTACGAAAAGAGGCATGAACATTCTGAAAAAATGCTTATTTTAATCACTGCATGAAGAGAAATATAAGATGGGACTTCCCTGGTGGCACACTGGTTGAGAATCCGCCTGCCAATGCAGGGGACACAGGTTCAATCCCTGGTCCAGGAAGATCCCACATGCCACGGAGCAACTAAGCCCATGCATCACAACTACTGAGCCCATGTGCCGCAACTACTGAAGGCCACGTGCCTAGAGCCCATGCTCTGCAACAAGAGAAGCCAACGCAACAACAAGCCCGTGCACTACAACCAAGAATAGCCCCTGCTCGCCACAAATAGAGAAAGCCCGCACGCAGCAACAAAGATCCAACGCAGCCAATAAATAAATAAATATTTTTTTAAAAAAAGATAAATATAAGGTAATTGGTATATGAGCATGAAAAGAACTGATGACAATATCCAAAGTATAGCCAGGTAACCAGAAATGTCTCAACTGTCTCTCATTATTGAGTTGCCTCATTTATACTTAAAGAGCAGTTTCTACACATGAGACAAATAGTCATGAAATGCAGTAGGCTAGTGGGTTGGGGGGTTTTTTGTTTTTGTTTTGTAGCCTGAGTCTGGTGCCTAGACCACTTGGCCATCCTGACAGCCCTAGTGAGCCATTTTGAAACAGTTTTAAACAAGTTTTTCTACATTTCTTTCAGAAATTCAGTTTATTTTTGTTTAGTCACATTCTTTTAGTTTTTGTTCATTGAGTCCACCTCACACTTATAAGTGTTTTTCATTCAATGAACCAAAATTTCTTTCTAAAAAGTTTTGCACTAGTTTTCAAGTAGGTTATTTGCTGTCTTCAATGTTTCATATTTTTCCATTTACTCTTTATCAAAATTGCCACATAAGTTTTACCTACGTGATTCAAACACCAAATGATCTCATGGGTTAGTTCTATCATTTCCAAGTTATAGATGGAGAAGCTGAGGCTCATGGCTAAATGGCTTCATAGATGACTTCAAGAAGGGCACTTACTGAAACTGACAACTGGATGTAAAAGGATGCTGAGCAGAGCTGATAAACAGTCCTGGTGTGAGGAGCAGCCATTGAAACCTAAATGGAAGTGCAGAGCTAAAAGAGGACCCAGCTGGCCCAGGATCTTTAATTAGGGGAAAATTCTCCTTTGCCATCATCCTGGAGCTCTTTCCTTGAATGATACATTTACGAGGGTGGGTCAAAACTTATCCGCACTCTGGCTGTAGAATTTATTTTAATTAACTTTTAGAAAAGACAAATACATCATTTTTTGACATAATCTCCTTGCTTTTCAATACACTTTGTCCATCTGTCAACAAGCTTCTGTATTCCCTCATTAAAAAAATGTTTTAGGCTGAGCTGCGAGCCATAAATACACTGCTGTCTTCATGTCTTCACATGGACGGGAGTCCAGCTCCTTCTTGATGGCTAAGACCTGTGCAACCTTCCTTGAACTTCTCTATCCATTCATACACACTTCTTTGTGACAAAACACTTTCTCCATAGTGCGCACAAAGTCTTTGATAAATAACGGCACGAGGTACACCCTCAGACCACAAAAAATGAATCCGCACGCTGCTCTTCTTTCATGCAAATCACAAGTGGGACATCCATTTTTGCTCACACCGCAGTTACAAATGAACTGAAGTAACACGTTCACACCTGCACAGCAGTGACTGAGGAGACAGTAGCCTTGAACGGAAAGCGCTGATAAGACAGGGCAGCCAACAGAAGTTTTCATATAACCGAAGTGTGGATAATTTTTGACTCACCCTCATAGAAGGACGAACTTACCTCAGGTGAATTTTAATGGGCTTGTAATATTTTATAAAGGAAATACAGAAAATACTCCTTTATAACACTTTTCTCCCACTGATTCTTTTACTCTATAATACTTCTTTTACATTGACCCTGACCCAAATTTTAAAATCACCCCATTATACACAGACTCAATACACAGTGTGTTAGTATCTTGCTCCTTGCCACTAACACGCTATGTAACTTTGCTAAGACATGTCTACAAAGTGGAGATAATAACACCTACTCCATATAATTGTTGTGAGAACTAAACAAGGTGATATGTGAAGGCATCTATTTAGTGCTCCAAACAAAAAAGTATAGTTTGGGGCTGATGTCGATGAAATTGGTGGTATTTGGCTGGTCTCACCCATTCTTGACATCCTTCCTCCTCCTGACTTTTCATAAGCCTGCTAATGTCTTTGACATCAAGAACTGGCTAGGGTCTCCAGTCCAGACTAAAAGAGAGAAGGCAGCCAGCAATTGGAGACTTTGTGCAGTAACTTTCAATAATCCTGCTTTTAAAGTAGTAACTAGAAATCTAAATTCTACCAGCTATTTTCAAAAATTGAAAAATGTTTTCGGTGTTCCTCCAGAATCCTGCTGATGCCCAAATAAAAACACATTAAAAATTATGCACAGACAATTGTGTTGGAGTAAATGGCTTAAATTTTTAATACTTCCCTCCTGATGCATCAGCTAAGCCACTGACACCATGGGCAAGTCTGGACTTCTTTCTAGGAGCCCATCTGCTCTCTGTGGCTTATTTTAAACCATAATCTACTTACTCTAAAAGAGGAGATGTTCCTATCACATTCACTGTTCAGAACAACTCTGTTCTAGAGTTTGGTGCCCCAGTTATTTTGTGTGGGAACTTAGCTCAGATAATTTCAGTTTAAGGAATATATGTTGGGAGTTGATGGGAATAGAAACAATCAGGTTATGAAAATCAGTCCAAGCAAACCTAGGTTAGGAGGCAGCAGTGGTCTGAAAAAGGGAGCACACAAAGAAGCAGAAAAAGGGTCAGATGGGAAGTTTAATCCAGTGACCAAGAGGTAAGTCAAGGGCCAGGAAGTCAGAGGCAGAGAGGCAGGAGGGCGACCGTGAGCAGCCGCAGCAGAAGTGGCAGATGAAGCATTGCTGGCACAAGGTCCTACCACCAAGGACAGGAATGGCCTGGGGTTAGTATTTGAAACATCTGCCCAAAGAAAGGTTCTAGAATCGAAAGGACACTGGTTTTAGATGGGGCCCCTGGCCAACTTACCAAAGTTATGAAATATAAAGGAGAATTTTCAGTTTTCATCTCTCTGATCTCTGTTTGTTTGTTTGTTTCTTTGTTATTTGACAACATTAACCAAAGAATTAAAAACCCTTCTTCGTGGCTTCTAGGACACTGAGGTCCTTATTGCTAAGTCCCGGCCTTTCCTTGACAACTTTTTTAGCTGGTCTGCCAGCTTCCAAATATTAGTGTTTCCTTCCAGCTCCCTCTGGATGATCTTGTTCCCTCCATGTTTCATCCACCACCTATTTAGAAATGCCCTGCATGCAGATTAGTGTCCCTCCCTAGATCCCAGCCCTGAATGCCAGCCCCCGGTGTCAAGTGTTTAAAGGACAGCATGTGGACATTTCATTATCTCCAACCCACACTTCCCCAGGATCAATCAAACAGTCATTTTCTCTCTCTCTCCCTCTTCCTCTCCCCCTTGCCTGACCTTCTTCCCTTCCTTTCCCTGTTGACCTTCACACACATACACTTAAACATAGCTACAAATACCTACACAAGCAAAAGCTCAATTTAATATAAAACAGTGCATCTTAAAAGTTAGTATACATATAAATCAGCTGGGTATCTTGCTACAATTCAGATTCTGATGTAGTAAACCTGGGGTAGGGCCCCAAATTCTGCATTTCTAACATCTCACAGGTTTCAGTGATGCTGCTGGTCCCTGGGCCATGCTTAACAGTCACAAGGGTAACCAGGAGGTTGGTCACCTAGGTTAGAGTAGTGCCTCTGTCACGCCCTCCCTTCAGACCCTGAGTTAGTCTGTTTCCCTGCTTGGGTCCCAGTGTCTTTATGTGTAAAATGAGACAACTAGACTTCACAAATCCTGAGGTTTTTATCCAGTGCTAATAGTATGGATGGAGAGCCGGAATCTAATACCTTTAGCTAACAAGATGTACCCCATTTCTGTGCAGTGAACCCTATGAAAAACTAACCAGGATTTAGTAGCAATGCTAAACTAAACTAAGATTTAGTACTGCTACTAAAGTGTTCAGAACACTATCTGCAATAGATATGGGTCCAGAAAACACATTCTTAAAGGCATTGGGCCAGGACAAAATTGACACAGTTAAGACACAGAGCTATTTCATGAAATAATAACAGTTTAAAATTACTTCTTTTCCCAGTAGGTCTGTAAATCAAATGACAGCCGTCAGAAAGACACTTAGAGAACAACTACTAAATAAACAGTGCCGAAACAAAACCCAAAGATAAAGTTATTCTGTCTCATGGTTATTTTTATGGCCTGAAAGCAAGGTGTTTAGGGATGTTCTGTGTTTTTCCCTGGTGGGTAGATGACACACGAGCCCCATATTGGTTTTTATTTTCCTGTGGTGGTGGAGTATAGAAGAAACAGGACAAGGCTTGGAATACTAAGATTGGGGTTCAAGTATAAATTCAGCCCCTTACTAACTGTGTAATTTTGGTCAAATTGCATGAATGCCCATTGTAAATAGTAATAACACATATATCAGTATATTGCTTTGGGGATCAAGTTAACTAATGGGAACAAAAGCTTAACAAAAATTATAGGATGTTATAGAGATACCAGAAGAGAGGAAAGAGTTGGGGGAAGAGAGAAGAATAGTGGTAGTTATTTTATGTAAATGAGTTGAAAATCACTTCCTTCCTAAAAAGCCTTCAGTTTCCCCCATGGTCCACTTAAAAGCATGCTCTTTGAGGACCCCCACAAACTGGTCTCTGCCTGCATTTCTAGCCCACTTTATAATACAGTACAGTGGATCTCTGTTGACAAGTGTCTGTAGGGTCTCAATGCTGAGTGAATGAGTGAGGTACTGAATGCTTAAGAGGTTTAAGAGGAAAATAAAACTGCCATTTAGAATTGCCTACCATGGGCCTGATATTATGTATCAGTTGCTTAATTTCTGTAAAAACCCTGTAGAGATCGAGCTTGGGCCTCATGGCCAATCAGCATCAGAGCTGGGGCATGAACCCCTGAATCGTATTGTATTTGATGGACCCTTCTGACTGCCTTGGTTCTACCAGCTAGAGGTGAAGTGACAGAAGCTGCTCCCCAATACTGTTTGTTCCCCATTTTTCCACTCTGCATCTTCCCTTTGGCTTATCAAAACAGGATTTATCATACTTTTCAAAGATTGGAAAAGGAATCTATATATATATATATATATATATATATATATATTTTATGCACCAATGAAAGCAATGCTTCTGTCATGCTTCTCTGTTGTTTGTTGATGTAATATTTTCTCAAAGAATAACTAAAAGTAGTAATAATTATGTGTCTGCCCCTTACACGCCTAGCCAAAGTTTACTATGGATGTAGAATATCATGTGTTTGATCACTCAGGTCAAGAATGGATTGACAACAACTGTTTGGGCACTGGTTGTACAAGCAAAGAGGAGAGGTACTGACTTGTCTGCAGTGATCTCGCTTTAGTTCACTGAACCCTCCCCACCACCCTGTAAGGTAGTTATTTGTAGGTTTTTAAAGGGACAGAGGATTCTTCTTCAGCTCTCTACAATTCCACAATGCCTAGCATAGTGTCTTGTTCATTGCCTCACAGACAAATATACGTGTGTTTATTGAATCTAATTGATTTTAACACCAACTCAAAAAGAAAAACTTAACCATGGACTTAATGCATTTTAGCTTTCCTCAGGTAAGGTTTATTAATTGATTCATTTAATCCAATGGTTCTTATGGGACAATTTTCTTTCCCTGTTGTTAACGTATGGAGGGAGATCTTTTTCACAACTAGGGATGGGCACATAGTGGGAGAAAGCCAGGGCTGTGGCTCAACATCTACAACATGCAGGCTGGCCTCTAACAACAAAGAATTATTCAGTCCAAAATGTCAGTAGTGCCACGACTCAGGAACTTTGAATTCACTCAGTCAATACGGAGCACCCTTCTGAACTTCAGTTTTCTCATATGTAAACCTGGAAATTCATAGTTATCAAAAAAAAAAATCTTTGAGTTGAAAGCACTATCACCCAATGCTTGATTTCCCTTTTCAGATGGCCCTAAGCCCCTACCCAAACACTTCATCTCCAGGGGCCAAAAATTTATAGACGCTGGGGAAACCCACCCATTTCTAGAACCATCAATTACAATTTCTAATTTAGAAACATGGCTATGACTCTGCTTAGCATAACATCAAATAAACCAGGCTCTACTATTGTGGGCTGATAAAAGTAGTGTTAAAAAACATTGCTCGTGACATTTTCCAAATGACTTTTCTTTAACATCCAGTCTCAGTTCACTAACTAAACCTCTTCTTCATCTTAAATGCAATTTTCAAGGCAAACTATTCCTGACTTAACAGTTCCTAGAGAATCCTCAGAAATGTCAGTACCCTTCAGTAACTCAGATTATCAGGGGACAGCCAGTCTCAAATAAGGAAATTTCTAAATTATGGCATAGTATAAAATTGCCACTTTATTACCTTTAAATGCTATTTTCATTCATCCATGCAATAAGCCCTTTTGTATTCCCATGCTAGACTTCAAAAATACAAAGATGGAATAGGGCAAAACCCCTAGGTTTAAGGAATCCACAGTCCATCAGAAGAGGCAAACATGCCACCTCTTGATTGGACATGAGGAAAACACTGAGGAGGACATCACCAACTCTGCATGGGGGGATTGGGGGAGAATTTACAAAGAGCAGTTGCTTGAGTTAAGATTTGGAGGACCTGTAAGCAGTTCCTGGGCAAAACAGGGAAATGGTATATGTGAACACGCTGGGTCTGATTCCATGGGAGCTCTTACGTGCCTTGCTAGAGAGTATGGACTTTATCCTGAGGGCCTGAGAGCCGCCACATGGGAAGAGACAAGGTCAGAACTGACTCAGAAAGATTGCTGTGAGAACGGATTGGAACTGGGAGAGACTGGCATTCTGGGGTTATGCTGATTTATCTAGATGTCTTAGCACAGAGTAGTCCTTTCTACTACAACGTTTGGGTGCGTTGCCTGGCTGGATAAAAACTTAAGGTTTACTTTAAATTGAGTGCCTCAATTGCTATTATTTTATGAAGTTATAAACGTCTGTGGAGAATAACTTCTGATTTTATAGTGGAACCACCTGAGTCCCAGGGAAGGGAAGCAGCATGCTTGAGTGGCACAGTTATTAGGGAAGAGCTAGAGCAGGCACTCAGGACCGTAAACATCTAGCCCTTTCCACCCTTTCCATCGCTATGAGGCTGTTCTTACCTGTTTGTAAAAGGCTGTTTTCATCATAAGAGCAATTTAATGCCTCTTTCTCCTTCTGCTTTTTTTTCCTCCATCATTCACCTGATGTTCTATTTACCCAATTAATTTTCACTGTGTATGAAGAAAGACTTTTCAAAGCAAAGGTAAATTTCAGCCTAGCCCTTATCAGCCTGTTGGTTGATTCCTAATTAACTGAGATGAAATGAATGGGGGGGTTATTGGTATTGAGCTTTTAAAGCCCTCTGCTTAGATTGGATTACCAAGCACTTGGCTGGAGGAATGTGTTTTATTCTCCTATGATCTGAAATCGACAGTGGACAGATGACAGACAGCAAGCGAGGTGTCACAGGGCTGTAGGACTCCAGGCTGGCAGGATGTTTCCCAAATACCTTAATAACTACTGCAGTGATGCAGGGGGGATGCTGCATCAGGTGGCATTGTTAGAGTAGGGTCTGAGCCCAAGCTTCACACTGGGGACATCCTTGTGTGTGTCTTTGAATTGAATAGCTTTGAGAACCTTCATGTTAGGATAGGACAAGATTACTCCTCCAGGAAGGAAAAGCAACTTTATGATTGTTACAGTTCCTACTTAGACAACTTTAAGAGGCTGGTTATGATTCTGTGGAAGTGAGAAATAATAAGGTTATTTACAATCGCATGTCTTAAAAACTGGTATTATCATAAGAAAAAGACAGAGAGAAAGAAAGAGAGGGAAAGAGGAAGCAGATGAGGAGCACATACTATAAAAATTCACTGAAGGTTGTGGGGCAGCTTCAAAGAGGAAGAAATAAGGTTAGGGGTTCATTTGTCCAAGGTCACTTGGGAGAGCCAAGAGCTATCTCTGGCTGAACCCATTATCTTTGTGAGACCATTCGTCTCCATCCCTCTAGTTTCCACCTTTCTTATAGTGACATTCCAAGCCTCTTTCAAAGCCCACACTAGGTGTCCCCAGGAGAGGAGGAGTTACTTATCTGTAGAATGTGGGCGATAAAGCTTCACCCAGCTCTTTCCTCTCTTTCCTTATAGCATTTCCCTACGTGCCTTGGGGAAACTTTCATTGCCCCTTCAGACTACAGATTTATCTGGGTTTGGCCCCTGGGGTTGGCTTGTGTTTGTTCAGACTACCTGTGACTAGGTAAGTCTATCTAAATCAAGGTGAAATGTTAGTGAGCTGACTGCAAACCTTAGCTACTTTCTCCAACTTTTATAAGAAAGGAGCAGACCTCATAGTTGCCATCTCTCTGACCCCACAGCTATCTCCTATTTATTCTAAATATGAGCAAAGATAAGAAATTTATTTACTAGGCACCCTAATACACTTAAAATTTTAACCACTACAGTGT
Source organism: Hippopotamus amphibius kiboko (assembly GCF_030028045.1). Lineage (NCBI taxonomy): Eukaryota > Metazoa > Chordata > Mammalia > Artiodactyla > Hippopotamidae > Hippopotamus > Hippopotamus amphibius. The sequence goes on from NC_080194.1 coordinate 63,261,631, forward strand.
CTGATACCTACTGCCTTGGATGGTTGGCACTCTGGAATACATGTCACTGAAAGTCTAGAGAGGGACCAATTTACCCTCCCCCTGAAACAACAAAGAAATTGACAAAATGTATGAAACAATGGTATTCAGGATATTGGAAATCAGGTAAAGAAGAACAGTACTTCACAAGAGATGGGAAATAAATAAGGCAGGGGTTGGATTACCCCACTCTCTTGGGAGAGTTCAGTGCAGGGGGAAGGAAACCAGGCAGAGCCCCCTGGACTCCTCCCAACTTCCTAAATTGAGGAAATGAAGCTGAAAGTCCAGAGGGACCATGGCAATTGGAGAACAGACTACTGGTGAGGAAATAAGAGTTCAGAGAGAGAACTTTGGAGATCTGAAAATACTTTCTTAGATTATTTAGCTAAGTACAGATCAACATATGAATGTGAGGAAACTACCTCAAGCTGTTGGAAAATCCCCCCAAAAGGATTAGAAGGAACAGTGCCTGACCTCACATGGGCAGATTGGAAAACTTTATAAATCATGGGGGCTTGAGGAGAATACCCAAAAAAAATCTGTGAGTGGGACATAGTGATCTCTAAACTGAGCACTATTTTAGACCAACCTAATAAATCATAAAAGCAGGACCCCAAAGTATCAAACTATTTCCAAGAGAACAAAACGCCTGAAAATTTATAGGGATATAAAGATTTCCAGAACACAAGGTAAAAATCCAGTCTGGCATCTAGTCTCACATGCAAAGAAACAGGAAAATATAATCCATAATGAGGAGAAAAATCACTCAACCAAAACCCACCCAGATCTGACATAAATGTTAAAGTTAGCAGAAAAGGAAACTAAAACAGATATTATAATTGTATTCCATATGCTAAAAAGTTAACTAGAGACATGGAAGATATTTTTTAAAGTCCCAAATTGTACTTCTAGAATTAAAAACTAAAATATAAAAGATGAGAAATATGCTGGCTGAGATAAATGGCCACTTAAACAATGCAGAAGAGAAGGCAAGTAACTTGATGACATAGTGATAGAAACTCTTCAAAATGAATCACAGAAAGAGGATGTGTAGGAGGGGAAAGAGAAGGAAGAGGAAGAGAAGAGAAAGGAAGAGGAGGAGATGGAGAGGAGAGGAAAACATCAAAAGTCCTAAATCACAAATGAATGTGTTAAGCTGCATGAGCTGCTTCTATATTTTGGAGGTTAATCCTTTGTCTGTTGCTTTGCTGGAAGTATTTTCTCCCATTCTGAGGGTTGCCTTCTTGTCTTGTTTATGGTTTCTTTCACTGTGCAAAAGCTTTTGTTTCATTAGGTCCCATTTGTTTATTCTTGATTTTATTTCCGTGATTCTAGGAGGTGGGTCAAAAAGGATCTTGCTTTGATGTATGTCATAGAGTGTTCTGCCTATGTTTTCCTCTAGGAGTTTTACAGTGTTTGGCCTTAGATTTAGGTCTTTAATCCATTTTGAGTCTATTTTTGTGTATGGTGTTAGGAAGCGTTCTAATTTCATTCTTTTACATGTTGCTGTCCAATTTTCCCAAGACCACTTATTGAAGAGGCTTTTTTCCACTGTGTATTCTTGCCTCCTTTGTCAAAGATAAGGTGCCCACATGTGCTTACGCTTACCTCTGAGTTCAAAATATACAAGCAGCTCATGCAGCTTCATACCAAAAAAGCAAATAACCCAATCCACAAATGGGTGGAAGACCTAAATAGACATTTCTCCAAAGAAGACATACAGATGGCCAACAAACACATGAAAACATGCTCAACATCACTAATCATTGGAGAAATGCAAGTCAAAGCCACAATGAGGTATCACCTCACACCGATCAGAATGGCCATCATCAAAAAACCTAGAAACAACAAATGTTGGAAAGGGTGTGGAGAAAAGGGAACTCTCCTGTGCTGTTGGTGGGAATGTAAGTTGGTACAGTCACTATGGAAAACAGTTTGGAGGTTCCTTAAAAAACTAAAAATAGAACTACTATATGATCCAGTAATCCCACTCCTGGGCAATATACCCAGAGAAAACCATAATCCAAAAAGAAAAATGTACCATAATGTTTATTGCAGCACTATTTACAATAGCTAGGATGTGGAAGCTACCTAAATGCCCATCAACAAATGAATGGATAAAGAAGTTGTGGCATATATATACAATGGAATATTACTCAGCTATAAAAAGGAATGAAATGGAGCTATATGTAATAAGGTGGATAGACCTGGAGTCTGTCATACAGAGTGAAGTAAGCCAGAAAGAGAAAAACAAATATTGTATGCTAACTCATATATACAGAATCTAAAAAAAAAAAAATGGTACTGATGAACCCAGTGACAAGACAAGAATAAGGATGCAGATGCAGAGAATGGATGGAGGACATGAGGTTGGGGGGGTGGGGGTGAAAGGGAAGCTGGGATGAAGTAAGAGAGTAGCATAGACATATTTACGGTACCAACTGTAAAATAGATAGCCAGTGGGAAGTTGCTGTATAACAAAGGGAGATCAACTTGATGATGAGTGATACCTTAGCGGGCCGGGACAGGGAGGGTGGGAGCAAGTCTCAGGAGGGAGGGGATATGGGGATATATGTATAAATACAGCTGATTCACTTTGGTGTACCTCAAAAACTGGTACAAGAGTGTAAAGCAATTATATTCCAATAAAGAGCTTAAAAAATAAAATAAAACTTATTTGATTTCCTAAAAAAAAAAGAAAAATGAATGCATCCCTGAAATGTTGGCAGAGGCAGATATTTGAAGAATAATGGTCAAAGTTTTTCTTTATTTGATGAAAACTATAAATCTATAGTGCCAAGAAGCTTAATTAATCCCAAGTACAAGAAACATGAAGAAAACTATACCAAGTATAGTATGCAAGTTTCATGTAAACAGGAATAAAGACAATGACAGTGGATTTCTTGTTGGAAATAACACACATATGAAAAGAGTGCAGCAACATTTTTAAAAGACAAAAGGAAAATGCTGCTAACTTGGGCTTCTATACCCAGAAAAATATCTTTTACAAATGAAGGTGAAATTAAGAATATTTCAGACATACAAAAGCTGAAAGAATTTAACATCAACAGATCTGCATGGCAAGAAATGTTAAAGTAAGTCCTTCAGACAGAAGGAAAATTATACCAGTGGAATATATGAATCTACATAAAGGAATGATGAATGCCAGTAAGATCTTTAAAAAGATAATTGATTATTTAAACCAAGGATTAGCAAACCATAGCCCACAGACCACACTATAGTCTGAATATTTGTGTCCCCCCCAAAATTCACATGTTGAGATCCTAATGTCCAAATGTGATAGTATTAGCAGGTGGGATCTTTGGGAGATGCTTAGGTCATGTGGGTGGAACCCTCGTGACTGGAATTAGTGCATTATAAAAGGGGCTCCAGAAAGATCCATAACCCCTTCTGTCATGTGAAGATACAACCAGAAGTCTATGACATGGGAAGCACCTTCACCTGACCATGCCAGCACCCTGATCTCAGACTTTCAGACTCCAAAACTGTGAGAAATAAATTTCTGCTGTTTATAAGCTGAGTCTGTGGTATTTTGTTATAGTAGCCCAAATGCACTAAGACAGACCAAATCCTTCTTGCTATTTTTAAAATAAAGTACTATTGGAACACAGTAATGCTTATTCATTTATGAATTATCTATGGCTGCTTTGAGCTACAGTGGTAAAGGTAAACTGTAATAGAGACCATATGGCACACAAAGCCTGAAATATTGACTATCTCTTTACAGAAAAATGTTTTCCAATTCCTGGTTTAAACAAGAGTGGAAAAATGTAGGATGATGTTTATAACATATATAAAAGTTAAATGTGTGATAAAATAGCACAAAGTTCAGGAGGGAAAAAATGAGCATATACTGTTGTTAAGATTCTTCACTATATGCAAAATGACATATTACTTGAAGGGTAAAATTAATTAATGATGTATGTTATAGATGCTAAAGCAACCACTAAATTAATAAAACAAGCCAATGAAAGATATGAAGTGGAATCATATTCAATTAATCCAAAAGAAGACATGCAAAGAGGAAAAAGGGAAACAAAGAGTAGATGAGACAACAAAGAACAGGAAGGTAGATTTATACCAACCATATAAATACTTACATTAAATGTAAATGGTCTAAATACCCCAATTAAAAACTACATATGATCAGATTGGATAAAAAGCAAAGGTTCAACTATATGCTGCCAAAAGAAACACACTTTAAATATAAAGACACTAATAGTCTAAAAGTAAAGGAATTAAAAATGATATACCATGTTAATACTAATCAAAGGAAAGCTGGAGTAGCTATATTACATCAGACAAAGGAGATTTCAGAATAAAGAATATTACCAAGAATAAAGGAGGACATTTTATAATGATAGATTAATTCATACCAACAATATAACCTATCATCATTTTAATTTTTTACCAACCTACTCCCCAGCAAGAAGAGGAACAGTGTGTAAATTAAGGAATTAATATAAGATTGTAGATGTCTTTGCTCTAAAATAATACCTCTATGTAAAAGCTGGAAAATTCATTCAGTCAATAAATATTGCACTACTCATAATCTACACTAGATACAAATAGGAAGCAATACTTGATGCACCTCCAGGCAATGAGTCAGTTGTTAAACTATCATTTATACATTATTCAAAGGAAGATTAGAGTGAGCTCTCATACTAGAAACTGAGAAGCCAATCATTCCAGCAATTCAGAATTCCATTGAGTGCCCTTAGGACCACCACTTTGCCTTGACTGTCCACAATTACTGGCTTTTAAAACTGATAGCACTTAGATTTTGATGTGGCATATATTAATCTCAAATATGTTCAACATATTTTTAAAATATGGATATCTAAGTAACACCAAGAAAATTGGATAGTGACCTCGTGGTGGTAGGAAGGATGAAAAGGTCTTGGCTGGTGTTTGTAGAAGGAAGGAAAATGGTATCCCAGAGCATCCATGGACCCTCCCTAATATAAGAAATATAAGACAGAAAAAGGATTTTCTTTATCTGAACTGATAGGCAAAAAATCTATCCACAGACTCATCTTTCTTAAAAATGAAAAGGGCAAATTCTGTATTATCACTATGTAATGTATTCAATCACATTCTGTTTCTGAGAGCAGATGAAAAGTGGGATGCCTGGGATTCTAAATTAATTCCTTTTATTCCTTTTCAAGACTCAGCTTCTGTGCTGTAGAGGGGTCTCACTGCTGCCTTCTCATTTCTTATTTATAAGTCAAACTCCTTGGCCTAATCATCTCCAGCTCTTCCCCAAAGCTAAATGGTTTCAAAGAAACTGAAGTTTGGCATTCCTTTTGCAAAGTGCCTACTGCTTTACTTCCTTAAATACTCATCTTTCCTTTGGAGTTAAAAAAGAAAACAAGTAAAGTTAGTATATCCAAGGATAACTCTGAATACCTACTGCAGTATCTGATTCTGACTGCTAATCCCATATGGTCATTGAAATAGTCAGAACTCTTTGATTGTAAGTGATAGAAATCCAACCCAAATTAGTTTATGCAAAAAGTGAAAAGTATTACAACTGCAAAAAGGAAAAGGTGGCAAGCTTCTCTCTCCCCCCCCACCCCCGCTCTGTGTGTGTGTGTGTGTGTGTGTGTGTGTTTGTGTGTGTGTGTGTGTGTGTGTGTGTGTGTTACTCACCTTTGCTTCTCTCTATGTTTTGGCTATTCTTCCACATTATATATAGGATTTTTTTTCTACAAGCCTGTGAATGTAGCCATAAGCAACCCCAGACTTATTTCCTTCCAGCTAATGTCCAGAAAGCAAGAAAGCTTTCTGCCCACCTCCAATTCAAGACATGCTCAGAAAGAACTCTGATTCCTATATCCCGAGACTGAGGTGTTATGATTTTCATGACTGATAGCACTTAGATTTTGATGTGGGATATATTAATCTCAAATATGTTCAACATGTTTTTAAAATATAGAAGTTTATCTAAATGATACCAAGATGATGATAATCTGTTTGGATAATGACATTCTCGTGGTGGTAGAGAAGATGAAAAATCTTGACTACAATCATATGGTTTGGGTGAGGAAGAAGCTGTTTAAAGTAAGGAAGAAGAATAAGGAGGAGGAGGAAAAGAAGAAGATGATGAGCGCAGTGGGGAAAAGGTTAGGACACATAAAACCACTTGATGTATAGATGGAAATCAGGAACCAGTCTACTACAGTCATCCATCTTACACTTTAGATTTGCTTATTCAACTTACAGACCTTTTTAACCATCATGAAAGGTAACACTGACATGTAAGAATGCTGCTGTCAAGTAAGGTAGGTGTCTTAATTGCACTGTCCAAAGGAATATTGTTAAACTACTAGCAGTTTTGTTTGAACTAAAGATCAGGATTTTCTCTCTAACATTTTTTAAGTTAAAAAAATTTTTAGATACCAAGAATGATGACAGAGATAATAAGTGGAATTTATGTTTCAAATAAAATAAACCTCTGTGCTCCCTCACTACTTCTCAACTGTTAGAATTCTGAGACTTCTGCCTTGTTTCACTTTATAACTACAAAGAGAGAAATAGCTTCTTTCACATTTGCCTTTAAGTCTCAAAACTTTGAGGTTTGAACAGCAATTTTCCAATATGTGCTTTCACCTAGAATACAAATCTATAAAATATTTTCAGAGTGGTAGATTTGGGCTTTGTCCTCTGTCTCGGTCGTGGGAGGAATGCTGTCAGGGGAAGAGAGGAAGATGTGCTTTGTATTTGAAAAATTTACAAGAAACCCCAACTCAACAAACAACATGTTATGCATTACAATCCTCTAATGAGTCCTTCATCCTCTTATCCAGAGAAAGACCTTCCTTCCCCAGGGAGCATATCCAGTAGATGCTGTCCCAACTCACCACAAAAAAATGAAACAAAATGATGCTCACCTATTTGAAGACACCCTAGAAAACTTAGTAATAAGCAATATCAACAGGAAGGAGCGAAAGACATTCCCTTCATAAACACTTGTTATCTCTTCCAGCACAAATTATCATAGCCATGTTTATTCTTTATGTAAAAATGTGTTTCTTAATGGAAAACTGAAATTTAAAATGTAAAGAAGACATTTCAAGAGATAACTCCAGCTTTTTTCACTTGACATTATATTGTAAGCATTTTTCATGCAACTAAATTTTTGAACACATAGTTATACAGGCTGCAAACTACAATTCAGTCATGTTAATGGGCCATAATTTACTTAATCACTAGTTAGTATATGTTTCCATGTTTTTCCTATCATAACTAAGACTATTAAATATCTATATCCATAAATCTTTTAATACAGCATTTATTCTTACTTTGAAATTAACCCTAAGAAATGTAATTACTGGATCAAAGGAGATAAATCATTTTTAAACTCTTGATACATATTGCCAAATTCCTTCTCAGCAAAAATGCATTAATTCCCAGTCTTCCTAGCAGAATCTAAGAGTGATCATTTCCTCTCATCTTTTTCATTGACAGTATCATCATGTGAACAAATATTTTAAATAACAAATTTAAGCAAGGTTTCTAAAATAGAAATTTAAAATGGATTTATTGTTCACTCACCAGCTGACTTAAGCTGCACTGTGACTAGCATCCAAGTAGCTGGTGCTTCTTTTAAATGAAGACATTCTTATCAACAATGTAAATGTTTATTATATAAGGTACTGGCTACATCTGTACTATGGGATAATACATAAACAATAAAGATTGAAGGATATCCATGTTTCTTTTTCATTAAACTACAATACATATGTCAGCATATATATTACTATATGTATGCATATATAGTGTGTGTGTATATATACATATGATTGTGTTCATAAAAATATAAAAGGTCTGAAGAAATAAACACTAAACCACTATGAACTGTCCAAACATAAAGAAATGGATTTGATGATGGGGAATAGGGGCATTCTTGAGGACCCACTTTGAATGCTTAGTAAATGGGAAACACTCTCAGAAATACAGACAATATTAGCAGTCTCCTCCTTTCTTTCACTTGTCAGTTTTCTATGACTAACAATGGCTGGGGCAAATTAACACACTTATTTTGGCTGCAAGCCAACTCCACCAGCCATTTCTAATCCACTATAGTGATTTACATCATCACATGAAATAAATGTTAGAGGTGATCATTTCCCTATCCCAAGAACAGAATCTACCCACTGAATCCATGCACATTAACTCTACTGACTTTGACTCTCCCTTTGGTGGGGTACTACCAACCAATCCTCTGAGTTCAGATGCCTTTTCCAGGCACAGGTGCATGTAGACACCTGTGTATTCTATTACCTCTCACTCCTAACAAGTCCCGAGGAGAACGCCTTATATCTCTAAACTTACTCTGCAGCTCATTTGTGATGAAGACTCACCATCCTCTCAATTGATCTGTACACATGCCTGGGCATTATCTACTACATATTTCATGCTGACCTCCCATATCGAACATGGTTTATGTCTCCCAGCTCAACTTAGACATGCACTTGCTTTTTCACTCCCTACAGTGAAGGTCCTAATGCAGGCCCATATTTCTCTCAAGATTCTTTCTAGGGAATCTTTTGTCTCTAAGTCACCCTTTGCCTCCTGCAGTTAAAATGATTCAGCATTTCCTTTCTCAAGAATATGAGTAGATTTTCATTGGCTGTAGAGTAAAATTCTAATTCCTCAGCATAACATTCAAAGACCTACACAAAGTGCTGCCTTGTCAGCTGTTGGGGTTCAGGCCAGGCCACCCCCAAATATGCCTCAATGGCATATTAATTATTTTGAATATAACTTAAGAAATGGCCAATACCCTGAGTGAGCTGTAGAAATTGGCATATGGGGTTCTCAAACCTGATCAGCAGATCAGTTATGTTTTGTTGAGTGATAAGACAGTTCATTCCTTTAGCAACGAACAGATTTTCCCTACCATCCTATTATATATGTTATATATATATAGTCACAGATTCTTGGTGTTTTTTTTGAAAGGTGATATTTATTAATTTTATCTAATTACATAAGAAATACATGAAAATAGGAGATGGTTCAAGATGGCAGAGTAGGAGGACATGTGCTCACTCCCTCTTGCAAGAGCACCAGAATTACAACTAACTGCTGAACAATCATTGGCAGAAAGACACTGGAACTCACCAAAAAAGACATCCCACATCCAGAGACAAAGGAGAAGCCTCAATGAGATAGCATGAGGGGTGCAATTGCATTAAAATAAAATCCCATAAATGGTGGGTGGGTGACTCACAAACTAGAGAACAGTTATACCACAAAAGCCCACCCATTAAAGTGAGGGTTCTGAGCCCACATCAGGCTTCCCAACCCAGGGTCCAGCAATGGGAGGAGAAATCCCCAGAGAATCAGACTTTGAAAGCCAGAGAGATTGGATTGCACAACCTCCATAGAACTAGGAGAAACAGAGACTCCACTTTTGGAGGGCACACAAAAAATAGTGTGCTCACCAGGATTCAGGGGGAAGGAGCAGTGACCCCATAGGAGACTGAACCAGATCTACCTGCTGGTGTTGGAGGGTAGCCTGCAGAGTAGGGGGCAGCTGTGGCTCACCAAGGAGACAGGGACACTGGCAGCAGGGGTTCTGGGAAGCACTCATTGGCATGAGCCCTCCCAGAGTCCTCCATTAGCCCCAGCAAAGAGCCTGTAATCTCCAGTGCTGGGTAGCCTCAGGCCAAAAAAAAAAAAACAAGCTGGGAACACAGCTCCACCCATTGGCAGACAAGCAGATTAAAGTTTCACTGAGCTTCACCCACCCAGCTCAGCCCACCATCAGTCCCTCCCATCAGGAAGCATGCACAAGCCTCCTAGGTAGCTTCCTCCACAAAAGGGCAGGCAGCAGTATCAAGCACTATCAGCAGTATTTCGTCTTGTGGAACAGCAAACCACAGCCACAGAAAGACAGAGAAAATGAAAAGGCAGAGGACTTTGTACCAGATGAAGGGACAAGATAAAACCCCAGAAAAACAACTAAATGAAGAGGAGATAGGGACTCTTCCAGAAAAAGAATTCAGAATAATGATGGTGAAGATGACCCAGGAATTTGAAAAAAGACTGGATGCAAAGATCAAAAAGTTGCAAGAAAAGTTTAAAAAAGATCTAGAAGAGTTAAAGAACAAAAAGCAGCGATATGCTACACAATCACTGAAATGAAAAATATACTAGAAAGAACCAATAGCAGATTAACTGAGGCAGAGGACGAATAAGTGATCTGGAAGACAGAATGGTAATAATCACTGAGGTGGAAAAGAATAAAGAAAAAAGAATGAAAAGAACTGAAGACAGCCTAAGAGACCTCTGGGGCAACATTAGATGCACCAGCATTTGCATTATAGGGGTCCCAGAAGGAGAAGAGAGAGAGAAAGGATCTGAGAAAATACTGGAAGAGATTATAGTCAAAAACTTCCCTGACATGGGAAAGGAAATAGCCACCCAAGTCCAGGAAGTGCACAGAATCCTAGGCAGGATAAACCCAAGGAGAAACATGCCAAGACATATAGTAGTCAAATTGATAAAAATTAAAGACAAGGAAAAGTTATTAAAAGCAACAAGGGAAAAATGACAACATACAAGGGAACTCCCATAAGAGTAACAGCTGATTTCTCAGCAAAAACTCTGCAAGCCAGAAGGGAGTGGCATGATATATTTAAAGTGATGAAAGGGAAGAACCTACAACCAAGAATACTCTATCCAGTAAGGATCACATTCAGATTCGATGGAAAATCAAAAGCTTTACAGACAAGCAAAAGCTAAGAGAATTCAGCACCACCAAACCAGCCCTACAACAAATGAATTTCTCTAAGCAGAAACATAAGATATGAAAAGGACCTACCAAAACAAACACAAAATAATTAAGAAAATGGTAATAGGATCATACATATTGATAATTACCTTGAATGTAAATGGATTAAAAGCCCCAACCAAAAGACACAGACTGGCTGAATGGATACAAAAACAAGACCCATATATATGCTGTCTACAAGAGACCCACTTCAGACCTAGGGACAGATACAGACTGAAAGTGAGGGGATGGAAAAAGATATTCCATGCAAGTGGAAATCAAATGAAAGCTGGAGTAGTGATACTCATATCAGATAAAATAGACTTTAAAATAAAAAATGTTACAAAGAAAGGACACTACATACAGATCAAGGGATCAATCCAAGAAGAGGAGATAACAATTATAAATATATATGCAGCCAATATAGGAGCACCTCAATACATAAGGCAAATGCTAACAACTATGAAAGAGGAAATCGACAGTAACACAATCATAGTGGGGAACTTTAACACCCCCTTACACCAATGGACAGATCATCCACACAGAAAATTAAGAAGGAAACACAAGCTTTAAACGACACAATAAATCAGCTGGATTTAATAGATATCTATAGGACATTGCATCCAAAAACAGCAGATTAAACATTCTTCTCAAGTGCACTTGGAACATTCTCCAGGAGAGATCACATTTTGGGTCACAAATCAAGCCTTGGTAAATTTAAGAAAATTGAAATCGTATCAAGCATCTTTTCTGACCACAATGCTATGAGATTAGAAATCAATTACAGGAAAAAAACTGTAAAAAACACAAACTCATGGAGGCTAAACAATACACTACTAAATAACCAAGAGATCACTGAAGAAATCAACCAGGAAATCAAAAAACACCTAGAGACAAATGACAATGAAAACAAAATGATCCAAAACCTATGGGATGCAGCAAAAGCAGTTCTAAGAGGGAAGTTTATAGCAATACAACCCTACCTCAAGAAACAAGAAAAATCCCAAATAAACAATCTAACTTTACACCTAAAGAAACTAGAGAAAGAAGAGCAAACAACACCCAAAGTGAGTAGATGGAGAGAAATCATAAAGATCAGAGCAGAAATAAATGAAATAGAAACAAAGAAAACAATAGCAAAAATCAATAAAACTAAAAGCAGCTTCTTTGAGAAGATAAATAAAATTGATAAACCTCTAGCAAGACTCATCAAGAAAAAGAGGGAGAGGATTCAAATCAATAAAATTAGAAATGAAACAGGAGAAGTGACAATGGACACCACAGAAATAAAAAGCACCATAAGAGACTACTACAAGCAACTATATGCCAATCAAATGGACAACCTGGATGAAATGGACAGATTCTTAGAAAGGTATAACCTTCCAAGACTGAATCAGGAAGACATAGAAAATATGAATGGACAAATCACAAGTAATGAAATTGAAACTGTGATTTAAAATCTCCCAACAAACAAAAGTCCAAGACCAGATGGGTTCACAGGTGAATTTTATCAAACATTTAGAGCAGAGATAATACCCATCCTTCTCAAGCTCTTCCAAAAAATTGCAGAGGAAGGAACACTCCCAAACTCATTCTATGAGGCCACCACCACCATGATCCCAAAACCAGACAAAGATACTACAAAAAAAGAAAACTACAGACCAATATCACTGATGAATTTAGATGCAAAAATCCTCAACAAAATACTAGCCAACAGAATCCAACAACACATTCAAAGGATCATACACCATGATCAAGTGGGGTTTGTCCCTGGAATGCAAGGATTCTTCAATATATGCATATCAATCAATGTGATACACCATATTAACAAATCGAAGGATAAAAACCACATGATCATCTCAATAGATGTAGAAAGAGCTTTTGACAAAATTCAACACCCATTGATGATAAAAACTCTCCAGAAGGTGAGCATAGAGGGAACCTACCTCAACATAATAAGGGCCGTATACAACAAACCCACAGCAAACATCATTCTCAATGGTTTAAAACTGAAAGCATTCCCTCTAAATCAGGAACAAGAGAAGGATGCCCACTCTCACCACTACTATTAAACTTAGTTTTGGAAGTCCTGGCCAAAGCAACCAGAGAAGAAAAAGAAATAAAAGGAATCCAAACTGGAAAAGAAGTCAAACTGGCACTGTTCACAAATGACATGATACTATACATAGAAAATCCTAAAGATGCCACCAGAAAACTACTTGGGCTAATCAGTAAATTTTGTAAAGTTGCAAGAGACAAAATTAACACACAGAAATCTCTTGCATTTCTATACACTAACAATGAAAGTTCAGAAAGAGAAATTAAGGAAACAATCCCATTCACCACTGCAACAAAAAAAGAATAAAATACCTAGGAATAAACCTAACCAAGGAGGTAAAAGACCTGTACTCAGAAAACTATAAGACACTAATGAAAGAAGTCAAATATGATACAAACAGATGGAGAAATATACCATGTTCTTGGATTGGAAAAATCATCATTTTGAAAATGACTATCCTACCCAAAGCAATGTACAGATTCAGTGCAAGCCCTATCCAATTACCAATGGCATTTTTCATAGAACTAGAACAAGAAATTTTAAGATTTGTATGGAAACACAAAAGACCCCAAATAGCCAAAGCAATCTTGAGAAGGAAAGACAGAGTTGGTAGAATTAGGCTTCCTGACTTCAAACTATACTACAAGGCTACAGTGATCAAGACAGTATGGTACTGGCACGAAAACAGAAATATCGATCAATGGAACAGGATAGAAAGCCCAGAGATAAACTATGGTCAACCAATCTATGACAAAGGAGGTAATGATATACAATGGAGAAAAGGCAGCCTCTTCAATAACTGGTGCTGGGAAAACTGGACAGCTACATGGAAAAGAATGAAATTCGAACACTTCCTAACACCATACACAAAACTAAACTCAAAATGGATTCAAGACCTAAATGTAAGGCCAGACACTATAAATCTCCTAGAGGAAAACATAGGAAGAACACTCTTCAACATAAATCACAGCAAGATCTTTTTTGATCCACCCCCATTGTAATGGAAATAAAAACAAAAATAAGTAAGTGGGACCGAATGAAACTTCTAAGCTTCTGCACAGCAAAAGAAACTATAAGCAAGACGAAAAGACAACCCTCAGAATGGGAGGAAATATTTGCAAATGAATCAACAGACAAAGGATTAATCTCCAAAATATATAAACAGTCCATCCAGCTCAATATCAAAAAAACAAACAACCCAATCCAAAAATGAACAGAAGACCTAAATAGGCATTTCTCCAAAGAAGACATACAGATGGCCAACAAACACATGAAAAGCTGCTCAACATCACTAATTATTAGAGAATTGCAAATCAAAACTACAGTGAGGTATCAGCTCACACCAGTTAGAATGGGCATCATCAGAAAATCCACAAACAGTAAATGCTGGAGAGGGTGTGGGAAAAAGGGAATGCTCTTGCACTACTGGTGGGAATGTAAATTGATACAGCCACTATGGAGAACAGTATGGAGATTCTTTGCAAAACTAAAAATAGAGTTACCATATGACCCAGCAATCCCACTCCTGGGCATATACCGAGAGAACACCATAACTCAAAAAGACACATGCACTCCAATGTTCATTGCAGCACTATTTACGATAGCCAGGGCATGGAAGCAACCTAAATGTCCATTAACAGATAAATGGTTAAAAAGGATGTGGTACATATATACAATGGAATATTACTCAGCTATAGAAAGCAATGAAACTGGGACATTGGTAGAGACATGGGTGGACCTAGAGACTGTCATACAGAGTGAAATGAGTCAGAAAGAGAAAAATAAATATTGTATATTAACACATATATAGAGAATATAGAAAAATGGTACAAATCAACCGGTTTGCAAGGCACAAATAGAGACACAGATGTAGAGAACAAGCATGTGGACACCAAGTGGGAAAAGCAGGGAGGGTTGGGGGGTAGTGAATTGGGAGATTGTGATACCAAATTGTACACTCTAAATATATGCAATTTATTGTATGTTAATTTTATCTCAATAAAAGTTCTTAAATTAAAAAAAAAAGAAATACATGAAAATAACCAACTGTAAGCTTGCCATCATGTTAATATTTAGGGTATAATCTTCTGGTCATATATGCAATTGTAATTATTCATATGTATTCAAACAAGAATTGAAATCCTATTATATGCTGTTTTATAACTTGTTATTTTCATTAATATTTTCCACTTAATTGTAAACCTTTCTTCATTTTATTAAATGTTCTACTGAAGATCTTTTGCCTTTATCATAATTTATGTAATCTACCCCCCTCCTGTTGTACATTTAGTTTGTTTCAAAATTTTTGGTATTATAAAATCTGGAAAAACGTCTTTGTAGATAAAGCTTTGAAAGCATTTTTAATCATTTCCATTGGTAAAAGCACTAGAAGTGGACTTGCTTAAAAAAAAACATATTAAGGCTCTGATATTTATTGCTAAGTTGCTCTCAGAAAGGTTGAACCTGTTTTCAGTTCTATGAGCAATGTATGAAAGCTTTCATTTCCTTGCAATAGCTAACACTAGGCATTACTGTTAAAACTAAAAAGTCAAGTTGATATTTTAAAAATGGTATCTTCTTGTTTTAATTTGTATTTCTTTGATCACTGTTGGGTTGACTATTTTTAAAAATTTTCTTTTATAAAGATCTTTAATACTCAAACTATTTTTTTCTATTGTGATATTGGTTATTTTATATGGATCTGATTCTGAGCATTGCTGTATCATTCTACTGATCTCTTTGGCAATTTGTGTTCTAATGCATAGTTTTAACTATTTTTGCTCTATAATATATTTTACTTCTGCTACAAGTCCCATGTTATTATTATTATTTTTAATGTCTAGGATATTCTAGTCTCTCCCTCCCCCCACAAATGAATTTTAAAATCATTTTGCCAAATTTTGGAGACCCTCCCATTGTGGTATTTACTGGAAGTGTATTAAATTTACATGTTAATTATGGGTATAATGATGTCATGTCAATAGTTGTTCTTCTAAAAAAAAAAGAAATGGCCAATACAAGAGGCCATTTCCTGTCCAGTATGACTTTCCTGTCCCCTGAAAGCAGGAAATGTCTCCCATGTGAAAAGTCTCTTCCCTGTACAAGGCAGTAGAAAGACATCCTTATCACCCAGAGATAGAGAATTCAGGGCTGAGACCTATGTAAACAAAGTTTTTGCCTCCTTACTCAAACTCTGCTAACTCTGCTAAAATTTCTTAAGCACACAAAAGAGTTTCTTTGTCCTGTCAGTATCTCTCAAATATATTGTTTCATTGTCTAAGAAGTATTCAGTATAAAAACTGCCTGCTTTGGCCATATCTTAGGTCCCATTTCTATGAGACCTCCGTGTGCACAAATTAATTTCTTTCTCCCATTAATCTGTCTTGTATCAATTTTATTATTAGTCTACCTACAAGAGCTCAAGACGCATAGAGGCGGAAATGTCCCCCTCCCCCAAATCACTTTTTTTTTTTTTTTCAAGAAAGAATGTGGTTTATTTAAGAACTGAGAACAACTTATCAAGGCCAGAAAACAAAAACTATGTGGAGAGGCAGTCATGGAAATAAAAGGACTTGGCTGAAGGATCTTGTTTGTTCAAAAGCATTTGTTTAGCCAAATCACTTTTTTTCTGGCATCACTGCCAACTAGATGTGCCTCCCCAGCTCACAATCCTGACTCAACAACTAATATACATCTCTCAACTTCTCCTCAAAATCCTTCCACCATGATTCAGTTTGGGATGCTCCATCTACATCCCAGTTTCTTAAACTGAGGAACTATTCTTCCCTGGGGATGTGAGAACAGAGGAGAAGCCTTGGCACAACTTAACTTTGATCACAAAGATATGGAAGTGAAAATTTATTATTTAAATTTAAATGCAAAATTCAAATGAAACTTCAAGAAAATGATAAACCTGTTTCTAACTATTGTCTCCACCACCACTGCTGGGGGCAGCAGCACCCCAGAAGTTTGTGGTCACTCCCTTTTGCCCTTAGAAGTCCGCTACTGGAAAATTTTGAGAAGCACTGCTCTGGGTGGAAAGTTTTTCAACCCTTCTTTCTGTTTGACAGTTCTTCCCAATTATTAAGAGCTAGCCCAGAGCCAGCAGCTCTTCTACAAAACATTCTAAAATCCCTCCAAGTTAAAAATAAAACAAAACAGAAACTCCCTTCCTTTACCCTCGAGGCATTTAATGACTGCTATAAACTGGTGCTAGTCTTAGGTGGGCTTGTCAATTCCCAGTTTTCACTTGTCCACAAAACAATACATCTCAGTAAAAGCCAGGGACAAGATCATTCAATGTCCACCAAATGCCAGGATACAGCCTAACCAAGGTGTAGGAAAATGACATTTCCCAGAATTTGTCAGGAACCTGTAAAAAGCCTTAGCCTCTGAGCTATGAAAACATATATACTCTAAAGTGAAGGAAAACTTACTTTCACTTCTCCTAGAAACATTTCTATGTGCCATAAGGGTTAGATCCATAGCTTAATATTTCTCCTACTGACAAAAAGAAAAGTGGATATGTCCCAGGATGGGTACCTAGATTAGTTTAGAAGGTGCTTGGAAAAGGGAGCATTATCTCCTTAGGTTTTTTCATTTCAAGGAGGAATGAACCCCTGAGCTTGGGTACTTCTTTGTCACAAGAGGCTAGAGGCAACAGACTGTCAAATTCCTGGAGAGACCTTATTTGCATACCAAAGGGCTGTAGTCTCTTCTTTCAGGAGAGATGAGAGACAGCTGCCTTCTTCTCTTTTGTATGAAGAGGAAAATTGTTTTCCTTATCCCTCACCTATAGGGTATCCAGCTACTTGCATTAGACAGTTGACATGGCTCTTGTCACATCATCCCAAAGGCCAGGATTAAGGCAAAAAGGAGACTGGAGCACTTACTCTCTATGAGGTATTTAATAAGCAAAATGTGTCTCTGTTACAGAACACTTCTTGTGCACATTCAGCATAAAATTAACAAACATGAATATTAAAAACCTAACACAAAGCCTACAAGAATTTCAATGCGGCCATTACTTGTCTTCATCTGTATATTTTGCTCTTGCTGTCCTTGTCGCTCCCTCAGAGATGCCAGCTCTCAGTAGATTCATCTCCCCCAACAATCCTCTCCTCACTCTGGTCATCCATGTCTCCCTTCCAGAAGTCTTACTCATCTTTACTATTTTGTTTGTTGTCCTGATCATGGCCTATGGCTGCTCATTAAGTCATCATTATTTTCCAGAAGAGATCTCTTTTCCATAATGATGCAGAACCTTTATAATGTAGTTATAGACAGTTGGGATAGGGAATGAACTACCCTGAAAGAGCTGTGAAAGAGGCATGAAGTTGTAAATTCCCAATCACATCTTCTTATACTAGCAAATATCAGTGAAAAAAAATACAGATGGTAGTAAATAAGCATGTAGGAGATGGAGGTTAGTGAGCTATGGCTGTCTTATCCACGCTCATCATTCTCCTACTTAATATATTTATGGAAATTCTCACACCTACTTAACATATTCATGAAACTTCTAGTACTCACTTAAAATATTCATGAAACTTGCTCATTTCAGTTCCACAATGGTCACAAAAGTTATTACAAATAGACAAGGTGGGAAAGGTAATCTAAGGCCAGAGTGTTTCTTCCTTCCTCAGTAGTGTTAGCATCTGGTCAGGGGCAGAGACTGTATCTAATGAATTTTGACTTCTCCAAACATCTGATACTATACTGTACACAGAACGAAGTTTTACAAGATTAAATATTTGTTGAATTGAGTCATTTCTGCTGGAAAAAAATGAGACTAATAAAGGATGAATTATGAATTATGTCAATAAAAAATTACTCTTCTCACACAAGAAAGTTATCACAATGTTGGTAAGTATGTGAGGAAATAAGTACAAACACATGGTTAATGGCCATATAAATTGTTTCATCCTCTTGGGAGAACAATTTGATATTTACCAAAATTTTACTATACCCACCCTTTGATTCAGCAATTCAGCTTCTGAAAATCCACCCTACAAATAAATGTATACATATGCAAAAAATAATGTGTGCAGATATTTGCTGCATTATTTTTAAAAACAAAGAAAAAATAACCTATATGTCTATTAATAGGAAACTAATTAAATAAACAATATTACTTCCATTTATTTGGAATATAATGCAGCCATAACCATGTCATTGACATGGACCAAATGTAGCAGATTTGTATGTGCTGATATGGAAAGATCTTCAAGATAAGCTGGTACTTGGGGGAAAATTGATTAAGATATAGAACAGTAGGTTTAGAATAATATGTGTATCTTATTGTGTACAAGCAAACACACAATAAGATACACATATTGAGAGAGCCTAGAGCCCAGACATTTCTTGAAAGAATACACAAAAGACAGTTGATAGTAGTTAAGGATTTGGATAACAAAGACCAACATTTCATTCTTCACTCACTGTTTAAATTTTTATTCTTTGTATTGTTTTCTTTATCATAATTGAAAAGTTAAGAAGAGAAAAAGAAAATAAGTTATAGAATTGCAAAGATAGAAGGGACATCAGCTCAGAATGGAGAAGTGCCAAGTGAGTTGCTCAAGGGCACACAGCTATTTGGTGGTGGATCTTCAACTAGGACCAGGTCCTTGAACTCCTAGTTCAGATCTCTACCCAAGTTTCTCTAACAACATGCATACTGGCTACTATTTATGAGAACCTACTTTATGCTATGTGCAAGGTATTATACTAGGCACTTTATTTTTATCTTTATTGGAGTATAATTGCTTTACAGTATTGTGTTAATTTCTGCTGTACAACAAAATGAATCAGCTATATGTATACATATATCCTTATATCCCCTCCCTCTTGAGCCTCCCTCCCAACTTCCCTATCCCACCCCATTAGGTCTTCACAAAGCATCAAGGTGATCTCCCTGTGCTCTGTAGCAACTTCCCACTAGCTATTTTACATTTGGTAGTGTGTATATGTCAATGCTACTCTCTCACTATGCCCCAGCATCCCTTCCCTCCATCCCCACAGTGTCCTCAATTCCATTCTCTACATTTGCCTCTCTATTCCTGCCCTGCCACTAAGTTCATTATACAGAGTAGCTTTAATTCCTTTTTTTTTAACATTTATTTTATTAAATATAGTTGACTTACAATGTTGTGTTAGTTTCTGGTGTACAGCAAAGTGATTCAGTTATATACATATGTAATAGTTTGCATCTGCTAATCCCAAACTCCCAGTCCATCCCACCCCTACTGCCCCTCCCCCTTGGCAACCACAAGTCTATTCTCTATGTCCATTAGTCTGTTTCTGTTTCATAGATAAGTTCATTTGTGTCATATTTTAGATTCCACATTTAAGTGATATACGGTAATTGTCTTTCTCTTTATGATTTACTTCACTTAGTATGATAATCTCTAGGTCCATCCATGTTGCTGCAAGTGGCATTATTTCATTCTACTTGTGGCTGAGTAGTAGTATTCCATTGTATATAGGTACTACATCTTTATCCATTCATCTGTCAATGAACATTTAGGTTGTTTTCGTGTCTTGGCTATTGTAAATAGTGCTGCTATGAGCATAGAGGTGCATGTCTCTTTTCGAATTATAGTTTTGCCTGGACATATGCCCAGGAGTGGGATCATACAGCAACTCTACTTTTAGTTTTCTGAGGAAACTTCATACAACTCAATCAAAAAATGGGCTGAAAACCTAAATAGATATTTCTTCAAAGAAGACATACAAATGGCCAATAGGCACTTGAAAAGATGCTCAACATTGCTAATTATTAGAGAAATGCAAATCAAAACTACAATGAGGTACCAACTCACACCGGTCAGAATGGGCATCATCAAAAAATCTAGAAACAATAAATGCTGGAAAGAGTATGGAGAAAAGGGAACCCTCTTACCCTGTTGGTGGAAATGTAAGATGATGCAGCTTTAGTTCTTATAAGAACCCTACAAAGTAGAGGTTGAAAATGTCATAAGTGTTTTTCACCATTCAGAACATTTTTAAAGCATTAAGCAAATTCCCATATTAGGGTAAGTGGCCTGTAGTACTAGGTACTTCATATACATTATCTGAGCTTTCTCCTTCACCTTATAAAGGTAGGTATTATTTCCATTTCATAGATAAGGAAACCAGGCACCTTGATAATGATTACACAGATGGTATGAGAGGAATCTGATTCCAACCCAAGTTTACCCAACTCCCAGTTTCCTCTTATTAATACTACTCCTATTCTGCTCCTTAACACTGTGAATATGCTGAGAGAACTTGATGGAAAGTTTTGCTAATTGTGATGATAACTTGTCAGTTAGCTATTACCAACAAATCAATAGCATTGCTCCTTTATGTAATGACACCCCACTCAAAAATCATACATTTCATTGCCCAGCTGTAGCAACTAGCTCTTTCACTACCACACACTCCTTCGTCTGTGATTTCTGAGCCAAAATCTTCTTTCACAGCATTGCTTGCCAACATTCAAGCCCTGGTTTGCTGCAGAAAAATAAATCCTAAAAGCACTTCAGGTTCCAAATCTAGTTCTGCCTGTCCATAGCTACTTCTCCTCCTTCAGGAGGTTTTGCAAAAATCACAAAGTAAAAGGCGAGTGCTACAAACTAATCTGCCACCATCTTACTATATTCAGCAGCATACACTTACAATTCAGTTCATTTATAATTGGGCCCCACATAGCTCCCAGTGATAGCTATTTTAGTTTCAAGACTTAAAATTCAACTCAACAATTATGCTCATCACTAACATTATGAAAATGCATGGCTCCAATTATGCATACTAACAAAGAGCCAGTGGAGCCAAGGTTACAGCTTCTTGAACCTACATTTTTCTGTTTTCCATCTTTGGGGCTAGAGTCATGCTGTATATATAACAGCTTTATTTCCATGACGATATTTAAATGATAAAAATATTTCTAGGTGGTTAAATTTATGTCTTGCCTAGGATATATATCTCTTATCCTAAGGAGAGACATAAACAATGAATTTCTTGTGAAAGTTGCACAATATCTATAGTTTCTTTAACTGTTTTATTGAGACATAATTAACATACAATAAACAATACATGTTTACAGAGTAAAATTTAGTACATTTTGTAGTATACATCTATACTTGTGAAACCATCACCACAGTCAAAATAATAAGCATATTCATTACCCTCAGTGAACTCAATACACCTTTGTAATCTTACTGCCTACCATTCTCCATTTCAGGCAATCACTGATCTGCTTTCTGTCACTAATGGTAGATTAGATTGCATTCTTTAGAATTTATAAAAATGGAATCACACATTATGTACTCTTTTCACTCAGCTTAATTATTTTGGGATTCATCCATGTTGTTGTGCATATAAATAATACAAATGAAGCTTCTCTGAATATTTATGTACAGATCTCTGCATGGATATATGCTTTTATTTCTCTTGAGTGGAATGACTGAATTATGGTAATTCTATGCATAATTTTTCCTTAAACATTTTACATCACCAACGGCAATGTATGAGAGTCCCAGTTACTCTATATCCTTGCCAATACTTGATATGGCCAGTCTTTTTAATTTTAACCATTCTAAGAGGTATGTAGTGCTAACTCACTGTAGTTTTAATTTGGCTTTCCCTAAGTACCAACAACATTGATGATCTTTTCGTGTGTTTATCATCCGTATATCTTCTTTGGTAAAGTGTTCAAAGCATTTACTCATTTTTTGTTGTATCATTTGTTTTATCATTATTGAGTGTTGAATATACTTTACATATCCTGGATTAAAATTATTTATTAGATATATGATTTGCAAATATCTTTTTCCAGCCTGTGGCTAGTCTTTTCATTCTCTTAACTGTGTCTTGCAAAGGGCAATGCCAGTTTAAGTGAACAAGAGAGGAGAAATTATCTGCATCATTATAGATCCTTCAGTCATAGAATAATAAGGATATATTATGAACAATCTTATGCAAACTAATTTGACTGCTTAGACAAAATGGACAAATTTCTTAAAAACACAACTTGCCAAACTAAAACAAGAAGAAATAGAAAATCCTAATAACTATATTAATACACAAATATTTATGTATTTTCAGAAAATATCCTCTTCCCTACTCTTTTTACAAGGCTAGTATAATCCTGATAACAAATCCTTGAGGATATTTAAAAAAAAAAACTCTCATTAATATAGGCACAAAAATTCTAAACAAAATAATGGCAAGTGAAATCTAGCAATATACAAAAAGTGTAACATATCATGACCAAGTGAGACTTATCCTACAAGTTTGGTGCAACATTCATAAATGGATTGAACTAATACACCAGAAAAACAGAATAAAAGAAAAAATATGATCACAGTAATAAATGCAGAAAAACATTTGACAGAAATCAACACTCATTCATATTAAAAATTATCTTTCAGCAAAAAAAAATAGAGGAATATTTTTTTCAGTTTGATAGAGTACCTACAGAAACCCTTCATCACAATGAATGATGAAATGTTAAATGTCATTCCTCTGCAATTGGGAATAGGACATGTTATTTTATTTTTAGCATTTCTACTCAACATTGTACCAGAGATTCTATCTAGTACAATAAGTCAAGATAAAAAAGTAAAAGGTATGAGATTAGATTAGCATAAGTAAAACTGTCTTTATAACAGACAATATGATTGCTTACATAGGAACTCCTACAACTGTGCTACCCAAAAACCTACTGCTATCAATAAGAAAATTTAGTAAAGTTATAGGACACAGTTCAATATCCAAAAATCAATTACATTTACATATAGTAGGAAAAATAATTGAAAAAATGAAAATTAAAAGGCAATGCCACTTACAATAGCATCTAAAAATATAAAATACTTTGGACTATATTTAATAAAAATGTGCAAGATCTCTATACTGTAAAGTATAAAACATTACAGAAAGAAACTAAAGAAAACAAATTTAGTAAAAGTAAATTTTATTCATGAATTGGAAGATTCAATATTATAAAGTTGCCAACTCTGCCCAAATTCATCTAGTAAAAATCTCAGCAGATATGATGAGCTGATTCTAAACTTTATTTTGAAATACAAAGGACTTTGAGTAACTGAAACAATTTTGAAAATGAAAAAAGATAGAAGACTTATACAACCTGATTTCAAGAATTACTAAAAAGCTACAGTAAAAAAGTCAGTTTGGTATATGTGAAGAGCACACAGGCAGATCAAAGGAAAGAAGAGATACCAAAGATAGACTCCCACATATACAATTAATTTATTTTCAACAAAGCTCCCAAAGTATTTCTGTAGGAAAATTACATTCTTTTTACAAATATTACTAGGAAAACTTGGTATCAACATAATGTAAACTGATCCTTGAGCTTTAGCCCACACAATATGCAAAATTTTTTTCAAGATGGATCACAGACCTGAGCATAAAAGCTAAAACTATAAAACTGCTAAAGGAAAATGAAGGAAAACATTTCCATATCCTTAATGTAAGGCAAGTTACCTAAGACATAAAAAACATCAGCTATGAAAGAAAAAAAAATGATAAATTGGATTTCATCCAAATTTAAGATATCTATTCTTCAAAACACACTATTAAGAAAATGAAAGATAAGCCACAGATTGGAAAAAAATCATAATATATATATTTAACAAAAAGTGGAATGCAGAATATGTAAAGAAATACAATTTAATATTTTGAAAGTCAAAAAAATTAAATAGTGGGCAAAAGATTCAAGCAGGCATTTCTCAAAAGAAGATATCCGGCTGTCCAAGAAACACATGAAAAGATATTTAACATCATTAGTTATCAGAGAAATGCAAGTCAAAACCACAATGAGATACCACTTTACAGTCACTAGAATAGTTAAAATTAAAAAGATGGACAACGCAAAATGTTGGCAAGGCTATGGAACCACCGTAACTCTCCTAGACGGTTTGCTGGTGGGAATACAAAAAAAGATGCAACCACTTTGGAAAACAGTTTGGTTAATCACATACCCGCCATGTGACTCAGCAATTTAACTCCTAGATATTTACTCAAAAGAACTGAAAACATGTTCACACAAAGTATAAAAATATTCGTAGAGGCTTTGTTCATAATAGCTCCAAATTAGAAACAATCCAAAAAGCCATCAACATGTAAATGAATTTTAGAAATATGGTAAATTCATGCAATGGACTCAGTAATAAAACAAAAGCAAAATAATCCCCATGACATCATGAACGAACCTTAGAAACATCATGATGAGTGAATGAAGCCAGACACAAAAGAGTGGCTATGAAATTCAGTTATGTGAAATTCTAGAACAGGGAAAACTAAGTTATGTTAGTAGAAATCAAAACATCATTTGAGCAGAAAAAGAGTAGAGGGTGGGGTGATTGAGTGCATAGAGGACTTTCCTCGGTGATAAAAATGTTCTTGTTTGGGGTGGTGGCTACTCTGATGTATTCATTTGTGAAACCTCATTTAACTTAAAATCTGGGCAAAAGGATTTACCTTATGTAAATCATATCTCAAAAGTATTTTTTAAGGGTGCCAATTTATGGGTAGATAGAAGAGCTTTTTAGGCAGGAGGACAGCTTTTGCAAAGGCTCAGAAGGAAAAAAAAAAGTTAGGGCTGCAAAGAGTTTTATGAATTACCTGTTGGAAGTTTAATGGCCAATTTTAAACCTCTCTAACCTACCTGTGTGTGTTAACTGAATTATACACTCAACAAAAGGCTCTCAGAAGGTTCACCATATGCATATATGGTGTGGTATAGTGTTTAGGGGCTGGGCTCTGGAACCATGAAGCCTGGATTCAAATCCCAGCAACATCTCCCATCTTGTTAAGTAGTTGTCAAAGTCTGGGCAAATATTTGATTTCTCAATGCCGCTATTTTCATATCTCTAAACTGGAGATGATGATAGTATTCCCCTTCTAAGGCTGGAAGGATTGCATGAGTTAATACATGCAAAATATTTAGTGCTCATCATATAATAAATATTAATTAATACTGAGGGCAGAGTCTCTGTCTCTCTTATTCACCATCACGTCCTGATACATAATAGATTCTCTACTGATATTTACAGGTTGGCAACAAAAAGAAAAGAAGTCTGGTTGTTGGATCTAGAAAACAAAGAGGGGAGATGCACCAACTACCCATGGCTCTTCTGCAGCCCCTGGGCTAGAAAAGGATCTGTTTCCAGTTCTGGTATTTTGCCTGCAGATGGAAGCTCCTCAGCAACACCCCTAAAAGCACACCCACCAGAAGTTGGCCTTCTGTGCAGCTACAGAAGTACAGCTAACTCATCCTAAGACCTATGCAGAAAACAGAGGAATAATTTTAATCTCAACACCTTTATCTTGCTTACCCAACAACATTTAATAATACTTGGGAATTAAAACTTTTTTGTGTACAATTCTCATTGACCATGACAAGATTATTTTTTATTCATTCATTCAAAGCAATATAATATAAATCACATACTTAATATGGCCTCTACCTCTTCTTAGGTAATAGGGTTAATCATAAACAACATTTTCCAAGAAAATCCTCCATGTGTACAAATTGTCCCAAGGACTCACCATAAGCCCTCTAATCCTTGTGCCACCCTGCCTCTCAGAGCCTGATCCCATGGCAACCAGTCTCCTTAATCAAATCTCTATCAAAGTCTAAAATTCAGGAACTGACTCAAATCACCTGTCTGCAGGAAGAGAAAACTGAGACCCAGAGAAAGGAAGAGTCTTGTCCAAGGCCACACAGTTTATTGGTCATTCAACCAACATAGACATCAATTAAGCAGATGTGTAGTGTGACAACTATATGCCTTGTAATGGACACACTCTGGAGCTTCAGGAAAATAAGAATTGGTCAGAGTCCAAGATGCCAGCTTTGCTCCCTTTCTCCTTCTCGCAGCGACTCAAAGGAAGAGAATTAGAAGGGGTGCCTCTGAGAGGAAGACCAGGAAGAACTTGGATTGGGTAAAACTGAAGATAGCTTGACAAATCCCCTGTTACTTTTATAAGGGGCTGCCTGTGATTTACTAATCTTTGTGTGCCCGGGGATGGCTAGCAGGATGTTTTGTCCTCCGGTGGAGGGACTCTTTAAACAAAATAGAATTTTATATCCACATAAATGGAATGAACTTTGCAAAACAGACAGATGGAATGGAAGAGGATGGGCTGAGTTGGGGTGGGATAGGATGGAATGGGGGAGCCCAGGAAGGGATCTGATTACCTTGAACTGAGTGAAATCAAATAAAATCCCATCTGTGGGGATTGGGCATGCATCCACACTCGCACTTTTCGCCTTGTGGCAAGACATACCCTGAGGCC
Organism: Hippopotamus amphibius kiboko; assembly: GCF_030028045.1. Taxonomy (NCBI): domain Eukaryota; kingdom Metazoa; phylum Chordata; class Mammalia; order Artiodactyla; family Hippopotamidae; genus Hippopotamus; species Hippopotamus amphibius. The sequence goes on from NC_080194.1 coordinate 63,288,813, forward strand.
GGCACCATTCTGTGGCAAATGATGGCGTCATGCACCATCCGGGCCTCTCAGCCTGAAGCCATAATCCACGCGGTCCACAGTCCTAACGAGAAAGTCCAAGACGAAGATGGAAGAGGGCACCTGAGGTTAGGGAAAGAGAAACACTGGGCCTATTATAACGTCTCACCCACAGAAACACAAATTAGAAAGGCATTAGATTTTCAATCTGCTTTCCCCATGCAAAAAAAAAAAAAAATTCTAACCCCTTTCTGAAGGCAAAAATTATGTGGATGAATATAGCATTCCATACTTGAAGAAAACAGACCAATCAATACTTCACATCCTGAAGAGAGAAAATGTGGGAAAATGGGCTCAGGATGGAGTCTGGGACCTGGTCCAGTTTCATCTCAAGCTAAGACTGAGGACAGCACTGCTGCCTGTATTTGTGCCAGGACCTTTATAAACCTGAACTCTAAAGCTATGATTCATCATTATCTCAGCGAACACCACACTCACTTCAAAGTTTGCGGGATCTTCTTGCTGCTTCTTTGACGACGAGAGCAGCTTTGCGCAGGGAAATCCTCTCCATCAACACAGAGGCAGACGGCAGCCCGCCAGAGCATACGAGTCAAGGCTACTTCAGACAGAAGATCATTTTGCTTCTGTTTCAGTTCCTCCTGGCTGCTGTCAGAATATTTCCGATCCTTCGTGATTCAGAATATTCAGGGCAAAATTGTGTGGCAGACACAGGCTTTCACCACTACCCTCCTTTCAACCTCTATGTTCATGGACCAACTCACTCCCAGCCTGATGTACCTGTCTTGCTTTGGGCTTAGTACACTCTCAATAAATCCTGTGCCTACCCTGTTCTCCCTAATTTGCCTAACCACTAAGCCCTGGTACATAATATATGGGGAATAAATGTTAATGTCCTTCATCCCCCTTCTTCAGATAGCAGCTGAAAATCAGTCCCTGGTGTGTCGTAGCATCACATGCTGGAAAACTCTACAATGGAAGAGAATGACTCTGTTAATGGTTTGACTTTAGATTGGTGATTTTCTGTGGGAATGAAGCAAGGCAGCAAATCGGAGGATTGGGCTTTTACTCACATCTGCCCATTGACAGACCATGCCCTGTAACCTGTCAAATTCTACATTGTCATTCAGTCATTGGACAAAGCTGTTGAATGACTGCTTTCATGTAACAGGAACTGTCCTAGTCACTGGGGAGTGAGGTGATTCGGACATGCAGCACACAGAATGCACAAGGGAGTTACTCCTCACATGGTAGATCCTTTCATGACTATTTATTCACTACTATTATTGCCAGGTTTGCTCAGGGCCTTCCTTCTCCTTAGGCCAGGGATTATCCTCACCTGAGGCTGACAGCGGTGACCTTTATAATATTGAACATTATGTTAGGTGAGATACTTCCTTCTAGACTCGGTGAATTATTTAGGGGATGGTTTTCAGGTCTTCTAGAGAGTTACAGAGAAACCATTTGGAGCATGACTGCAATCCATCAGAATCAAGCTGAGGAGACTTTATTTATACCTATCTAGGGCTTTCTCCCCTTGGATTTGCTAACTCCCCTCAAATTGGCAAATTATCTCTTCTATTGCCTCCCTGACATTTGAGTCCAATAGACTGAGAAACAACAATGTCTTAGAAAATACTTTCTTATCAAAGCAATTCAGATCAAGAAAGTGCAAAAAGCAAAAGAATCCTGAAAGCAGTGGAAGAGCATGAGTGCCTTTTGTCATCTCTGCCAGTTATCACCAACCCAATGTCCATCTCCCACACATTAGACTTTTCTTCCAGATGATGCAAAGACTCCACCTAGCTTTTTTCAGTCTCTGTTGGCACTTTTAACAGAGATTTCCAGCTCCTGATGACGCACACCAGAGCTCAGAAGTCCTATCCACCTTGCCAGCACCTGCAAAGACAACTGGGAGTTGTCAACAAGTCAGCTGGTCAATAAGTCAGCCTTCAGATGAGGCCCAGCCTGTGGTCCCACCTGCTGCTTTGCTGCTAAATACAGCTGGTCCTGAGCAACAGTGGGAAGCAAAACATTGATGCAAGTGATCTACCATCTTCTATCAAAGTAGACCCCACAAGTATCCTATCAAACTTTAGGGAAATTAAAGAAAAATGGCTACAGGTCTTTTGACAGTCCTACCACCAGAGATGAGATCTTTGTCCCCTCCCCTTGAATCTAGGCAGGTTTGTGACTTACATATAACCAATAGAATGTGATAGAATGGAGACTTGGAGATTTCTGAGGCTCAGTCAGAAGAGGTAATATAGCTTCTGCCTTGTTCACTCGGACACTCACTTTTGGATCCCTGGGATTTCATGTAAGATGTGCAGCTTTCCTGAGGTTTCCATACCATTAGGAAGTCCAGGCCACATGGAGAAGCCACACATAGGCGTTCTGGTCAACAACACAGCTGAGGTCCAAGATGATGGCCAGCATCAACTACCAGACATGGAAGTGAAGATGCCTTCATATGAGTCCAGTCCCAGCCATACACTCACCCTACCATTTAGGGGTGAGACAAGCCATTCCCACGGTGCCTTGTCTGGAATTTCTGACCCACAGAACCCATGGGCATAATAAAATGGTTGTTTTCAGCTATGGAGTTTTGCATTAATTTGTTAGCAGCAAGAGTAACTGGGACATACAAATGAACTTATTTACAAGACAGAAACAGACTCAACAGATTTCAAAAACAAACCTGTGATTACCAAAGAGGAAACTTGGGGGAAAGGGATTAATTAGGAGCTTGGGATACATACACACACTACTTTATATAAAATAGATAACCAACAAGGACCTACTGTATAGCACAGGGAACTCAACTCAATATTCTGTAATAACCTATATAGGTAAGAATCTGAAAATGAATGAACATATGTATATGTATAACTGAATCGCTTTACTGTACACCTGAAACTAACAAAACATTAGTAAGTCAACTATACACCAATAAAATTTTTTTTAAAAAGGACAGTTACTCCCATATATAGGGTGTGAAGTCAAACAGGCTTGCATGTAAGTTCCAGCTCTACCCACTATGTAGAGTTAGTGAGCTACTCAACCTCCCTGACCTTGTTTCCAGTCTGCAAAGCAGTGATAATAAAACTCCTAAGGGAGTTTTTGTGAGGAATCAATGAAAGTACTTGGAAATCGTACTCTTCCCAAAGGTGTGTGTCCCATTTTCCCCAGCCACTCTTCCTTCCTCTCATATCTGACAAACCAATTGTTTCATCAACCATTGCTGTCAATGGAGCTAATGACACCAATGTGTTATCTTTCATCTGAAACCTAATTCATTTATATAAATTGAAAGCAACTGAAGGGCATGCTTGTCCAAAAGAGAACTGAAAAGAAAAAGTGTTTTCCTCTTCCTGGCTGACTGACAGGAGGGACTTCTGTCAGTGTTGAGATTTGTATCATTATTCTAATTAGAAGCCAGCTAAAAGCCAGTTTCCTGTGGACTCTATTAGACTGCAGTGCTTCTCAAAGTTCAGTGAACATAGCAATCAACGGGGGACCTGGTTAAAATGCAGACTTCGATTCAGTGGCTCCTGGGTGAAGCCTGTGATCCTGTATTTCTAATGACTTCCCAGTTGATGTTCTACCTTTGAGCAGCAAGATCCTAAAAGACCATATGAAAGACTAGTATTGATTGTTCCATAAATGACTCCACCCCCTACTCTGCAATAATTCATTTTCAACTCCACTCCAGTTAGCATGACTTGTTGCCAAATCCAGAAACTGCTTCCTTGCAAGGGCTGCTCCTCTGGCTTCAGGCTAACTACCATCACGACGGTCTTCTGCCATCTTTGGGTGAAGGTCCTGCAATGCCCTAACCTTTGCTCCCCAGTCAATTTCTCATACAATGTGTACAAGAAGCCAGTGAGCAGGGATGAGTCTGCCCTTTCACGGTTGGGAGAGAGTGAAGGAGAGGCTATGGTGCAGCACTGGAATCCAGTTCCTCTAACTTCAGGTGCAGTGGTTTCCCTCTTGGCTGTGACACACCAGGGCAGCAACATCAGCTTACCATGGGGGAGCAAAAGTGTCTGTCTAACACACCACAACTTGCCCAAAGTGTTAACAGGGCTATTGGTTGGCAGCTATTTGGGGAGATAGATTTAAGAGAAAGTGTGAGAGATTCATCTCTACTTTTTTATGTAACCTTAGTTAGTGAGATGGGGAAAGAAAAGAAACATATATTGAGCATTTTCTATGTACTGAGTCTTCTGCTATGTGCTTTTCCCACATCATACATTGTAATACGCCTAAGATATTCCAAGGTAGCTGCTATTAACCTTGTTTTGCAGATGAGGAAATGGAGGCTCAAAAGGGTTAAGTGAATTTGCTCAAACTCAGGAAGAAAGAAGTGATGGAACAGGCTCCAAGGCTGGTTTGTCTGGTCGTAAAGTTGCCCTGTTAGCACCTCTTGTTTTCTAGACATAATGTTTTATGGAATAAGTGCTATGTCAATCAATGAATTTGTGCAGATTTGATGGAATGGTTTATTTATCGACAGATTAGTTGATGTGGCTAGTAGGGGGACAATGTATCTTTTGACCAATTCAGCCCACAATTTCCTGGCTGACTTCCTTGGATTCAAGTCTACTTATAACTGATGGGGCTCAGAGCTCCGGTAAGATGGTCTCACTTGTGTTTGGCTCCTAAATACAGGGATTCTCAGTAAAGGCAGCACGTTTGTGGGCATTTGTAAGCCTTGCAATGCAAATTAATTTGAGTCTTTTATTCTGAACTTTCCTCAAGTTTGAGTTTTGGTATATTCTGACTGGGACTAAGATTCTCAACCCAGCCAAATGGAAAGAGAACAACTTTAGCCCAGAATTAAAGAGAAAACAAGTCAGAATTTATCAAAGTTAGATGTAAGATGGCAGCTTGCTGTGGAACCTCTCAGGAGCAAGGAGAAATGGGGTAGCAGATGGCCTTATTTGTGCCAAGGCTGCAGGTAGATCTTTCATTTCCTTACTGTCTTAGGTTTCAAGGGACAGATTCAAGCTAACTTAAGACAAGGAGGTTTGGTTATCAGGAATCAGGAGTACTTCACAGAAGGCGATGACAGGAAAGACAGCTGAGCCACATGGGAACTGGAAAATCTGTGAGCTGCTAGCCGCTTTGTCCAACCAATTCTTGCTGTCTAGAGACACATGGCCTCTTGTAGCTGTTAGAAATTGACTACATTCTTTTTTTCTTTCTCTCTCTGCACCAGCTGTCTACAAGGCTCTTGCTTCCTGAAACCTCATAATGTCCGTCTGCATGGAGCTCCGTGTTGCCATGGTACTGACTCCATTCAAACCTTGACCTTGCAGCTCCCCTGCCATGGCCATCTGACAGCTGAATCTCTTGGTTCAAGTTCTGAAGAGAGAATCTGATATTCATTCAAGGTCACTTCTGACTGAAAGTTGAAGTTACCTCATACGAACATCATTCTATCCTTTCTGGACTCTAGAGTGGCAGCAGGGTTTGGGGAGTCACTTCCAAAAAGAGGATAATGACCATGGCAAATTCCCCAAGTATATTTACTATGTACCTGAGAGATGGGGTGAAGAAATAGCTTAGGTAGAATCTAACCTAAAACCTCAAAGAAGCAGAAACAGAACAGAAAAAATAAGGTCCAGTACTCCTTCAAGTGTTTATAGTCCATTTTTTTTTCTTCTCTTGTACAAACTATCTTCATATGTGAAATACAGGTCTCACTCACCACTCTCAGACTCAAGCCTGGGTTTGAGTGCCAGCTGTGTGTCCCATAAGTCTATATTTTTAACAGTATAATGAGGGTCTTTTTCCCTGACTTCCTAGAATAGTGAGAACTGCTTTGTGCCAGGCATTGTGCTCAGCACCAGAGACACAATCTGTGCCCAAGAAGCCAGTATAATTGCAGGGGAAATAGACCAGCTCAAACAAATACCACAGAGTTTTCAAAGTATGTTTAGGTGACTCCCCATTTATGATGGAGCTACAGGACTCCAATATTAGGATATACAAGAATCTCCTGGGGTTTTATCTTAAATGCAGATTCCTAGGCCTTGCCCTTAGATATACTGAGCTAGAAGTTCTGGGGTTGGAACCAAGGAATCTGTATTTTAAACAATCCCCCAGGAAATCCCAGAGTGCTATGTCTGAGAACCACTGCTCTATTGCGTAAGGGTCACGGTGGAGGCCATGCTGTGGCCACTGGGATGAGAGGCTCCCTGAATAAAGGCGCTAGAGAAGGCTTCCCCATTGGTGACATTTGAGTTGAGTCCCAAATGTGTCTGCCAGGAAGAGAATGGGAATAAGAGAACTCCAGGCAGAAGGAAAGTGAAAGTCCGGAAGCGTGAAATTCATGGCAGGTTCTGAGAGGGCAGAGAATAGATGTTCCATCTAATTGGAACATTGAACTCTTACAGAAAGAGTGACAGAGCCAGACTGGGAAAGGTCAATTATGCAAGGCTTAAAAATAAAAGTTTCCAGGGGTCCTTTAAAACAGTTTCTCTGTATTTCCCTTTAACATTGTAGGGAAGGAACAATCATTTTCCCTCTACCCTTCTAGGTTCTTGGCTGAGACCACCCTGTAATTAAAGACATTAACAAGAGAAAAACAAAGGGAAGTTTAATAACACATATACCTCCTTTACTCATGGGAGAGAGCCAGGAAAACTGATTAACTCCTGAAATTAACACCACCTTAAGTACCATCTCCAGCTAAAGACAAAGGAAAGCTTGGGGGGGGGGGGGGGGCAAGTTTTGGAGGGTTATCAGGCAAAGCACAGTAAACACAGGTAAGGTTTTTTATGCAGATTTAAGTCCATTCCTTCTTCACTGATAAGTTTCTAGAGATTTTCTGGATACAGAGAAGAAGATACCCCTACGAATGGAGATTTCCCTTATAAATGTAAACGTGTCTTACAAAAGAGGCACTTCTTTTTTCAGAGCTTCTCCTGTGTCTGCTGTTTCTTAAAAATAATCAACTTAAAATAATTCTTATGCCGAAAAGGTACATTTTGGAGTGGCAAACTCTGTTCCCCTTCCATATCACTTCTCTGAAATTTACTTTTCCTGCCATTGCCCTGGCCCATGAAAGGCCTCCAGAACCTCAAAGGAACTGCGCATCTAACACTACTGTTAAAGCAATATAGAGACAGAGGTCCTGGAGCTAGTTACGGATAGTGTCACTGACAGGAAGGAGAGCTGAAACGCATTCCCAGATTCATCAGCTCAAGGAAATAGGAATCCATTCCTCAACATTCTCTGGAAAGCCTTAGCAGACTGGGGTTGCTTTGGCCAGAATAATCTGAGTAGTCATTCCAAGAGCTGCTTTCTTTCCCTGATAAACTGGAAAGGCTGGGATTCTCCAACAACTTCCTCCCTAAGCAGGAATATCAACGACCTTGAGCCAGACTTCCTTACTGCCTGCTTCCCTGCCAGGACCAGGCATTTTCATTTCACAGTCTTCCAAATAGCCACATACAGTTAAGTTAAGGGCAAAAACCCACACCCAGAAATGTTCTTTCTTTCTTTTAATGTCAAGAGGGACAATTTGCTTTTAAAATAGTCACCGAAGGTATGATTGCTAGGAAATCGCTGCTTGTCATTTCCGGCTCCGTAGGAAATGTCATTCAGTCAAACTTAACTAAGTCTTTTATTTCCTGTATTTGCTCCCCTATGAACTGGAGCCTGTCAGCCACTCGTTCCAGAAACAGCAGAGAGCTTGAGTATCCTGCGGTATTTTTCATAGAGCAATTCCTCCAGCCTAACAGATCAAATTTCCAGGTCCCTTTGTTCTCTCTTCATAAAAATATACCCCTCCCAGCATGACATGTCCAATCCTATTTAGGTCCCACTTAGAGAAAGGGCATAATTTTCTGCATTTCCTTCCCCTCACCAACTCTATCCCCCACCTCCACCCAGCAACACCATAGGAACCCTAGGCTTTCTTAAGAGAATCAAATAATATTCTAAAGTTCCAACATTTTCTCTCTCACCCTTCCAGCATATAAGATTTTCAGGAGCCTGCTTCTAGGGGCAGCAGAGATTTTCATACAGACAGTCTGGGGATGTACATGATCAAGGGCAAGATCCAGCCTGCCAGGGCTCACATGAAAGGGAAGGACTTTGGAATCAAAATGCCAGGATTTAAATTCTAACTCTCCCAGATACTAGCTATGTCACCTTGACAAGTATTAGTTTCCTTATGAAACCTGAATTTTCTCACATATAATATGGAAATGATATTAACATCAGTCCAGTTTTAGAGAGAGAAGTAAATAAAATAATTGTAACAGACACTGTTGGTTGCCATTCTCCATTTTATTATCCCTTGGTGTAATAGGGAAGAGCTAAATTGGACTCCATGTTGGATCTGTTTCTTTGACTTTAACCTTTGCTTTTCATTGCTTTTGTTATTATAATCATACACAATGACCTGCCTCAGAGAACCCTGCCCACCTGTGAATGGCTGCAGAAAAGAGGAAATTAACACATTCCTTCCCTGAGACTAGTCATTCCAGGAGATGTTTTTTAAGACTGATAGGCATTTTTACTTTACTTCACTGTGCCTCTCCCTCTCTATTCTGCCTTTTTACTTTACTTCCTCACCACCTCTCCCTCTCTGATTCTATAAAGCAAACTGGCATCCAGACCATAAGATGGTTTTTTGGAATTGTTAGTCTGCCACCTTCTCAGTCTGCCACCTTCTCAGTCTGCCACCTTTCCGAATAAAGTTGTATTCCTTGCCTCAACACATCATCTCCGATTCACTGGCCTGTCATGCAGCAAGCAGAGTGAGTTTGGACTCGGTAACATTGGCGCTTTTGTTTTCGAGGCTGGAAGAACTTAATACTCACTTTACTGTCTCTCTTTCAGTGAAGGATGACAAGGTAACAAAGTTCTGGGCAGTGGGATACAAGCAGAATTCTAAGGGAAGGTTCTGGAAATGTTTATTCTTTCCTAATAAAAAGGATAGATGAAGCTGACTCTTTCCCTCTTTCCTGCTTTGAACAAGGATGTAATGCCTGGAGCTGCAGGAGCCATCTTGTGACCAAGAGAATCTGAGTCATCAGCCCTGACATTATCAAGATATTGAACCAATGCTGAAGCCATTGAATTCAGATTTCTTATGATGTGTAAAACTGTGCCTCTTTATTTAAACCACCACAAGTTGTTTTGTTTCTTATCACCAAATGCATTCTTGATAGGAGTAAGTGATGTATATAAAGCAGTTACAGTACCAGTGTTTGATAAATATTAGTTCTATTCTCCTCTCACTCTCCATATGTAAAATGTAAAATCCTCATCTATATTATTCAATAAAATCCTTATCTATATCATTGAGTTATTCATATTTAAGTTGGGATTTGGACCCAGAATATGAATCCAGATTGGCTTTCAAGCCTCTGTAGTCTGTTTCTTCCTTCCACGGCACCTGCACACTGCTGTCAGAATCCCAGTCAATGCCAGTCAAACCAGTTAGTTATGCCCCACATGAGCCAGGCTTGTTCTGCCCCTAGTTTTGCACTCTCCATTCTTGCCTTCCCTCATTCTCTTCCCTGTCCCTTCAGCCTGCCTGAATCCTCTCCATCCTTCAATTCCAGCTGCAGCCCGCCATCTCCCTGAGATAACTTTTCTGATGTGGCTGCAGCCAGCTGTGTGAAGAGTCATGTAGTATAAACATGGTTGCCCCATTTGGCAATGGCAATAGGCAGATAGGAGAATGTGGCTAGGCAAAGGATCTCTTGGGAAAGAGGGATCCAGAGTCTTTATGTCAAAGTTCTACAAGGTAGTTGCAAAGCAGCCATCAGGGCTTGACTTTGGCTCCTGTCATCATGTAAATAAAAGAATTGGAGAGTCAAGGTCAACCAGGGTCTGCCCTCAAGGTGGCAAGAAGAGGCATTCAGGGAGTGCAGGAGAGAAAGACAAGAGGCACAATGCAGGCAGAATCCCAGGGACTCCACAAGGTCCTTGGCAGAAGAGAAGGGGGATTGAATTGCCAAAGCTTTGGAAGACTTTATCCCCTCCTGCCACAACCTCTCAGTACAGAAGGGGTGGTGAATTACTGGGTGGTTAAGCAGTTAAACAATGAAAGATAACAGGATAGCTCATATTGGCCTTTCAGGTAGAATTCCTGGGGCGGGTCAGAAGCTGCCTACAGACCAGTTGTGCTCTTCTTGAGTAAATTGTGACACCTGCTGGTTTACAAGGGAGATAATCCAGACTTCAGGCTTCAGTAAAAGTAGCCTCGTGCTGACCTAATGCAAATGACTCCCAAATGGACTACGTTCTTTGCTAATGAGATAGTGTGTGTCCTAGAGATACTAAGGCCACATGCAGATTCAGCTCTGTAGGGCCAGTGTTGTTTCTAAAGTTTTGGAAGAACAGTAGACGTAACCAGAGGGTGAGCCACTCTGGTAGGAAGGTGTTAGAGGTGGACTGAGCACAAAGAGACTTGATTTTAGATTCTACCATTATTTCTGCCTCTTTGTGGCCTGGGAACAGTAAGCAAATCACTTCTTTTGTTTTGTTGTTGTTATTTATCTTTTTAAAGGAGTTCATTATCTTTATTCTACCTACCTTACAGTTTTATGTGTAAGGAATCAAAAGAGATATGCTTATCGAAGCCACAGATGGGTTTTTGTTTTCAAGTGTTATTTGAGCATCTAGCACACGCTAACTACCATAGTACATGTACACATATATATACACATACAGAAGGATGATTTGTTCAGAAGGAATAGTAGGCAAGATTGTGAGTGTTGGGGAGCTGCAAAGGGTTGCAGTGCTTTCAGGCTTTGGGTACATGATCAGGAGTAGTTAGAGTAGAGCCCAGAGAGGAGTCAGGAACGATAATGAAGAGCTTTACAGACCATGCTAAGGAATCTGGATTTATTTAGTACTCAATGGGAGTAGCTGACGTATTTCAAAAGGGTAATATGATCACAGTTGCCTTTTAGTTAGGTCACTCTAGAAGGACAGTCAGATAGCAGCTAGGAGATCAGTGAAGAAGCTTTTGGAAGAGTCCAGACAGGTAATGGTGATGACCCGACTTAAGGAAATAGAAGTGGTGAGAGGCCTGAGTGAGTTAAAAGTATACTTAGGAAGTACAAGCAACAAGACTTATAGGCAAATTTAATGAGGGGAACAAAAAAGAACAAATGACCCAGAATTTGATTTGGGTGATCAGGTAGATTATTGAGCCATGCACTGATCCAAAGAACAAGAGCAGCAAGTTTCCAACAAGAAAAGGACAAGTATGGTTCTGTATGTATTTCATCTGCAGTTTCTATGCAGCCCAGGTTGACCCTGTTTCTTGATATTATGGATCACATCATTTCCTCATGCACAGGCCACCTGCCAGTTTATACAGTCATCCCAAATCTTTGTCTTTCAGTTCCTGCCAACTCACATATTGATCCAGCATTGCCATTGGTTCTCTCCAGCTTCCCAAGGATTTTGTCACATGGTCAAGCTGCCTACCTTCCCTAGCTATTCCCAGCCCCGTCAACCCATCCAACAAGGTGACTCAGACCATCAAGCAACCAAGTCTCCATTCAGGAGCTTCATGAATGGAGCTAGAGCTCAGAGCAGAATCTGAGCCAGAAGTCTACATTTGAGAATAATCAGCATAGAGTAGGTATGAAGGCAGCACTGAGAAGTGCTCACCCAGGGTAAGAAGACTTGGACACAGATAGCAGCCTGAGGAACAAGAACTATTAAGAGAAGAGCAAGGCAGAGGGGAAAGAGCTGGCAAAGATGACTGAGCAGAAGCCAGAGATATGGGAGGAAAATCACGAGAAACTCGAGAGAGGAGGGAATTGAACAAGCTATGCTCAGAGGCATCAGGCACCACAAAGAAATCAGGACTGAAATCTAAATTGGGGGGGTGGGGGGTTATGAGTGCATGGAGGGTTTCTGTAGACTGTGATGGGAAGAGTTGAAGATGAAGTGAGGAAGTGGAAATGATGTTTTGTGAATACAACTCTTTCAAAAAAAATGTGAAAGAGAGAAAGAGAGATGGGGCAGTAGTTAAAGATAGAAAGAAAGTATATTGGGTTTTTTCTTATACGTTTGTGCATGTGCTGAAGCAGCATGTAGTGAGATGCATGTATTGTAGTTCAAGTTCTAGAACCAGTCCCAGCTCCACACAAAAGCGATGTGAACTTCTCAGGATCCCATTCTACTCTGTAGAGGTAGAGATGGTAACAATACTAACTATGTAAAGGTTGTGAGTATTAAATAAGTTACAAGATGGCAAGTGCATAGATGTGCCTAAACAATAAATATTAGCTGGTTCTGTTGTTGATATTCCTACTTGATAATAAGAAAGAGCATTAAAAGTAGATATATATAGGTGCTCTGTAATGATCTAGGTGGGTGGGATGAGGGGGTAGGAAGGTCCAAAAGGGAGGGGATATAGGTATACATATAGCTGACTCACTTCCCTGTACAGTAGGAAATAACACAACATTATAAAGCAATTATACTCCCATAAAAAAGAAAAGTAGACACAGAAGATACAAGATAAGGAATTAGTGATGGAGCAAAATTCCTGTGGAGGCAGAAGAAGATGGAGCAGAGCACGGGGCAGGGGGAGTGGGGGAGGGCAACCTTAGACAGGAGGATGCAACACCCTCCTCACTTCCACTGAGAGAGTCAGAGGAAAACACCAATGGGGTTCAGATTCAGATGTGTTTGTCTTAGGGAAGCAGGGTACAGAAAGTTGAGTGAGCCTCTATTTCACTCTGTCAGGTACAAAACAAGTTCATCTGCTGAGAGTGAAGAAGGAAGTGGTAAGATGGAGAGATGGTTGGCAACAGAAGAGTGAGTTGGGAAGGTCTGATCTTCCTGGTACAGAGAGTGGAGACAGAGCTATGGAGAGTGTAGGGCTGGCAGGGGCAGGATCTGGGGAAGTCTGAGATTCCCCCAGAGCACCAATCTGTGAATTTTCTTGGTGCTCTCAACAGCCTGGGGAGAAGTGGAAATGACTATTGGTTGGATTGCTCCATGGCTGACACTTTGCTAAGAACCTGTGACAGAAAACTAAAAAGACAAGGACATTTAGAGAAGTGAAGTGGTAGACCAGAAAGTCCAGGCTGGAAAGGGGAGGATATAAATATAGCAGAGGAAGAAAATGAAGGCATCAAAGGAACTGAGGTCTCAACCAATAGGCACACTGAAGTAAGAGAATGACAGATGGGAGGAAAGGAGCTGGTGACCAGAGGAGTCAAAAACGGTGTCATCCATTAAAGAAGACCACAAATTCTTTGCTGCTTCCCCCACTAAGAGGTGAAGTCTAATTTCCCTCTGCTTGGGCATAGTGATTACCTTAACCAATAGAATGTGCTATAAGTAATGATCTGACCTTCACAGGCTGAGTCATAAGAAGCCCTGTAGCTTCCACCTGGACCTCTTGGAACATTTGCTTTTTGAGTCCTGAACAACATTGTAAGTCCAGCTCTTCTGAGACCACCATGCTGGGAGACCACATGGAGAGGCCACAAGAAGAGGTCCTGGGACTACAAGAAAAGAGAGGTGCCTGGCCAGCCCTCTGCCGTTCCAGGCCCAGCTGTTTGAATTATCCTGCTGAGTCCTCAGATGTCATGGAGCAAAGACCAATTGTCCTTACTGAGCTCTGACCACCTTGCGGATTCATAAGAAAAACAAATGATTGTTGTTGTTTGGGGTGGTTTATCAGGCAGCACTAAATAACTAGAACAATTGGAGTTAAGCTTTTAGAGGTGGTACAGTCTAGACTGGAGACAAGAGCCAGGGAATAGCCATGATGACATGGATGGGAGAAGAAAATAAAAGTGAAACTCACTGGGGTCAAGAAGGCCACACAGGAAAAAGAAACCTTCACTCATGACACAGAGGACACCAGATCAGAGAGAGGGGATGAAGAGAGTCTTGTCAGATGTGCAAACCCAATAAGAGAATAGTTTCTTTTTCAAGTACCATAGAAATATCTATATTTATTTGCACATACTTATTAGGTATCAGTCTAACTATTCATGTAAACTGGTCCCAAGGAACATACTTGGCAAGTATTTAGAGTGTATGATATTGCCCTAGGTGATCATTCTATAAATGTGAAATGATAAATTACATTTCCTTAAAATTGCATCCTTAAATATAGATGTCCTATTACTCAACTGATTCCACCACCTCCCCCTCAACTCCCATGTATTGCCACATATAGTCCTGTTTATCTTGTGATGAAAAACATTCAACTAGTTTGTGTGGAGCATCTGCTATGCGACAGGCTCTGTTGTTAGGTATTGAACTTAGATTTGTGTTCATGAAATAATGTCCATCTTTGGCAATTGTAATGGAGGTGTTTATCAAGCACTAACTATATGCCAAGTCCTCTACTATGCGCTTTACAAGCCTTCTCCCAATCAAACAACAATAATAAGTTCTATTTCAGATGGGGCTCCATCAGAGAAACGAAACCACTATAAACAGAGAAAGGGATTTGTTATAGACATTTGACCTTACACAAGCATGATAACTGGTTGCCTTCTCATCTGAAGCTGGAGTGTGAAGTCCTCAGGGCAGGGGCATTCAGGAAGGGAAGATGAACATAGACTGGGGGAGAGAAAGAATGAACTGAAAACCCCAAGAATGAACTGAAATCATGTCAGGTTGTTTTTGCTTCTGGTCTTGCCCTGCAGGGCCTTGTCCTGAAGCTAAACCAGAAACACCTGGCCTAGGGGTCAGAGACGTGAAAGAGGATCTAGCAGGGGGTAGAGTCATTGCAGGCCTGGTTACTACTTCTCACCAATCAGGTGAGCCAGCAGGTAAGTGACAACGTGTGTGAACTCCAAAATGCCTGCTGCTTCACTTGCCCTTGGCAAATCTCCCAGTGAAATCTCTGCTGGGGCCCCACTCTAACCAGAAACATAAAGAAAGGGAATTCTGGGAGATGTAGTTCGGCCCCGCCAAGTTGTCACATTACAAGCACAACAGATACAGTTCAAACAACAGTGGTGAGCAGACACTATCGTCATCCAGCTTTTAACAAAGGCAGAAACTGATGCTCTGAGCAGACAGACTTGGACCTGCTTGATGCCAAAGCCTGTATGTTGAGCCATCACACAGATATTCTTTGCTTCTACTTCAGGAAATTTCAAAATGGTGGGCAGACAATGAAACACCTCCATCTCTTAAGCTCCCAGTTTGGCCCACACATGGACACAAGACACAGGACCTACAAGCTCTTCAGAGGCCTAAATGAGAGGTGTAAGACCTGACAAAGAAAATATATTGGCTGCAAAATACAAAAAGAAAACTTAAAATCCAAACTAATATGCACTTAATTATATGTCAACACATTTTCTACCCTTCTACAACTTACTAAGTGAAATTTTAAACAAATTTTATATCATGCAAGATGTGTATGGATTAATGTGTTTGACATAATCTGAGATGAGAGCTCTAAAACTGAGTGCCTAGGGCCTACCGATTTCCTCGGGACAGAGGAAAATTCGTGGGGTGGGCATAAGGGGCTGATGTTGTGAAAACCTATTTTGGAGACCATATTTGAGACAGATACTGCGCTCGTCTCTTCTTCAGCAATTTGAAATTGCAGATGTGGCAAGAAAAGTAAAAACACTACCTGATACTCAGGTTTTATGTAAAATGAAGCAAAAATGGGCAGCCTTGGTCTTGGCACAATGCCCACCTTGCTGATATGTTGGGAGCATTTTAAACATATCCCTGCAGGTGGTTGAATGAGAACAGAAACCAGAAACACACAGATTAAATTTAGCAGCAGATTGAATTGAGCTCACCAAGACGTTTGCCTCTCTGCCTGTTCCCTTCTTCCTCTCAGCTCAGGCTGCAGGATGCCTAATCAGAGACGGCAGCCTTCTAGCGAATTCAATTAGCCAGAGAGAGCCTTGCGTGGGTTAACGGATAAGAGGAATGGAAAGAGACATAACTTCTTCACAGAAATAGCCAAGAGCAGCGTGGGTTGGATTCAGCCCTCCACCAGACAAAACTCATCCTTCTCCAGGGGCCAGATATTCCCACAGGTGTGGCAGCTTCAGGTGCCAGGTGTTGGGGAAAGGAGACTAGTTCACTGTGAGACAGAGATACACTCTTCCAGTCCTCTGCAGGACTTCCACTCCATGAGATTGTGCAAGCATTAGTGTCCTGATCTTTACAGATATACAGCATTTGCTCTGCATACTCAAAATACTCTTACATGGTAGCAATGGATAACTGTTATGGATTGAGCATTTACCATGCGTAAAGGGCTATCCTAAGTCAGTCTGTTTTCTGCCTTCACAACTCTTGCTCTTAACCACTATGATAAACTGACCTCATGTAACCTGGGACTGTCACCCCTCCTCCACTATCACCTGCTAGGTACTCACTGCTTTCCCAACATGAGGGCACCCCACTTGAGCTTGAACTCCTGCATGAAGGGGGAAGTTGGTACCTCCCTCTCCTTCCCTCCAGATGCTCACGTTCTAAGACATGATGGTACATGCATACTTGACCTGTCACAGGGCTGTGCCCATCTCATCCGTTTTACCTTGTCCAACATGACCAGTGTCTCTTTCTCTTGAGACCTCAGGCAGGGATTTCTTGTTAATCTCAAATTTAATTTAATTGAAACATACGTGGAGAGAGAGTATTCGTTAAGAGTGTTGTGTTCTTTGTTGCAATACAGCCTGAGTTTGAATTCCTTCCTTATCATTTATGGTTTCTCATGTATGGTCTTTGGCAGTTACTTAAAATCCCTGTCACCTGCAGTTTTCTCAACTTTAAAATGGATATTATAATAATAGTGCCTCACACAGGATATTGTGAGAAGTAACAAATTAATAGCTGTATCAATAAAATACTTCGTGTAATATGTGCCGCATAGTCTGCTCTCAACAATATTAGCAATTTCTCTTATAACAAGGTGCTAAGAAATATGCTGAGCAATGAGTAAAACATTATCCCCAATTCTTAGTAGCTCACAGTTCAATGGAGGAAGCAGATACTAAAATATATAACTGTAATACAATAGGATGAGGACTAGAAAAGCAGTCCAGATTTATGATGGCTCAAAACCTCCTTTCTGCCCCCAAACTCCTGAGGAATAAGATGAATTCCCATGAGGATCAGTGGCTCGTTATAGGACTGGCATGAGTGATGCTTACCAGGGTGGAGGAAATGGGAGGTCACTCTACGTCCCATTTCCCACCTTCCAATCATCGCAAACAACCTCAGCAAATCTGATGGCGTGATACAGATTACAGCCCACTGCCTCTTTCAACAAATGTTTGATAAACACAATTGTGCAAGATCCTGTTTTAGGCACTGCATGGTGTTTGCATTCTGGCCAGAAAGAAAACATTGAACAAAAAATCGCAAGTGTGCTGAACACAGAAAGTAGAATTGTTGGTACCACGAAGTTTAAACCTTCCTGAAGGACATGAGACCAAGATTTGAGTAGGATTTAGTTCAGAGAAGGGACTGAGAAGCTTTAAAAGCATGTTTATCAAAATAAGAAAACTCGCCCAAAACTATAACTTGTACTATCCTTAAAATGCAGATGTATAAGCAGATGCAGAATCCCTTAAGATGCAAATTGGGGATAGAATTCTAGCTCATCCATAACAGTTTGAAAAACTATCTATCCCATGAATGAAACTGACACCAAGACCCTAAAGGATACTATTATAATCTGTAGCCTTTAATATGGAAAAGGGAAAAAGTAGATAGTTAAAATAGGTAACAGTACAGCTATAAACACAGTTAGGTGTAATTTGAATCATCGATATGAATATAAAACATACATGTAAACATATATACGCTCTATGTCTTGGATTTCTGCCTCTTTGCCCCTAGAATTTCTCTTAGGGTTGGCAATAACCACTCTCATCTCATGAATTATGAACTCAAAGGCCATTACTTATTCACCCTTGTTATAAGGAGCCAATAAACTAATTAAATAAAGCTGCCACATTGATTTTCCTCCTAGACTTCCCAAACCTTCCTGCCCTGAACAGGCCACTGCCATTTTGATTCCAGTCATGTCCTTCTGGCTGTCTCTACTGTCTCCTAAGAAATGCCATCCGGGGCAGTCACATCCTCCCTCACATCTGGGAGATTAATGGACCCATCACAGCCTGGGTCAGAGGCAGCTTGGCAGGAGGCTCTTACTGGCCCTGAGTTACTTAGGAAGGGAGTGAGGAGGAGTTTAAATAGAAGAGTCTACAAATAAATCTGAATTAGACAAAAGAGGGAGCTGAATATACAAAGGAACAATCTTGATACTGCGAGGACAAGGTGACAAGGTGCCCAAGAAAATGACAGCACCTCCCCATCCCCATAAACTGGCATTTGGGAAGGTCAAGGCCTTGAGCATGTATCAGGGTCACATGTCAACAGAAGTAATGAAAGTAATCCAGGCAGCAAGGGTTTTAGAATCAGGTAGACCTAAATTTGAAACCCTGCTTTACCACTAGGTAGCTGTTTATTTTTGTACAGGTAACCTCTCTGATTTTATATCTTAAAAGAAGAGAGCAATAGTATTTAATTCATAGGTTGAGGGTTATAAACAATTTTTCAAGCCAATGAATCTTGAATCAAAAAGCTCAACTCAAGCTGTTTTAAGCTTAAAAAAAAAAAAAGGAATGCATCATCAAACTAGGAAGTCCAAGGGAAGAAGAGGCCTAGGGACTCCAGGGACTCAAACAACATCATCAAGACTGTTTTCTCCTGTGTGTTGACTCCCATTCAGATCCACTGCAGACAGCTTTGCTCCATGCAGCAGGGAGGGGCGAGCAAGAGAAATGGCTGATAATCTGCTAGCAGAGAGATGGTGCCTCTCTTGCCCAGGTTCTGTATGTGACTTGAGAAGGGGACTTTGACGGGCCCAGCTTGGGTCCATGCTCATCCCTGTGACACCCACTGTGGCCTTGAGTGTGGGGCCCTAGAATGAGCCAAGCCAAGCCTCAAGCATACCCTGAAGGTGGGGGTGCAGTTCCTGGATTCCAATCAGCACATTCCCTGAAGCACTTTAACCTCTTGGTCTTTCTGCATTTGAAAAGTGCAACTATCTATTGTCATTCTGAGATAAGAAGGCTACAATACATTACTGAAAAACATTATCCCCCTTGGCACTTCAAACTGCTCAATAAATGTGAAGATATTAATATGTCATGATTTCCACCGTGAAATAATCACCATCCAGTAACCAAACAGATTGAAAGGTAGATGCCTTTTATCTTGGGTCATTCTTTTATGCATATGTTTATTATTTAATTCATTTATTGAGCATTTACTATGTGCCAGACCTGGGCTATGCGCTTCATGTACATTATATTGTTTAGTCTTCACAACAACCTTATGAGGCACTAGTATCAACCCCATTGCATAGTAAGAAAACTGAGGTTCAGGAGGTTAACTTGCCTAGTACCTCACAGACATGGACTTGAATACTGGTCAAGTCAAAAGGCCATGCTCTTATCCACTAGGCTACCACTTGGTAGAGGTATGAACAAAGAAGAACATAGCAAAATAGTGATTAATTTTGTCCATCCACCATCCAGTTAGGGTTAGGGTTAAGGCTACGGTTAGGGGTAGGGGTAGGGTTACAATTAATGATTAATTTTGTCCAAGGGAAGTGTTCAAGGACAAGTTAGAATTTGCCCAGCAGGGAAGATGATACAGGGCATTTGAGGCAGAGGAAAGACGGTGTGAAAAGACCACAGGTGCAGCTTACGCTGTTCTTCAATGTTTCACTTCCAAGTTCAATGAGTGCCAGTAACTCAAACTACTAGTGGGGGCAGTCTGAATTAGTGAAAGGTCTGAATTATATTCATTTATAAAAAAAAAAAAACTAAATGCAGTTTTATTACATTTAGTATGCTTACAAACACAAAATTCTCAAAATCAAAGAAAATTGTCAAGGGATCTATCTACATGTTTAATTTTAGTGCAAACTATTTTTGGCCCTATTGACATCAGTGGATGGACCCCAAACTTTCCTAAATTGTCTTATTGTTGATTATACGCACTTCCTCTCTGAATTCTCACAGCCACCTTTCCCAGAATTCAAACATTATTATATCTGTTAGTCTGCTCCTGAAGACCTACATAAGTAAGACAACACACTTTTCAGTAATAAAAATGAAGTTTAATTTTTATTAAATGAGCTTTTAAATCAGGAGTTGACAATTATTGCCTTTGGGGGGGAAAAAAGAGAAAATGTTTAAAGAATGATGGGAAGCAAAAGAAAAATATTGAATTTCTTCTTTCCCAAGATAAACTGTTTTTCCCTTATACCTCAGTAAAAAGTACCTCCATCTGCCCAATGGACCAAGCAGGAAACTGAGGCAACATCATACACCCCTCATACATTCCTTCTCTGTCCCTTCTCCTTCATTGCAGTCCCCATGCTCTGTGATCTCTGCCTCTTCGTAGTTTGGACCCTGCCACTCCACACCCTTCCCTCTGTCACTGCATCAATTCAGGAGTCGGCATCTTTCTCCTCCCTGCCTGGTCTCCATCCTCTAGAGTGAGCTCTTTGATACCCAATGCTGTCAAGTATCTCACATCACTGGCAAGAGTGATTGGTCCAAGCAAGGCTAAGCAGAGTCCTTCACTAGAACTGTGACACAGGCTGAAAAATTAAACACCCTCTTACATCTTCTGCCAGCTGGGGAAGGATGTATATAAAAGGTGAGGCTAAGGCCAACGCTCAAAAAGGAGAGAGAAGCAGATGAGAAATGGAGCATCCTGGCAATGTCAAAGCCTTGGTTCTCAGCCCTAATCTGATTTCCTACAGTTAACGCTATGTCTTTGTCAACTACAGAAGTTGGTAAATTACTCTTCTGCTTAAAGGCACAAACAAAAAACAGTGCTGATTGTGTGCGTGCCTGAATCTTCACAAAGTCCCCATTATTTTGAGGGTGAAGTTCAAGCTTGTAAGCCTGGCAAGCTAAGTCCTTTAGAGCATGCCTTCTGTTCCTACCTCAGTCTGATCTCACGATGCTCACCTAACCACAACCAAAGTTCAAAGCTGTGTCCATTCTGAGCTGTGTGTGTTTTTGTTTTTATTGCTGTTGTAATTATTGTTGTTGTTGTTGTTAATGCACTGACTTCACCAGACTCTTTTCTGGTGCTAGATCTTTGCACTTCACATACCCATACTTTTATCTGTGGAGCTAAGCCTTCCAAAGCCACCTTCCTAACCAAACCCTCTTCCCTATGCCCCCTTAGCCTCTAAACACGGCTCTATTGCAGCAAAATAAACACACCATTTTGTAAATCTGTTTACTTTTCTCTCCTTTGTTTGCCTTCTCCCATTCAATGGAAGCAGAGAAGGATTGTATCTTTCTTCTCCATAACTAACATAGTGTTGGTTCATAAACTGGCCCCCATACACAGAGGACAAGGAGAGACAAAAGAAAGAGGCAAACCACTCCAGATCGGTAGGTGGCAGGTTTAATAAGCAAGGTAGCTTCCATACGAGCCTTGTCTTGGGGGCTGCAAGATGAGTAGACCACCCACCAGAATCTTAAACATTTATAGAGAGTCCTTAACAAGATTCAGTCATGTAAACTGTGCAGATGGTCTCAACAACACATTGCTCTCTCAAGGCTGCATCCTTGAAACAGCTCCCACGGTGGGGACAGTGGGCAGCACATATATTCCCAGGACAGGGGAGGGGTGAGGAGCCTCTGATTGCTCAGGTCGAGCTCTCAGGTCAAGCAGCGGTCACGTCCTCTCGATGAACTACTCCAACATCCCACCCCCCATGACTGGCTCTTACGATTTTATATGTCCCACCTACCTTCCTCAGAATACCCTGAGCAGTCAGCAGGGTGTTTTCCTAGCATGGAGGTGGCTCTTTTGGTGGCTATCTGGTTGTACCATTCGGGTGGGATGCTCCAGTGCATATTCCAGTAACGGTGGGGCTGTGTTCTCAGCAGTGTAACATGTTAATCTACGGTGAGCGTGGGGGCAGTGGCTGTTTTCAGTGACTGCCATACCTTTTTGATGCTGTGTGTTTCAACAGGGGTCCCCAGTTTGACATATGGGGCAACTGGCCCTACTGGTTGATCATTTAAAATGTGTTAAAGCCTGGGATAGTACTTTAGTCCACCCAGCCAAGGTGGTTTTACTTTTTAGTAATTTAACCTGGTTTGAGCCACGGCAGAGGTGGGTCGATGGAACATATTCTCAACCCACCCCTTGATAGGAAGGGAAGTTCTTCCCATGAGAAGAGAGGCTCTCCCTGGAGGAGAGTGCTGAGACCAGCTAGGCAACCCAAGGCGAGCGACGGGTGCCGCAAACTTAAAGAAAACACAGACACAGATTTAAGAGAAAGATGGGACCGGGGGACTCAAGACCTCTAGGATCAAGAGTCTTGCTGATTGATCCCAGGTTGCTTTTATTGAGTTCTTGGCATAGCCTAAGGGTCTAACACTCCCAGTTTAGTCCCACAAACAAGGTTATCTTTGAAGTAAACAAACAAAGGCCTCACATGACTGGGGGCAATGATGTTTGTTTGCCTCCTGGGTCCAATTTGAGCTAGGCATGGATTTGAGCTTGGTGTGGATTTGAGCTTGGTGTGGATTTGAGCTGGGGCGTGAATTTGAGCTGGGCGTGGAGAGCAAAGCAGCCCTGGGGGCTGGAGACCTCTCTCAAAAGGATTAAGGGTCTGTGCCCCACCCCTGTTGGCCCCTCTGCAACTGTGCCTGTCTTAGGTTGTTCCTCCCCTGAGGAATCTTACCGGTCTCTGGCTAACCAGCCATCCTCTGGGGCCAAACAGGGTGATATGAGGTGTGCAAGTGAGAAAGGGGCTGCGCCCCCAGAGAAGGTCAATTTTCTATTTCCATGGTAGCCTATGCCCCCATGGTCTCCACGCCCAGCACCCTTGGTTCCTCCGCTGCTCAAGCAGGACATCCTGCATCCAGTCGCTCGGCCCACATACTTTAATTACTTTTAGTAACATTTTCAATGTTTCAGAAGGACTTCTGAATGTTTTCCCACAGGAGAGCTGGGTACACTGCTAGGAGCCGTTGCTCTATGACCATATATCTGGTTTCTGCCCCTTTCCAAAGTGAAGGCCAACCAAAACCCTAATGGAACTCTCTGTTGTCTTTGTCACAGTGCTCAACCCATACCTTCTGGAGCACAGACACATCTAACTCAAATGGTAGCCCTGTATGGGAACTACCGAGAGCTTTCATCTGCTTTGTTAGTGTCTTTGCCTTCCCAAAGGCAGCTTGCTGCCCTGATCCCCCATCCCACACATGCCCTTTCTTTACCAGGTGGTATAAGGACAGAGGCACTGTGCCAGGTGAGGAATAAAAGTCCTCCCAAACCCCCAAATCCCTGCAAAGGCTTGCACCTCTTTCACATTCTTAAGGGTTGGATAGGCTTGCCCTTGTCAATCACAGCTTTTGAGACAACTCATATCTTACCAACCAAACAACTCCCAAAAGCTTTAAGGCAGTGCATAGTCCTTGAATTTTCTCAGGGTTCACCATCCATCTTTTCCCTTGCAGATGTCCCAGCAGAGTCTGCAGAATGTCCTGCAGCAGAGGCAAATTTTTACATGTTAACATTATATCATCAATGTAATGGACCCATTTTACTGACGTGAGGAAGGAGAATAGGGACAGATCTCAGGCTACCATCCCATGACATAGTGGGGCTGTGCAGGTAGCCTTAGGGAAGCACTTGAAAGGTTTATTGTCACCCCTCTAAGGTGAATTGATCTTGTGACTCAGTGGCCAGGGATACGCTGAAAAAGGCATTTGCTAAGTCCAGTACAGCATGGTACACTCCTAAGGCATTGGTGGGCACAGCCGCATGCATGGGGGAACACTGCCCTTTAGAATTTCAGTACTTCATGGCTGTCTGCCACGAGCCATCTGGTTTGTTTACCAGCCACAGCAGACTTTTGGAAGTACTATGGACACGGTGTACAATACCCACTTGGTGAAGTCCTCAGATAGTTTTTCCTACTTCCTTACGCTCACCAGGCAATTTATGTTGTTTGCCAGTTACCATTCTTTGTGGGGGCAGTAGACTTACTGGTTCCCAGTTAGTATTTCTCCTCAGCACTGGTCTGATTACTCTAATCCAGGGGTGGAATTAATTAACTGACATGGGTTTGCAGAGTTTGACCTTATAGGATATCAATGCCCAATATTTCCCCTGGTATTGGGGAGGTTGATAACCTCATATTCTCATGGGGGAGAACACTCAATCTGCAGTTTCTGACATAACCGTTTTCCCTCCATAACCATCAATGGTGCTGAGGGGGCCAGAAAGCCTCTGAGGGTGACCACGTATCCATGTATTAGAGTATATTCAGCTCTGGTATCAACCAGAGCTGTCATCTTTTGTTTATTTCTGGGAGACCAGTGAATAGTAAGCTCAGCTTGAGGCCTCTGATCATCTCCCATAGCCTCATCTGGAGGCAACCTAGACCTGTATCCTATACCCAGGGTGTGAGAGACGCCCACCCCTAAGAGGACTGGATCCCCGAGGTCTCTGCTGGAGCAGGCAGGGCATCAGGAGTTGTAGGGACAAGTGGGGGCAGGTCTGAACTGTTGCTCACGTTTAAAGGCTTTCTACAGGCCAACCAACACAGCACTGGGTTGCAGGACTATCTTTTTGGGTGGGGTATCGACAACGATGAGGTCAAACTACTTTTGCTTCCAAGTTATTTTTGCTGGACCCTTTATGGCAGATTGGGATAGCCTTCTGGCTTTTTGAGTTCCCTCTCCAACTCTGGTCTTTCCCACAACCTGTACCTGTTTGTGGAATTTGTCAGTTTTTCCCAGATCAACAATGGACCACCCAACATCAAACATGTCTTATCTCACAACTGGAATTGCAGGGATACCAGGTGCTTGAGATAAACTGGAGTATTTTGGCTTTTATTCCTGCACTTAATGTGGCCCAATCAGGGCCTTAAAAGATGGGTGGGGGGTGGGGGGGAGAGGTCGGGTAAATGGTCTGCCTCATTCCTAGCTTCGTGAGAATTTGTTGTATCTCCTCTATAGATTTCCAGGGTCCCACACGTCCAGAGAGACCCACCTTCTTAGGTCAAGCCTCCTGCAGGCTAGAATAATCCAATGTATAAGGGAATGAGTATTTTGAACCATCCGAGTACCATGAAGGTGCTGCCGGAAGACAGAGTATGTGATATAGTCATTTTCTCTGTCTCCTGCCCCATCAGAGAAATGTCATCATCCCTGTATCCCATAGCTGCCCTAACTACACCTGGATATTTTCCCTGGCCTTTTGCTGGAAATTGGCAGCTGTATCAACAAACTCAGTGGGAGTATCACCTCTCATCCTGAATATTTCCTGAGTCGGGGGCTGCCCACTGGCTGGGGTTGTTGCTGCTATATTGCTGTTTTCCCTTGTATTGTGGGTCTGATGGCGTGGGGCCCTTCCTTCATTTCACCGTCAATCACCATAACATCCCTCTCTTCACGCTCCTCAATTGCCCTATAACTGTTCCAATCAGCCTTTGTCACAAGTTCTTGGATCTTAGTCTGCAGCAGCTTACACCCTCCTAGCTTTGCAAAATTGCACACAAAGCTCTCCAACTTATCCTGCTCTCCCACCTGTCTGCCAGCCCCAAAGCTAGCAGAGTAGTAGACACTGCACGTCCTTCTCTACCCTCAGCTCTTCTTCTGACTTTCTGACTTCACTTCAGTGTCCAGTTGGTCTGGGTTTCTGGCCAGACTAGCCACAGTCGGGGCCAGTCCACTGTGTATCCATTCACCTCCCTTCTTTGCCGCAGTGTGCTCTGGGCAGTTCCTCAAACAAATGCATTAGAGCAGCTGGCATTTTCGAGGCGTCCCTATATTCATGCAGTGGTCAACAAGCATATGGGCCACCCCTCTACACATAGAGGTCAATGGCCAACCTGTGATTCCCCCCACAGGTGCCTCTTTCCCAAGACCCATTTCTTCAGTTTCCCGGCTGGCTCACCAATGGTTGGTTCATAAATTGGCCCCCATACACAGAGAGCAGAGAGAGACCTAAGAAAGAAGCAGACCACTCTAGATTCGTAGGTGGCAGGTTTAATAAGCAAGGGAGCTTACATACGAGGCTTGTTCCAGGCAACTGCAAGATGAATAGATCTCCATACCCACCCATCAGAATCTGAAAAGTTTATACAGAGACTTTAACAGGGCTCAGTTACGAATACCATCCAGACAGTCTCAACAACACATTGCTCTCTCAAGGCTGTGTCCTTGAAATGGCTTTAGCTATAGGAACAGTGGGTGGAACAAACATTCCAAAAACCAGGGAGGGGGTGAGGAGCCTCCAATTGCCCAGGGCCATCTCTCAGGCAGTCACATCTTGATGACCTCCTCCAACACATGGCAGGTAGTCAGAAATGTTTGCTGGACGAATAAAGGAGTGAATACACCGAGATACTTCAGTTCGGACATTTTGAAAATTATATCATGCCGTCTTGCTTTAGAAAATCCCTTAACTTGTGTGAGGCAGGGATGTCCACTCCCTCATCACTGGAGACTGTAATATATACATATTCAATTCATAGGTTATATTTTCTTATGATTGTCTTATAGAGTTTAATATTAGCTTTTCATTACAACTATAAGAGAAAGAGTCCTGGGCTTGAAGTCGGAGAAACCTGTGTGAGAACCCTAGGACTGCTGAATACTTGTGCAAGTTATAGCATCTCTCTGGGCCTTAGTTTCTGCACCTGTAAAATGGAAAGAATACAGGTGGTAGAGAGGATCAGTGGTCTAACCTATGTGAAAGTTCATCACCTCATGACTGGCATGGGGTTCAAATCACTGTTCAAACCACTCCTTACAGCCATGATGTGTGTGGGACTAAAACGGCTCTCCGATAATCACAGAAGGAGGACATCTGACAGTCACATTAGATTCTCCTTTGACCAGATTCCTCACCCAGTGGTTCTCAAGCAGGCTGTGCATCCAAATCAATGAGCAAACGGTTTTGCAAAATTCAGATTCTGGGCCCTGCTGAGTCAGAATCTCAAGGTCTGAGCTGTCAAAACAGACGAATATTAATGGCTCATTTATTCCATTGATGCTGATGAGATTTCAGTATTGAGAACTTCCAAACAGTGCAAAACAGAAGCACCTCTTCTGCTAAACAGATGACCAGACAGGAGGAGGCTTTATAACCACAAGCTCCCAGCCCACAGTCATGGAGGAGTGAGCAATTAGGGATGTATTTAGCTCGAGAGGAGGAAAATCCCCAAACGGCAGGCAGCTGGTGAGTCAGCTCATCCAGGTGTGCTGGAGAAAAGAAGGGAAGCTCTTGCCTTTCTCACTGAAAGCAATCACCTCAGCAGGGACATGATCAAAAAGACAAGTGTGTTTGGTGCACATACCCAAGAGCTGGCTCTAGGCCAAGCCCACGGCGTCTGCTTGGAAAGGGGGCATCTGAGGTATGGTGT
Organism: Hippopotamus amphibius kiboko; assembly: GCF_030028045.1. Taxonomy (NCBI): domain Eukaryota; kingdom Metazoa; phylum Chordata; class Mammalia; order Artiodactyla; family Hippopotamidae; genus Hippopotamus; species Hippopotamus amphibius. The sequence continues at coordinate 63,316,258 of NC_080194.1, forward strand.
GAGACTGGCAGGGCCTTGCTTGCTTCCACCATAGAGCCCTACCATGTGCCAAGTCTCTTAAACTACCATCTCTCTGAATCGTCTCAACAGCCCTTCTCAACAGGGGTTGAGAATGATTGAGGGGTTGAGAATTGTTGTCCCCACGTTACAGAGGAGGCAACGGAGGCACAGAAAGCTTATATGACTTTGCTAGTATGCAGCAAGGCTGGACTCCGAACTCTGTCCTTAAGAGTTTGGGGATTGTAAGTCATTCTTTCCATTTTCTGAGCCTCCCTTTCTTCACCTCAGATCATGGAAATTTTACTGTTGTGAAAAGTGAGGTAAAAGATTAGGAAGGACATAACAGCTATCAGGAAGTGGCAGCCGGTGTTGCTGTTCAGTGCTGCTAACGGGTCCCTCTGAAATCTACCACAGGAGGGGACGTGGCCTGCGGAGTAGGTGCTAGGCATTTGCAAAGGAGATTTGAAAGCCAGATTTAATTCTGTAAGATGATGGCCTGGTTGAGATTTACTAGTTACTTACTGACAACACACCTTGTTGTACTCTGCTTTGTCTTTTTTGTTTTCTTTTTTTTATTGACATATGGTTGATTTACAATGTTGTGCCAATCTCTGCTGTACAGCAAAGTGAATCAGCTATACACATATTGATATATACATTCTTTTTTTTATATTCTTTTCCAAACTATACTTAATATGGCTTATTACAGGATATTGAGTATAGTTCCCTGTGCTATACATTAGGACCTTGTTGTTTATCCATTCTAAATGTAATAGTTTGGGGCTTCCTAGGTGGCGCAGTGGTTAAGAATCTGCCTGCCAATGCAGGGGACACGGGTTCGATCCCTGCTCCAGGAAGATCCCAGATGCCGCGGAGCAACTAAGCCCGTGTGCCACAATTACTGAGCCCATGTGCCGCAACTACTGAAGCCCACGAGCCTAGAGCCTGTGCTCTGCAACAAGAGAAGCCATGGCAATGAGGAGTCCATGCACCACAACGAAGAGCAGCCTCTGCTCACCACAACTAGAGAAAGCCCTCATGCAGCAACAAAGACCCAACACAGACAATAAAAATAAATAAATAAAATAAAATAAAAATTAAAATAAAATAAATGTAATAGTTTGCATTTACCAACCCCAAATTCCCAGTCCATTCCTCTCCCTCTCCCGCTTGGCAACCACAAGTCTGTTCTCTGTGTCTGTGAGTCTGTTTCTGTTTCATAGATAGGTTCCTTTGTGCCATATTTTAGATTCCACCAGTAAGTGATATCATGTGGCATTTGTCTTTCTCTTTCTGACTTACTTCACTTAGTATGGTCATCTCTAGTTGCATCCATGTTACTGCAAATGGCATTATTTCATTCTTTTTATGGCTGAGTAGTATTCCATTGTAGGGCGAGTCAGAAATTATCCATATGCTGGCTGTAGAATTTATAGAAGTTTTAATATAACCAGAGTACGGGTAATTTTTGACTCACCATCATATATATGTACTGCATCTTCTTTATCCATTCATCTGCTGATAGACATTTAGGTTGTTTCCGTGTCTTGGCTATTGTGAACAGTGCTGCTATAAACATTAGGGTGCATGTATCTTTTTGAATTATAGCTTTGTCTGGGTATATTCCCAGGAGTGGGATTGCTGGATCATATGGTAATTTTATTTTTAGTTTTCTGAGGAACCTCCATACTGTTTTTCCATAGTGGCTGTACCAACTTACATTCCCCCCAACAGCATAGGAGGGTTCCCTTTTCTCCACACCTTCTTCTTTATCTTTTTTAGTTACTCTTGGAAAGTGATTTAAAATGTGTTCCTAAGTGGAAAAACCCCTCAAATTAGAGAGGAATCAGTTATTTAAGGTTGAAAAGACAGGTACTATTGTGATGTGATGATATATACATTAAAAAAAAAAAAACCACAGTCTGCCAACAGAAACACAATTTCAGGCATCTGCTCATACTGCAGCCCACACACCTTCCAGAGTCCACAGTGTCCGAAAGAACAGAAGGCACCCTTGCCCAGGGTGCTACCTTGTGCCTCCGTTCTCTTCTCCTTTTGTTTTTTCATTGCCTGGCAAGTCCTTCAAAAAGGCAAACAACCCATTTGATTTACTTCATGTTACACCATTTTCCAACATCCCCAACTCGGGTTTTGCTATTTAGCCATTTCAAGCCCACCTCTGTGTCTAAAATAGCATGCAGCACCTTAAGGTGAGTTAGCACTCTAAGCGCTGTGTTTGTAAACTGTGAAGAGCTGAACAAATGCCTGGGTGCCCTGTGTCTTGTGCTTCTCTGCATGCACCGTAGTAACGACCTGATAGACTTTAAATCAACATTTATTCAGTGAATAAATAAGAAACAATCGAATCTATTGAGGTAGATAAAGGTCTAGGAGAATAAATGCTCAAACGCAATCCCTAAGAACTGCTGAAAGCTCTGATGTACTGAGGATTCCACTGTATGTCAGCGACCATGCTAAGGACATCATGCACAGTCACAGAGGCCCGTGACCACTGTTATCAGCATCATTTTCCAGATGAGGAAATAGAAACACGGAGAGATTACCCCAGGCAGAGCTGAGACTTGAACTGAGACGCTCCAGCTCTGGAGCCTCCTGACTTATTCACCGTGCCTTGCTGCTCTCTGAAAAAAAGAGCTGAGCAAAGGTAAATTTCAGATTTGGAAGAAAACACCAACAATTATAGAATCAAACATACGTTTTACTGATGGTGAATATGAGACAGAGCAATTCCAAACTACATCTACGACCCTGAGTGGTGGCAAGACCTTAGGCTTTTATCATCAGACCATAATGGGTTGGAATTCCATCTGTCACTGCAGAGCTGTATGGCCTTGGGCTTATCACTGGGCCTCTCTGAGCAACAATTTGTTGTTTCAATGGATGTTCCTTTTGAGATCCTGGAAAAGGGGTCCATCGCTATAAGTCTGTTTTCAGACTTAGAGATGTTGTACCTAAACACCCAGCAAGAACATCATAAAGTGTGTGCTCAATAAAAGGTAAATTTGTTATTTTTAATATTTTGTTTCATACTTCTGTCTCTATATACATTTTCCTATCACTTCATGTGCCTGACACATTCCTACTCATCCTTTAAGACAGCAACTCCAGCTCAGTCCCTCTGGGAACTCTTTCCTGGCCCTCTCTCCAGCTCTCTTTCCTTAGAGAGGTTCTCATTCCTTCATTAAAGCCATGAAGGTATCTGGAGGTAGCAGCAAGACTCAATCAGAGACAGTGGCCATGGCCCGGGGGCCAGGCCAGGAGATTGTAGAACGAATTCAACAGTTATTGAGCTTCTGCCATGTGCAAGGCACAGTTCCAGGCACTGAGAAAAGCGTGTTGAGTTCTGTCTTGGTGCAGTTAAATGCTAACATGGAGGAGAAAGACAAAGCAACTCACCCATCAATGTTCAGGGTGACAAGGGTGAAATCACGGTGTGGATCAGAGGAGTCTGAGGCACAACTCTTGGACTACGCTTTGGAAGACAGGCAAGAGTCTGTCATGAAAAGGAAGGCAGGAAGGGCAGAAAGTGCAGATCAATCAGACTTGCTCCCACAAAGTGTGGGGATGGAAAACCAAGCACCTTCATCCTAAAAGATGTGGATGTGCCCAAAGGAAAGAAGCAGAAGGATAACAGGTGAAATTTACTTTCTAGATAAGTGCCAAATCCCTCCTTCCATCCTGGATCATTCTGTTTCTTCCCACACATTCATTAAGACAACGTTCCTCTCAACACCCGCTTTGAGATTTCTGTTGCTTTCAGTCACTCAGATGTTCATGAGAACTCAGCCTTGCTTTACAGAGCAGAGATTAATGTAGTCCAACCCCCTGTCTTCAATTACATGAAGAAATGTGATAAAGTGGTGATGAAAGCTGTGAATGATTTCCCTTTTTTTTTTTTGAGAAAGAGAAATACGAAGATGCTTGGCAGAACACATTTTATCATCCTGTGTTATAATCAGAGAGACAGCCTGGCTCCCCACCCTCTAGGCCTTTTCTACCACTGTCTCAGTGAGTAGTTTGCAATCAATCAAGGAGATGGTGCTTGAATTCTGGATGGCAAGTCTCTGTCTGTCTCCCCTCAACACAAATAAGAAAGACTCTTTGCATGACAGGGCCATTTATTAAGAGCAAGTTTTCGGTACTCCTTTCTGTGATAAAGCAGCCAGTCAGCTTTGGGCCTCTTCTGGGATCAAGATAGCCTGCCTCTTCAAAGCTCAGCACAAAGACTTATATCAACAAAGCTATTGATCTAAGAGAAGAGGAATTCTCCCTAAAGTCCCTCATCTGGATATCATCATTTTTTAACACCTGCTTTCTTCTTTACCCCCTTGATTTGGTATCTGTCTTCCTAGTTCACAGACATTGCTATTTCTGCAGCTAACACTGAATTCATTTGCTATAATTTAATAGCATTTTAATCATGTCTTATCATTACATATCTCTTTATTATTTACAAAACTCTTTTCACTTACATTACCTGGTCCCCAAACTAAATGGCCCCTCAGTCGTTATTTCTTGACTTTTTTTAAACTGTATTTGAGAATGCTAGTAACCTTGAAAATCTCTCCTCTCCTGAAATGTTTTCTAGTCTCGGATCTTGGGTCCCAAGTTTGTGTCCCATGTATCTATTGGCCAGCCTAGTGTATTTGTCAGCTTTCACTAGGTAATGCTGTGGTAACAAACAATGCTACTATCTCAGTGACTGATAATAAAAGTTAATTTGTCAGTCACATGTCAGCTGCAGGTTGGCTGTAGTTCTACTCTGTATGTCCTCTTCTTTCTTGGACCTATTTTGGATATGCCACTTTTGTGCAGTGGGGAAAGGAGCAGTGACAGTGATGCTTCTTAATGATTCTGCTCATTACAAATGACCTCTACTTACATTTTATTGGCCAGAGTAAATCACAAAGCCCAGCCTAATATCAATGGTACACAGAAGTATAATCTTATAGGAAAGGCAGCAAATGAATGTAAACAGTAGTATAAGCTGCTATACTTGGAATGCCTTGCTGACATTCACTGCTCAAGGAGTCCATGGTGCTCTCCAGAGACAATGCCCAATTTTCCTTCCGTATGTGTTCTCAACACCCTAAACTGTGTCCATCTCCATAGGTGCCCCAACTCAGAAGCCCACCTAGTGCTGTGTCTTGGTCTCTTCCTTCCACTATAGAATCTGGGAGTGATGATCTGCAAATGGAATTAATGATCACCTGCACCTGCAAAGCTAATCATGGCAGAAATTACCTTACTTACTTTATGAAGAGTTATTGGGTTGGAAGAGCCGGATAAGATTTCTTAGATTTTATAAATTGAGGGATATTTTTAATACTCTTGAATTAATTTTGTAAACTTAAAAAAAAAAGTAAACCCTAAGACCCAGAGATGTATATTTATTGGCCAGTGCTCATAAGGCTAGAGAATGATAAAGCAAAGACCATAACTTCGATTTTTTATTTATTTCTTTTCTTTTTTCTTCTTTTTAAATTTATATATGTATTTATTTATTTTTGGTTGCATTGGGTCTTTGTTGCTGTGCATGGACTTTCTCTAGTTGCAGCAAGCGGGGGCTACCCTTCATTGCAGTGTGCAGGTTTCTCATTGCCGTGGCTTCTCATTGCGCAGCATAGGCACTAGGCATGTGGGCTTCAGTAGTCGTGGCACACGGGCTCATTAGCTGTGACTCATGGGCTCTAGAGCACAGGCTCAGTAGTTGTGGCGCACAGGCTTAGTTGCTCCTCTGCGTGTAGGATCTTCCCTGACCAGGGATCGAACCTGTGTCCCCTGCATTGGCAGGTGGATTCTTAACCAGTGCACCACCAGGGCAGTCCTCGATACTTTCAAATCAAAGCTCTTTCCACTACCCAAAGACATGTAACCTGCTACAGACAAACTTCAGCAAGGGCTTTGCCTTCATCTTTTATAACATACTGTGAGGAAGATTAGAAAATGTGATCCAGAAGTCAGTATATTCAAGTGAAATTGTACTTTGTTGAAAGAACGTACCCAAAGAGCACTGATTAGTGCATCCACACCCATCTTAAAGGAGATCTCTAGGAATATGTTAGAGGGATATTCTCTATGTCTTATCCTAGCCAGCATTTTTATTAATTACTGTGTCCAGAACATAAAGATCGTGCTGTGATAGTCATTGGCACTGTTCATTAACTATCTCTGAACACATGATAGAATTGCAGTTTCTGACCTCCGTGCAGTTGATGAGGTCATGAAACTAATTCCAGCTAATGAGAAAAAGTAATGGGTATTACTTCCAGGCTGGGGCATCTAATTTCTGGTGTGAGCTCCTCAGAGTCTTTTTCCTTTGCCATCATGACCGGCAACATTTGAAGTGGAGGTTTCTCTTCCTAGCTCCTGGAGTGAGGAAACATGGAGCAGAGTCTCAGCCAATTCATCACGGGCTATATATAACACAAGCAAAAAATAAGCTTTTGGATTTTATTAGCCGCTGGGGACGTAGGACTTGTTTATCCTTCAGTGTAACTGAGCATATTCTGACTGACTCTCACATTAGCGAAATCTGTTAATACAAAACAAAGCTAAGAGAGATAACCAATATAACACTTGGCTAATTCAGGCTGAAAAAGCTTTGCCATAGGTTGAAATTAAGGGCTAAATGTATCTAACAAGATAGACTTTAAGAGTGGAAAGGTAACTTCCTGCGCTTAAGTTTTAGAAGGCAGTAGAGGTTCATAAAAGGAAAGGTTTGTAAACTATAAGCTCAGTAAGAATCAATATTATACTTGGCTGCCAAAAAAGCCAAACTCATTGGTAGTCTCTATTCATAAAAAATACAGTATCTAGAGATCAAGGAAATGAATAGTTCTATATGCCATAGAGAACACACCAAAAGTACCAGGCTTCAATGAATAAAAGTGTAGCCAATGGAGAATGCCTAAGATGCTGAAGGGACTTGAAACTATGTCAGATAAGGAGTTGTTAAAGGATCTGAGATGTGTAACCCAGGGGAATCTTAGGAGACTCACGATCCATTTCTTTGAATATCTGGAGAGCTGTGAGGGGTGAGAATGTCCTATTCTGTTTTGCATCAAGGCCTGTAACAGGGAATAACAGGGGGAAGCTGTGAGGAAGCAGAAGCAAGCCCAGGGAGGTCTCCCTGACCTTCACAGGAAAGTCTGTCAACAACTCCGTTAGACCCACAGAGAAGCTTGACCTTTGTTGAGAGAATAGTCACACTGAATTTGTCTATATAAAGATGTCAAAAATTGTGAGATTCTTTAGGGAAAAGAGAGTATATTATTTATCAATATTTCATTGTTCAGGACCCACTCAGTATTTACAGGATGGAGTTCAATCAGAAGGAATGTTCTAAAAAGCAGAATCCCACAGCAGTGGGAAGGGAACCAATGCCCACTTTGGGGGAAATTCATCCAATGACATGAGGGCTAGCAGAAAAGACCCTTGGACATTTGTTCCAACTCTGCCTCCACCCTTCTGCAATTCAGCTAAGCCGTCCCTGGGATTTGGCGTAGATTCATACTTAAAGCCCACTGCCAACTCATGTGCTCTTAAGACACAGATAATTTGTGCTGCCTTCTTAAAAAAAGAAAGAAAAAGAGAAACATAGAGTTCAAAATGGTAGACCATACTGGATGCCTAGTTTCTTTGACTATATTCCAGTATCTAAATTTCATTAGATGAATTCGTAAATAAATTAGTGCTATCCTTCCCCTCAGATACACATTTGACTTTCAAAGCAGTGTGTGTGTGTGTGTGTGTGTGTGTGTGTGTCTAACTTAAATATAAGGTCTTGTAGAATTATGCAGCATGTATGGTATAGAGACCCATATGGAATCTCATGGGGTCACTCTACATGAGAAAATAAAAGTGCATTCACTTAGTCAAGAAATATGTATTATCTACTGGGTACCTCACACTGTATCAGGCTCTGAGCATATAAAGATTAGACATGTCAAGCCCCACAATCAAGGAAGTTACAGCTTAGGAGAACTATAGACAGTGATCATATATGAGAAATTGTGCACAAAAATCGTGTGGAAGGAGGTTGATCATAGTGCATTTAATTGCAATAAAAAATAAGAGAAAAACACATAAATATCCAGCAATTGTGGACTGTTTTAATAAGTTAAATTTACCTACATTCAAAAGCATACTACATTTTTTATAATTGACTCCTTTGGTGAATAGATATAAAGTAAAAAGAAGATTTTTTAAGCTAATAGTCTTTATTTCTTAGAACAAACAAGTTTACAGCAAAATTGAGAAGAAAGTGAAGGGTTTCCATATACCCCCTCCTTCCACATATGCACGGCCTCTCCCACTATCAACATCCTGTATTAGAGTGTTACATTTGTTACAATGAATAAACCTACACTGACATGTTATTATCACTGAAAGCACATAGTTTACAGTAGGATTCATTCTTGATGTTGTACATTCTATGGGTTTTGACAAATGAATAATGACATGTATCCATCATTATAGTTTCGTAGAGAATAGTTTTTCTGCCTTAAAGTCCTCTGTGCTCTGCTTATTAATCCCCCCTTCCCCCAACTCCTGGCAAACACCCATCTTTTTATTGTCCCCATAGTTTGACTTTCCCAGAATGTCGTGTAGTTGTAATCATACAATATGTAACCTTTCCAGATTGGCTTCTTCCACTTTGTAATATTCATCTAAGATCTATGTCTTTTCATGGCTTGATAGGTCATTTCTTCTTTGCACTGAAAAATATTCCATTGTTTGGATATACCGCAGTGTATTTATCCATTCACCTACTGAAGGACATCTTGGTGGCTTCCATGTTTTGGCAATTATGAATAAAGCTGCTGCAAACTTCTATGTGCAGCAACTTTTGTGCGGACATAAGTTTTCAATTCATTTGGAAGTACTAAGGAGTATGGTTGCTGGATTGTATGGTAAAACTATGTTTAGTTTTGTTAGAAACTGACAAACTATCTTCCAAAGTGACTATAGCATTTTGCATTTCTGCCACCAATGAGTAAGAATTCCCATTGCTCCTCATCCTTGCTAGCATTTGTGGTGTCAGCATTTTGGATTTTAGCCTTTCTAAAAGGTGTGTAATAGTATCTCATTGTTGTTTTAATTTGCAATTCCCCAATCACATGATGCTGAACATCTTTTAATACTCGTATTTGCCATCTGTATATTTTCTTTGGTCAGGTGTCTATTCAGATACCCTGCCCATTTTTAAATTGGGTTTTTGTTTCCCCATTGTTGCATATTAAAGAGTTGGCTGTATATTTTGGATACAAGTCCTTTATCAGATATGTGTTTTGCAAGTATTTTTCCCAATATACGGCTTATATTTCATTATGCTAATGTCATTTGCAAAACAGAAATTTTTTAATTTTAATAAAGTCAAACATCAATTATTTCTTTAATGACTGTGCTTTTGGTGTTCTTTCTTAAAGCCTTATCACCAAATCCAAGGCCACCTAGATTTTCTCCTTTGTTATCTGCTAGGAGTTTTATAGTTTTATTGTTTTAGGTCTATGATCCATTATGAGAAAAGCTCTTTAAAGTTGTAAGTTCTGTTTTTCTCTTTGTTTGCTTTTCCTTTTTATGAGGATGGGAGGGACTTCCAAGTTCTTTACATGTCAGCACTGAAGCCAGAAGTCATACTTCTTAAGGAATACATACTTCAAAAACATACAAAAAATCTGGTCTAAAAGAATAATGTCAGGAAATTGTTTCATATCATGTCAAATGAAAAAAACAGCAATATTACAAATTAGTATGTCCAGAAAAGGATGAATTTTGTTGTTTTTTTTTTTAAGTCTACTTATAGACATACATGGGAAAAATTGGTTGTCCCACAGCTGTACCTTAAGTGTTTTTGGTTTTTGCATGTGATTTTTTTTCATTTTTTTCAAATATGTTACAATAAATATCTATGAATTTCATAATTGGAGTAAAGAAGTGAATGCTGTTTAGGGAAAGTAAATGGTAATTTTCAAAAGCAGAAAGTATCAAATACAGTAATAAAAGACGTGCTCTGTGCTCTGGGGTAACAACAAGGCAACTGCTCCATGCTAAGGGATGAGTGGTCTCAGGACCACTCTAGTTCAGCCCCAAGACACATCCACCTCATATGTTGCCTCAGATAATGGCACCAAGCACAGAGGACACAGCCTCTTTGAACTTTACCTCAGTGGTTTGGAAAGCACACTAACAACCCAGTTTCCCTTGGGAATGGAACATGCATAAGGGTGCCTAAACCAGGCATCTTTTTTTAGTCAATTAAAAGCCTGAAGGTAAAACACTGCCTGGGTCGCTACCTGTTGCATAGAGTAGTCATTTCTTTTTTTTTTCCTTGTATTGCCTCTTTTATTATGTGAGAGCTATCTCTTCATTTTATTTCCAAACTCATATTTGGTGTGCAGTCACTTACTATAATGGGCCTTCCCAAGTCATCTATCATGAGCCACAGGATTAGAACAAATAGCAGGAACAAAGGAGGCAACAGTATGCAGACCAATGCAGGCCTGGCTCATCTCAAAAGATGTTGTAGGGGAAAGAAAGTGTTCAAGTCACAGTGGACTAGAGTAGCAGCAGACTCCTAGAATCAGAAAAATTTGTTTGGATCAGCCAAATTTTAGCACCTCAAATTGAACCAGCTGGAACTCTATTTCAAATTCAAGATTTGCCTTTTAATGGGAAATCTGCAGAGAAAGAGAGATATCAGAGGAAAGAGTTCTATTTTAGCATCATGATTTTAGATTGTAGTGAAGTGACACACAGTAGAAAATAACTCAGGCATGACAGAATAAAATCACTTTAATAAAAAGTCCATCTGGGTTTCTGGTTTAAAATGATGGATTGAAGCCATATGTTGATCATTGTTCTCTCCCTGTGTACCCTTCTAAAATGATATTATGGGAATTCAGAAAGCATAAACTACAAGGGCAATGAATGGTGAGAGAGACAGGTGTCAACAAATTTTTGGAATCTGGAAAGTAGAAGAAGGTGTTAGTGGACCTGAGAAAGCTGAATGCCAGTTACTGCAGGAAAGGATGTTGGTAAGACTTGGCCCATTTGGGCTGCATGGCTCCAGAGAGGCTGGGTGCCTGGAAGTGCCAACTCCCACCATAGGGGAGTGTAAAGCAAGGGGGTTAGGGAAAGTCTCCTTAATAAGCAGAATCCTAGGTCCCACCCTCATTCTCTGAAGCTGGAAAACTATCTCAGTCAGGCAGGAAACTGGAGAATTATTATGTGAGAAAATGACATGAAGCAAGTCCTAATTTGGAGTTACCAGGTATCGTGGAAGAGGGCTATAATGAAAACAAGGGAATGAAGTGGGAATCTACATATTGAAATATGGGGTTTCCCATTCTGCTAGTACAACCTGGCTCCTGGAGTGATGCTAGCCAGGTGTGTTCTTCCCCGGCAAGAGACTAGTTTCCCAGGAAACTCAAATGGCCCACTGGAAAGGTCTATAGACAGGTGTTTGGGAATGTCCCAACAGAAAGACCTGGTCTCCACCAAATCAGCCCACAGTGAAACTGACACTCCAGCTGTCAAACCCCTCCCAGAGATAGTTACGGTTTCAAATCACCTGTTCTGATGTCACTCTTAACTGTGAATGATCTAATGGTCCCCAGACATATGTGTAAAGTCTTTGATATGAAAGATAAACTATGGCCAACTAATCTATGACAAAGGAGGTAAGGATATACAATGGAGAACAGACAGCCTCTTCAATAAGTGGTGCTGGGAAAACTGGATAGCTACATGTAAACTTAGAACACTCCCTAACACCATACACAAAAATAAACTCAAAATGGATTCAAGACCTAAATGTAAAACTCCTAGAGGAAAACATAGGAAGAACATTCTTTGACATAAATCACAGCAAGATCTTTTTTGACCCAATTCCTAGAGTAATGGAAGTAAAAACAAAAATAAATAAATGGGACCTAATGAAACTTCAAAGCTTCTGCACAGCAAAGGAAACTATAAGCAAGACGAAAAGACAATCCTCAGAATGGGAGAAAATATTTGCAAACAATTCAACAGACAAAGGATTAATCTCCAAAATACATAAATGGTTCACCCAGCTCAATATCAAAAAAATAAACAACCCAATCCAAAAGTGGGCAGAAGACCTAAAGAGGCATTTCTCCAAAGATGATATAAGGATGGCCAAGAGGCACATGAAAAGCTGCTCAACATCACTAATTATTAGAGAAATGCAAGTCAAAACTACAATGAGGTATCACCTCACACCAGTTAGAATGGGCATCATCAGAAAATCCACAAAGAGTAAATGGTGGAGAGCGTGTGGAGAAAAGGGAATCCTCTTGCACTGCTGGTGGGAATGTAAATTGATACAGCCACTATGGAGAACAGTATGGAGGTTCCTTGAAAAACTAAATAGAATTGCCATATGACCCAGCAATCCCACTATTGGGCATATATCAGGAGAAAACCATAATTCAAAAAGATATATGTACCACAATGTTCATTGCAGCATTATTTACAATAGCCAGGACATGAAAGCAACCTAAACGTCCGTCAACAGATGAATGGATAAAGGAGATGTGGTACATATATACAATGGCATATTAGCCATTAAAAGGAACAAAACTGGGACTTTGTAGAGACATGGATTGACCTAGTGACTGTCATACAGAGTGAAGTCAGTCAGAAAGAGAAAAACAAATATCATATATAATACATATATGTGGAATATAGAAAAATGGTACATATCAACCAGTTTGCAAGGCAGAAATAGAGACACAGATGTAGAGGACAAACATACGCACATCAAGTGGGGAAAGCGTGGGGGGGGGTGGGCAGGGTTGGGGTGGGGTGATTTGGGAGATTCAGATTGCCATATATACATTACAAATAAGAAAAAAAAATCAAATTGTGCACTTTAAATACACGCAGTTTATTGCATGTCAATTACATCTCATTAAAAGTTCTTTAAAAAAAAAAGACCACAATAGACATTTTTTAAAGTAACTCAACTCATTGGAAACAGAGAAAAAATATAGGGAAAAAATTTAGAAAATTACAGTTGGTATCTTTAGAGAGCCAGAAAAGGAAGAATAGGATGCTATTTTGTAAAATAATGTTTGTAATAGAAACTTTATAGAAAAAGAAGCTTGCAAATTAAAAGCATAATAGGAGAAATACAAATTCAGTAGAATGATTGAAAGAGAAAATAGAGGATGGCTCTGGGAAAGTAGATCAAGTGGTGAAACATATGGAAAAAGGATTAAAATAAAATAAAATGGAGATCATTAGACAAACTCACTTAAGCCACATAGCAAAATTAATCTCATTTATTTCATTTATGTAAGTGAAACGAGTTATTTCTTGTAAATACTTCTAATAATCATAGTCCAAACTTGTCATCCTCCTAAAATGATGTAAGATAATCATTTTTAACCAATCCCTTGCTATCCTCACTGTAATAACCAATCATTGTAAAAGTCAAACAGCTTCCTCATTCTGGCTTTAGAAGCCATCCTGTAGAGTCGCGCCACTGAGCTTCATGCCAGTTCCATGTTTGAAATCTCCCAGTTCACAGTTTGTGTCTCCATTAACAAAATTTTCATATCAAGTGGAGCTTCCTAAATTTTCTTTTGGCAAAAGAAAAGGCAATTAGAGGATCAGTGTAAGAGGTCCAACATGTAATATTTCAGAACCAGGAAAAGAAGAAAGGGCTAGAAGGAGGTTATATAAAAAGTAATACTAGAAATTTTTCCCAAACAGAAGGATCTGAGTTTCTGAATTGAGTGTTCCCACTCATTGTTTGGAAAAGTTGATAGAAAAAGGCACATATTGTTGTCAAATTTCAGAACTTGGGCGACAAAGAGAAGACCCTAAGACCTACAGAGAAAAAAGAAAAACAAAAGTGATGTTCTCAAGACTAGGAATTAGTATTTTATTATTTACAGAAACACTGGAAGCCAATAATCAACGCAGCAAAGCCTCCCCAATTCTGAGGTTTCTAACCCAGTGTCATAACCAGACATACTGTCATATTAAAATGTGAGTATGGAAAAAAGATGCATTTTTCTACATTTGACTTTTCAAAAAAAAAATTTTTTTCCTTAATCTCTTTTCTGGGAATTACTAGTTGATGGTCTCCACCAAAGTGAGGAAATAAATCAAGAACTAAGAAAAGAAAAGAGAAAAGAAAAGAAAAAAGAAATGAAATGAAATCAAGACATAGAATCCACATAATTTATAAAGTAGCAAACAGAAGCTCTGAAATGTTAAGAGACTTGCTCAGATTCAAGTGAGGATCAAAACCAAATCTTAAAAATTTCAGAACTTGGGCAACAAAGAGAAGACCCTAAGGCCTACAGAGAAAAAAGAAAAACAAAAGTGATGTTCTAAAGACTAGGAATTAGTTTTTTATTTAAAAAAAAAAAAAGCTTTAAAAAGCTCTCTCCACATTTCTTCCCTGCCCCATCACTTTTTCGAAGGATCTTTTTTCTTTTTTTTCTTTTTTTAAGGAAAATAAATGTGTTCTTTTCCTTGTTTAGATAGAGGAGAAAAATATTGGAGGTGGAAATAAATCTCATGTAAGGAATATATTTATCCATGAGCTAGTCAGTGATAAATTTGTGGATACCAGGGAATCACTTCAGTCTGGCCATGGGAAGATAAATGTTTGCACTTGGCAGGAAAAAAAGGATGATGATGGCAGATAAAGGCCCAAAAACCTCCAGAAGATTTTGTCATTGCCTTCTGTGACACAATATCTGCAAAGATTAATGGAAACTTTTTGCACAGTGATACTTAATCTCTGAGTTTGGGGAGTTAAATTTAAACATTCAAACAGTGGACAAAATTTCTCATCAAAAATGAGATCTCAGGTCACAGATCCTGCTTCATAGAGAATGTGCCAATGGGAGAAATTTGGACAGCACGACAAGGTATTTGAACAACCACACCGCAACTTACCCAACCACTGATTCTGGAAGGACATTACCTTAGGGAGAATGGTCCAGTTTAATGCCCTGTACAATATTCTCACCCTGGAAGATGATGCAAACTTGGATTGGATGGCTCCAACCTGGAGTTTTGAGTTAGGTGGGAACAATGCTTTCTTCTACTGGGAAAGGGATACTGTTACCGAGTCCAAGCTCACTCTGCTCCCTGAGCACACCAGGCCGATGAATCAGAGATGAGATGTGTTGAGGCAAAGAATATGACTTTATTCAGAAAGCCAGTAGACCAAGAAAATGGCAGACCAGTGTCTCCAAAAACCCATCTTATCAGGGTCTGGATGCCAGTTTCTGTTATAGAATCAGAGAGGGAGAAGCGGTGAGGAAGTAAAATTAAAAGTGCCATCAGTCTTGTAAAACATCTCTTGGCATGGCCAGCCCCAGGGAGGGGATGTGTTAATTTCTTCTCTTCTGCAGCCATTCATAGGTGGGCAGGGTTCCAAAAAGCAATGAAAAGCAAAGGTTAAAGTCAAAGAAACAGATGGAACATGAAGTCCAATTTAGCTCTTCTCTGTTACAATACTTTCAAGTATCATCACAACTTTGCTCAATCATTTTCATGCAAAAGAAATATAACACAGATTGGGAACTGTGAATCTATCGAAAAGTCTGGGAGACTCAAAACTTCTGTGAGGTTAGCAAGCAGTCTTTAAGCATTTGGGGGCCTCTTCCCACCTCCTTCAAAGTGTCAACAAACTCACATTAGAGATGTTGTGCACCCTCTGCTTTCACAGTAGAAGCACACCGTTCACCAAGCCATACACGCTGGTCCCTGAGACCTTCCTCAGCTCCTCCCTCCTCCTCACTTAGCATCAGTCGAACAGTAAATTGCATCCTCCAGTTACCTTTCTCCTCATTCTCAAGGCTACAGCCCAGGTTTTTACTTCAGGCTTTTTTAGTGGGGAGCGGGACCAACCTCCTGAATACTTTTCCTCCTTTTAGGTTTCTCTTTCTGTTTCTCCTCCCTCTTGCCTGAGTCATTCTTCTTTTTGTTTGTTTGTTGTTCGGTTTGGGGTTTTTTTTCCTAACTTTTTTCTTACTGAAATGCAGTTGCTGTACTGAGTCATCCTTCTACAGCAGACAGGATCAAGTTGCTCTCTGCCTCAAATCCATCAAGATCCTGATGCTGAATCCGGCCTCTGTACCCTGACACCAAATTAAACGTCAGAGACAGAGTTTTAGGTGAAGTAGAAAAGAATGGCTTTATTGCTTTGCCAGGCAAAGCAGGCCACAGCAGGCTAATGCCCTCAAAACTCTATGTCCCGACATGGAGGGGGTAGTGAGAAGTTTTATAGGAATGGTTCAAAGAGGGCATGATCGGCTCATGGACATACTTCTGATTGGTTGGTGGTGAGTAAGTGGGGGTCAGCATCATCAACTGTCTGGTTCCAATCGGTCTGGGGTCTACATGCCTTTGGGCAGCACACCCTTAACTTCTCCCACCTGGTGGGGGTTTCCGTATCTGCAAAATCATTATGTGTATCCCTTGAGCAGGAACCAGGACCCTTTCCCAAGGCTGCACTGCTGTTTCTTGACTGCTCCTCGCATCTCACAACCCCTCTCTTCCCTAATTAGCAGCTGTTTGAACCTGCCCCTTGGAATTCAGAGAAGGCCATGGAGGCCGAATGGAGACTATTCCCTGTAAACAAGAAATGAGGCAGCGAGAAGTCTGCACACCGCAGTGAAGAGTAGCCCCTGCTCTCCACAACTAGAGAGAGCCCATGTGCAGCTATGAAGACCCAATACAGGCAATAAATAAATCAACAAATCAATAAGTCAATCAATGAATAAATTTAAAAAAAAAAAGGAAATGAGGGACACAGAAAGGCTTTTGTGCCCAAGAGCCCCGTGGGATGCTGCTAGGTTTCAAGCCCTCTGTTGTGAAGAGAGAGAGAGAGAGAATCCCAAATTGCTTGTGTGCCTTTCACACCCTTCATAATCCAAGCCCTTGCTGCCTGTGTAAGCTTTCCTTCCCCTTGCCCTCCTGCCCCCTCTCCTCCAAACACACCCAGGGCTCCCCAGGCCCTGCTGTGCATTCACTGCCCCTGCTGTCCACATTGCCCTTGTCCATGCCCCAGACTTTTATTTTTGATGCTTTCTTTGCCAGATCTGCCCTTTCATTCTCTTCACTCCAGCCACACCTATCAAAGTTCTCTTCATTTCAATGCTGAAATCTCAGCCTCTGTACACTGGTGCTGAATTGAATCTCAGAGACAGAGTTTTGGGTGAAGTAGAAAAGAATAGCTTTATTGCTTTGCCAGGCAAAGGGGGACACAGTGGGCTCCTGTCCCCCCAAAACTATGTGTCCCAACCCAAGGGAGTTTGGTGAGAACTTTTATGGCAATGGTTCAAGGGTGGGGTTGCTGATTAGATTCGGGTGTGTGCAGGGCCTGCATTCTTTTAATCTCATCTCAGATAATCTTCTCGAGCTTCTCTGGTTCCTTTACTCTGGCCTCACCGTGGTCTCTGGTATGAAGAATGCTGACATCTTCCATTGGTTGGGTTCTAATTCTATAAAAGGGCTTAAAGATATTGTTATGTGTGTCCCTAGAGGTGGAACAGGACCCTGCCCCAAGTCTGAACTATTGTTTCTTGGTTGTTCCTCTCTTGACTGCATCCCTTTCCTTCCTGGATTAGCGACTGTTCAAATCTGCCCTTTGGAAATCAGGGAAGGTCATGGAGGCTGAACAGAAAGTCTCCCCTTGCCCAGGAGCCCTTACAGGGTCCTGCTTGGTTTCAATTTCTCAAGGTCCAACTCAGGAGTTCCTCTGCTGTGGTGAGCCTTGCTGGAGCTTCCCCATCCTGACTGCTGGTGTTCACACAGAATTCTGTTTATTCTTCTGTCTTGAAATATCACAATTTGCACATATTTTAGTTGTGTACATGTGGACTTTTTCCCCCTCACAAGATCCTTGGGGGTGGTTAATATGTTTTTCATCTCTATTTTTCCAGCATTTAGCCTGGTGTCCATTAAATAGTAGGCAACAAATGCCTGTTAAGTTAGTCTGGTGAAACTGCATGGAACCGAATTGAGAAAACGTTAATGGATTTAAATTGAAAACAGATTTGCCCCACCAGGAGTGACTCTGTTATTGTTTTAATCTACTGTTTAAACAAACTCAGTCTCTTAAGGTCAATTCAAGCACAAAGGAAGAAATTAAAAATCATAATCCTGCTATGCAGAAACAACATAATTTGCACTTTGCCACATATTCTTCCAGTATTTTATGTGTATATTTCTGAACAAATATTTATAAATTATAAAATTTATAAATTAATATACACATAATTTTTAATTCAAAATATGACACATATACAGAGAAGTGAAAAAAAATATAAATGTACAATGAAATGACTGGAAGGTGAACCACCCAAGTCAAGAAATTAAACACTGCCTGAAATTAAATGAGTCCAGAAGCCTCATGCATGCCTTCAGAAATAAATCAAAACCCAACATTTGCTAAATAGATTGTACCATGATTTGCATAATAGGCAAATTCTGTCAAAGCGTGGCATACGACACAAACCATCACAGTGCCAATTATTTTAACATCAGCTCCTAGAGATTGTTTCATCACCAGCTCCTGGAACTATATTTTCCAAGATAAAAAACACAATAATAGAAACTCCTCATGGACTCAAGTGTTCCAAAGTTGATAACTAACTCTTTCAACAATTCGCCTAGTTTAAAAATTCTGATCAATATTTCCTCGGACAATGTTTGTTAACCTTACTCCTAAAACTGCCGTAGGACTAACTCTGGTCCCTAAAGCCCTGTACCAACCTTCTAATTCCCCTCTATGAAGGCACTAGTGAGCCTCTTCTCAACCCCAACCCCCTCCCTTTTCCCTAATGGTAATTGGATTTTCATGGTTATTACTTCCTCTCTTCTCTTTATATTTACACCCTAAACACAATAGTGTCTAGATTGATCTGTTTCTGAAGTTTATATAAATGGGTTTATACAACATGTGCTTGTTTTGCTCAGAATTATGTTTTTAAAGGTCATTCATGTTGCTCTGTGTAATTATAGTTTGTTCATTCTCACACTACTGTCTAATTAATATTCCATTTTACTTTCAGTGGACATTCAGGTTGCTTCCAGGTTCTACCTACTTAATATTTGTATGAACGTTCTTAAACACATCTCTTGGTGCATGGGCCCACACCTTACTGCTGGGTACATACTTAGGGTAGAATTTCTGAGGACTTGAAATAGAAGAACAGGGTGGCTTCCATCAATAAGGATACAGTCTTATAAAGGAGACAAATATACCACGTACACCAAGTCTTACCAATCAAGATCTCATGGAAGTCCAAAGATGAGAAGCAAATGTTGACCAGCATATAGAACAATAGGAATTCTCATCCTTTACTGGTGGGAGTATAAATTGGTACACCACTTTGGAAATATTTTGGCATGATCTAATGATGTTGAAGATATGTGTGCCCCCATGCCCCAGTAATTTAGTCTGCCTAGGATACTGCTGGACTACATTTCTCAGCCCCTTTGAACCTGGGGAGAGAGGTCACATAACTGAGTCCTGGATTTAGGAGTATGAGTAAGTCGTAATATGTGGCATTTCCAGGACTGACCATAAAAACCCTCCACATGGGATTCCCTATGCTTTTTCCCCCAGCCACTGACTATGAAAACTTAGTATTGATTAAACAGTGCATAAAAGCTTAGAAAAAGACACTGGGTTTAAGCCATGTGGTTATGTCCACTGCATTTGAGAAAATGTAACTAACTGGCTCAACCCATTTGTGAATTCACTGGGCTGATTATCTGTCTGCTACTTCATTGCTGGATTGGACTATATGCATAATAGTTTCAAAAGGATTGCAAATCATTTAACAAACCTTAAGTTAAAAACTATGTGTCAGGCACTGGTATTGGTGATAGGGAAACAAAGTCAAATATGACACAGGACCTGCCATCCAGATGCTCAAATACTAGTGGAAGGGACAGAGAAGTGACTAAATTTAATAGAGTGGAGTGTCTGCTCTTGGAGAAGTAGGAGGAGTAGGGAGGACACCCAGGATCCTTCCATCCTGTGGCTCAGCCATCTTCACAAGGGAGATGAGAGGGACAAGAGGTGCACAGGGATCCAACAAAAAGTTTTAAGGAGAGTAATGTGAGAGAGGAGAAAATGAATGGAGTAGAAGGGAAAACTCTCTAAACTAAATCAAGAAGAAAAGTTAAGCACTGGCCTGGAAAAAAAGGGAGAGGTTGAAAGAGATGGGTAGGACCTTCCTGACAAGAGAACAAAGCAAACAGACCCAGACCATGAGACAGAATGGTGCATGATGGGAACTGCAAGTACAACAGAAGGTCTTTTACAGACTTTTGCTTAACCAACTAGTTGGTTTAGCCGGTGCTCTCCATTTCCTGTAAAATATAATGACTGATGCCCATAGCACCCAGATGCCCACAGCTAGTGGGCTGCGCTGAGTATATCTGCTCACCCTTCATTCTTCAGTTGAGATGTGTAATACCAAGAATCAGTTTGTCCATACCTACATCTGTTCATCCTGGTTGTACTTATTATTGCAATTAAATCATTCTTGTTTAAAATTATGAATTTCCAGTGCAAAAAGGAAGAGAGTTGTTGTTTCAAAGGAAACTAAGTTAAAGGCTTAGGGTAAACTTGGAAAAGGTGTGGGAGAGACATCTGCAAAAGATGCAGGAAGAAATCATAAAAATCCAGAAGGATGATAAGCTTTGATTGATTTTCAAGTGTCCTTAGGATCTTAGTGTACTTTAAAGGAATCAGTATGGGAAACTGTAGACAATACAGTATAGCTATGGCTTCTGCAAGAAAGATAACATGTAACTCCAAGCTTGTAGGGCAGAGTTCATCATCACCACTTTGCAGGTGAGGAAACTGCAGCTCAGACTAGATGATCTTGAGAGATCTTTACAGCTGTAATTGTTCTATGTAAATGAGCAGTGTGTTCAAGGTGCATTGCTCATCCTTAAAGAACTTTTAAAACTGTCAACCTACTGCAACACTGGGCACAAAATGTGATTAATAATCATTATTATTATAAAAGTAGCTAACATTTCTTGAGTGCTTATTAGGTGCCAAAGTGAATGCTAAAATCTGCATTATCTTACTTACTCTCACAAGATTCATCTTAGGAAGGTGTTATCATAACCCCAATTTATAGATCAGGCTGAGAAAGGTTAATAACCCAAGCTGATCTGTCTCCAAACCCAGGCTCCCCAGCCTCAGGAAATACTGCTCCTCCCCTGACTCCTCCCAGCAACTGCCTGTGAATGCCTCTCTTAAATTATATTGTGATCATTCCATGTTCTTTGTTTCTTGCTTATCCAAAACTCGCTCCATATTGGAGTGTACTGGTGGGTTGTAATTGGGCCCTGCAGCTTGCCAACTGGGCCAAAAGTGGCTTTCATCCTTCCCCCTCATCTCTAGCATCAAGGACTTCACCATCTGCCATGCAGCCAGGAAGCCTGAGATCACTCTCGCTTGAGGGAGTGAGCCTATAAGAGCCTGCCACAAAGGAACACTGCTCAGAGAAGACTCAGGCCACATCACTGGCCCCAACAATCCTGGCCCCTCAGCATCTATCTGCCAGCATCTGGGAGCTTCATCTACCTCAAAGCAGGCAGTGAAACAGGGTCTTCAAGACTCCAGCTCACCAAGTGAGGGCAAACCCTCCAGTCTTGAGGGTATGGAGAGCCCAGTATCCATCCAAGCTGAGAGTCACATCAAAAAAGGCCTAGCAGAGGGCTTCCCTGGTGGCACAGTGGTTAAGAATCAACCTGCCAATGCAGGGGACACAGGTTCAAGCCTTGGGCCAGGAAGATCCCACATGCCGTGGAGCAACTAAGCCCGTGAGCCACAACTACTGAAGCCCACACACCTAGCTCCTGTGCTCCACAGCAAAGAAGACCCAATGTAGCCAGTAAGTAAATACATAAATAAATTTATTTTTTAAAAAAAGACCTGGCAGAGATGCTCCATAAGCCAGAATGATCGTGCCAGGGAGACGCAGAGCAGCGAAAACATGACCTCTGTTCTGTTCTCCCCAGGACCCAAACCTGTTACTGGCAGGACCAGAGTTTAAGACCAGAGGTAGGAATCATGAAATAAAGTCAGAGGCTATGGGATTTGGGAGAGAACTTGATTATTATCAAGTGCAATCATCTTGTTTGCAGACAGGCTAGCTCTCACTTCCTGTTACCTGCCGGACCCATATCCAATAGTTAGATCTCAGACTGGATGTTGTCTACGTCCTTCAAGAAGCCTTCCCTGACTCTGCACATTAGGATAGGCTCTCCTGATATGCACACCCATGGTTCCTACACTCTCTCTAACACTGTTTTATCTTTTTATTTACATGCTGACCTCTCCTTAGATTTGAAATTAGTCCTGCTCATAGGCTGTAGCCTAGCACCTAGGACAGCACCAATAAACACCTGTCAAATAATCAGAGCAACCTGCTCAATTTGCACAGGGGAGCTGGGACTTAGGACTTGGTGGGTGAAGTTAAGTCACAGCCTCCATCTTCCATTCAACCTCAAGGCTCCTGTCTCCTTTCCCAGCACAGCCAAAATCCTTTCAGGACCCTCTGTCTTCCCAGAGACCCAAGGTATCCTATGCAGGCAGGCCTTTCCTGGGGTGACAGTCACTTCCTCAGGTCCCTCTCCTTACCCTTTTCCTCCCTAGAATACCCTCAGTCCATATCTCACAGAGTCATGGAGACTAATTCAAAAAATGAATCCTCAGAGGGTTCAAATAACTGATAACAATAAAAATGCTGCCCTCCAGGGTATCGCCATGAAAGCAGAAAAGTTATAGAAATATATGATGCTTTCACCAATCTCTATGCTCCATTCTCCAATCTACTGTCTTTCATGACCTTGGCAGTTTGCAAGTGATTTTGTAGAATGTTCCTCCGTTCGGGTTTGCCTAATGTTTCCTCATGATTGTGTTTAGAATGTACTTTTTCATCAGGAATACCAGAGAAGTGATGTTTGTCCTACTCAGTGGACCATTTCAGGAGATATGCAGTGTTGGCAGTTACGTTAACTTCTTGTACTTATCATGGTGGACATGTTTTGACCAGGGCAGGATGGAAGGTGTCACCCGGTGGGGCGGCTCCAGCACAGCATGTGACTGTGCAGAGCAGAGCAATGCAAAGGATTGTGGGCTCTGTTGGAACTGGGTGGGGAAAAGGGCCAGGATGTCTAGTACTGTCTAGCTTGAGTGCAGGTCACTAGAAAGATGTACCAGCATCATATATGTGCTTTCCCCATTTGAGTTCAGTTGGTCTTTTTTTTTTAATTGAAGTATAGTTGATAACAATGTTGTATTAGTCTCAGGTGTACAGCAAAGTGGTTCAGTTATATATATACATGTATCTATTCTTTTTCAAATTATTTTCCCATTTAGGTTATTACAGAGTTTTGAGCAGAGTCCCCTGTGCTATGTAATAGGTCCTTGTTGGTTATCCATTATCCATTTTAAATATAGCAGCATGTGTATGTCAATCCCAAACTCCCAATCTATCCCTCCCCACTAGGTTCCCTCCTGGGAACTATAAATTCATTCTCTAAGTCTGTGAGTCTGTTTCTGTTTTGTAAATAAGTTCATTTGTATTATTTTTTAGATTCTGCATATAAGCGATGGCCTATGATATTTGTCTTTCTCTGTCTGACTTACTTCACTTAGGATGATAATCTCCAGGTGTATCCATGTTGCTGCAATGGCATTATTTCATTCTTTTAAAAGTGTGGGGTAGGCAGGTCAGGAATCCGTATCCACTCTTCACACACTTTACCTGAGGAAGGAAAGAGACCCATACTGGGCTGCCTGTAGGTGGGTAGAAAGCAGTAACAGATTTATGCGCTTAACAAAGAGGGTACCCTTGCGTGGGGGAATGTTTTTGAATTTCACTTCACATTCACCAAAGCCTTTTTTAAAGGGGTAAATTTCATCAACAAGGATAAATGATCTTCCATATCGCTGCTTTGAAAAGGTTTTTAAGGAAATTATGATTTCAGTTAAAATGAGAAAATTTGGGTGAGTTGCTAAGAAACGAGACCCTATGTGTGACCATAGGAGATTGTGCCAATAACTTCTGGTTATAGATGGGTTTCCTTGGAAACAATTCCTGGGAATTCTTAAGTATTAACACTGAGCAAGTATAAAGTCTTCATAATAGATGGAAATGAGGGTGGTAAAAAAAGAATTGCTAATTGAGCAAATTAGCCAATTACAAAGTAAGATGTGCCTGTAAAAAATGATACACGAATGTAATAATCTCAACCTGTTCTCTGTTCTATTTTACTCTGTGTTTTTTTTTTCTTTAGATAAAAGTAATACATGTTCATGGAAAATAATTCTAACAGTAAGGAAGAGAATGGTGTAAAAAGTAGAGCTGTCCCTTTCCCCCTCAACCCCTGGGGCTCTTTCTCGGAATTAGCCACTAACTTTTAAGGTGTCCTTTGAGATATTTTCTATGTAGACACCAGCATAGATATCTATATCTTTATTTTATACAAATGAAAATTGTATATCTCATTCACAGACTTGTGATTTTTTTCTCTCACAAGATGTTTCAGAGATCTTTTCATGTCAGGACATAGAGATCTGCTTCTGTCTCCTTGACACCTGTGTTCCCCTCTGGACAACACGGAAAGAAAATGTACTTAACCCATTCTTTAATATTGAGTTACAGTGTTTTCATTGCTTGGCTATTGCAAATAATGTTGCAATAAACAGCTCTGTGTACATCTTTGCAGACATAGGAACATCTAGCTTTTGGGTAAATTCCTTAAAATAAAAGTTAAGTCAAATTTCATATGCATATTTTTAATACTGTTGCCAAAATTACTCTCCAAATATATCACACTAATTTATTCTCCCACCAACAGCATGGAAGGATTCTTATTACTGGCTCTACTCCTGTCCCTAAGCAAAACTAGGTATCATGGAAACTAAAGGTCTATGTCAACCCAATAGGAGAAAATACCTCACTTTTTACATTTGGCATTTCCTCTATTTGAATGCTATTATGCATCTTGTTATATGTTTATTGTCCACTGACATTTTTGTGTATATAGATTGCCTATTTGTGGCCTTTTGCTCACTTTTCTGTTGAATTATGTTTTTCTTATTGATGCCTAAGCACCCTCTGCTTACTGAGAAAATTAGCTTTTTATGCTTCCAAATATCTGTTTGCCTTTTTTCCTTGGGACAAAGATGTCAGTTCTGCCAGCCTCAGCAGCTTGTTCTAAGCCTCAGTTAAGATGATTTATATGAAAGCATTTTTACTGATGCAAAGTCCTAACTAATGTATATTGTCTTTCTTGATTTCATTCTTATTATCAAAGCAGGAGCGTCTGATAGAAAAGGCACATACTTTGGTTTCTGAAGAATCCAGCTCAAACCCTGGCTCTACCACAAATTGCTGAGGTAGATTGAGTCATCAATGGCCCTAATTAGCAGACTCCCTTGTTCTGTGCCATTAGCCCTATGACCTTCAATCCCCTCCCACTCTGACTTGGGCCTTGGCATTGCGACTTGCATTGTCAATACAGCAGTAGCAAACAAAGCAGAGACTTTTAAAAATGCCCCTACATTTCTACTTCCTCTATGGCTTCTCTGCCATCTCTGTGAGATCATGCTCAGGTCACCCTGAGAAGAAAGACATGTGGAATGGAGCTGATTTATCTCAGCAGGTCTTTAGACACATGAGAGAGCCCAGGCAAGATCAGCAAAATCATTCAGCTACCAATGAACCCATGAACAGTAATAAGTCACTGATGGGGGTAGGGGTGGGGATTTTGTTATGCAGAAGTAGTTAATTGAGATACGTTCTATGTAATTAAACTCTGCATCTCAGTTTTCAAATTTATAAATTGGGGGTCCTTATCAACGTCATAGGGCTATTGTGGGAAAGAAAATCACATAACCCTAATAGTAATGACAGCCCAGCTCTTATTAACAGGGAGGAAACAGCGTTCAGGAAAAAGCTGCAAGGACCTTCAGCAGTTGTTTGTGCAGCCCTACAGTATAGAGCAATTGTTACCTATACATTTAACTTTAAAATTTGCTAAAATTTCCTGGTCTACCAAAGTCGTTTGGAAGTACCTCCTTAAGCAAGTGGCTTAACCTGTCTCCTCCAGTTCTGCACAGTTTTTCTCCCTGGCACACTATCTCAGCTCTTGGCCTTATTCTGGGTTTGAAAAGGTTTGTCTTTATCTCTTTGTTCAAAGACCTGTATTCTCCCTTCCCGCCCCCAACCCACCCCTTCAGTGTATTCCCTTGAGCTTATATCAGAGTAATAATTCTAAAATGTAGGTTTACTTCTGCAGTTGACCACTTAGCCCTCAGAGGCTTGCCCTAGCCTTAAGGAAGACATCCACTCTGCAGGAACCCAAGTCCTGCTCATCCTGTCTGGCTCTTTTCTTACCACCTGTGCCAGCTTGCATGTTGTCAGGCAGCTCCCAGGACTTACCTGCCCAGGATCTGTGGACTTCAGACCCACTGTTTCTTATGTCTTGCAGTACTGTCTCCATCACTAACTCCCCACCTTGGGTCCCTTGTCAATTTCAACCTCTTGAAGCTTTCCCTAAGCCAGAGTTTCTGAAGCTCAGTGCTATTGACACTTGGGGCAGACAAGCCTTTGCTGTGGGGTGCTATCCTGCATTTTAGGACATTTAGGAGCATCCTTCTCTGGATCCTACCCACTAGATTCCAGCATCACCTCCTCCCAACTTCTGACAACCAAAAGGTCTCCAGACATTACCAAATATCTCTTGGGGACAAAATCGCCCCCAGCTGAAAACCAATGCTCTAAACCCACTCTCATGTCCACCTCCAACCCACACCCAAAGCAGATTTAATGCTGTCAGCCTTCCTGGACCAAATTCTACTCAAGCAATTATGACACTATGTGTTAAATGTTTCTTACTAGTATGCCTTTCCCATTAAACCGTGGAATACCTGAGAACAAAAACTGAACATTTCATCCCTTTATCCCTAGGTCTTTGATCAGTTTCTGGAACAGGGAAATTGCTCAATGAGCATCATTAAAGATATAAGATAGAATAGCAATGTCAAAATGAAGAATTGAGTTCCCAAGTCTTGTTGCACATTACAGTCACCTGAGGATATTTAAAAAATACAAATTCCTAGATATAAGCCCAGACTCCTGAATCAATATCTCAGGGAATAAAAACTCAGGAATATTTACCGTTTAAACTCTGAGGTGATTCTAATGCAGGTGGTCTACAAGACAAATGACAGTGACCAAACTTTAATATCTCTGTAGAGCACCTAACAATGCTCACCCCCATCACAGAAAAAAAGTAAAATATTCCTCCATAGAAATTCTTCTGCCAGAAATGGTAAATGGTTGCTTTTTTTTTTGTTTTTTTTTTTTGTTTTTTTTTTGTTTTTTTTATTTATTTATTTATTTATTTTTTGGGGGGGTACACCAGGTTCAATCATCCGTTTTTATACACATATCCCCATCTTCCCTCCCTTCCTTGACTCCCCCCCCAAACCCCCCCACCCTCCCCGCCCCAGTCCTCAAAGGCATCTTCCATCCTCGAGTTGGACTCCCTTTGTTATACAACAACTTCCCACTGACTATTTTACAGTTGGTAGTATATATATGTCTGTGTTACTCTCTCGCTTCGTCTCAGTTTCCCCTTCACCCCCCGCCCCCTCCCATACCTCGAGTTCTCCAGTCCATTCTCTGTATCTGCATCCTTGTTCTGGTCACTGAGTCCAACAGTACCATTTTTAGATTCCGTATATGTGAGTTAGCATACAATATTTGTCCTTCTCTTTCTGACTTACTTCACTCTGTATGACAGACTGTAGTTCTATCCACCTCATTACATATAGCTCCATCTCATCCCTTTTTATAGCTGAGTAATATTCCATTGTATATATATGCCACATCTTCTGTATCCATTCATTTGTTGATGGGCATTTAGGTTGCTTCCATGTCCTGGCTATTGTAAAGAGTGCTGCAATAAACATTATGGTACAAGTTTCTTTTGGGATTATGGTTTTCTTTGGGTATATGCCCAGGAGTGGGATTACTGGATCATATGGTAGTTCTAGTTTTAGTTTTTTAAGGAACCTCCAAATTGTTTTCCATAGTGGCTGTACCAATTTACAGTCCCACCAACAGTGCAGGAGAGTTCCTTTTTCTCCACACCCTCTCCAACATTTGTTGTTTCCAGACTTTGTGATGATGGCCATTCTGACTGGTGTGAGGTGATACCTCATTGTGGCTTTGACTTGCATTTCTCTGATGATTAGTGATGTGGAGCATCTTTTCATGTGTTTGTTGGCCATCTGTATGTCTTCTTTGGAGAAATGTCTATTTAGGTCTTCTGCCCATTTGTGGATTGGGTTATTTGCTTTTTTGGTATGAAGCTTCATGAGCTGCTTGTATATGTTGGAGGTTAATCCTTTGTCCGTTGTTTCATAGGTAATTATTTTTTCCCACTCTGAGGGTTGCCTTTTAGTCTTGTTTATGGTTTCTTTTGCTGTGCAAAAGCTTTTAAGTTTCATGAGGTCCCATTCATTTATTCTTGATTTTATTTCCATGATTCTAGGAGGTGGGTCAAAAAGGATGGCGCTTTGATGGATGTCATATAGTGTTCTGCCTATGTTTTCCTCTAGGAGTTTGATAGTGTCTGGCCTTACATGTAGGTCTTTAATCCATTTGGAGTTTACTTTTGTGTATGGTGTTAGGAAGTGTTCTAATTTCATTCTTTTGCATGTTGCTGCCCAGTTCTCCCAGCACCACTTATGGAAGAGGCTGTCTTTTTTCCATTGTATATTCGTGCCTCCTTTGTCAAAGATAAGATGCCCATATGTGTTTGGGCTTACTTCTGAGTTCTCTATTCTATTCCATTGATCTTCCTTTCTATTTTTGTGCCAGTACCATACTGTCTTGATCACTATGGCCTTGTAGTATAGTTTGAAGTCAGGAAGCCTGATTCCACCAACTCCATTTTTCCTTCTCAAGATTGCTTTGGCTATTCGGGGTCTTTTGCGTTTCCATACAAATCGTAAGATTTCTTGCTCTAGTTCTGTGAAAAATGCCATTGGTAATTTGATCGGGATTGCATTGAATCTGTAAATTGCTTTGGGTAGTACAGACATTTTCACGATGTTGATTCTTCCAATCCAGGAACATGGTATGTCCCTCCATCTGTTTGTGTCGTCTTTGATTTCTTTCATCAATGTCTTAAAGTTTTCTGCATACAGATCTTTTGCCTCCTTAGGCAGGTTTATTCCTAGGTATTTTATTCTTTTGGTTGCAATGGTGAATGGGAGAGTTTCCTTAATTTCTCTTTCTACTCTTCCGTTGTTAGTGTGTAGGAATGCAAGAGATTTCTGTGCATTAATTTTGTATCCTGCTACTTTACTAAACTCATCAATGAGTGCTAGCAGTTTTCTGGTAGAGTCTTTAGGGTTTTCTATATATAATATCATGTCATCTGCAAAGAGTGACAATTTTACTTCTTCGTTTCCAATTTGGATTCCTTTGATTTCTTTTTCTTCTCTGATTGCTGTGGCTAAAACTTCCAAAACTATGTTGAATAATAGTGGTGAGAGTGGACAGCCTTGTCTTGTTCCTGTTTTTAGGGGGAATTCTTCCAGTTTTTCTCCATTGAGAACAATGTTGGCTTTTGGTTTTGCATATATGGCTTTTATTATGTTGAGGTAATTTCCTTCTATGCCCATTTTCTGGAGAGCTTTTATCATAAATGGATGTTGAACTTTGTCAAAAGCTTTTTCTGCATCTATTGAAATGATCATATGGTTTTTATCCTTCAATTTGTTGATATGATGTATCACATTGATTGATTTGCGTATATTGAAGAATCCTTGCATCCCAGGGATAAACCCCACTTGATCATGGTGTATGATTTTTTTAATGCGCTGTTGCAGTCTGTTAGTTAGTATTTTGTTGAGGATTTTTGCATCTATATTCATCAGTGATATTGGTCTATAGTTTTCTTTTTTTGTGACATCTTTGCCTGGTTTTGGTATCAGGGTGATGGTAGCCTCGTAGAATGAGTTTGGGAGTGCTCCGCCTTCTGCAATATTTTGGAAGAGTTTGAGAAGGATAGGTGTTAACTCTTCTCGAAATGTTTGATAGAATTCGCCTGTGAACCCATCTGGTCCTGGGCTTTTGTGTGTTGGGAGATTTTTAATCACTGCCTCAATTTCCATACTTGTGATTGGTCTGTTCATGGTTTCTATTTCTTCCTGGTTCAGTCTTGGAAGATTGTATTTTTCTAAGAATGTATCCATTTCTTCCA
Organism: Hippopotamus amphibius kiboko; assembly: GCF_030028045.1. Lineage (NCBI taxonomy): Eukaryota > Metazoa > Chordata > Mammalia > Artiodactyla > Hippopotamidae > Hippopotamus > Hippopotamus amphibius. Next base: position 63,346,597 of record NC_080194.1, read on the forward strand.
GGTCATCCAATTGATTGGCATATAGTTGCTTGTAGTAGTCTCTCATGATGTTTTGTATTTCTGAGGTGTCCGTTGTGACTTCTCCTTTTTCATTTCTAATTCTATTGATTTGCATCTTCTCCCTTTTTTTCTTGATGAGTCTGGCTAATGGTTTATCAATTTTGTTAATCTTCTCAAAGAACCAGCTTTTAGTTTTATTTATTTTTCTTATGGTTTCTTTCCTTTCTTTTTCATTTATTTCTGCTCTGATCTTTATGATTTCTTTCCTTGGGCTCACTTTAGGGTTTCTTTGTTCTTCTTTCTCTAGTTGTTTTAGGTGTAAGGTTAGGTTGTTTATTTGATCATTTTCTTGTTTCTTAAGGTAGGACTGTATTGCTATAAACTTCCCCCTTAGAACTGCTTTTGCTGCATCCCATAGGTTTTGGGTTGTTGTGTTTTCGTTGTCATTTGTTTCTAGATATTTTTTGATTTCCTCTTTGATTTCTTTAGTGATTCCTTGGTTGTTTAAGAGTGAATTGTTTAGCCTCCATGTGTTTGTCTTTTTTGCAGTTTTTTTCCTGTAATTGATATCTAGTCTCATGGCGTTGTGGTCTGAGAAGATGCTTGATATGATTTCAATTTTCTTGAATTTGCTGAGGTTTGATTTGTGACCCAAGATGTGATCTATCCTGGAAAATGTTCCATGTGCACTTGAGAAGAACGTGTATTCTGTCGTTTTTGGATGGAATGTCCTATAAATATCAATTAAGTCGAGATGGTCTAATGTGTCATTTAAAGCTTGTGTGTCTTTATTGATTTTCTGTTTGGATGATCTGTCCATTGATGTAAGTGGGGTGTTTAAGTCTCCCACTATTATTGTGTTCCTGTCGATGTCCCCTTTTATAGCTGTTAGCATTTGCCTTATGTATTGAGGTGCTCCTATATTGGGGGCATAGATATTTACCATTGTGATATGTTCTTCTTGGATGGATCCCTTGATCATTATGTAGTGTCCTTCCTTGTCTCTTTTAATAGTCTTTACTTTCAAGTCTAATTTGTCTGATATGAGTATTGCTACTCCAGCTTTCTTTTGACTTCCATTTGCATGGAATATCTTTTTCCATCCCTTTACTTTCAGTCTATATGTATCCCTTGGTCTGAAGTGGGTTTCTTGTAGGCAGCATATAGAAGGGTCTTGTTTTTGTATCCATTCAGCCAGTCTGTGTCTTTTGGTTGGAGCATTTAATCCATTTACATTTAAGGTGATTATTGACATGTGTGTTCCAATTACCATCTTCTTAATTGTTTTGAGTTTGTATTTGTAGGTGTTTTCCTTTTCTTGTGTTTCCTACTTAGAGAAGTTCCTTTAGCACTTGTTGTAAGGCTGGTTTGGTGGTGCTGAATTCTCTTAACTTTTGCTTGTCTGGAAAGCTTTTGATTTCTCCCTCAAATCTGAATGAGATTCTTGCTGGGTAGAGTATTCTTGGTTGTAGGTTTCTCTCTTTCAGGACTTTCAGGATATCCTGCCATTCCCTTCTGGCCTGCAGAGTTTCTGTAGAAAGGTCAGCTGTTATCCTGATGGGTTTTCCCTTATATGTTGTTTGTTGCTTTTCTCTTGCTGCTTTTAATATTTTTTCTTTGTGTTTAGTTGTCGTTAGTTTGATTAATATGTGTCTCGGTGTATTTCTCCTTGGGTTTATTCTGTATGGGACTCTCTGTGCTTCTTGGACTTGGTTAATTATTTCCTTTCCCATGTTGGGGAAGTTTTCCACTATAACCTCTTCAAATATTTTCTCAGACCCGTTCTTGTTTTCTTCTTCTTCTGGGATGCCTATAATTCGAATGTTGGTACGCTTAATGTTATCACTGAGGTCTCTGAGACTGTCTTCTAATCTTTTTATTATTTTTTCTTTTTCCTGCTCTGTGGCAGTTATTTCCCCCATTCTATCTTCCAACTCACTTATTCGTTCTTCTGCCTCAGTCATTCTGCTGGTTATAGCATCTAGAGTATTTTTCATTTCAGTTCTTTTGTTATCCATTGCTGTTTGTTTTTCTGAGTTCTTATGAACTGTTTCTTGTACTTTCTCTATTTTGTTATCGAGATTTTGTATCATTTTTACTATCATGACTCTAAATTCCTTTTCAGGCATTTTTCCTATTTCCTCCTCATTTATTTGGTCTTGTGGGTTTTTTTCCTGCTCCTTTGCCTGCATGGTGTTTCTTTGTTTCCTCATGGTTGTCCAAACTTTTGGGGTTGCTTGTCCTTGGGTTTTTTTGCGTTATTCTGTGACCAGCAGAGGTTCCTTTATTGTTCGTCTGTAAGCGTCGGTGTGTGGGGAGGGAGAGGGTACAATAGTGGCTCCTTCTCCTGGGAGGGAGTGAGCAGTGGCGCACTGATGTCTCAGTCAGGCTTGGAGGTGCCTGTTGCAGAGGGCGCTGGTGGCTCAGGCGTAAACAGAAAGTCTTAGAGTTGGGCCTCTCTCAGGGGGTTTTTTTCTTTTCTTTTCTTTTTTTTTTTTCTCTCGGCAGCCTCCCTGCTGCTGGCATTGCAAAGGGTTTTAATCTAGCCCCACCCGAGTGCCTGAGGGTACTTGTTATCCCTGAGCGCCTTAGGTGGCCCGCAGGGGGTCTCTCCACTGCCTGTTGCAGAGGTGCGGAAAGAGAGAGAGAGGCTATGCGCGTGGCTCCTCCCAGCCGCCATTGAGCCTGCAGCCTCCAGCCACCATCATGGCTGGGCAGCTCTCAGGAACGGGCACTCCTCTCCGCGGGCCTCCTCCCTCCTGTCCTCTCAGTCCGTCACCCTACCGGCAACAATGTTTCCCACACTGAACCAGCTCTCCTGCTCCCACACTCCCGCTCTTGGACCCTCTGTTCAGCCGGGGATCGATGTCTTGGTCCGGGAACGCTGAGCTGCGCTGCAGACCCTCCGAATGTTTCTCACTCCCTCCCGTCTGCCACAGCTCCGCCGCTTCACCCTCTTTGAGCCCTCGTAGATGCCTCCCTACCGGCTATGTCAGGCTCCCCGCAGTCCCATCCGGTGTCCGAGGCCGTCTGCTGGTGTTCAGCTGGTTCTCTGTGAGAATTACTGCGTCCTTCCGTGCATTCCCAATGCATCTGTGGGGAGGGATGCACTCCACGTCTCTCTACTTCGCCGCCATCTTTTTTTCCCCTAAATGGTTGCTTTATAAGATGACTAAAGAAGTTGCTAAAGAAGAACAGAGCTGGAGGCATCACGCTCCCTGATTTCAAACTATTCTACAAACCTACAATCATCAAAACGGTATGGTACTGACACAAAAACAAACACATAGATCAACGGAATGAGTAGAGAGCCCAGAAATTAGCTTATATGGGCAATTAATTTACAAGAAAGAAAGCAAGAATATACATTGGGGAAAAGCCTTTTCAATAAATGGTGTTAGGAAAACTGGACAGCTACATGCAAAAGAATCAAACTGGACTAATCTCTCACACCATGCACAAAAATAAATTCAAAATTAATTAAAGACTTAAACATAAGACCTGAAACCATAAAACTTCTGAAGAAAACTTAGGCAGTACACTCTTTGACAATGGCCTTAGTAACAATTGGGGCAGGTGGGGGGTCAGGGGGTTATATCTCCTCAGACAAGGGAAGCAAAAGCAAAAATAAACAAATGGGACTATATCAAACTAAGAAGCTTTTGCACAGTGAAGAAATCAAGAAAACCAAAAAGCTACCTACTGAATGGGAGAAGACATTTGCAAACAATATCAGATGATAAAGGGTTAATATCCAAAATATACAAAGAATTCATGCAACTCAAAATGAAAAAACACCTGATTTAAAAAATGGGCCAAGGATCTGAATAGATGTTTTTCCAAGGATGGCATAGAGATGGCCAACAGGCACAGGAGAAGATGATCAACATCATTAAATAAAGGGAAATGCAAATCAAAACCACAATGAGATACCACCTCACACCTGTCAGAATGGTCATTATCAAATAGGCAACAAATAACAAGCATTGGCAAGGACATGGAGAAAAGGGAACCTTTGTGCACTGCAGGTGGGAATGTAAATTGGTACAGCCACTATGGAAAACAGCATGGCGATTCTTCAAAAAATTAAAGATAGAACTACCATATGATCCAGCAATTCCATTCCTGAGTATATACCCAAAGTAAGTAAAACACCAATTAGAAAGGATTTATGTACCCTGTGTTCATTGCAGCATTCTTTACAATAGCCAGGATATGGAAGCAACCTAAGAGCCCATCAATAGGTGAATGGATAAAGAAGATGTGAAATAGATGATAGATATAGATGATTGATGATAGATAGATAGATAGATAGATAGATAGATAGATAGATGATAGATAGATGATAGATAGATAGATGATAGATAGATAGATGATAGATAGACAGATAGATGATAGATAGATAGATAGATAGATAGATAGATAGATAGATAGATGATAGATAGACAGATGACAGATAGATAGATAGGTGATAGACATGGAACATTACTCAGTCATAAAAAAAAGAATGAAATCTTGCTGTTTTTTGACAAGGATGGATCTAGAGGGTATTGTGTTAAGTGAAATAAGTCAAACAGAGAAAGAAAAATACTGTATGAATTCACTTATATGTGGAATCGTCAAAAAACAATGAACAAACATAACAAAACAGAAACAGAATTATAGATACAGAGAACAAACAGGTGGTTGCCAGAGGGGAGGGAGTTAAGGGGGAGGAAAGAAATAGGTGGGGGAGATTAGGAGGTACAAGCTTCCAGCTGCAAAACAAATGAATCATGGATATGAAATGTACAGTGTGGGGAATACAGTCAATAACTATGTAGTATCTTTGTATGACAGAGTGTAACTAGACTTACAGTGATGGTGATCACTTTGCAATGTATAGAAATATCTAATCACTATGCTGTGTAACAGGAACTAACATAGTGTTGTTATCGGTCAAGTATACTTCAAAATAAAATAAACCCATAGAAGAAGTGATCAGATATGTCATTACCAGAGACGGGGGTGGGAGACGGGGAATTAGACCAAGGCAGTCAACAGATATAAGCTTCCAGTTATAAGATACACAAGCCCTAGGAATGAAATGTACAACATGATAAATGTAAGTAACACTGCTATATGTTACACATGAAAGTTGTTAAGAAAGTAAATCCTGAGTTCTCATCACAAGAGAAAGAATTTTAATTTCTTTAATTTTGTATCTATCTGAGATAAGGGAAGTTCACTAAACTTACTGTGGTAATCATTTCATGGTGTATACAAGTCAAATCACAATGTTGTACACCTTAAACTTATACAGTGCTGTATGTCAATTTATAACTCAATAAAACTGGAAGAAAATACTTAAAAAAAAAAAGAAAAGTTTCCCAAGAAGCTTCCAGAAAAGGCTTGGAGGGCCTCTACCTGTAGTCAGGGGACACTCAAGCCAGAATGGCATGTAGAATTTATAAAAATATTCCCTTCTAACACAGAACATTTTGTCCGCCTTTGTTTCCTATTCCCATGGCCCACCTGTGGCCAGCAGAGCCCTGCCCGCGACCTCCATGGACCACAGGTGGCTCCTTCCTCAGGGAGCTCGCTCGTTCTCAGTAGTCTTTCCTTCCTACAGAACTCAGAAGCATTTTGTGGTGGAGGATAGGGTGTCAGCTTGCTCCCGAAGAAGTGGATGAGGGCGGGGGCTAAAGCGATGCCATTTCTTATAAAAGGATGCACCATATAAAGCAAAGCCTAAAATATATTTAAGACTAATAGAGTTGTGGCTGATGAAAAATCTCTTTGTAGGAGGGCTACGGAGTTCAGGCCTGAAAGAATGACTGATGGCCGGAAATTCATCAGGAGGCAGGGCGGTGGGGGTGGAACTAGATGAGGAGGTTGACAGGCTTGAAAAGAACATCGTCGTTCACTCTGCCCCGACGGGCCCTGAGTAAATGTTAACAGAGTGGAGTCCCTCTCAGCAATCTGGGCAGACATGAAGTCCTCTCTCTCTGCCACTGGGGGAACCAGCCATCTCTGGCATCTTTAATGGCGTTGTTATTCCTGAAAGCTAGGGCTCTGTCAGAACACTTTTTAGTCTGGGATGTCTGTGTTAGTTTGCTGGGGCTGCCATTACAAAGTACCACTGACTGGGTGGTTTCAACAACAGAAATGCATCGTCCTACGGCTCTGGAGGCCGAAGTCTGAGACCAAGGTGTCGGCAGGGTTGGTTCCTTCTGACGGCTGTTTTCTCCTTGGCTATAGATGGGCCATCTTCTCCCTGTGGCTCTTCACGTCATTTTCCTCTGTATAGGTCTGTCTCCAAATTTCCCCTTTTTCATATAAGTGAGGTTGGATTAGGGCCCATCCTAATGACCTCAGTTTAATTTGATTACCTCTGAAAAGACCCTATATCCAAAGAAAGTCACATTGTGAGGTACTGGAAGTTAGAATTTCAACACAAGAATTTCAGGAAGGGGGACATATGGTCAACCCATAACAATAGGTCTCCCTCTATCAACTTATCCTCTCTTCTCGCCTCCTGAGTGTTCCTGGTTGCCCTTCTCTTTTTCTTCCCTCTGGAGCCCTCCAGTCTTTCTGTGTGGTGCCTTGAGGAACCTGGGAATCTGCCTCATTTCACCAAAATAACTTATTGTGGCAAACTAGGAAGATCATGTGCTCTTGGAGGAAGCAGGCCTGGGTTTAAATCTTGGCTCTAAGCTGTAAGAATTGTGTGCCTAGGACAAGTTACTTAAGCTCTGTGAGTCTCAGTTTCCTCATTTTATAATAAAGAGGTACCTGGTAAGCCACATCTTTTAAACATTGCCAGTTATTTCTGCATCTGGAAGCGAAAGCCAGGAGTCACTAGGGAGCATATTTTGTTCTTGAGGAAACAATAATTAAAATGGTCTTCTTGTGTTTGCAAATGGAAAGCGGTTAACATCTACTTCCCTAGAAAAAGTGTATGGGAACTTTTGCGGCTAAAGTCAGGTCCTTGACCCTACCTCAGGCTATGATCTCTGAGAAAAAGGTGAGCATATTTTCATAGTTCCAGGAAGGATCTTTAGTAAAAAAGACTAGAAACTCCATCCCTCCTTTTCAGATATAAAGCAAGACATCTCAAACTACCAGCAGTAAACTAATTTTTCTTTTTAGTTTCCAATCCATCACATGTGTATGCTCTTGGAAAACACAATCAAAATGTTAAAATATTAAATAGAAAAGACAGGGACTTCCCTGGGGGCGCAGTGGTTAAGAGTCCGCCTACCAATGCAGGGGACACAAGTTCAATCCCTGTTTCGGGAAGATTCCACATGCCGCAGAGCAACCAAGTCCGTGAACCACAACTACTGAGCCTGCTCTCTAGAGCCTGCAAGCCACAACTGAGACCACATACCGCAACTACTGAAGCCCGTGTGCCTAGAGCCCGTGCTCCGCAGCAAGAGAAGCCACTGCAGTGAGAAGCCTGCGCACCGCAACAAGGAGAGTAGCCCCCGCTCACCACAACTAGAGAAAGCCCATGCACAGCAACCAAGACCCAATAGAGCCAACAAAAAAATAAATAAATTTTTAAAAAAAGACAAAATTCAAGCCACTATTTTTTAGTATTAGATTCAACAGACATAAAAATAACTCTGTTAAGTTGCTATACAATTTTTCTAGATGCTTACTATCAATTTCTAAATGTATGTTTTTCAGCTAGTAACCAAAAGTTCATTGACAGATCCCTAGCCGAGCATCATCTTTGACTAACACCAATTTAAGGTATAAAAGGTGAGTCTTCAGCCTTCATTATGGACAACCCAAGGCAACCATCCTTGGGGGTGGGGGTAGGGGGTGTGTTGATTAAGGTTGTAATATTAAGAATGCAGCGTATAGCTTCAGACATTCAAAATAAGTTTTTCTCATCCACAGCAAGAAAATAGTCTTGAAAGTCAAACTTTGTCAAGAGAAGAATAGAGTGGCTTAAAATTGTCTCTGTCCACCTTTAAAATATCAAGATACAAGCATGGAATATGAGATAAGTTTTGCTTTGTGCCCAGAGTGGGAGAATGAAGTCCACCTCTTAGGTAGGTATGGACACTATTATTATTATTTAAAATCAGGGTGTTAATAACAACACCGTTCATATGTTTAATGATTAACAACTCACAAAGAATTTTCACATCTGATACACGTGTAGGTCTCACTTTCCCTAAAGTCATATTTTTATTCCCATTTTACAGATAAGGAAACAGAGGCAAGAATAGAGTCAAGACAAGATCATTTTTTCCAGATATGGAGGGAATGTGATGAGGTATATTCCAAAGAGTGCCAATGGGAGACTCTTGTCCAAATTACACCTGGGGTCAGAGTAAAGGAGTAAATAGTGTAAGGGAAGCCCCACCCCCACCCCGCCATTTAGTCAGAGGTCATCGTTGGTCATCATCACCTTCACCATCATAACTAGGCATCATTGGCCCTATCATGTACCAGACAAATGGGATAGCAGGAAATAATGCAAAGCTCCTGCCCTCAAGAACCTTACAACCTGCGTGTGATTTTAGGCAAGTAGCTGAGCCTCAGTTTTCTCAAATGCAAATTGGGATAATAAAATTGTCTACCTCTGAGTATTTCTGCAGATTTAATGGTAAAATGCAGATAAAGTATTTAGCACAGTGCAAGGCACATAGTAAATGTCACTTAACCATTTGCATTTATTCTTATATGAATTAGCCAAATATATATCTGTTTGTTAATTAGAATGACTAACAAGTCATGGTGTATATACATGTCTTCATGTCTTTGAAATGCTTATATTTTCATATATATTAGCAAAAATCACTAAATAAAGTAAGAATTCTATCTACTGCAAGAAAGGATAACCAAACACCGACCCAAAAGGAGAACTGTAGAGAAACAGCAAAAGCATATCCCTGGAGCATCTTAATAGTACCTCTTTCCACCATGCACTTTCAGCAAGTTTGGAGCAAGCTCTGTTTTCCACTCTGTGTTTTCAGTGACAAGTTTGCTGGAAGCAAGAGATAGCTGCTCCCTACTTCTTCCCACCGAGGAGGCTGGGACAGGCTGTAGGGGAGGAGGAGCTGCGGAGTGATGAGAGAATTTGTGTCTCAGGGAGAAGCCAATTGAAAAGCCAAGCAGACAGACACCTCGGCTGAGATGGAAATACACATGTGCAGCAGAAAAGCAGAAACTGTGAGAAGCTTGAGTCAGAGAAGCCGCAGGGATTTTTCCGGGAGCCTGGACACCATGCCAGGCAACCAGGAGGCCATTGGCCACTGAAGACAGCACTGCTGGGACAGCTCCACTGGCAGCAGAGCAGAACAGGCTCTCCTGGCTGGAGCCCTTGGTCAGGAGTCCCTGTGTGAATTTCCTCCAGCCCCCAGCCCAGGCTCCTCTCACATCACACATGGTCCCCTTCCTTCCATTTTAGTAATCTTCACAGCCAGGGGCATGACAAGGTCCTGTAAGTGGGTGAGTCCCACAGGTGATTCTAATACTTTCCAGGCTTCCCACCGCTGCCCTTACAAAGAATCATTTGCAATATCTCCTTGGTGTGAACTGTCAAATTGGTCCTTCACAGGAGACAGACAGCGGCTCTTGGCCTTGAGCAGTTGGGGGAAGGATGCAGGTGCTGGGTGCATGCAGAGAAGCATCTTCTCCAGTGGGCTTGATCTCACCCCTACTTCCATTCTTAAGGTAGAGAAAGTGTGACTCTCCTTGGACACGTCCTCAAGTATCCCCCCTAGATGTTTTGTTCCTCCCCAAGGTTGCCTTGGTTTCGTGGTAACATAATCCCACCCTATTAAAGTCAATTTGTCCTGCCATCAGGAGATGAAGAATGATGGAAAGGAATGACTTCTTTCTGAGCATCAGAAAACCTGGATTCAAGGTCTGGCTCTGGAGTTAATTTGCTGTGTGTCTTTCAGCTGGTCCCTTTCACTCTCTAGGCTTGAGGAAGGTTGACTAGGGGGACTCTGTGGTCATCTAGTCTGGCCCTGCCACAGAATTAGACTTGGCGTGTGTGTGGGTGTGGGTGGGTGTAATTGTAAGAACATTTAACAAATGTTTAACTGTACAATACAGCATCATTAACTCTAGGCACGATATCTGTGGTTTTGACAGTCAACTCATCCATTCCATAGAGACCAGTGGTCCTGTCGGAGCTGGAGCCAACACACATCCTGCTGCAGATGCCCACGGGCGCCCGGCTGGAGTCCTCACAGAATCCCAACCCTCCTGCAAACAGGTCAGTGATGAGCTGGACGGGGAGACTGAATCTGGGTGGTCCTTCTTGCACCACTAGGTGTCACTGTCCTACTTTAAACACCCCTCCTTAAATTCTCAGCCTGATTTACTGGAAACTGTCCCACAGATGTTTTGGTTCTTGGCACTCGGATCCAGTTTGCATCTATTTTTCTGGATGCTTCTCCGAAAAGACTCAACACAACAATTTACAGATGTCTGCACACCTTACCTCCCTGCTTGCCAGGTTTTTAGACTTGACCAGTGACATGAAATATGAGGGGCATATCTCAAGCTAATGGGGCCAGCTACTTTATTCATTCAATCATGAATTTAATGAGCACATGCTATGTGCCAGGTCCTGTGCCAGGAGCTAGAGACAAAGAAGAAGGGCATCTCCTCCTCCAGAGCTCACAGTAGACATGTCAATGTTACTATAACCTGATGAGAAAATGCTGAAATGAAGGACCCCATGCCATGAGCACAGAGCAGGAGGAACCCTCAGGCCTGCCTTACTTAGGTAGGGAGGCTTCATAGGGTTTGTCACAGCATTTAGGCTGACACTTGAAATTGGCACAGGTCTTATGCAAACTCTTGGGACAGACCATGCCAGGCTGATGGAACAGCATCAGCAAATAGACCAGTTCCATGAAGCTTAAGGAAGACTTTTCCTATAAGGACTAAACCATACTGAAATCAATCTGGACACAATTACCTTGCCTGGGAGAAACACCAGTCTCCTGCCCCATTCTCCATTTACGTACAGTCGCAATGGTCTGAATTACCCGTGAGAGCAGCGGCATGGCTTTTCATTTTTCTGTATCCTCAAAACTGACCACAATGGAGGTGGACAGTAAATCTTGAACAAATGAATGAATGAATGATTCACTTTACCAGCTAAGTTAAGCTACTACAAAGGCCATTAGAGTTTGAAGAGTTCTTTTTTAGAGGGGAAACTGAGACACAAGCCCACCAGTAGGAGACCCTCGGGTGCCTCCTGGCTCCTGCTCTGTGTACTTTTAAGAGCTTAAACTAGCTCATCCTCTTTCTCTGGGTGAGTGACTCTGCAGGCTGGTCAGGCTCAGAGAATTGGCTACACTTTTTTTTACTTCCAGAGTCTTTCTACTGCTCCTTCAGGAATATTCCCTGGGGGCAGGAGGCATAAGGAACTAATAACATAATGAAAACTTGGAAGCTTGTGTGCTCACCCAAGTTGAGTCAAAAAGCAGAGAGTGATGTGTATCTGTTAATCTCACGTGGACTAACACATACACACTACTATATATAAAACAGATAAACAACAAGGACCTATCACATAGCACATGGAACTATATTCAATATCTTGTAATAATCTATAATGGAAAAGAGTCTGAAACTAACACAATAGTTTACATTAACTATAGTTAAACTTTAAAAAAAAGAGAGAGAGAGAGAGAGTGAGGGGATTTCTCTGGTGGCACAGTGGTTAAGATTCTGTCTGCCAACGCAAAGGACATGGGTTTCATCCCTGGTCCGGGAAGATCCCACATGCCACGGAGCAACTAAGCCTGCAAGCCACAACTACCAAGCCCACATGCTGCAACTCCTGAAGCCCACCCGCCTAGAGCCTGTGCCAAGAGAAGCCACCGCAATGAGAAGCCTGTGCACCGCAACGAAGAATAGCCTCTGCTCGCCACAACTGGAGAAAGCCCACGTGCAGCAAGGAAGACCCAATGCAGCCAAAAAAGAAAAAGAGAGAGAGAGTGAGGTTCTCTCTAGGCTAATCTCACAATCTAGACCCTTGGCCTTTACAAAAGAAGTGAAACAGCTCAATAATTCACTCTCAGAGGTGGTTTTTTACTCCCAGAACTCCCAGGTGTTTGTTTCTGCCAAAACTCATTAGGAGCTTTGACACCTTGGAAGAGCTCACACTAGAGGGAAGGAGTGGAATGAACAAGAGATGGAAGGAGAAAGGGGCGCAGGAATGATCCTGGCTCTGACCCGGATGCTATGAAAATGGGCAGTGCAGAGTCTGGTTAAGGGTTTGGGAGGGAAGAGGGCAACGTAGGCAGAAATAAACTCTGAGTCTGTCTCTGCCAAAATCCTTCCACAGAGAGCCCCATTTCCAATGGAATGAAGTCCACACTCCTCGGTCCAGCATTCATGGCTACCACGGCCTACCCCGACCTCTATTTTGAACCTTTGCTCCTTTCCATTCCTCATGCACACACCAGCAGAATGGGCCACCCCTCCTCACCAGAAGGGCCCATCGGCAGCCAGCTGCCCCTCAAGCTCATCTCCTGGGGTCTCCCCATAGATACACTTCGTCCAGCATCTACCCCTCCAGATAGACCATGCTTTCTCCATTACCACATTACGCTCCCTCTTTGGCAAACTGCTGCTTAAGCTATTTAACCTTCAATGTCACTCCTTCCCTGATCACCCCCGGTTGAACTTTAGGACCCTTGTCATGCACACCTTGTACCTGCTGTTATCACAGCTCTTTTTACCCTGCTAAGATATCATTAGTTTGTGTGTCTCTGAACTCTGAGCATCTTAATGACAGATGTCATGTCTCTCATTGCTACAGCACCAGCTCTAGCATAAAGCTTAACACTTAACGGGTATTTAATTAACAATTAAGCATAAAGTGCTCAAAGGCAGAGACTATATGCTATGCATCCTTGTGTCCCTAATCTCGAGACCATTGCTTAGCATGGAGAAAGACTACAACACACGTTTGTTGAACTGATACATCTGCAAGCTGGGAAGGTTGGACATCCACATTAAAAGAGTTGTTATGATTGGGTGACCAACTCATCCCAAGGCAAATACTGAAAGTCCCAAATCCCAGGAAATTCTTCAGTCCTGGGCAAAGACCAAGATAGCTGCTCACCCTACACTACAGCCATAACCCACTGCCAGGATGGACCAAGAGCAGCTCAGTATTATTTGTGCAATCAACAGATATTTTCTGAATGTATACACAAACAACTAGATGCTGGAAAAGTTTAGTAATTTGCAAACATGGATATATTTTCTTGCTTTGCTCAGTTCATTAACTGCAGAGGCAGAGCTAACAAAAACCAGTCTATGCTTCAACTGGCCAACCTTAGCTGAATGAATAAAACTATCCGTGTAGCCTGGCAGCAGATGATAAAGGATTTCAATGGAAGGAGAAATCATGGTTTGTGTTGGAGCCCAGGGACCTGGTCCTAGTCCAGACTGTGGTGCCCTGGGCAGTTGGTTTATCTATAAAATAAGGACTAATAATGGTACTGGTGCCTCTTTGTAGAGTTTTTGTGGAGAGCAAATGAAAGCAAGGTTTTCTAAGTTGAAAAGTAAGCGGCAAATATTAGCATCCTCAGCTTCACCGGCCTGTGAGTTAATCATAATGTCGGTAACTTTATTACAAACTCCTGACAGTGGTTAAGTTCTGCTGCCAGTTTGATTGCAGGAAGTCAACCTTTTCCAAAATCCAACTTCCCAAAAATCTGAGGGGCACTGCAAGAAATGCTTTACACTCTTATCTCAGAATCAATGAGTTTGGTCACTCCGTGCAGCCGCCAGCACTGCCCCAAGTCCTGAGATTTCCACAGCGCGTCTGGGCCAGCTCTGAATCTGTGTCCCGAATGCCACTGCTGATATGGGACAAGCCACTGCCCCTTGAATCAGGAGGAAAATAGCTCTTTTACTGTTTTGTGCAGATGGCAGGAAGGGTTTGAGCCCTAAAGATTATAATCATTAGTGACCCAATGCTTGCCTTCCAGGATTTATACAAGGCAACAGGGTAGACGGAATAAGTGCAGACATTAGCTACCTCCGCACGTCTCCACGCATCCAGAACCAGTTCTTCTTTCTGGCATTCAGGCCTCTCTTGGGATCTGTTCACTATGTCATTTTTTCTTTTCAGGTAGTTGTTCTCAAATGGGGGCAATTTTACATCCCCTCTCCAGGGGACAATTGGCCATGTCTAGAGACATTTTTGGTTGTCAACCTAGGAATGAGGGGTGCTAATGGAATTAAGTGGATCAGGGCAAGGGCTGTTGCAAAGCTGCCTGTAATGTGTAGAACAAGCCTCCACATCGAAGAATTATCCACCCAGAATGCCAATAGCGCTGGTGTTGAGAAACTCTGTCTTTGGGTGATTTTTTTCTCAGGAATCCTGTTATTCTCACTTCTGACTTGGCCTCCATGGAATCTATTCTTGTTTCTCAGGCATGTTTCTTTGTCTAAACTCTAAAGTAGATAGGACTTAAATCTTAGTCCTTGTGCCTGGGGCTCCTGTAAATTAGCAGATAAACATAGTTGTGTATCGGGACTTTCTCCTCACTATTCAACTCTTGGCATCTAAGCTCTAGCCCCTGCCCACTTATGTTACTGTATTGGAAGTAAGTTGCACAAGAGAAGCCACCACACTGAGAAGCCTGTGAACCACAATAGAGTAGCCCCTGCTCACCACAACTAGAGAAAGCCCCGTGCACAGCAACGAAGACCCAACACAGCCAAAAAATATTAATTAGTTAATTAATTATTTTTAAAATTTAAGAAATAAAAAAGAAAGTTGTAGGTTCTTCCATTGGACACATATTTGATGAGCACCTACTGTGTGCTAGGCATGGTATCAGACACTGCAACAATTATGTATATGAAACAATCAACCAAACATTGCCCCTGCCTTCATGGAGAATGTGGTATGGTTGGAGACCAAAACAGGAAACAAATGAATATATAATTACAAATTTTAACACATGCCACGAAGGAAAAGCAGAGAGTACTCTGAGGGCATAGCATTGGAAGGACAGCATTTAGGTCAGCAAGGCAGAGCATGTCTCCCTAAAGAAATAATGTTTGGATCAAGGCCTGATGGAGGCAAAGAAGTGAGTCCAGTGAAAAGGGGGGTGGGAGAGAAGAAGAACAAAAGGCTCTTGAGTGGGGAAGAGACCGCACCATCAAGGAGCAGAACAAAGACGATGTGGCTGAGTGTGCTGTGATCTAATTTGTACTTTTTCAAAGGTTGCTCCAACTGCCACGTGGGAGATAGGTTGAGGGTCACCAGGGGACGCGAGAAACCCATGGGAAGGCAAGTGCCACGCTCTGGGGGGTGGATGGGGGTGGCCTGGCCCACAGGATGACAGTGAGGACAGACCCAGAGATCTGAGGCAGCGGGAATGTATATCCAGGGATGGACAGTGGCTGGACACACGGGAGACCAACTATCACTGCGTGAACAGCTTCAGAGAGTTGCAGCTCATCAGAAATCAGCCCTTCCCTTTCCTGCTCAGCATTTCTACTGGGAAGGAACCACGCACATCACAGCTGGTATCTTTTCCTACATTACACTTGGGTTTTTGGCTGTTTCTTCCATTGGTTGAAATATTGAGTGATTTTTATTTATTTATTTGTGGCTGTGGGGACAGAGGGAGGGGGGATAATAAATGACTTGTCACAAAACCCAATTTCCTGTGCTTTCAAGAGTCATTCATCATCCTCTCGGCTTGATGCCGTCTCTTTCTGGAGTCAGGCTGACCAAGAGCAGCCCGCAGCCGGAGGCTTGGGACCTTCTCCCTGGGAAACCTTACTCTTGGGCCTGGGCAAGGCCTCTGGAGAGTTAGACTTCCTTAACCTCAAGTCAAGCCCCAATGTGACAACTAGTTGGGCAACAGATGAGACCACTCCTTCCAGGGAGATCCTGGCAGGCAGGCCCACTCTAAAAGGGTAGCCGGCACCAAAGAGCCGGAACTCACAAGGAAATCAGCTCATCTGCCTTCGCTGCCATGGGTGGTGACGGTCATCTCTGCAGAGGGCTCCATCCAACATGTCAGGACCATTGCCATCCAGGCCAGAAGGAATCAGCAGACCTGGGCCGGCCACAATTTGGGGGACAGGAGAGACTGTGCCTACAGCAGGGATGGCCTGCTTGGGACCAGCTGAGCCCCCAGGGCAGAGTGCAGAGGACACCAGCAGCTCAGCTGTGTTCAGGTAAGTGCCAGGAGCCCACTATACGGGAAGCCCAGGTAGGAGATTTTAGTGAGCACCTACCAGTAGGGAGGCCTGAAAGATGATAAAAATCAAAGTTCCTGCCATCAGGGAGCTGCCACTTGGTTCAGGAAGCCCACAAATAGGTTAATAATAGCAACATGATGAGTCTTGTGATGGAAGTGAACACACAGCATCATGGGGCATGGGAGGGGAAAAAGGAAGAAGCTCCTAACTGCCAGGGGAACCAAGGGAGACTTTCAGGAGGAGGTGATAATTCTCCACAGGCAGCCCAGTGGAACCACCTGAGGTTTAATTAACTGCATTTATAAAAACAAACAAATACCACTAGCACATTTGTTAAGGGTTTACCTGGTCCATTATTCATTTAAAAAGAACGACCGAGTGAAATTAATTTCCTTCATGGATTTTTTTTTTCCCCTGTAAAGTTGCCCTGAAGGGTGAGATTTCAAACAGAAAAAATTTTCTTTAAAAGTGGATTGCTTTACACATGACATTTAAATCCAAGCTCCAGAAGTATCTATGCTATGCAGGAAAACTGCCCTTCAGGTATACTGAGAAGATTTCAGGGATCAGGGGCTTTGTTGGGTGGAGATAACAGATAAAATGTGGGGTGAGCCACATGTGCCCAGCCCTGGTCTCCTATCAGGAACACACTTCCAGGATGAATGAATGGGGTTGGGGAAGGGGAGGCACTAGTAACCTCTCTTTGATGCCTGTGACCCAGGCTGCAGAAACAAGGTAAACTTCAGAAGCCCTGATCAAAGACTCCTTATCAGAAAGAAGAAAAATCTGGGATTATTTTTTCTAAAAGCTAACTTTCAAGAAAAATTTAAGTGTCACACTTCATCCTGTGTGTACTGGAGAGAAACCATGATGCAAGTTGACAGTACAAATAAGAATTAATGCTCCAATTCCAGCCTTTCCCTCCTGTCACTTTTTAGAAAGGGAACCAGTAAGTCAACTTATAGATCTTCACTGGGCAGTCACTGTGGGAGGCCCTGAACTCCACATGGCCCAGGGCGTGTGGGGGACAAGTGGTGGGGGGGAGTTGGGGAGGAGGAGAGAAACATTAATTTAGAAGAACATAACATTTTGCCATTCACAAAGCATCTTCACTTATATCACCTGATTCAAGTCTCTCCAATTACTCCCTGAGGTCATAGGACCAAAGCAGATCACCAATTTATTGAAGAGCTGAGACAAATTCATATAATAAAGTCATATAACACGTGAGCTATAAAATCAACAGAAATTGTTCTGACACTGAAATGTTATTGTAATAAAAAATTAACATCACAAACAAATGTAGTTAATCTTGAAGAGATAAATTCCAAATAGAAGTAGTAAATAGGCTCCTGGATTATTTGATAATCCATGTAATGAAGAGGAGGGAATCATATAAACACATTGAAGCATTTGTGAAATACTCTCATTTCACAGAGCACTTAATACACGTACTATACAAGAATACTTAAATGCAGCTTATATACAGATATCTTTTTAAACTTGATAGAAGTTCTTCCAAGTTGGCAATTCTAAAAATTTACATGACATAGGTATAAAATAAAAAGCCCTTAATACTCTTAGTAATGAAATAAAAATTGTGATCAGCATGCAAGAGGGAGGAATACAGTATCTTTCTATGCTTTCTATAGACAAAGATATTGCAAAATCATTGTTCTATAGAAAGGTAAACAGAGAGTAATTAGCCAAAAAGGTGAACAAAATGAATATTACCGAAGTACGTCATGTAGTTAGATAATAATAAATAATACTTTTCTAAATTATATGATGTTTATGGTATTTTTTATTGTTTATAGTTTATGGTGATTTCTTTCCTCATTCTAAATGTAAGTTTTTTAGCTGATTTCACAGTCACAGTTTTGTGTTCTTTTCCTTAAACATGATCCCCAAATTGTGTACGTTTTAGCCCCCACAAAACCTGGACCTTCCCCTGACGTACGCACATTTTGAAGGTGAGAAAACAAACTCAGGCAAAATCTTAACCCTTACCCAGGGTCACACTGTTGCAAACTGACAGAGGCAGGACACAAAGCCAGCGCTTTTCACGATGTTGCCTCTGCCCTTAAAGAGCCTGAATGCATTCAATACACCCCTACACATTTCCTTTGCAGAGGCAGAAAGAAAGTAAGGTAGAACATTTAAGAAACCTAGAGGACTCACTCAAGTTTCTAAAGAGAGATTCAACCTGGCTTATCATGCACACCCCATCTCCCTCAGGACCTGTGTCTGGACAGAAGAGTTCGTCTACAGTCAGCACTGACATCACTATTCCAGGCTCAAAGCAACCCCAGAACCAAGTATGCCTGTGGGAAGTCAAGATGGGTCACATTAAATGCATTCTGGGAGTTCAGGCTAACTAGTTCTTCCTCAGCCCCTACTGCTTGCCAGGCACTCACACCTGCCTTTGTCTTTATCCACGTGAATAATTCTCATTTTTTTAAGGACGAGAGAATAGAAACTCAGAGTAACAGGCCTGATATCACAGAGCTAGTAAGAAACAGACTCAAGCTGCAAAGCCAGATCTGCCTCAAAGACCATCTCCAGTTCTCCAGGAGGCTGTGGAATTCAGAAAAATAACCACCTACTTATGCCTGAAGGCAAAACCAGAGAACCATTAGTGGAAAGCAGAGAGACGGGTAAGTAGTAAACATCCTTCCCATTCTCTCTGGTTCCTATTTCAAGTCTGGGGCAAACCTGGGAGTAGCCACGGCATGCAAAGGGTTCCAGGAGCCAGCCAGTAGTATGTGAAGTCTTTACCAAGAACCATCCCACACTCACAATCCAGTGGGATAATCTGAGATGTAGCCAAGGGTAAGACAAACATCAGTATTTGAGAGGGAGTACTAAGGATTAAATCCAAACACCGAGCAAGAGAGCTTGAGCTAAAATCAGAAGCAGGTTGGAAAGCAGGTTGGAAGGAAAGATCAAAAATATCAGAAAGCAGGTTGTGAAAAAGTCACAGCCAACAGATTTCTGTTGATTTTTTTCATAATCAACATATTGAATATCATGCTTCTATAGATAATGGGATGGGAAAAAATGGTTTGTTTTGTGATAAATATTGACCATCCATGAGTCCCTCAGGCTGATCATGGGGGGCATCGGTGAGAGAGTGATACGTGGGCTTTTGCTGAGTAGAATCCAATAAACATACACACAGGGAGGGTCACCTCAGGACAAGGTCATGGAATCCCTTATCTCCAGAGAATGCCAAGGCAAGAATCATGGAATTTGATGCTCCGTTCATAATAAAAATGCAAAAAAAGTTTATGGCTGTTTTTATTTTGTTTTGTCTAGTTCTTAGCCATGTTTCTATGGTCTTATTAATAATTAAAAAAAAAAAATCCCACTGGACATCCTGGGCGTAACAACCATGGCCTGGATTGAACCTAATGCAAGAGTTTGGAGAGCTGGAGTTAGAGGCAGTTGGGAAACAACTGACTGTGACTTCCAAGTGCTTTCATTGACATGTGGCCCCTGGAATTCAGACAAGCAGGCCTACAGGGAGGCTTTCTTCTGTAGGGGAACTTAGAGAGGCCTGGGAGCCTTTCCAAGCCTGGAGGAACTTGGATGAATCCAGAGGAGCATGAAAGGCCCAGCCCCAGCCCCAAGGCAGCCTGGGGACCATGGGAGCCAAGGTCAGGAAAAGAACAGCTTGTCCCCCTGACAGAGATAAATAGGGCCTGGGGCGGTGGGGGGGGTGGGGGGATGGGGGGGGGCTATTTCATTTATGATGTCTTCCAGCCTTTATGCACAAATTCAGAGTGAAGTCTCCTTCTCACCATCAGCAGCCTTGTAGGAGGAAAGGCCTGATCCTTGGCCTGACTGCCCCAAACCCTCCTGGAGGGAAGAAAAAATACCAGATACCCTGGAGGTATCTGAGGTTGAAAAGAAAGAGCACTGCCTAAAGAATCCAAACTCCTAGCTACATACAATGATACAATAACTTAACCCACTGAACACTTAAATCTTATGCCTTTGCCCTTCATGTATTCTTTGCTTTACCTCAAGAAAGCAATAGAAATTTTCAGTACTTTTTTTCCAACTCATGATAAGTATCACTGATAGAATTACCACAAAACACAATAATAAAACTGACAACCATGAAAATGCTACAGGCTAAAATGTGTTATAGGCAAAAACTAACTGAAGAATCATGCATTGTTGGGCATATTGTAAAATGCAAAAAGAAAAAAAAAATGACCTGAGGGGGGAAAAAGTATCCATTTTGAAGAAATAAAACTGTCAAAAGGTAAAACTGCACTCAGTAAAACTAGCAAAAAATCAAATCTAGCAAAAAATCAAATCTTCTTGCTAATTTCACATCTAAAAAATTTTACCTGGGAAAATTGAATTTAATGACTATAAATGCCAAAGAGGGAAAAAAGTAGAAGAAACAATAAAATTTTGCGATAGCAAAACAAATGACAATAACAAAAACTAATGACTACATCAAAGTTTATGGTAAAATACACACAGAAAGAATGAATCCAGATCAATATTAGTAACATAAAAGTAAAACTGAAACTGGTTTAACTGCTGTGTAAAAAATGAATCAAGGAAATAAATTGGATTATTGCAGAGTCCTCCAAAAGAAAAATGTTTTTTCAAGAAACAGTCATCATGAAGGCATAATCCTGACTTAGATATATATTTTTTCAGTGTGATGTTTAATATACTCAAAACCAAAACAGCCAGATGAAAACACCCATGGAGTCCATGTAAGAGTCAATACAGCAGGAGCAAAATGTCCTGCACTCAATTCCTAGGACTGAATCTTGGCTCTGAAACACAAAGCTTTGATTCTGGTAAGCCATGTGGCTTTGGGAAAGTTACTAAATGTCTCTAAGCCTCAATTTCCTCATCTGTGAAGTGGACATGTTAGTTATATGATACTGTTCCTTCCAGTGTTTCTACTGGATATCCAAGCAAAACCATGAGCAACCTTGCACACATCTTCCTTCTGAGAACCTCCTTACCCCTAGCTTTCCATGCTTTGTGGTATATAACCTCAGGCTCTAAGCATGACCTCCTGAACTTAAGGATGAGTACCTGACCCAAAGACAACTATGTGTAGATTGACCAGTAGCCTGGTTCATAAGCATTGCTCAACAAAGATAATTTATACTCAATAGTTACTGTCTAATCCAATCCATTAAGTCCACTCTTGAAGAATTTTCACATCAGATGTGCAAAACAAAGTGAGCAGACAAAAGGCAGAAGCCATGTGATAGCATGACTCCTGAGGAAGGTGAAAACTCTGTGAGTTCATTAATGTAGGGATTATCATAGGTACAAGGTTTTCATTGTATACGTCCTTCTAAGTGTAAGGTCAGTTTGAAAGTTTTCATATTAAATTTTTTAATCATTTAAATTCCCATTAACCAGCAAACAGTATATCCATATTTCTTTCTTTTTTTTAAAATTAATTTATTTATTGGCTGTGTTGGGTCTTCATTGCTGCACACGGGCTTTCTCTAGTTGCGGCGAGCAGGGGTTACTCTTCGTGGTGGTTCACACGCTTCTCAGTGCAGTGGCTTCTCTTGTTGCGGAGCACAGCCTCTAGGTGCGCAGACTTCAGTAGTTGCAGCATGCAGGCTCAGTGTTGTAGCTCGCAGGCTCTAGAGCATAGGCTCAGTAGTTGTGGCACACAGGCTTAGCTTCTCTATGGCATGTAGAATTGGCAGGCGGATTCTTAACCTCTGTGCCACCAGGGAAGTCCCCGTATTTCTTCTATCTTGAAAAAATCCAATCAGTATAGAATTATTGTCAAATTAAGTGAAGCAGCCTATGTAGAACAGGGAGTCCAGTGGGTGGGGGAGGGGGGACAAAACAGGGGCTCCAGATATAGTGGTTAAAATACTATTATGTTTCAGATTTTAGCCCACCTCAAATTCTTTAACTACAGCCCTGTACAATTCAGAGAAATCTTGGGTCAACCCTATGTAGCTAACATAGACAAAATGGAATTCCTGTACTTCTAGAATACGTTCAAAAAGAAAACCTTCTCAAGAACTGCATTTTTGACTTCTTACCTGGTGTCGGCCCAGGGAGACTCTTTTTTTATTTTACTTTTTTTTTTAATTTTTAATTTTTATTTTTTTATTTTTATTTATTTATGTATTTAGGCTGCAACGAGTCTTAGTTGCAGCATGCAGGAAGTTCGTTGTGGCATGTGGACTCTTATTGTGGCATGCGTGTGGGATCTAGTTCCCCAACCAGGTGTGGAACCCAGGCTTCTTGCATTGGGAGCATGGAGTCTCACCCACTGGACCACCAGGGAAGCCCCCCAGGGAGACTCTTTAAAGCCAACCTCCCTGATGCATACTCTACCCTTAAACACAGACCTAAATAATTCCTTTTGATATCACTAACTCTACTGCTCCTTTTCCTACACAATGCACACCCGCTCATTGCCTCCTTCAGTTTGACACAACCAGCTACTCTTTCCACCTTGACCTTGCCTCCTCTCAAGGCCAGTTTCATTTCTCCACCTAGGCTGAGCTCCTCAAGACAGCCCTTCCAATACCTAAGACATGGATAGCCCTGCCACCAGCTTCCCCATATCATCCAATGACAAAGCTGATATATTTTCAAAATGCCTTCTTCCTGTCTGTCTTTTACCCCTGACCATCTACTATCCAGCTTAGCTAGTATCAGGATTTTCAAGACATCCCTCTGCTGTCTCCCCTCTTTTCGGCTGATGCTTTGCTTCCATTTTGCAATATAGTTTGTCTAGACTTTACAAAACTCAGTGAGTTCAGGATAACAAGTACAAGAGTCTCATGTAGCCTTCCTAACATTGATACCACATTGTTGTTGACCCAGTCATTGCATTTCACTATTACCAGAAATCAACTGATTCGGCAATTTTGAAAGTATTTTGCATCTACTTATTTCATTTTCACTAAGTAGAATGACCTCGTAAAACTCAATTGCTTATTTCCAAAAGTAGGCCTAATGCCTGGTCATCTTAACACATATAATTTCCAAGAATGCTAAATCCACATTCTCTTTGAAGTCAATAATGCAAGCCTCTAATTTTCCACCACTACCATTCCAACTTGGCCAAAAGATTTAGAATAATTTAGTGCCCAAACAGGATGTATATATTCAGCATACAAAGAACAGAGAGATTATCATTAAGTCTTTGATTAAATCACATCTTCTATTCTAGGCCTCAGTTTCATCACCAGTAAGAAGAGCATTTTTTGTAACTTTTATCTACCCTCTAAAATCTGAGAATCCTTTGGGTTAGGGGTCGTATTTCATTTTTCTCTGTATCTCCAATGCAAAACACAGTTCTGTCAAATAAAAACATTAGATTAATCTTGAATGAATGAAGAATACCCATGGGTCTATGAAATTGTGAATTCCATGGAAATATCCAAAACCCCTGACATCATTAACAGTTCTGTATGGCAGTAACAGCCATCCATCTATAATGTAAAGAGCCCCAGGCACATTAAAAGACTGTCCCAAGTTATGACATTCAGTTCTAGGCCAGGATTCCAGAGGGTAATAGAGTACAATGGAAAGTGTGTCTGACTCTACTTTAATTCAAGGCAGCATTGAATCTGTGCTCTCTTGGGCAAACCATTGGACATGAAGAAACCACAAATCTGAAGATCAGAGAGGCCTGAATGTGAACTGGGTTCCATCAGTCCATTTAAAATGTTTTGGTTTTAGGAAACAGAACTTCCTTGAGCAACATTAAGCAAAAGGTGAGTTTTTTGGATGAAGAGAAATATCAACATGAATTTGTAGGCAGGAAGTGCAGACAGGTCCCAGGAAGATTTGGTACCAGGAACTGAACACACATCCTCCAGACCAGGCCACAGACCCACCCATCATTGAGCCCCCCTCTCTTTGGGGCCATCCCCTCTTCCCTCTCCACATCTCTCTGTAGAGCAATTTTCCTTTCCCACTTGTAAACAGGCTAAACATGGCTGCCCAGATTCTGTATTCTTCTCAGTGCCCATTAGGGTGTATTTCTTCTCTGAGTGAGGTTATAGGAAGATGGATTCCTGTTTCAGCCTTTGCATCAAACAGGCATCCCCATGACCTTGGAATTAAAGGAGCCATTGGCTTTACATAATTGCACAGGGAAAAGAGGATAGACTTGTTTTCAGTAAATTAAAATATATTCAGAGAGGAACTGACCCTACATGAGCTGCAAATAAATAAGAATAAAATAAAATGGCATTCTTTAAAATTCACAGTGGAGCGAAGAAAAAAAAGTTGACTCATAGGTTTTAGATTTAAAAGTTTAGGATTGGATGATGTGCCCAAGCACACTTCTTGTTTTTTCTCAAGCCAGATTGCAATCAATGAGGTGGAGAGAATGAGAGGCGTAGAAGTAAAGAAAGTGAGACAACCTGCTCTCTCAAGAACTTGAAATTAGGTAGCAAGGACCATGAGATGCAAGCTTAAAGCAGAGTGCAGTGAAGTTGGTTGCGTGTGTGTGTGTGTGTGAGTGTGTGTGTGTGTGTGTGTGTGTGTGTGTGTGTGTGTGTGTTGAAGAAAGATAAGATTTGAGCCTCTCTGTGACCTGAAAGATAGGATACAAAAGAAAAGAAGAGCTCAAAAAGGGCATCGTTGAAACAAGATGCTGGAGAAGGGGGTGGGGCTAGGATCACAGATGAGGGATAACACTTCTTCCCCCCCTCTCCCCCCCGCCCCCCCTGCCACCGGTGGTGGAGCCCCTGCCAGCTTTTCCAGCTCCTCTCCCAACATGGCCCCAACATGTCCTCCTTTCTAGCCCTTCTCTTACTCTCTCTATGATCATGTCACACTTTCTTATGCCTTCATGGTCTTGCACACATTGTTCCGTCCACCTGGAGTGCTGGTCACCCAGTTGTCTCCTATTGAGCCCTCTCAGACACAACTCACAGATCACCTTCTCTGGGGAACTTTCCTAATTCTTCCATTGAAGCAAAGTAAATGTTCCTCCTCTGGTGTTCAAAGACTTGTAAGATACACATTTATCAGTGTTTTTATTCTATCTAACTCCCCACCAGAGTGGAAGTACCTCAAGGGGGAAGGACTATGCCCAATTCACACAGATTGAACATTCAAGAAATTTTGAATGAATGAGGAAAGGAAAATCACTGGGAGCTTTAGGAGTTTTGAGGTGGAGAAGAAAATACAGCCACTTGCTGGACTGAGAAGGATGGGACGGTCTGAAGCTTAAGGAGAAAACAGAACTGTCGGGACAGTCTCTGCTGGGAATTCACTGGAAAGTCAGAGATGATGGAAGGATTTGGAAGCACAATGAGAGACTAGCCTAAGTTTGCATGCCAATGGCATCAACTAATAATTACAAATCCACAAAATTGAAGTTCGTGACCTCCTGTAAAGTGAAAAGCACTCTCCCACAGTCAATAGCTTTATCTGGGAAATAAATTAAGAGCGATCAAGTCAGATTTGTGAGACCTCAGGGACAGAGTGTCTCAGACAGCTGGGGCTTTCCAAAAGGCATAAAAATACCAACATTCCGTCAAGGTCCATGATCAAAGCCTTGCCAGACTCAACTCAGGAAGAAGAAAATTCACTTAATAGTATTAAGAAAATCTTTGATTTCTAATCTGTTGCTGTGCAAAAGTATGAATTTTGTTCACCAAGTAGAATTAAGTATCAATTAAAATGTTTTTTTAAATCTGTATGGTGGGCACAATTAACAATAGTAACTGATTTGTGTGGCTCGTTAGAAATCATCAGATATAAAGCTAATAGAAACTTGTGCACTTGCCTCATCCCATTGCCTTTCCTGGAACTCTGCAATCCCAGAACATCATGCAGTATTAGACCTCAGAGGAACCTTGAAGAACATCTAAGCCAATAACCTCATTTTCTCAGAGGCCAGGGAGGAAAAGTGACTTTTCAGGCCTCTCATCTCATTAGTGGAACTTTGCTGAAAGCACAACTTTTCTCATCTTTCCATCAAATGATCTTCCCTCTGCACCATGTCATGAGAATAAAGTTAAATTATGTTCAATTAAAGAATTATTCAGTATGGTTCAAAAGTTGGCTGTCCAAAAGAATTAGCTTAAATAATGTTTTCATGCCAAAAATGGTAACCCCTCAGATAGCCAGAAAATACTGTTGTTTTCTGGAACCCTTTGTTTTCTTGGAACTTCAGAAAGTTGTGGTTTTACTGAATAAACACTACATGATCTAAGGGTCTGAAAAGAAAAGATTAGGACTGATATAGGCAATGGTAGATAGAGGATGGGAAAGAGAGGTCTTGACCAGAAAGCCTGGAAGAATGCATTGAATCCATGGAGTCAGGAGAAAGAATCGCATCCCTGACTAAGAAAAAAGAAAATACCACAACGGAAGGTTCAAGGGAAACTGATTGCCAAATTTGGATTGGAATCAGTTTGTTTAGAACAGTGTTTCTCAGAGCATATTCTACAGAGCACTGGTTTCATAATATGCTCTATAAAATAACAATAATAGTAATAATAAAGAGAGGAGGAATTCTGTGTTCAAACATGATTGAGAAATGCTGTTCACCCTCTCAAAGAGCCCCAGTGCACATTAGATTATTAAAGATGCCAAGTGTTCCTACAGTCAAGTTTCTTTATTTTTTGGTATGATACTTTAAAAATGCAAAAGCCATTCTTAGCTCAAGGGCCCTATGGAAAGAGGCCACCACTGGGTTTTTAGTTCTTTGCAGCCCCCTGCCATTGAGGCCTCTCTCATGCGTTTTTTACATAATGCTTGTTAATATGCTATGACCCCCCCCCCCCCCCCCCCCAGTTCTCCTGGAGACATTTGAGAAAACACAGTTTGGAAAATTGACTCTCAAACATTGAACATAATCAAATTTTGGCGAACATGTTAAATGCAGCTCCCTGGGTCTGGAATCTGCATTTTCATCAAGCCCTCTAGATGATTCTGATACAGGTGGTCCAAGAATCACACACTGAAGGGAACGCTGACAGTAACGGGAAAACAAGGGTAATGATGACCTTGGGGTTGAAAGTCAAGAGGCTGCTACAGACAAGGAGGGAAAACTGAGCTAGAGCTCCAGAGAACATTTCAAAGAGTCTTTAGGGGGACAATGCCATCTCCCTGAAATAATCAATGGAAGAAGGGTTTCCTGAGAAGAGGGGCAGCTGTAGCCCTGCTACCAAGATTCCCTGTGCCCTCAGGGATGTCTCAGTGGGCACCTCTGCCACCACCACTGGAGGCTGGTGGGGCGGACGAGAAGAGCTTCCCCCCTTTCCTCATTTCTTTGTGGCACAGCTAAGCTAGGAGAGGCATTCATTCAGGGCTTCAGTAAATCTTCTGGAAAACAAAAAAAAGAAAGAGAGCAATATGTAACTGAATAAACTAGCTCTCAAGGCTTCGCTCAGCTCAATAATAGGCTTTCTTCTCCAGAGCTTGTAGGCTTCACCCTGTAGAAGCTTCTAGTTGTTTCTACAGTGTGGGTGACTTCACTCCAGGGGTGTGCAGGAGTTGGCTCAACTGTGAGTCTCTCTTCCCACCTGCTTGTTCGGTGAGTGTCTTCATTTTGGTAGCTTGAAATCAGCCATGGTGGGAGTATTTACAACACAGAAATCAGCAAAAAATAAGGGCATTGTTTATTTATTTATTTATTTTTCAGAACAAGTTGTCAGAACAGTTAGCACAACACTGCTTCAAATGCATCACCTAGAATGCATAATAGCTCCGTGGATAAAAGTGCAGGCTGTGTGTTAACACAGACCTTGCATTGACTCCCAAGACCATCTCCTTTACTGGCTGTAAAACCCTTACTCTCTCAGAGTCTCAGTCTACCCTTCTGTAAAAGTGGAGGTAACCACTCCTTCCATTTTAGGGCTGGGAATCCCATATAAAGAAGCTTAGCCCAGGGACTTCCCTAGCAGCAGTGGTTAAGAATCCGCCTGCCAATGCAGGGGACACGTGTTCAGTTCCCGGTCCAGGAAGATCCCACATGCCACGGAGCAACTAAGCCCGTGTACCACAACTACTGAGCCTGTGCTCTGGAGCCCACGAGCTGCAACTATTGAGCCCTCGAGCCACAACTATTGAAGCCTGTGAGCCTAGAGCCTGTGCCAAAACAAAAGAAGCCATTGCAATGAGAAACCTGCGCACCGCAACGAAGAGTAGTCCCCACCCACAACTAAAGAAACCGTACGTGCAGCAACGAAGACCCAAAGCAGCCAATAAATAAATAAATTTATTTTAAAAAAATTAAAAGAAACTTAGCCCAATCCCTGACACATGGTAAGTATCTACAGGTAAGTCTAGACATCTTAAGGCCTTAAAAGTAGAACCAAGAGAAGCCCTGAGAAAGACAGGAGTTCTCCATCCCCCCCACCTAATGTTTCTGAGGTTCTCTTTCCTGTCTGAGAACCTTGCCTCTTCCGCGGGTGATCAGCAGTGAGAATATCTTCAGAGAGCTCTCACTTTACATACAGGACATTTTTCTATGGATTAAATTGACTCCTCCTATTAGGATACAACCCAGCGACCACAAGAGATGCAGGTGGGTTAAGTCTTCTTACAGCACCTCCAAACTGACGATTATGCATTGTCTAGAGTAATTGCTACTTTCTTCCCCACATGCAGGCCTCAAGCATAGACACTGTGTCTGAGTCCCCTTTGTATAAACAGAACACAGATTTCTTGAATGACTGAGGCAGCAATTAGCATGAAAAAATGTAAAATTTTTATGAATGTTAATATGGATTTTACTTTCCTGCCTCAGTAAGTAAGAGCAGTCTGCATGCAGTCAAGCCATTCCCGGGTGTCCGAGGATGCTGTGAGGCCTCCAGACCCTTGTTACCAGCATCAGTTCTCCCCTCACCCCCACCCGGTACTGTAGCTGGAGAAGAAGAAAACTGCACTAAAGCTGTATTAACCACGAGGCAGCTCAGAGATGCTGACTGTTCAGACTTAATCCCTAAGATCCAATTGTTTTCTTGTTATTTGCCTCTCCTAAGGGCTGAGACGATCCACAGTGAGGTACATTTCCACAATCCAAGTTGATTAAGGTCTCAAAACCCAGAGAGCAGAGCTACGGGACTTGATGATTCCCTCCCTCTGCCCCTTCCAATCTCTCTGCAATGGCCCAACTGTCTTCCACGATTCTCCAAACATTTCTCTTACTTCTGTTCTAAAGGGGGCAAGAGCTTTATTCTTTTCCAAAGGACTTTAATTGATTTAGACCAGAAATTAGTATGCAGCACGCAGTCCTAGATATGTGAGCAGGGAGACAGATCAACGTGTCACCTGTTTCGTTAGCTGTAATTTAATTACAAGCAGAAATTCTTTGCAGTTGTGTGGTCCCCATAGCCCTTGATGTTCGGAGTATAAGGACAATTTCATTTGGATGAGGTTTTCAAGAAGAGCTTCTGCAAAAATCAGGGCTGGAAAATTCAGGTGTCTGCAGGAAATGGCTTCCAAGGTAAGAACAGCTCACTCCTTAACGTCCTTTATTCAGCAAATATCTGTCAAAAGTCTACTATGTACATAGTGCACTGTGCTAATTGCTCAAGTCCAGGACAGGAAGCCCCTGCCCCACAAGGAAGCTTACACACCAGTGATGGATCAACACGGAAACACTGCTTATACTAAATAAAGAATTGATGATACGTGATGGCAGACATCATGAAAGGGAAGCGCTACCAGAGGAACTGGTAGAGCTCTGCAGGAACTAGGGATGGTTCCCTGAGGAACGGACACTGAAGCCAAGATTTAAAAGGTAAGACGTGGGCCTGGCATGGCATGGAAAATATTTTAGAATAAAGGCCTACCAAGAGCAAAGTGTCCCAAGCAAACCAAGAAACCAAAACAGCAAGCTGGCTGAGGGAGACAGGGGCTCCCGTGTGATGGTCAAGGCAAGGATTTTGGCCATTGTCTTAGAGCAATGGGAAACCATGAAAGCATTTCCAGGGAGTGAGTGGCATCCTCAGTTTGTATTTTTTTAACGATTATTCTGGCTATTGTGTGCTGAGTGAACTGGACGGAGGCAAGAAAGGCTCTGGGAGGCCAGTTGGGAGGCCAGTTAGGAAGCATTGCTGTGATCCAGGAGAGCAATCTAAGTGGCCTTCCTCTCAAGCACCAGGATGTTGGAGATACAGCCACACAGGAAACTCCTATTCCACCAAAGCCTCTAGAACTATTCAGGGAGAAGGTGTGTCCTGCCCCTCAGACCAGAACCAAGGGGCTCATCCACAGACATTTCCAGCTTGCAAGATTCCGAGTCCACAGAGCCCCCCGGCGGGGCCTGGTGAGCAGCTGCAGGCTGTCCCACATCATTCCTACCGGGCCAGATACTTACTGAGCTGCGCTGCACAGCCAGCTGAAGGCAGCTGTTGCCCGGGGCTGAGTGAAGACAGCAGGCAGAGGAGGAAGACGCACAGAGACACAGTCCCCGGTCAGACACGATGAGCGCCAGCCGTTTAGTAGCCCTGTGACCTTGCACAGCTGCTTTCCCTCTTGTGCCCCAGTTTCTTCATCTTACTGCAAAATGGGGCTGATCCAGCTCCTTCCTGGGGTTTCCTGAGGGTTCATAGAAAGCAAATGGGTTCATACATGCAAAGATTATTTGGCACAGAAGCTGCCCCTGAGAAGCCCTCAACATGGGCTGGAGTTTCAATCACACCTCAGCCATGTAGCCTTTGTGACTTGGGCAAGTTGACAAGATTCTCTGGGTCTCGGAGTCCTCAGATGTGAAAATGGGGATGATAAAAGCTACCCAGAGCTAGGGTAGGTCGTGGAGATTAAATGAGCCAGTGCTGCTCAGTTTGAATATTTCTGTCTCCGCGTCCGCACAGGGAGGTTCGCCAGGAGCCGGCTCCTCTCAGAACTGGGAAGGAGGGAGGTGGAAATGAGAAAACTTTCGAGTGTAGACTGGGGACTTCAAAGGCAGCCAGGTAATGCCCTCACTCCATACCCACGTCTCTGCACAAAGAGGATGAAAATTATTCAGAGTGAAGTGGAATCTGCCAGATATCCCTGGGGAGAGACGCTCATTAGCATTTAAAGGGATGCTGGAAAGGGATGTGCTGAGAAGGGAAAACCCTTCAGCTTGGAAAGCTCGGCACTAAAAATGTGCACTCTGCTCCAACGAGCGAAACAGAGGAAACCTCCCCAAGTTGCTTTCCTGTTTTTCAGTTGAGGAGGGCGCCCTGTGCTTATTCTGCCAGCTCCAGACCGTCAGCGTAAAGCACTTTTATTGCCTTATCCCAGAGTCAGGAACACGCACTCGGTGCCAGGCATCTTGCCACAGAGCAGTGAAGCTTGGTGTCTGCCACAGGGACCTCGCAGTCAGTGGGGGCAAGGGCAGTAGCATCGAATGGCGCAAAAAGGGCTACCATGGGGGCCAGGACAGGCAGCTGCAGCAGCCCAGGTAGAGCCACTTCTTCAAGGAAGGGATGGGTATCAGAGCCGTGTTTTGTACTGAGTAGAGGAGAGGAAAACAAAGTGGGGACCCTGAGCTGGGCACTGCTCAAGCATCATCTCTGAATTGGGAAGAAAGGCAACGCAGGTGGAGGAAAGAAACAACGTAGGCAAAGCACGGAGTGGGGGGAGGGGATTTCAACCCCTGAACTGAGCCACCAAATACCCCCAAGAAAAGGCCTGACCAATCAGAGTGGAAGGAATGTGGCTGGAGAACTCTTCATACCAAGGCAGTTCAGGAATGAGATAAATCTAAAGAGCAGGAGAGCTAGTGAAGTCCATAGACTAACAGGTCATTCTCTCAAATGAGAGGAAACTGGGGGATCAGAGAGGCGAGGACACAAGCCAGGTGTCACACAGCAGTGAACGCACAGGCAGGACTGGAAGCCAGCTTTCCTCTTTGCCACCTGGGAGTGGATTCCTTCCTCTGCACTAAAGCAAGGGTCCTTGGGGGCAATGCTGTTTATTCTGGCCAACAAACTGGGAGTTCTGCTAACACAGTGTACTAACAGCCCTGGGCCAGCAACACCCTCCAACCCTGTGGTCATATCAAGGGCTGGGAGAGGGAGGAAGGAGAAAATGCAAACCCAAGCTCACCAGGACCCAACCTACCAATCAAAGGAAGACAAAGGCTTACACGATACCTAGTACTGGAAACAATCTAAGCTTCCGACATTAGGAGAATGATTAAACGAAAATGGATCTACTCAACTGACTGTTCCTGGGCTGTTAAAATTTTACAAAGATAATAATATTAAAATACCTATAATATAATACTAAGAAAAAAGATATAAAGTAATAATAATATATTAATACTATCTAAAAGAAAAAACAAAAAAATAACTTTAAAGGAAAACTAAAAATGTTGGCAAATGATTATTTCAGTTAAGTAATGATTTTGCTAAATAAAAATGAGCTAAAAGTAGTTTTTAAAATTTTATGTAGTTTTTTCAAATTGTCTTTAATCAGCATGTCATGCCTTTATAAATACTAAGGCATACACAACGTAATATCTATCTATATAGACGTGTGTAAATGATATATTTCACTTCACCCTCTTCCGCTGGAAATACCAGGGGCTAGCCATGTTTAAGTTCTGTTAACAGGCCACTGGTATACAACTGCTTGTGTGCCCAGACTTGTGTCACATTGTGCAAGACAGAAAAAAAATTAGAAGGTACAGACTTGTGCTCTAAGTCAGAGAAATTTGACTAGTACAAGTGCAGACACAGGTGTACAGCAGGTCCTCATTAACTATTCATTGAATGAACGAATGAATGAATGAATGAGTGAGTGAGTACAGATCCATGAGGACTACATATATATATATAGAGAGAGAGAGCCTGTGATCAGCTCAGCAGCATCCTCACCCCATCCTCTCAGGGGAAAAGGCTGAAACTGCCTTTCCCAGGGTCCCTTTCAGTTCTCGGCTCTGGGTCCGTCCGTTCTGCCAAGAAGAGGCTCTTGACAGCTCTGGAAGACTGAGGAGGAAGAGAAGTCATTATGTTGCGGGGCAACTGTTTGCAGGCACGTGGGCATTTGGCAGATGTTTGTGGGTGTCCCACTGAGAATCACTCCTTTTGATGCCACAGCTGTTGAATCACCAACCACAGCTCCCAGCATCTCTGGGCAGCACGCTAGGGATTCCCCCCCACCTTGGGGCAGTAACTGAGGTCAGTGGGACAGCTTCCCTGAGACCTCCGCGCTTAAGGATTTCCTGAAAATGAAACCGTCCACATTCCAGTGGCCGTGGAAATCTCTAATTCCCTGTGTTAAACCTCCTCCTACTTGAAATACCTAGAGTGACTTCTGCTCTGCCCAAACCATGACTAGTATTGGCGACATAATGAAATAATGCCAGACAGTGGGTCCTGGTGTTTTATGAGTTACACGAATGGCAAAGCTGCATCATGGGATCCAGTCTGAGCTAGAAGAACCTACCAGACATGTGAATTACATGGTGTGGATGAGGGACGCTCCTTCCTGCTTACTTCATTCAGGCATCCCTTCAATCCTTCCCTCGCTCAGTTTCTTTCTCTAAAACTTCTGCTTAGAGAGGTGCGAAAAGCATGTCATCCGCTTTTTTTCTAACAATTGCCAATAAACATTGTTTTTTCCCAGGAGGATCTCATTTGGGCAATTAACAGTTTGGTTTCCCAGCAGCGGTGGCCAGCCCCCCGAAATAAGCCAAAGGTAGTCTTTACCAAGTCACTGAAACATCTCAAGCCCAGGCCACTCGTTTCCTGGGACTGCTTCTGGATGAATTCAGCCCCTACATCCTCAGGGGCCAAGGGAGAGTGGCACAAAGCCCATTCCAGTCTGGCAAATGCACTCAATGCCATCTCATTCATATCCATTATCCATCCAGTCGATACACACATGCAGACACCGATGGTGGATGATAGAGACATAATGGCAGCAAGACATGCTCCCCATCCTTGAGGAACTCCGAGAGTCTAGGACAGCAACCAATGCTAAAATTGCAACATAGAAGGGTGCATCATTCAGAGTCAAATAGTGTTTTCAAACTAAGTGCTGTTACAAAAAGAAAAATGAAACCCAAGAGACTAAAGATTGAGTGCTGGATGGAAGTAATTTTATTCCTAGCCAGGGAACATCCAGCAGACAGCTCAGCTTCTGCAAGATGAGGTTTGGAGAAAAGGAAGTAGAGTTTGTCTTTTAAATCCAAATATTGGCAATCTCTCTTTTTCATTTAGGAAAACAAAGCCTCTGAATGTCATTGACTGGCTGGTGACGTCTAGACTTAGCCCTCCAGTGCACATGAGTGCCGAGATGGCTTCAGAGGTCTCTGCTGTGGACAGGACGTGCCTGCCCCAGGAGTATGGTTTCCAGTTGCCTCTGCCCCTTACCTTGGGTTGAGGAATTCAGGATGATGGCTCCCAGCTGTCATTTTAGCAGAAGTCAGGTCTGCACTGCTGGCAACAGATTGGATGGTATGTCAGGTCTCATTAATAAGATGACCATATAATTTATCATCTTAACCAGGACGCTGTTGAGAGTGAAAGAGTGACCGCTAGCAATTACAACAGGACAACACAACAGCCGTAACAGGGACGGCCTCAAGCAGGGTGGTCAGTACCTAAAGCAGAAGTATAGGGGACAGACCGTGTGTTGAGCCTGTGTAACACCCTACCAGCTGTTCATAAGAGCTTTCTTTCAACTCATTTCAATCCTCACAGCAACTTATGAAGTAGATGCTACTAATCCTCATTTTATGCATAAAGACCCGAGGCCCGGATAATGAAGGAACTTGCCCAAGTTGAAGGGTGAGTGAGAGGTGGAGGCATAATCTGAATCCAGGTCTGCCTGACTTTAACATCCACTCTCATCACAGCCACTATACAAGCTCCAAAAATGGTGGCATTTGCCCTCGAAGGCCCTCAGTCACTGGACCAGTGTTACAGGTTTTCTTTAACAATTGTGATGTGGTCACTCACTGCTGTGTGCCATTACCTTGTAAAAATTCAACCACTGATTCAATGCAATTCAATTCAACACACATTTGAGCTGGACTTGGCACTGTGGATACACAGTTGAAGAGGTTATTCTGGCCCTGAAGGATCTCAAGGACAGGGGGAAGACAGACAAGAAAACCAATAATTACCAAGCAGCATCAGGGCTGCCGAGTTGGAGGGTGCGTCAGTGCCAGGATAACTGTATGATAGTCTCAAGGTCTCACAGAATCACCACAAGCATCTCATCCGTCTCACCCAACAGAGACATGCCAGGACCTTCCCAAAGGAGGTGTCAACCTGAGTATAAAGGAGCACAGGAATTGGCTAGAAAAAGAATCAGGACTAAAGCCTCCGGGATATCACAAGCACATGCACAGGAACAGGGCTGTGAAAGAGCCTGTAAGGACACAGAGAAATAACAAATGATCCTGTTTGGCTGGAGGGAAGGGGGCAAACCCACATGATGAGGCCAAGAGGGCCTCACATCATCCCTTCCACTCAGCCCTGCCCAGAGGATGCCACCCAGGGCTCACCTGTGCCAGCCATTGTATCCCAGCCAAAGGAGATGGTCAGTAGCAGGCATGTGACCCAAGGTGAACCAACAATAATCTCTTGGAGACTTTTCTTCCACATCTATTTTTTAAATTTTTTTTCTTAGTTCCCCAACCAGGGATTGAACCTGGGTCACAGCAGTGAAAGTGCAGAGTCCTAACCACTGGACCACCATGGAATTCCCCCATATCTATTTTTTTAAAATCTTCATTCATCTGGGGTTGGGTGAGAGCAGAGGCTGCCAGGGCCATCTTGCCACTACGTGGAGAAGGCTTGTCAGGGACGAAAGCCAAGAGGCGGCAGACACTGACGGAGACAGACAAAGAGAAGCAGAGACAGAGAGAACCCCCAGAGGACCCAGCTTGAAACTGCCGCCAGCCATGCCCGAAATTCAGAATTTCCATATCTTGGACTTTCCGGTTATATGAAGCAAAAATTTTCTTTTCTTGCTGAAATTCTATGGACTTTTTTAAAATTGTGTTTTGCATGCTATTTTTTAACATTATTTTATTTATTTATTTATTTATTTCTCACTGCGTTGATTCTTCGTTGCTGTACTCAGGCTTTCTCTAGCTGCGGCCAGCGAGGGCTATTCTTCATTGAGGTGCCTGGGCTTCTCACTGCGGTGACTTCTCTTGTTGTGCAGCAGGGACTCTAGGTGCTCAGGCTTCAGTAGTTGCACCACGTGGGCTCAGTAGTTGGCTCACGGGCTCTAGAGCGCAGCCTCAGTAGTTGTGGCGCACGCTCTTAGTTGCTCTGTGGCATGTGAGATCTTCCCAGACCAGGGACTGAGCCCACGTCCCCTGCATTGGCAGGTGGATTCTTAACCACTGCACCACCAAGGAAGTCCTGGACTGTTTTGTTTTGTTTTTTTGGTGCTAATACAGTGAGTTTGAGATACCTCTGGGCCATCCAAGTGGGGATGTCCGACGTGTGTCTGCAGCTCGTGAGACAAGTCAGGAGACATCAATGAATTTGGAAGCATCACCATGGGAGTTGAAGCTTCAGGAGGGAACGTCATTGTCCATGGGAGCACAGGAGTAAAAGGGCAGCTGGCTGGTGTCCGAGCTCCGGGGAAAACAGCAAGGGGGACCCAGCCAATAAGACTGGGAAGGAGCCATCGGGAAGGGAGAAGATAAACAAGGAGGGAGCTGATAGCAGACGCTGAAGGAGGAAAGCATAAAAGGGACTGCTCATCGGGGCCAGATATCACAGAAAAGTGAGAAGGATACCCCCTCATGGGAAAACTGGAAACACACGCCCTGCCCAAGGCTGTGAGGGAGAATAAGGTAATTGCTGTAAGAAGAGTCAAAGTGTAATTGATGGTCAAAACACAGATTCTACAGCCATGTCCGTTTTCATCTTCTCTCTCACATGTTGCTGGTCTCTCCTTGAGTATCTCTTGGTTTCCATGCTGCCTTCTCCTTCCTCTCCCCTGGCTTCTTGTCCTACCTTCTCTGAGGTCCGACGTGCTCAGTATGAGCAGGGTGTGCACAGTGTAAACTGTACACACAGGTACCCGCTGTGCGTGGAGAGTTGGGGTCTGGATGGAGGTGGCGAGCAGGAGGGTGAAGGAGACTGCTGTGCCTTCCCCATAAGGGAACACCTACGACTGTGAGAGTTTACCATTTCTCTCTCACCTTTCTCTCTACATACCCTTGTGGGCCCCACAAAATCTTACGAGCTAAGGATGAATGTCACTCCTATTCTTCAGGTGAGGAGACTGAAGCACAGAGAGGCAGGATCCCCCCAAAAGGAATTTCCTTCGTGAAGGTGTCACCAGATCAGGGTTTCCACTTGAGAGCTGTGAGAACGCAGGAGCTCAGAGAGAGAGGACGTGACGCAAACATTACTAAGATGCCGGCGTCCACTTGTCCATCAGAGGCTCGTGCATCCCGGTCACGCACTTACTCATTCATTCATTCAGTCTTCGTTCGCTCTGTATTAAACGTGACTTCAGGCCCTTCTGCACGTCAGGCCTGCTCACCTGGCCAAGTGTGGGAGAGACAAAGCGAGAGGCCTGGGCACTCAGAGGTGGCACGAACAGGACAAAATGGCACACGTGGGAGGTGAGTGGGGGACGGGGGACTAAGGAAGAGAGAGTGGGCAGAATTTAGTCAGATTATGAATACATTTCAAGCTTTCTTTTCTTTCACATTCAGGCTCTACCTGGTTGAATTTCAGAACCCCGGAGTTTCTGTTCAAAATGCCTTCTAAAATTAGCACGCACAGCCCTGCGTCTCCGCAGCATCCTCTGAAGTTACCGAGGGCACCCCACCTGCCCTTCTCAGCCGCCTTCTCCCTGCAGCTCTCCCAGCTGGGAGGGAGCAGGAGTTACTAGGCCAGGTTCTGACCGCAGCTCTGTGGGGAGAGAGCTGGGTGGCTCCGGACAAGTGACGCACTCTCTGGGTCTCCATTATCCCGAGGAAAGGGAGCAGGAAAGTGAAGCCGGGATTTGGAGGGAACGTGTAAGCACGCATGTGAGACCGTGTCAAGCTCTGTACACAGGACATGGTCGGTGGCCCGGCCGGGCCGGTGAGCTTCTGACCCCACAACCACTGCTTCTTGTCCTTTTGACTTTCCAAGTGCCTTCTCATCTATTTTGTTAGATCCTTAGGTCTGCCCTCCAAGATCATCTTTTTCTGAGAAAAGATAAGTTTTAGAGAGGTTTTTAGGCTTGTCAGAGGCCTCAGAATAAGTCAGTGCAGAAACTAGAAACCAGACCCGGGGTCCCCAGCTAGGGATCCAATCATGTCTTCCTTCCCTCTTTCCATACATATTGTGTACCTTCTGGGTACCAGGCACAGAGCAATAAACTGGACCTGGCGCCTGCCAGCAGACAGGTGCAGCGTAGTGGGGGAGAGAGGCCAGTCCACACAGTGACAATGACAGTGATCGGGTCAGATAAACAGCCAGCTACAGGGATGCAGAAGAGGGTCCCTCCACCTCAGCCTGCCCGGGGCACTGCTAGTCACTCTGTGCTTGCCCCATGCCCATCACAGTGGGAGGAGCGAGGCTTGGCACCCAGCCCCGCCCAGATGCTGGCCCCAGGGGTGGGGGTGGGGGGGTCCATCACAGCCGGTCTTACTCCCAGCCTCCCCGACTCCAGCTTCCCCAACACCCCAACACCCCCAGACATCCGGGTGAACCCCAGCCTCTATTTCCTCCAGGAAGCTTTGCTTGCAGGGGCTCGGAACCCAGCAGGCCTCTCCACGCCACTAGACCTTGGGCGGATTGGGGTCAGGTATTAAGCTGAGAAGGTGCACACTTGCTTCCCATTTAGTCTCAGCTACTGGAAAGGGCCGCTTGAATTTCTGGGAGCATTTCATCCCCTTCCCTCCATGTCATTCATGAGTTTTCTTTATCATTTCATTTTTAACAAAATATGTAGCTTACTTCTCCCAGCTCAAATCTCTTCCCAAAGTCAAAGCTGTTGGAAACATTTTTTGGATTCTGTTACAGTAAATGTCAGGAGGTGAAAACGTTGTCCTCTCGACACCTGGCCCCAGAGCGCCTCTTTGGGAGGGAACTACTTTGGTTTTGAGAAAATACTTTGACAAGCACCTTGGAGGAGAAGGTGAGACTGACACGATCACAGCCACAAAGCCACTGGGTAAAGTGGCCTCTGAGAAAGAGCTTTGCTTTGGTCTGGAGAGGGAGGGGGATGGCACAGAGGGAAGGAGACTGGAAGGAGGGAAGCAGGGGACAGAATTAAGAGTAAGCCCAGGACTTCCCTAGTGGTGCAGTGATTAAGAATCCTCCTGCCAGTGCAGGGGACATGGGTTTGATCCCTGCTCCGGGAAGATCCCACATGCTACGGAGCAACTAAGCCTGTGCCCCACAACTACTGTGCCTGTGCTCTAGAGTCTGTGAGCCACAACTACTGAGCCTGCATGCTGCAACTACCAAAGCCCATGCACCTAGAGCCTGTGCTCTGCAACAAGAGAAGCCACCGCAATGAGAAGCCCGTGCATCACAACGAAGAGTAGCCCCACTCACCATAGCTAGAGAAAGCCCGTGCACAGCAACGAAGACCCAATGCAGCCAAAAAAAAAAAAAAGAGGAAGAGAGTAAGCCCAGGTTGGGCATGGAAGCAGTCAGGAGAGGTTGGTAAAATGGTGCAAATTTTCAATTATAAGATGAGTAAGGTGTGAGTATTTAATATATAACATGGCGACTAAAACTGGTAACACTGTATTATATAATTGAAACTTGCTAGGAAAGTAGAACTTAAAGAAAGTAAACACAAGAGGTGATGTAGGTGTTAATTAACTTGACGGGGAATCCTTTCACAATGTAGACATATATTAAAGCATCATGTTGTGCACTTGAAATATCTTACCATTTTATTTGTCATTTATACCTCAATAAAGCTGAAAAATTTTTAATTAAAAATTTTTTAAAAAAGAGTAAACCCAGGTCTAGACAGTGACATTCCCTTGGAACAGGGTGGAGTCTAGACCCTGACCCCACTTCCTGCCAGGAAATTATTAAGAACAGGGATGCCCAATGCACAGCTCGAAGGTGTTCATTGCTGTCCATCTCCCCCCAGAGCTTCAGCAAATTCTATCACATTCATGAACACTTTAAATGAGATTTTTAAAAATTCAGATATACTTGACATCCGATATTATGTCAGCATCAGGTGTACTACATAGTGATTTGACAATTGCATCGCTTATGAAATGATCACCATGGTAAGTCCAGTAACCATCTGTCCCCATACAGAGTTGTTACAATATTACTGACCATATTCCTTATGGTGTATTGCATCCCTGTGGCTTAATTTATAACTGGAGGTTTGTACCTCTTAAGCCACTTCTATTTTATCCCCCCAAACCCCTCCCCTCTGGCAACCACTCGTTTGTTCTCTATATCTGTGAGTCTGTTTTCATTTCGTTTTGGTTTTTAGATTCCTCTTACAAATGAAATCATACGGTATTTATCTTTCTCTGTCTGACTTATTTCACTTAGCATAATACCCTCTTACTTTCCAGGTCCATCCATGTTGTTGCAAGTGGCAAGATTTCATTCTTTTCTATGGCTGAATAATATTCATCTGTGTGTGTGTGTGTTCTTTATCCATTCATCTATAGATGGACACAGGTTATTTCCATATCTAGGCTATTGTAAATAATGCTGTTATGAACATAGGGTGAATATGTCTTTTTGAATTTGTGGGGGTTTTTTTTCCTTTAGGTAATTGCCCAGAGATGGAATTGCTGGATCATATCTATTTTTAATTTTTTGAGAGACCTCCATACTTTCTTCCATAGTGGCAGCACCAATTTACAATCCCACCAATGGTACACAAGGATTCCCTTTTTCCATTTGGGTTTTTTTAAAAGTCTAAAGGAGGGATGGGGTTGCTTTTCTGGATCAATGTCATGGAGACAGAAGTATTCGTGAGAAGATAAGCAGCCCTCAGTCCCTGGGAATTTGCAAAATTCTTCGGGACACTTTGGACTGCTGCAAAAGAACTGTAGTTTGAGGAGGCCCAAGTTGACATGTGGATTCAAAGAAACACTAAGCAATTAATTCCACAAGTGACTGAGGGTGTTGGACCAAGAATCTAACTTGATGTAAGCCTGTGCGCGAGCACTAGCAATACCGTGTGCTTTGCAAGATGCTGGTTCTCAAGCTTGTCCTCACTCCTCTCACACCACCTCCGGAGGGCAGTTTAGGCAGAGAGGCTGGTGCTCCTCTTATGGGTGCAAAAGCGATGCCCCCTTTCAGGCCCTTTCAGGCTGGAACTCTCCCAGGGAGACAGTGACGCTCCTATAGGGCTCACCAGGAGGAGGACCCAGACAGCTTGGGAACTCAGGCTATGAAACTTGGGAAACCTGGAAGACAAGCATCAGGAGAAACACCAGAAGGCACAGGTGTGTGCGGGGGCTGATTTGTTTGAAGTTCTAAACACTGCTTTGTTCTGCTTGGAGTTTGGAAAGAAACAATGTGTCTAGGGCTTTTGCGATTTCCCAGCATTTTGGTGGAGAGTTCACAGACTCAAATACCTCCAATGAACAGTGGGTGTGGATGTCTGCCCCCAGCTCTCCCACCCGCAGGTGAGAGCCCCCACACGCCTGCATCCAAGACAAAGCTCGTGGGGTCCACCTCTTCCCACATCTCAGGAGGCCCCAGGCTCTGGACCGGCTGTCCTCTCTGCAGGCTGCCCTCGGCACCAGGGCCCTGGACGGGATGTTGTGCGCAGGACTCGTGCTTGTGCTCAGGGCTCACCCGAGGAGCCCGCTGCCTGTCCCCAGGACACCCAAGAGCGTTGCTCCCTCGGGAAGGCCCGCCTGGCTCAAGGGCCAGACCTGTGAGCTGACGCAGCTCTCTATTCTCATGCTCTAAGTCCTGGGGTCCTCTCTCAGAGGTATTCTCTCTGACCCGTGAGTTCTCTTTACTGGGGGAGAAGGTATTTTAAGCGACTGGGGGGAGGAGTAATCTCCCAGCTGCGATCTAGGCACCATGTGGCTCCCTTCACCCCACTTCTCTCCAGGGCCTCGCTGCCTCCACACCCAAAACCAAGGGCGGAAGCTTTCCTGGCTCAGCTGCCTCTGTGAGACACATCCCCTCAGAGTCAGGAGGCAGGAGGGATTAAGCACCTTACGTCCTGTGTCCTACAGGCCACATAAACACCTCAAAAACATCCTTTCTTCGAGAACCTTGCACAGATGTGGTTGATGTAATACATATAATAACACATGGGTATGAGGGTTCTACCCATGGCCTCGTTGTGCTTGAGCATCAAACAGGCAAACTGAACCCTGCTATTTCCCCAAGCTCATACATACATACTTAGGGGAAGAACTCTCGTTTCCAAATGAGAGCTAACAGTTCCCAACAGCCTCTGACTGGGAGTGCACAGTCCAGATGGAGTGTGCCTGGAGCGTGGTCCCCACTGACAGTTGAGGGGCAAGACCTGGATGCCCACAGAGGACAGGCCCAAGAGGCGGGGACCCCTTGCTGGAAGATGAACCTGAAACACGGCTGCAGAAGCAAGAGGGCACACGTGGCCGTGCTGGCCCGAGGCTCCCAGGTCACCTGCCTGAGCACATCGGGGAGTCGTCTGTGCACGAGGTTATCCCCAAACCTCCCCCTAGCATACTGAGACTCCCATTTCTGTCAAGTCATCTGTTAGGGGAAAATCCAGTCAGCGGCTGGTCACAGACACTGGGGCCAGGCAGATGTGTGGCATTTCTGAAGGTGGGGTTGGGTGCAGGGGGACAGGACAGTGGGAGGCTGCTGGACAACACATTTTCCCAGGTCTGCGCCTCTCGCTCTTTACCACTGAAGGGCGGACTCCGTGACAGGGGGCGGACAGTTCATAGCATCCACTGGGCTGAGACTCGACCTCCCCTGGCGCTTCCTGCCGGCCCTCCTGACGGCCAGAGAGGCTGCTGGGACAGGGGCATCACCCAAAGGAAACACAAAGAAAGGCATTTGGGGGGAGGAGCGTGGAGCCCGACTATTGTGGAGACTCGCAGAGGCCCGGAAGGGACGGATATCGACTTGCGGTTCCGCGAGCCGGGGACTGGGTTTGCGGTCCAGGGATCCAGCCCGCGGGCTTCCCGAGACCGGTTGCCGGTCACCAAGGGGAGCCAGAGCCCTTGCTTAGCCCTGAGAGCATCACTCGTGGAGCGCAGGTGCCACCTGGTGGCCATATCTGGAGTGACCGGCGTGACCAGCGACCAGAGAACCCGGGAACCAGACTGAGAGACAGGGATCACCAAGGTCACCACCGCAGTGACTGTAATGATGGCAACACCTTATTGACATCTCACATCTTTCCTGCCATCCTGTACTCTGCCCTCTCTCGGTTTTGGGGGGAGCCGTCCTATCGTCAAAACTGTATTAATTACAATAAGGGTAACTAACATCTACATCAAAATAACAAGAATCTCCATGATAGGCACACACTTTCTGCCCTGCACTGAGTTAGACCCAAAGGGTTAAAAATTACCAAGCTGTGGTCCTTTCCTTCAAGGGACTTATATGCTCAGATATTTACAATTAACCAAAATACAAGACAGAGGGTGACAAAAATATTCAGCTGTGGGAGTGGAGAGGAGGTGACAACTTACTGAACATCAAAATTGAGCTTAAAATTGAGGCATCATTAAGGCTGTGAAATATGGATAAGAATTCAGCAGGTGACAAAGGGAAGGACATTCCAAGCAGAGGGACTGGCCAGGCAAAGGCAAAGACCAGTGAAAACACACAGTAGGTCCAGGAAACGGCAACTGTAGAATTTTGTGGGAGGGGACACTGCAGGAAAAGACAGAACTTAAAGGACATGGGGAGGAGTGAAGGTGTGCCTTGTAAGCTAGATGCTGGGTTCGAACTTTTCTCCTGGGGGCTGAAACAAACCACTGAAGGGTTTGAAGCAAGGAAATAGCTAGGTTGATTTTTAAGAGATCTGTTTAAGAGACAAGTATGCAGGGAGGCCGATCAGGGAAAATGGCTGCAGCAGCAGTGACAAGACAATTCATTCAACAGCCAACAGACCAGTGACAGGGCTGGATGTGCCAGGCACTGTTCATACAAAAAGCCCTTCCCTCCTGGAGCTTAGGTTCTGGAACACAGTGAGGGAGGGTAGGAGGGATGGAGAGAAGGGGACAGACTTAAGGTAATGCAGAATTTGAATCTCCAGGACGATGGCCAGTGGGTAAGAAAGAGGGAGAATTTATTTAGCCAGGTGACAGGGAGAAGAATAAGACCTCTCAAAGCTGCAACAGAGGAGAAAGGGCAGGTTTCAGGGGGAAGGAAATGA
This sequence comes from Hippopotamus amphibius kiboko, assembly GCF_030028045.1. Classification (NCBI taxonomy): domain Eukaryota; kingdom Metazoa; phylum Chordata; class Mammalia; order Artiodactyla; family Hippopotamidae; genus Hippopotamus; species Hippopotamus amphibius. Next base: position 63,391,045 of record NC_080194.1, read on the forward strand.
GTCTGCTTTTGGATGTGATCAGTAAACAGAACAAGTAGCTATGAAGCAAAAACTCCACAAAATCAACCTTACATTATATTACGTTACATTACACTACATTACATTACATTAATGACCCATCTCCCCAATCCCATGAAAAGTCAGACTAAGTTTCCTAGAAAATTCTCCTGCCATTAGAGGTTAAAATTGTATTGAATATTAGGACTTCCCTGGCAGTCCAGTCCAGTGGTTAAAACTTTGCACTTCCGATGCAGGGGGCATGGGTTCGATCCCAGGCTGGACAGATCCCACATGTCACCTGGCATGATCAAAAAAAAAAAAAGGTAAAAAAATAAATAAAATAAAATTGTACGGAATATTGATCATCAAGATACAAATCTCCACAAACAGACTCATTAGATGTTTGCTGAACCAGGCTATAGAAAGTAATTGCTAATACTTGAGTGCTTCATGTGAAGGAAGCACCATTCCCAGTGCTTCCTCCAATTACATACTTTAACCCTCACAACTCTCTGTGGGCTCTGCACTGGGCTCAGGTCACACAGTCAGCAAGGGCAGGGCCAACCAGTATCTGCAGGAAGGTCACAAAGCCCTTAAGGGGAATCTTCTACCTTCTCCCCAGGTGGGGGCTGCACGCAAGGGACACTCTTTGGCCTGGAGTCACATCCGGCCACTTTCCCATGGTAGTCAACCTGCTTGAAAAATTTAATTAGAAGAGGCTTCAGGCCCTGCCTGTTTGGGCACAGTGTAGGGAGGTAAGATCAAAAAACTAGGAAAAGCAAAGTGAGTCAGAAAGAGAAAAACAAATATCGTATATGAACACATATATGCAGAATATAGAAAAATGGTACAAATCAACCAGTCTGCAAGGCAGAAATAGAGACACAGATGTAGAGAACAAACATACGGACACCAAGTGGGGAAAGCGGGGAGGGTTGGGGGGGGAATGAATTGGGAGATTGGAATCGCCATATATACATTACTAATAAGAAAAAAAATACCAAATTGTACACTCTAAATACGTGCAGTTTATTGTCTGTTAACTGTATCTCAATAAAAGTTCTTAAAAAAAAGAAAAGAAATTAATTGGCTAAAAGAATACTAAAAAAAAAAGAAAAAAACTAGGAAAAACAGACTAGGAGAAATAAAGAGACTCCCCTCCAGCAGCATTACAGAGAAAAGAGGGGTACGATTGTCCTTCCTCTCTGGGGATAATGGGAAAAAGATGTGGACTTCACCGGTGGTGTGAAGGCATGAGACTCTAACTTCACACCACCACTGACTCTGACCCTCACATGTGCTCGCGAGCAGCACCGGTACCTCCAGGTTGCCAGGAAACCACCTACACAGTTTTCCAACTAGAAGGCAGCCAGTTGAGTAAAGGAGCCCATGCAAGGTTCTGGGCCCTCCTGGGCTTACACCACCATCCAGGATAAGTGACCCTGCTGTCTTATTTTAGACATGGGGGGATTTAATTTCTTATTTTTGGCAGTTCTAACTTCCCACTATTCTTATTCTTATTGTCATATGGAAACAATTCAAAACAGTCAAAACAATACTGAAAAATAATCTCTGAGTGAAACCTTTATGATAATAGTGGTAATAATATATTGCTAAAATAGTCCCCAGGAAATTTAAAACCGTCTGCGTTTCACCAGTATGGGGAATAAAAATGGTCACATTACCTATGTTTTCTTAGTTAAAAAAAATTTTTTAATTATTATTTTCTTTAATTTTTATTTTTGAAAGGGTAATGAAGATGTGGTGTGTATACACACACACACACGCACACACACACACACGCGCGCGCACACACAATGGAATATTACTCAGCCATAAAAAAGAATGAAGTAACGCCACTTTGCAGCAACATGGATGAACCTAGAGATTGTCATACTGAGTGAAGTCAGTCAGACAAAGACAAATATCATATGACATCATTTACATGTGGAATCTAAAAAAAAACGGTACAAATGAACATATTTACGAAACAGAAATAGAGTCACAGATATAAAAAACAGTCTCATGGTTACCACGGGAATAAGCAGGGAGGGATAAATTGGGAGATTAGGATTGCCTATATTTTTTCAATTGATTTCTCTTATAATCAGGAGGTCCAGGAACCATTTATCAAATGCCTGCTATGTTCCAGAAACTCTTATGCACTAGGAAACAAAGATTTCCATCTCTGTGGAAAGGGAGAGGTAGTGAAACAATAGATTTAATAAATAAGTAAATAATTTAGCATGTTGAATGGTGTTAGTGTTAAGGATTTTCTTTTAAAAAGCAGAGGCGATATGAATGAGGTAGGCCTCACAGAGTACGTGACATTTAAGCAAAGCCTTGAAGAAGGTGGCTCCAGCCTTCACAAAGCCACAGAAGTCCTAGAACATCTGCCAGGACAACAGGCATCCAATACCTTACATTTACACCACTAAGATGGTCTTCTCCAATGGCGCTTCTTTTTTTTTTTTTACTAAATGTATTTATTTAATTTATTTTTTGGCTGTGTTGGGTCTTTGTTGCTGCATACGGGCTTTCTCTAGTTGCTGAGAGTGGGGGGGGGGGGCTACTCTTCATTGTTGTGCACGGGCTCCTCATTGTAGTGGTTTCTCTTGTTGTGGAACACAGCTCCAGGCGCGTGGGCTTCAACAGTTGCAGCACACGGGCTCAATAGTTGTGGCTCACGGGCTCCAGAGCACAGGCTCAATAGTTGTGGCACACAGGCTTAGTTGCTCCGTGGCATGTGGAATCTTCCCAGAGCAGGGCTCAAACCCATGTCTCCTGCATTGGCAGGTGGATTCTTAATCACGGCACCACCTAGGAAGTCCTCCAATGGTGCTTCTTAGAACAAATTTTTACTCCAAAATGACCTGCTGAGTACACTTACACTGAAAAGTAGCAGCAGTTTCTCTCACTATAAATGTTAAATTCAGCTCCTAGAATTTATACAACTAGGTTTGTAATCCAAGTACCAGCTTCATAGAATACCAAGGCTGGGGGTACATCTGTGGGTCTCAGATCACTTGGATGTGCGAACTTAGTGTTTATTAGATTTATCTATGTGAAGTTCCCAGGAGGTCAAGTGGCACCCAGAGAAGGCTTAGTAAATTTTAATGAATATTACCTCCTATTTTTCTATATTTTATACAACCACTCCTTTAGGTTCAGGCACATGGCTGTAAGAAATCTCATATGATCCCAAAGAAAAACCTACATTTAGGACCACTGAGACCCCAGTAACTCTAAGAATTACTCTTTCAAGATTGAGAAAAATCCCTTAGCACCCAGTATTGTCTATAGACAGTAGGCACACAATAAATGTTTCCATAAATAATACATGTTCTGCTTCCAGTAATGATGGAATAGATAATTTTTCCTGTTCTTTGGCTTGCATCATCTCCATTAATCTATCTTGAAGTTCAGTAATTCTTTCTTCTGCCTATTGTTGAGTTTCTCCAGTGAATTTTTAATTTCAGTTATTGTTCTTTTCAACTCTAAAATTCCCATTTGGTTCTTTTTAAAAATCCTTTCTCTTTATGATATTCTCTATTTGACGCAACATTGTCCTCATACCTTCCTTTATTTCTTTTAAGCAACCTTTCCTTTACTGTGAAAATATTTATAACGGCCACTTTGAAATATTTTCCTCCTAAATCTGACATCTGATCACTATCACAGTTTCCGTTGCCTGTTTTTGCTTTTGTTTTTCCGGTGTACGGGTCATACGTACCTGTTTGTTGTTTTCTTTGTTTGTTTTTGCATGCCTAATTAATTTTTATTGGAAACTGCACGTTTGAGATAATATACTGTAACCACTCTCTGGGTAACGGACCTCTCCCCTTCTCCAGGGCTTGTTGTTCTTATTTGCGTAGTGACTGGCTGAATTATTTTAGTGAAATCTATTTCTCCCGCACAGTATTAAACCTCTGATCTTGTTTCTCTGGGAGGCGTAGCTTTGAGTATGCCCCGTGACCCTAGGATGACAGTAGTATTGATAGGTCTCGCTTCCATCTTCCCCTGACTCTGGCGCTGTAGTGGGGCACTGGCAAGCTTCTCTTGGAACACTTTCACTCTAGGAGCTAAGTGCTCAGTGGGGGTGGGGAGTAGCAGTAACCTGAGGTCCTCTTGGCTTGCCTTTCATAGCATGAAACCACCACCTCACAAGATGGGAAAAAGACAATCAGGGCCCCAGCGTGCTGCACCCAAGGTAGAGCCATCCTTCCATGAGTGGGGGTGGATAAAAGAAGGGAACTCCCACCTTTAAACTGCATTTGCCTGAGACTTAGCCTCAGCAACAGGCAGCAGGGGCAGGATGAGAATTGATGAAGTCCTAATATTCCTAGAAGAAAGCCTTCTGGCTGGGAGCTGGGGAGAGAGGAAGCTCTGTGTTTCTGGCTTCAGTAGACCTGAGTGGAGTTTCCACCTTGCTGGTCTGGAAGGGGAGGGGGTAGGAGAAGTCTTGGTTCAAATACCATAGACTTCCTTACTGAAAAATTCACCTTCTTTCCTCGAAGTAAAACTCACCTTTCTTGTTGATGTTTCATAGATTTCCTTGAAGAAATGTCTCTTAATTTGCAGTTTTTCCTTAGGACTCTTTCCAGAGGTTTTAAAGGGCTGGGCTTTTAAAAATCATTTTCATATTTCACTGGAAAGTAGGTCAACAAAGATGCTCATATTCTCATGCCAGAATTCAATCTCCCTATTGAGTTTCAGGAGTTCTTTATATATTGTAGATAAAGCCCTTTATTGGTTATGTAATTTGCAAATATTTTCTACCAGTATGTAGGTTACCTTTTCAATCTCTTAAAAGTGTCTTTTGAAAAGCCAAAGTTTCATATTTTTTTACATATTTATTTATGTATTTATTTATTTATTTGGCTGGGTTGGGTCTTAGTTGTGGCCCATGGGATCTTCATTGTGGTGTGCAGGCTTTAAAGCACACAGGTTTAGTTGCCCCGCAGCACGTGGGATCTTAGTTCCCCAACGAGGGATCAAAACCGTGTCTGCTGCATTGGAAGGTGGATTCTTAACCACTGGACCACCAGGGAATCCCAGTTTCACGTTTTGATGAACTCCAGTTTATCAAATTTGTGTTTTACGGACTGTACTTTTGGTGTCTTGTCTAAGAAATACTTGCCTAATCTAAGATCACAGAGATTTCCTACTTTTTCTTCTAGAATTTTTATAGTTTTATGTTTCATATTTAGGTTTATGATCATTTTGATTTGAAATTTTATACAGTTGACTCTTGAACAACACTGGTTTGAACTGCACAGGTCTACTTGCAAGTGGATTTTTTTCAATAAATGCATACTACAGTACTACATGACCTGTGGCTGGTTGACTCTGTAGATGCAGAACCATGAATATGGAGGGCTAACTATAAAGTTACACACAGATCTTCAACAGCACAGAGGGTCAGCATACCTAACCCCTGCATTGTTCAAGGGTCAACTGCGTATGGTCCAACTTTATGAGTCAAAGATACTTTTAGGGTTTTGTGGGGGTTTTTTTTGTTTGTTTGTTTGCAAATGACTAGTCAATCATTCCAGCACATTTGTTGAAAAGAGTATCCTTTCTTTATTGAATTCCCATGGCATCTTTGCCAAAAATCAGTTAATCAAATATGTCTAGATTGATTTCTGAACCCTGTATTATGTTTGTTTGATCTAATTGTCTATCTTCATACCAATACTAGAATATCTTGCTTATGGTAGCTTTATAACCTTTTAAAATTAGATAGTGTAAGCCCCCAACTTTGTTCTTTTTCAAAGTAGTTTTGGCCATTTTATATATCTTTTGCATTTTAATATACATTTTAGAATTGGCCTGCAAAATTCTAATGCTTTTTTTTTTTTTTTGAGATTTCATTACTTATTGTTTTCCAATTTGGATGGTTTTCTTTCTTTTTCATATCTTATTCCAATGGCTAGAAGCTCCTGTAGAATGCTGAATAGAAGTGGTAAGAGCAGACATTCATGCCCTGTTAATATTAGAGGGGGAAATGTTGAGTCATTCACAATTATGTATGATGCTAGCTGTGTTATAGATGTTCTTTATTAGAAAATTCCCTTCTACTCCTAGTATGAAGAAATTCCCTCCTATTCCCAGTTTGCTGAGAGTAATGAAAAATGGATGGTTAAATATTGTCAAATGCTTTTCCTGTTTCAGTTGAGATGATCATATTTCTTTTTCTTTTTTTAGTGAGTTAATATGATGAATTACATTGATTGATTTTCCATTGTTAAACCAATCTTGAATTCCTGGGATAAACCCCATTTGGTCATGATGTATCATCCTTTTTATATATTATGCTCACTTTGCTAATATTTTGTTTAAAATTTTTTGTCTCTATGTTCAGGAGGCATGTTGGACTTTAGTTTTCTTTTCTTGTAATTTCCTTGCCTGGTTTTGGTATCAGATAAAAAGTGACCTAATACAATTAGATGGGAAGTTTCCCCTCCTCTTTAACTTTCTGAAAGTGTGTACAGAATTGGTATTATGTCTTCTTTAGATGTTTGGTGGAGCTCACAGGTGAACTCAGCTGGTCCTAGAGTTTTGTTTGCAGGAAGGCTTTTAACTAAAAATTCCATTTCTTTAATAGATACAATGCTATTCAGATTATCTAGTTCTTGTGTGAGCTTTGTTAATTTGCATCTTTTGAGGAATTTGTCCATTTCATCTAAATTGTCAAATTTATTGGAATAAAGTTGTTTATAATAGTCAGTGATTATACTTTTTATTTCTGAAATATCTATAGTGATGATGTCTTATTACTGATCGTCCTGTGTTATTTTTTTTCAATCTGTTTGGCTAGAGGTTTATCAGTTTTATTGATGTTTCTCAAAGAACCAGCTTTTGGTTTTATTTTCTCATTTTAAAATTTTTATTTCATTGATTTCTGATATTATCCTCATTACTTCCTTTTTTTTTCCCTGCTTACTTTGGGTTTAATTTGCTCTTTTTTCTGATTTCTTAAGGTGGAAGTTAAAATCATTGAGTTGAGAATTTTCTTCCGTTTTAATATAGGCAATGATTGCTATAAATTTTCCTCTAAGATTGTCTAATCTGTATCTAATAAATTTTAATATAGTCTTTTCATTTTCATTCAAGCCAATATATTTCCAATTTTTTTTTTCATCAGAAGCATGTTGTTTAGTTTCCAAATATTTGGGGATTTTCTAGATATCTGTTATTGATTTCTAATTTTCTTTTTCTTTTGCCAGAGAACATACTTTTGTATGGTTTGAACCCTTTACTTATTATGACTTGCTTTACATTCCAGAATATGGTCTCTATTGGAAATATTTTGAATGCACATGAAAACAATGTGTATAGTGCTCTTGTTGGGTGGAGTGCTCTATCAAGGTCAATTAAGTCAAGATGGTTGATAGTGTTTTTCAAGTCTTCCAAATACTGATTTTCTCTCTACACGTTTTAACAACTATTGAAGGTGTTGAAATATCCAAGTATATTTGTGGGTTGGTTATTTCTCCTTCTAGTTCTCTCAGTCTTTTCCTCATATTTAGAAGCTATGCACATATTTAGGATTGTAATTTCCTTTTGTTGAACTGACCCCTTTATCATTATAGACAGCCATCTTAATCCTTAATCTTGGTAATATTCTCATGCTCTCAAGGGAAATCTACATTATTTACTACTACTATAGTACACCTGCTTTCTTTAAATCACTATATTTTTATACTTTAAATCTAGTGTCTTTATACCTAAAATGGGTCTTGAGAAAATAGCATATTATTGGGTCTTGCCTTCTTTTATTTAGTGTGAAAATCTCTGCCTTTTTATGGGGTGTTTAGACCATTTACAATCAATGTGATTATTGATATGGTTGAGCTTAAATCTATTATCTTGCTATTTGTCTTCTTTTAATTTTTGTTCCCTTGCCCCTACCTTTTCCTCCTTTTTCTTTCTCCTTTTGGATTAACTGAATACTTACTAATGATTCCATTGTATTTTGTTGTTGGCTTATTAGGTACAACACTTTTAGGGGGTGAGAATTACTTTAGGGCTTATATTATACATCTTTAACTTATCACAGTTTTCCTTGAAGTAATGTTATATCACTTCATGCAGCATGAGAACGTTACCATAGTATACCTCCATTTTCCCCTTCCTAAACTTTGTGTAACTGTTGTTTTACTTTGAAATGTGTTATAACTCCACAATAAATGGTTACTATTCCTTCTGTCAGCAGTTATCTCTTAAATAGACTTAATAACCAAAAAAATGGGGGGGGGGCTGTCTTGCTCCTTTTACTATATTAAAGACATTGCTCCGCTGTTTTTTGGCTCCCATTGTTTTCAATGGGAAGTTTCCTGTCATTTTTATCTGAGCTCCTTTGTATGTATTATGTCTTTCCCCCTACTCTGGATGTGCTATGATTTTTTTTTTAAATCACTGGTTTAAAGCAATTTGATTAAGATGTGCCTTGGTGTGATCCTTTTTGTGTTTCTTATCCTTGGAGTTCACTGAACTTCTTGGACCTGTGGGTTTATAATTTTCATCATATTTGAAAAAGTGTTGGCCCTTGTCTTCAAATGACTTGAAGAAATATGAAAATACAAAATAAAAATATTTTTTCTTTCCCCCTTCCATCCTCACAACCATCTCTTCTCCCTTGAGGACTCCTATTCAGGCTGCTTGAAGTTTACTCATAGCTCACTAAAGCTCTGTCCATTTTTTTCCAGTCATATTTCACTCTAAATAATTTGAGATAGTTTCTACTGCTATGTTTTCAAGTTTTTAAATCTTTTCTTTTGCTATCTAATCTACTGTTAATCTCACCCACTGTGGGGATTTGTTTTCAAATCTCAGACATTGCATATTATCTGGTCCTTTTTTTTTTTTTTTTTTTTTTAATCTTCTATGGCTCTAGTTAACATGCTCAATCTTGTCTCTACTTCTGGACCACTACCTTCTTGATACATGGCATATACTTACAATATCCTTTTGTACAAATAATAATCCTATAATTTGTGTCATTTCTGGATCACTTTTTTTCTCCTTCACTTATGGGCTTTATTTTCTGGCTTTTTGCATGCCTGACAATTTTTTTATGGGATGCCAAACATTCTGAGCTTTACCTTGTTGCATACTCAAAATATTTGTACCCCTATATTACTGTACTTTGTTCAAGGAGACAGTTACATAGAAACTAGAAAACGAGAAACTAGAAACTTTGCAGCCTTTAGTCCAGGGTTAACTTTGTTCTCCTACTACTAATGCAATACTTTTCTGACTCTCCTATCCAGTGCCCTTCGGGAATTACAAAGTTTTCCTCTCTGGCAAGCAGGAACACAAACTATTAACTGCTCTGTGTGAACTTCAGTGATTACTCCCTCTGCTCCTTTCAGGTGGTTCCTTCTCCAGCCTGGGTAGTTTCCTCCCATGCAAACAGAAGTACTCATTTAAGTCTCCCAGGGGACCCTCTATATCTTTATGCATTCTTTCTGTGCAGCTCGCTCCTCTCTTGTACTCTGCCCTATGAGCTTCATTCACTTTGGCCTCTCTAGACCTCCAGGTCTGTTTCCTCAACTCAAGGAGACCTCTGGGCTCTGCTGTGGTGCTCCCTCCCTGAGTTGCAACTTGGAATCTCTCTCCAGGCATCAGCTGGGGCCATCACAAGATTTGATTCATTTGTTTTCCTTCTCTCAGGGATTACTGCCCTGCACTGTTTGATGTCCAGTGTCTGAAAACTGTTGTTTTATATACATTATCAGGTCTTTTAGTTTTTCTGAGTAAGAGAGTATTTCCAGTTCCTGTTCTAAAAGAAAATGGCAAAGCCATTTTTGGAAGCAAGATTTTTATTACAATGTTATATGATTACTTTTAACAGAGGGGAGTGAAGATATCACTTCTTTGGAGGTACTGTCATGTTCTGAGAAAAACAAAACAAAACTTAAACTTTCAGCTCTGGGAGATCTGAGCTCTAATTCCAGTATTGCCACCTTGGGCAAATTACCAGTGCTTTCACTGGTAAAACAGAACTAATAATATCTATTATTAGGTTGTGAGGTTTGAATGAGATACAAACAATCTACTATCTATCACAGGCACCTCATACATTTTAGTTTCCTTCTTCTCCCCTAAAAAAACGAGTATCAGAAGAAGCTATTTGTTAGGGGCCTGCCTGTACTGATAACAGTGATTCCAAGCTTTTCCCTCTCAAATATTCTCTCTCCTACAGGGAAAAAATAATCATAATATATGCAATTGAAAAGCCAGACACAAAGTGTAATTCTAGGAAAACTGCCTGTGAATTTTTACCCTGTGAAATGAGTGGGAAGGAAGAGCCTTGTGTCCTACCCTGTCTAATTTTGGTTTGGATTTGGCAGTTTTTTAAGTGGGGAACAATCCAGAATTCCAGCTCTGTCAGGAAAAAGCAGGCAAATGAAACAGATGACAAATCATTTCTCTAAGACCTGAAGCCAAACTGGCTCCAATAGCTGCTGGAATGGTCGTAGAAGCCAATTTCCTGGAGTATTTACAAAATCATTTGTAAGGATAATATTTTCCAGACATTTACAGGGAGGGCGAAGGATAGATTTTTCGTCTGCAGACTCCACAGAGTTAGCATATATTCAATAGGCAGTTGCTGAGACCACCACCTCCCACTCGAACTCCTCCCCTCAACCCCCATGTAAATGTTTGATTTAGGCACTGAGATGGGGATAAGCTGTGGTCTTTGCTCTTCATACACATGTCAGAATCTAAAGGAGCAACAGGTGAGTACACAGCTAAGTGAAAATGGAACATGCTTCATGTGTGGTGTCAGCAAACTGTTTCAGAAAGACAGAGATAAAAGATCAGCAAAACTTTCAAAGAGGAGGTGACAATATTTCAGGATACATGCAGAAGTGGAGCAGGGGAGGAAAAGAGAACATTCTAAATCAAGGGAGGGAGGCATACACTGGGAAATGAGTCTGAGGCCTGATCTATATAGGATTGGAATGTATCAATTAGAAATGTTTTTAACTGAATGTAACAGAATCCTTGACTAACAGAGCCCTAACAGATCGAGGTTTGCTTGCTCTAAATGCTCAGGGGTATGTGGTTACTGGCATTGATTCAGTGGCTCAAGAAAGTCATCTGGAAGGCAGGTTCTTTCCATTCTTCTGCTCTGACATCTTTAACATGGTGGGTTTTCATCTTTGTAGTTTTCATCTCATATTTGCAAGACTGTTGCCACAGATTCAGATCCCATTAACTAGTGTTATGAACAAGATAGAAAAAAAAAAAAAGGAGTTGAAAAGAGCTTTCCCTTAATCAGGGAAAGAAAAAATTTCCCAAGAGTTTCCCAGATTTTCCATTACACCTTATTGGCCCAAACTGGGTCACATGACCATCTTCTGAGGAAAGGTTGGAAAAATATCCGAACAAGAAGGAGTAACATGAAAAGCCTAGAAAAATCAGGATCCATCCTTTGGAGCTGGGCATACTGCTGTCTTAAACAAAGTAAGTGTTCTCAGCAGGGAGGAAGGATTAAACAATCATTAGATTAGCAATTAACAATAACTGCAATCCTATTTTTGAATCCAAGTTCTAGTGAAAGAAGAGTTCTCATGGGAAAAACAAACAAACAAACAAACAAACAAAACCCCCAGATGATTCAATTATACCTCTAGTTTTGTTGATTTATTTATTCTGCCCTCTTAGGTCTTAGGAGAACCTTACTGCTATCCCTGAGAATGACAGGATTCCCCAAACTGCAGACTCAGATTTAGATGCAACCGAATTTCTTCTGTGGTTTTGCAGATTTTACCTACATTACCAAAAAAAATTTCAAAAAGAGGAAGTTAAAATTTTTATTCATATAAAACCTCTCAACACATTTAACACATTTCCAACTTAATGAGGAAACAACTGCTACCTTTCTTAAGCATCACAAGGCCATCCATTCATGCCACAAACAGTGAATACTTTGATGAAGCAAACTACCTTGCTAGTCAACAGCTGGTTGGACCACTGGCCTCTAGTCAGGTTTATATTCATAATAATGCTGCAGACCTGACACATACTTTAATAATTCTGAGAAAAAAACCTTTCCTAACAACCACCCCCACCCCTGCCCCCCGCCCCAGACTGCCTCTTCACTGCGCCAAGTCTGGTAGGGTATACCTGTCATACAGGTCACTGGGTCATAACTAACGACTCCCACTGGCTCCCTTCTGAGGGGAGAGGAGGGAAGGAGAAGCTGCCTTTTTCCTTAGACTCCACAGCATTCCTTAAGGCTCTTACCAGTCTCGCTTTCAATGTTCCCTGAAACCAACAGGAAAACAAGGACTTCATTTTTTTCCCTGGAGAACTCAAACTGAAGAAATAAATGGCAAAGATGTGGTAGGAAAGCCCAGGCTTGGGAGGGTAAAGAAAGAAATAGGAGTGAGGAGGTAAGAGGTGAAATGTGTGTTTACAGTCTCTCCTCACACACCCCTTCTGGCACCCCATCCCATAATGAGCAGCAGCAGGATTACTTCATGCTTTAACCTTTCTAGACCTCTGGTACCAATCCCTCTCTAGAGCTGCAAGGTCCTCTTGTGAGACTAAAACAATCTGAAAAGGAAATTCATTTAAGGGGGTTAATTGATGACTAAAAATGTATAACAGATATTGAGGAAACAGCCCTCAGAAATTGCCTGGTCCAAATTAAAGGACAGAGGAAAGTGACCTTCCTGGGTGACTTCAGTCAATACAGGTTGACAGGTCCACTTGTAGAAGCCTGGAGCTCCCCAGCCATGGAAGGATGCTAAGACTGGTATTTCGTGTGCTAAGACCAGAGAACAACCTATCACCTGCAGTCTGGGGTTTTCTGACAAGATCAGAATGCTACGCTTTGGCAGGGGTGGAGGCAGAGGATGGGGCGGGTGGCAGTGGGAACACAAGAAACTGAACAGACAAGCTGCAGTGGCTTATGATCTGGAGAAAAAGTGCAAACTACACCTCGCCTGAGACCTTTGCTGTGAACCAGATGGTGCGTGTGTGTGTGTGTGAGATTACTGGCATTTTCAGGTCTGCAAAGACAAAGTTAAAGCCCAATGTATTATTTCACTTAGGATACATTTTGGAGGAGGAAAAGGTGGAAAGAAAATAGAGAAAGTAATGGAAAATGAGTTCTTGCTCCTTCTGTGTAGCCACAGCAAAAGTCCAGGTGGGTGTTATATGGTCGCTGAGAAGAGACTGGCTGTCCTGGACTTAAAGACCCCGCATACAGAGGTACACCTCTTTCCATATCAGTGCAGTTATCTCCCATTCCTTCCTGCCTAAGAAACGTAGGGCTATATCAAAAGTCAACATCCTTGGAAACGTTTACTCCATTTTCATGCTCCTTCTAGAGCCCCCACCTGACCAGCTGTCCCCCGAGGGAGCGATGGCACGCCCACACTCAAGGAGCATAGTTGGACGGTAACACCAACCAGCAGAAGAAAGGCAAGAGGCACGGGGACGAAGAGCGGGGAGAGGTCACACAAGGCCAGACATTAGGATTCCAAGGCTGGGAAAGAGGAGAAAGGTGACGGTTGGGACAGACGCGTGAAGAGGGAGAGAGGCCACATCAAAGAGCAAGAAATCCGTTATGAGGTATTAATTCTCTCCTCTAATTAGAAGTCACTCACTTTTCTCTCAATATAAAATAGCACATATTTTTATTTGCCACAGCTGTAAGCTTCACGCTACATGCTGTCCTGATACAGTCCTAGGACACATGCTACATCACAGTCAAGTTCCTGGCCCAGAAATCACACATCAACGTCAGTCTCATTTCTTTGTAGTTACCCTTTTCATAACTACGGAGGTTTCACAAAGTCGCCTGAGGCTACAGCTTGAAACAGAGGTCTGAACCTTAACCCTGAGGTCCTCATATCCTGGCCAGAGGGAAGTGCACACAGCCCCTGGATCCACGGGCACTCGCCTCAGTCCCCCACACTCCCTTCCTTGCTAACTCCACAAGAAGGAATTGCAGGGCCAGCTAAAGCACCAACAGGAAAGGGCTATATATAAAGAGAAGGCACAGGGTTGGGGCAGCTGTAAGAACAGTCTGCACAGCATCCACAATTAAGCTAGCCTTAGCCCAGCCCCACAGAAAATATTTATTTCTTATTCTTTTTCTTATGTCTTCTTCTTGGTCACTCATTTTCAGCTACCTAAACTGTCTATCTGAAAATGAATACTGAAGAGACAGGCAGCAACAGGTCAAGGTGTTAGGGGAGATAAAGTTGACCAGGTATCTTAGCAAAAGCACAGTTGAGAAATGAACACTTTTCTCTTTATGGGGCAAAAAGCATCCATGTGAGAATGTTTTGCTGCTCTGGCAAATTACTTTCTACTTATACTCATAAAAATAAATCACGGAGACTTCAAGGACTCTAAGGGCTTGGTGAAGTCTGACTCAAAGGCAGCAAGAACCCCAGGCCACTGCTCCCCGTGGGCACGCGCCTCTGGCCCCGAGAGGCCGCCTGACCCCCAGTCAAGCGAGGAGGATGCGCCACAGCAAGCAGGTGAAGCTCTCTGAGGGTAAAGGAAACCGAGTCTCCTCAACTAGGCACTATCAGAGGACTTAGAAACTCAGGAATGGGATAACACACAAGCAGAGACAACTTTGTCAGTATTAACAACTAAAGCAACTGTGAGCCTAGACAAAATCCACAAGATGAACACTCGAGCTTAACAAGAATGCACTATGTGACAACTGACTGATCTGGGTTTCATCATGAAAGATGTGTTTGTTCTAGAAGAAAGTAAATTCTAAAATCTGAGAGCAAAGAGGAAAAAGATAAAATTCTAAATTAATCACTGACTAAATAATAAATGGAAGCAAAAAATATACTAGGTATCAACTAAGAGACAATGTTTATAGATTAAGAAAAAAGTTATGGAAGAAACATAGAATTTATTTAAAAAAAAAAGACAACTGAATCAAAGGTTTTATTTCAGTAATAAAATGGACTAAACTATCTCATGAAAAATGGGTAAGAATCTAACAGAATTGAGACAATTTGTTATCATGCAACTTGTCTCTTTACTTGGGTGGTACTGTTTTTATTAATACAGAAAACAACCATAATCCTATTAATAAGTACCTCAATGCACTGTTTTTCAGTCTACATAGAGATGCAGGAAATACCAAGAGGGCATATTAAGTGTTTAATGTAATCAGGTCTAGTGGGAGGAAACTTACCATAGACAGGATTTCTTCAGCATATAAATGGACTAAAAAACATGTTTTGGAATGGAGACATCTATTCGACTTTATTTATGATGCCAAGTTGTCAGTCAATATCTGGTTAGTCAGAGGTAGAAACACATTCATTTTGATTGTCTTCAGGAACACAAACACAGTTTCGTTGTGTTTGCTCGAACAATTATACTTTGCAGTCTGTCCCAATGCAGTCAAATTCTACTTCTCTATTCACCAATGCAAACCAATTAATTGTTCATTCCAGCTATACATTCATTATATTACTCTGCTTCATGATGGTTATTTCATTTTCTATTTTATATAAAATAAAAGATGACTATAGCTTGTATTAAAAAAATAAATCATAGAAATGCACCTTTTGACCAGTAAAATTTCACTAAACAATCTCATCATATCTCAGTAGAATTTGTCTTTCAATTTCATAGTCTTTTAATCTGAATGAAAACAATAACTTATGGATTAAAAAGTTTTCTGTTTAACTGACAGGAAAAATATTACGAACATAATTTCTGAATAGAGAAAATGAGATGCAAGTAGCAGTGCTTTCTTCACTGCTATAACACTTCATTTTACAAAGTAAACACAGTACCAATCATCATTTTGATTCCAGTGAATAAAAACTTAAAACTGAATTTATTAATCAATTTGGAAGTCTGAAGCCAAAAGGATCCTTTAACAGTATTGCCTAATAGACAAGTCAATCCTAAAAAGCTAATCACAACGCAAAATTTTGGCCTAATTAAAGTGGCTCTCTCTGATACTACAGTATCAGAGTCTGTCTTTTCTGTTGGGGTCAATCTTCCATAACAGTCCAGGTTAGAATTACATGTAAACAGAAGTATACAAGGCTTGATGAAATTGAATATGGAGGATTAAGCATTTAAAAACTCTGGGTTATAATTCTTGTTGCAACACAAGTTCTACTGCATAATTAATTTACAAAAGCCTAAAACGTTTCAGCAACAAAATTATATTAAAAAAATATACCATTATCCGTATATGTTACATTAATTGTAATGTAACATATCATAACCGCTTAAGCCTTGCATTAAGTGAGAAAAGAATAACTTGTCCCTGAAAAACTCTAAAGAGTGATCAATTTCAATCAAAGTTGTCCTGAACAAACTCATAATCACCAGTGACGACGTTCGGTCACTGCTTTGCTCCAACAGGAGTAAAAATGACGGTAATGATTTTCTGAAAAGAGGCGAGAGAACCTGCATTCAATTAGTGATGAAATGGACTTTTAGACAACGACTGGATTTTTAGAATGCTTTTAGTTGTCGAACATCCGTACAGGTGAAACAGCTGAGGGAACAACCTGCCAAACTTGCCCAAACTACTTTTGTTCCACAGAGTTTGATTCCTTCGAAAGCGACAACAGCATACAAACTTAGCTATGAAGAATTCAGTCCTTATACATGAAAACAAACATAATAAAGCTACAGGAGGTTTAAAAGTAACTTCATTTGCTTTTAAATATTCAAGTGTAATGCTTCTGTAAAAGAGTAAAACATCCATTTCATCTTTATTAGATATGTCAATTTCCATTTGCTCCTAACCTGTCAATAATACATAGGTTCACTGGGCTGCCAAAAAGCCCAGCTGATCACGGAGACAGATGAAGGTATCAGTGGAAAAAGAGCATGGGTACCACGGCATTTATCCAAACAGTATGAGACCCGTCTTTGCATCCCTGAAGTAAGAATGGCCACTTTCTCCAATTAATTTGGACTATACTAAATAAAGCAGCATTGTCTGTGAAGAGTTACTCCATACCCATAACATTTCACTACCATAGTTACCAACTCAAAAGTTAAAAACAAACAAAAACAAAAACAAACAAAAAAAGAAACAGACCAAATCCATGTACCCGTGATCCTTTGTATCCTAAAATGGAGAAATATTCTTAGTTTTAACCAAGAATTATATTGGAATGAAGTAAAACATCTTTTAAAGTAATTTTAAGTATACTCTTATTTGTTACTACATTTCTACATAGACTATTTAATATTGCTTGTGGACATAATTTAATCGATAATATATCATAATGTCAACCACTACAGTGATCCAGAATGAGATTCTGGCTATAGAGGGAGCTTAATTATTAAGCAGCACTTTCCTAAAAAGCTTCTGTATTTCTGATTGGTAAGAAAAACAAACAAAAAAAAGAGCATCTCTCACTGAAATAACACTGACATTCAAGCTCAGGCCCCCTTCTTCGTGTTCAACATAATTAACTCTCCAGGACAAAATAATGAAACATTAAGTCACATTAATAAGTTACAGTCATCTTCAAGAAAACTCGATGGGCATCTCTGGCGTTACAGTTGTATATCTTGGATCCAACCTAGGGATGAAGTCCTGAAAGTGTTTAGATGCACCAGTACCAAAAACATCAAGGACTTTTCGGTTCATGACAGCAAATCTGTAAAACAGAGGACACAGGGAACAAGTACTCAATGAAGTTTATAAAAGATGATTCACTCCATTTGACATATCTCTCATGGGATGAGAAGACAGAAAAGGCTGACATGGCAAAAGACTCAATGGCAGATTCAAAAGTCACTTTGATACTCTTCCTCAAGATTCACTGCCTTATATTTTCTTTAAAGAGATGATAATCCCCAAATCTGAAACCCCAGAGGTTACCATCATTGTTTCAAACTCTTCTAGTGTTCTTTCCACTAGGCTGTGTCAAATAGAAAAACAGGTACATTGTGATTTTTCGGATGAATAAAATCACAAGAAGCTAAATGAATAATGAATGAGCTAACATTTACCAACAAGCAAAGGTATTAAATGTAATTCCTCTCATAACTGAAATTTTAATGTCTTACAATCAACAGAAACTACATTCGAATGTGCAAATACTTAATGAATGAAGGGCAAACAGCATGTAGGTTTTCAAATTTCTAACAGACACAACAGAGTAAAAACACACTCTCATTTTATCCATCACCTAACCTAAGGGATATAAAATTTTTAAAAGACACATATTTAGCCAATGTGCAGGATGGACCTTCTGTGTCCCTGTGCCTGATTATAATAAGAATTTCTTCTCTGTGGAAGATACCAGGGTGAAATTAGTTTTGAGTCATTGGCCAGTATCATTATTCCAAGAGCCAAAAAAATGTGACTTTTAGTTCCTTTCCAAAGCAAGTTCCCATCTAAAATAATGAACTGGTTAAACTCATTGATGTGTAACAAACCTAAGTGACAAAGAAATAAATGATTAAATAATAATAATGTAGAAGATACACAGTGTCGTGGCTAAGAGGAATAATTCGCAGTCAGACTGCCTGGCTCATGTCCTAGCTCCATCCTTTACGAGCTCTGTGATTCTGGCAAGTTGTTTAACCTCTATGTGCATCTCAGTTTCCTCACATGCAAAACCAAGATATTAACAGTACCTATCTCATAGAGCTATTTTAAGGATTAAACACGTATGTATGTATATGTATGCTGTGTGTATGTGTGTATCTTAAAACCATTTCTGGGACATAGCACTATACAACTGTTTGCTACCATTGCTAATAATGACAGCAATATTAATGGCAGCTGCTATTTACTGAGTGCCTGCTAAGCGCTAAGGGCTGCCACAAACATCTTGGTTTTCCCATAACCATACAAAGTATGTACTATTGTTTCATTGAAGTGATAAAGAAAATTGAGGCTCATGAGGGTAAAGAGTCTTCCCAACCAGTGACACAGCTTAAGGGTTTCAGAGCTGGAGTCAAACCTAGCTCTGCTCAACTCCCAAGCTCATGGTCTTTCTATCAGGTCAGGCCGCTTCCCAAAGAGTTAGATTATAATCAGGAAATGCTAACAACAACAACGACAATAATAAAGAACGTGACACGAAAGGCAAAGAAAAACATGCTTACAGAATCAGGCAAAAGAATATAATTATTTTTCCAAAGGGGAGATCAGTCAACTGTTTAGGCATGGTTTCTAATGAATCTGTTTAATATTTTTAATCAAAAAGAAGAGATCGAAGATTTAAAAAGTGAGACACCTATGTTATGTAGTAATTAATCAGCAGTTTGCAAGACAACATGATGTTAATCTAGAACACTTAAAATATCTAAATTAACACAGGGAAAAGAATAGTTAAAATAATGTTCACTAAAAGAATGCCCCACGTTATTCTTATTAAATTTTAAGTCATATTTGATTTATATCTAGATACCTACTTTACCATTGAAAGAATATTCCCTCAAATAGATAAAAAGATTCAAAATATTTTTTGTGGAAATTGCTTTTTTCCTATGACCAGTTAAAACACCTCAGTCACTGACCTGCCCTTGGTGAGCCTTAAAAGGAACTTCCAGTAAGATGGTCGCAAGGTCTGCACTTCCATGACAGCCTAAGATTAGAAAATTCAATTTGAGACTTTTTTTAGTGAACAGCAAATATTATCAGCAGTCTTAGGCAACAGAATACATTTTCCTCTATTTTTACTGTTCTTTGTATTTAAAAAATGACAGTGATGACAGTAGTGACAAAAACCTGTATTTATGTTTAAGTTGATAACTCTCAAAAATCTCTGTAAATAAACCTTCAAATAGGAATATTGCTCATGAAATAATAATTGAGTGAATCGTCATTATTATTAGGAAGCATTTAGTAGATACCTATTAGATAGCTGGTAATTCACTAGTTATAATAAGTTTACCAACTTGGCAGCATTACTGTGAGAAAGTGTAAAGAAAAACTGCCCCCAAACTTTGCAAAAGCCCTAAGACCATTAACATCAACAACCGTGATTACAGAGCTTACAGAGACTGAACAATGCTTCTATTAAACTAGGTTCCACCCCTATCCCTCACGGCCTGAGTAATACTGGCGAACTGCAATTATTTTTATTTATGCCCATGGTATCTTTTTTCTAGAAGTAAAATGAAATTAGGGCATTCTAGCCAAGGTACTAGAGTGATAATTCTCCAACAAAAATTGCACTTTATTTAAACCTAAAAATTGTTGTGTGCATAAAACATGACCTGGCCCACTAAGTTAACATGTTTAATGATTTGAACTTGCAAGCTACCTTGCTAATAAAGCAAAAAAGCATAAAATGTAAAAAATGGAAATGTTCCTAGGCCTTTGGTTTAATACACATTAGAAACAGAAATAATTCTATTTCTCATTTCGAAAAGTTATACTTACTGCCTGGAAGCAAATTGCTGTAGAGATGGAATAGATGATAGTGTCTGCATGGGGAAAATAGGGAACCTTTCCTGCTTCAATGCCTTTGAAATACATTGTCTGCAAAACAAGCATAATGCAAGATTTATAAAGAAAACAACTTTAAGTAGCACTAACAATAAAGTGGAGCAATACATTCCCTATCTACAACTATTTTTGCTACCTTTCAAAATACTAACAATCCTTTCAGAGCTCAAATCATAGGTACATCTTCCCTGACATGTTAAGTGTCAGCCCTTCCCTCTCCCTCATTCCCTCACCCCAAACCCCAGATGCCAGTAAAAATTGTGAATTTCTGTGAAATTCAACAGCCCTTTATTTCTACCTCTTTCATGTCATTTATTCTTCAGTGCTTTTTGTACAATGCCCAAGTCCTCTCTTCTCTGTCAGATCTATTCATTCATTAAACATGTACTGGTGTAAACACGGTTAGTGCATGACAGAAATAACTAACACACTCTATTAAGGCTGCAAGGTATCTATATAGATTAGGTGTGTAGATCATCACATGTATATACACATATTACATACATGTTGGCTCCCCAGAGGAGGGAGAGACTACTCTGTCTAGGACAAAGGACCAAGGAGAATTTCAGAAATGATTACATTGAGAAGTGCTTCTCAAACCATCTGCAGTAAAGAACCACTTTTTAAAAAAATTTTCCAGTTGTCATGGCCTGATGCTTTTATAATACAATAAAAATGAATTACTAGAATTGAACCAAATTTTCACTATTACATTCAAAAAACAAATTACTCTGTCGAGTTGCTATAAAAGTTTCCAAATGCTTCCTCTCAATTTCTATCCTTTCCTTAGTAATGAACAGTTCCAGCAAATTTATATGGATGGAACATGGGACGATTCATGGAAATGGGTTTTCTAGAATGTGGGAATGCTAAAGTGAAGAAAGTAAGAAAAGTGGAAAGACGACCAAGACAGAATGGTGTTCAATAGGTTGGAGGGAGGTTTAAGAAGACATGAGCGGACCATGAAATAAAGAACATAAAATAATTTTTCCCAAGAAAAATGTTGTTTATACAGCTGATTTTTAATTAATATTCATTATGTATTAATAAAGCATTGTAATATAAAATTAACTTCAATCCGTAAGATACGTACAAAGGATATGTACAAAGAGTTACAATTCACTAAGGTAATGAGATAAACATGGGCCACTATTTTGAAAATAATATGATATAACAAGGTACAGATATACTGCAGGGTATTACTATTAACAAAAATAAAATTCAGATGTGGTAGAATGGCATCACAGAAACGTTATGTGAAACAGGTATCTCTTGATATATGGGATCACTGTGTTCCTAATTATTTCCTACAATAAAACTTATCTGTTGAACTAGATTCTAAGTTAATGAAGACTTGGGACTGCATCCTATACTTCTATATGCTTACCTGCACCACGGCAGTAATGGGGACATAATAGATACTCAATAAATGTATCTTGGAAATAATTTTTTTCCAAGAAGAAAGTTGCCTATACAGGTGATTTTTACTTAGTATTCATTATATAGTAATATAGTATTTTAATATAAAATTAACTTCAATCATAGGAAAATGATTGCCTATTATACCATAGTCATTAATTCCACAAAAGGACATAGTAAGCTTACACTTCTAATTTCCTGTATTTAAAAGAAGTTCTCATCAGCACACTTTATATATGTTTCTGTTGCCAAGATTGGATACAACCTGTTGATACAAGAAACAAAGCAATACTACTGCTTGGCTTTAAAATCTCTATTTAGAGAAACATTTTACAAACTAGATCTCAATGCTGGATTGCCCCTATGTCAGAGAATGTATTTTTTGCCAGCCAGGTGTTATTCTCTTTCTCTCAATCCCCCTTTCCTCTCTATTAGCAAGTCCTGTCAACTCTATCTCCTAAACATACACCAAATCTGTGTACTTTTCTCCATCTCTACTGCTACCATCCTGACACAAGCCATCATTTCCTGCCCGAGACTAACTGTTCCCTCCCAGATTCCAGTCTTGCCTCTACTCCATTCTCTGTAATATAACAGCCAGAATGTTCCTCTTAAAATACGAGCTAAATCACGTCATTTCTATGCTTAAAGCTCTCCAATGGCTTCCAAAGGCACTGAGAAAAAAAATAAATCCCTCCTCCCCTGCCGTTTTTTTCTTTCTCGTCCCCCTCTTCTCCGTTCTCTCTCTCACATACACACATTGAGATAAAACAAATATGTAATTTTCTTAATGTCATTAGGAACACAGATTTTTCAATGAGATAAAACTTTTTAAAAATCAAACTTAAATAAAATCTATAACCTGAACTTTTAATTGAAAATATCAATGTGCTCCTAATTATTTTCTCTTTCTCTAAAAAGAAAGGGGAAAAAATAGGATGCTCTAGCTCTGTTCACTGAAAAGGCCAAGAAACAATGACTATACTAGGAGCAAAAAACCTTTAGTATCCAAACTAAAGTTTTCTAAATACCATTTCTCACCAAAAGAAACTAGGTGTCATTGGAGAAAAAGCTGATTCTATGTCTGGAAATGATCCAGGTGAGCCTGGAATATCTTGTTTTACCACAAAGCAAGAAAACTATCAAAGACACTGGCATTATGTCAAAAAGAAACAGGAGTCAACTTGAAGAGGCTCTCGTGGCCAAAGATGGGGCAATTTGAGCATAACAACTGCAATGGGTTGAAACAAATCAAAGATGTTAAACTCCACGTCTTCCTAAGGACGCCTGAAAACAAAGACTTACAGGTCACATTTGCAGGATTCTAGGGACTAACTCATCCCAAACATGAGCAAATAAAGGGAAGTAATCAAGCACTTTATCTTGACTTTGTGAACAGACTATCTCAGAATAACCGAAAAGCGGAAAGGGAAAGTTCTGAAGAATTTCCACTAATATATGCAGAAGAAACAATAATATTAGATTATGATGATTTTGCAACCCTCAATGAAATAATAAACCCTGGTCATTAATAGCTGCGAAAACAATTGAGAAAAAAATGAGGAATCTTATGTTGGCTCTATCAACACTGAGCCCACCGATCCATCTTAGCATCACAAAAAGAGAGACAACCAGACATTTCCGTGCTTCCTAATGCGATGTAATAGGAATTCACACACACAGCAAACTTGAAGGTTTTCTGCCACTACCACCCCCCTAAAAGAAAGTGAACCTGAACTTGCTTAAGGCTCTAGATTTAATTTACAGTTTACAGACGATGCATGAGTTAAGCAAACACGTTAACACCACCAGTGAGGATGCAATCAGCAAAATCCGGAATGTGGGGAATTCCATAGAACTAATAACCTAGATCATCAACGAATAAATGGCAAGGAAAAAAAGAAAGGGGGAAAAAAAGAAGAAAGGGTGAAGGATAACTATTATAAACTAAAAAGAGACTGTGGATCTCAACTAAAACAAAGGGATTGCAAAAGACATTTGTGTGATAATATTGAAAACGTAAGCTCTAATTGCATAATGATAATATTAAAGAATTACCAAGATTTTAAAATGTATGATATGTATTTTGATTATACCCTGGAGGCATTCTTGATTTGTTTTTAAGGAGTCTTTATCCTTCAGTTTTATTTTCTAAGGACTCTTTCTCCTGAGGTGTTTATGGATGAAGTGATTTGATGTCTGGGATTTGTTTTAAAATAATTTGGTACTTGGAGGTTTGGAGCAATACAGATGAAAGGGGATTGGCCAAATGCTGTTAACTGTTGAAGCTGTTTGATGGGTACGTGGGGGTTATCACATTATTCTTTTTTCTGCTTGTGTATATTTGAAGATAACACAAAGAAAAAAGAATAGGAGAACTGACTTTGTAAATATTTTTATAGGATTAGAATTTGCTTTTGAAACTGGAATATATATTTGCTGCTAAAGCAGCTAAAAAAGCTCTCTATCCTTTGGTTGTACATGCATAAAAATGTTTGCTTACCTCTACCAATTTAGATGCTAAATACATGGAAATTGTTGTGCTTTTATAAAACATCATTGATATTCCCGCCAAAAATCCTGAAACAACAAATAAGAAATACTTTGATCAGAACTCAAAGTATTTCTTTGTTATTAAGTTACTCGGAAATGTTAATTCACATAAGTAGGAAAGAACTGATTTGTAGCACTGCCTTTTGTTACAACAAAATCAAGGACATTAATATAAGTGATGACATTAAAATGGGGTGAATTCTTATTTATTATCACATATTTTTAAACTTAAAAATTGACCTTTAAAGTTAGGAACCACAGTTCTGCTACACATATCATAAGAAACTTTACGTTCTAAATTTAACTTTTAAAAAACAGCACTTTTTTTGTCAAATATGATAATTTTTTAAAAACTTTTTTAAAGGTTACTGGTACCATTTCTGATTTTAAGTGGAAATAGTCATTCATCTATTCTCCTAACAACACAAACTATGTTTAGTGCTATCATCACACTTCTTTCCATCGCTTTCATTCTGTAAATGAAAAGCCAAGGTGGCAGGAGGCCTGGAATACTAATAGTAGGGATGTTACTAATAAATATCTGAAAAATTATCTATTTAACTTAAGTAATACATACATTGAACTCACAGAAAATGTTTAATTTTTATTTTTATAAAATTACTTGAGTTCCTAAAAAATTATTATTAAAAAATACATCACTTGCCAGTGGTAAAATCAGAGTATTTTAAGAAATCTAATTGCACTTCCATTAGTCACTTGAATAATATTTTAAGTTCTTTATGTTCTTTTGTGACACATTCCCTAGAATTTCTGGCCTATAGCAGGACAGATATCCAAGTCATTATATTGCCAACTCAAAACATCAGATGACAAGAGAGCCTTGATATGTTAAGCTTCACAAATACAAAATGTTTGTACTAGTGCCTTGATGGGGATTCTATTACAGAGAAAGGAAGATACAAAGAAATCAGATGAATTTG
The DNA here is from genome assembly GCF_030028045.1 of Hippopotamus amphibius kiboko. Lineage (NCBI taxonomy): Eukaryota > Metazoa > Chordata > Mammalia > Artiodactyla > Hippopotamidae > Hippopotamus > Hippopotamus amphibius. The sequence goes on from NC_080194.1 coordinate 63,416,407, forward strand.
AAAACTATTTCTGCTTCATTCCTACTACTGATTGATTCAATAATAATAATAATAATATATATATATATATTTTATCATTGCTTTACCAGCTATAATGGCATGCAGTTCATCATCCAGATTTCTGACCCAGCGCAGGAAGCAACTAGCACCCTGTATCAAGAAGAAAATATAATGACTTCAGTCGTTTCAGCTCTAGGAAAAAATGCATGTAACATCTGTAATGGGTGACATTAGCTGACCCTGGAGGCAAATTGGTGATCTTATTTAAATCAAACTGAATACATGATGGGGAAAATTATGAACAATAGCCTGTTATAAAGTTATTGGTTGGACAGACCCTATTAAGAAATTATACATAAAATTTTCATTGTAATGATTTTCAAAATGAATTCAAAAATTCTACTTTTGTTTAGATGTAGAATGCTGGAAAAAGTATCACTTCCACTCTAACAAGGAGAAAGAGCTGGATAAACCACAACTCTGTCAAGTCAGAATCCTATACTTAGAGAAAACATTTTTGAATATGAAGGTGAAATAATGACTTTCTCAAACAGATAAAAGCTGAGAAAATGCATCACTTGCAGACTGCACTACTAGAAATGTTAAATGTAGTTCTTCAGGCAGAAGGAACAAGATAGCAGATAAAAATTTAGATTTAAAAAAAGAAATGAAGAGCTTGGAAATGGTAAAATGGAGGTAAGTTTAGAAGACACGTTTTTCTTATCTTTAATTGCTATAAAAATGAATCAACTGTCTAAAGCAGTGGTCAGAAACCTATGGCTCACTAGCCAAATCTAGCCTGCCACCTGTTTTTATATGGCTTATAAGCTAAGAATGTTTTTACACCTCTCAATGGACAAAAATAAATAAAAAATAATATTTTGTGACGTGAAAATTATATGAAATTCTAATACAGTGTGATCAAGTTTTATTGGAACACAGCCATGCTGATTCACTTACATATTGTCTATAGCTGCTTTCACACTATAACATCAGAGCTGAGTAGTTACCAGTGAGACCACATGTTCCACAAAGCTTAAAATATCTACTATCCGCCCCTTTACAGAAAAAGTTTTCTAACTCCTGGTCCAAAACAAAAATAGCAACAATGTATTTTGGGGTTATAAAATATGAAAAGATAAATGAATAACACAAAGGATGGGAAGAAGGAATTATAAGTATGATGTGATAAGATTCTTACACTATACTGAAGTGGTATAATATTTGAAAATATTGACCAATAAATTAAAAATGTTTATTATAAATGTTAACACAATCACTAAATTTTAAAAAGAGGTATAAATAAGTCAATAGTGAAGATGGAATATAAAAATATGAAAAAATTAACATAAATTTAAAATATATAAAAAATACCCCCCTAATCCAGGAGACAAAAAAGAAAAAGAAAAAAAAAAGGAGGAACAAAGAAAAACATGGAACAAATATTAAACAACTAATTAGAAAGTAGATATAAACTTACCTATATCAATAAGAATATTAAATGTAAATAGTCTAAATATACCAATTAAAAGACAGAGATTATAAAACTGGATACAAAAGTAAGAACCAACTATATGTGGTCTAAAAGAAACCAACCTTTAAACTGAGGTCACAGAAAGATTAAAGGAAAAGGAAAATATGCCACCAAGTATAATCAAAAGAAAACTGGAGTAGTTATATTAATAACAGACATAGTAGACTTCAGAACAAGGAATATTACCAGAGATAAAGAGGAACATTGCAGAATGGAAAAAGGGTCAGTTCACCAAGAAGTCACAGAAGAAACAAGGTTTGTTTGCCTGTCCTTCACTTAATTACATTTTTATAAAGATGCAAAAGAAATGATTACTTTTTCAAAAATCAAATATGGCTTTGGAACATGCTGTATCAATACTTTTTATAATAGATTTTCTGACCCAGTTGCATTTTCGTTACTTTAATACCATTAGTTTATATTACCTAAGCAAATAAACAGCAGCAAAAATGAAAACAAATAAAGAAATCTATGCTCTTAGATATGCTGGATGGTGAAGGATAACCACCCTGGGTTAAAAATGTTGGAGATAATCCACATGTAAGCATTTAAGAGTTTATCTTAAGGATAAATACAAACACTATGACATAAGAAATGAAAAAGGACATGAATGTAAACATGTAATCACCAATATTCTGTCCTATTAACTCTTGTATATTCAAAGATATAAATAAAACCATATTGAAAATGTTTTCATTGTTAGTAATATTTCATAACAAGTGACTAATTAACTATACTTTATACTTTTGTCACTTTTTCCTTTCCATTTCAAAATGCTTTCTCTGTTACCTACCTTTTATAGCTAAACTTTAACATAAAATGATACATAACCATCTTATCCAAAATAATTCCAGAATTCAATTTTTCACAGCATTTTCTTTTAACTGTGTGTGTGTTTGTGTGTGCACGCACAGGTCAACCTTGGTTAACACAGTTTACCTTTAAATTTTGAATATAAATTTTAGACGTTTAACTTAATAAAACATGTCAGTAATATGATTTACATATTAGTTATTCCCGTTAAACAAAAGGCCAGTATTTCAAATTGCAGAGTCTATGTGACAGATGACCCCTATATATGTGTTTAGGTGTGTGCTTATTACATGTGTGTGGGTACATTTATAGGAACATGCAGAAAGAGGTGGAAGAACATTAACTCTGTTTATCTGAGAGAGTGCAGTAGAAAGAGTGAGTGGGTGGGAGACGGAAAATAAGTTACTGCTTGTTTAAGTTAAAACAGAAAATCCTTACTGGTTCTATCAAGGGCTGATATCAGCTAGAAGGGTCTGAAAATGTTTAAATTAATAATCAGGTAGTAAAATTATTAACAAAAACAGATACATCACTTCTGATGTTAGAAATATCAGGAAGTGCATATTTTCTCAGTGACTACATTATTGAAAAAAAGAAAATGAGGTTTTGAAAATCTTTAATATTATGTATAAATGCAAATATACCTACACTTTTAAGCTTTAAGAGAAGAAATGTCTCCAACCTCTATTCCCAATACATTGTGCATATATGGTGATGAAATATTTACGAGTACTATAGAAAGAAGCATTAAAAAAAATGACAGATGAGTTAAGGCCATATCTCATTTTAACAATAGCCATATTATTTATTTCCCACTTTTCTCTCCTCTTCTGAAAGCCTTACCTTGTATATACTAACAAAAGAGCCCAGAAAAGCTCCGAGCTGGAAGTTTTCTTTATTGTAGAAGAGAGAAAGTAGCCGGGATGGCTGTGTAAACAGATGCCTGAACGCAGAGGGAATCCGGAGGCAGCACTGGATCAAGTATCCCACACTAAACATTCTGATGAAACCCTGGAGAAAATTGAGAGGAAATTCTGATTTACAACCAAATTTTGAAGTCTAATAGATATAAATTTTACTGTTGCAGAATCAAAACAGAACTAAAAAAACGTTTTCAAAATTAAGTCCTAAACCTCAAACAATTTTTAAAAAACTGCCTTAAAAATAAGCATGAAATCTTGCAGCAAATCTACTTTCTAAGATTTACAAAGACTTAAAAAGCTTCCCAAGCACTGGTCAAGTCTGTCTATGCACCTAACTTCTAACTTCTTGACATTCTGTTGACCATAACTGGGATTTATAATCCCTAAACCACAGTCTTAGAAACAAAAGCAGTGAAATTCTAAAAAAAATAGTTAACAAAACCAAATGCTTTGGGAAATTTTAACAGAAAATGCCTCTTAATCATTAGTTTGGCAGAGATTCTTTTGACAGAAAAAAATTGTATTATTTGTTTAGACCTTTTGCATCAAGTATTTAAACAATCAAGTTTCAAGAATTTTCCAGGAAAAGAAATAATGCTATCTAGATTTTTACTTCTATGCTCAATGTGTCAAGCTAAAACATCTCTAGGGAATGGTAACTTTAAGGTAAACTAAACAAAACTTGAAAAAGCAAATTTGCTACAAATCCACATTTGCTGTCAACATTTCTCCATATTACCTGCAACTATTTATAGTGTAAAAGGGAAGGGAAAGGATGACTAATGTTGGTCAGTTTCATCTCACCATTTAGGAAAATGAAGTCTGATGTCACAATACTGAGAGACGGAAAAATTCCAGTCATCTCGAAACAAAATGTTACTGAAAAGAATAGTATTTTATACATGATTCAACCAAGACACTGTAATACTGATCTCCCATTCTCCTCCTCTTTCACCCCCACTGGAATGGAAAAATGTCTACATTCTTAGCAGCGTTTGCTGCTAAGTTCCAAAGGTCAGGTTTGTATCTTCCTGATAGCAGCCTTCTTTTTTAGAAAAAAACTGAATTACTATGAAGAAACATTCATTAACTTACCTGAAACTACCTAATCCCTGGTTAAAACATGAAAATTAAATTGTCCAATCAGTTAGTATGAATTATCATGCATTTGCATAACTGAAACTGCCTAGTGTTTAATGCATGAAATGGTCACACCTGTATCTTGTCATTGATAATATCATAATATCAACCCAATGGTTCAAAGATCACACTCATGTTCAATCAGTTCACGCTATTTTCAAGAGATCTATTCATCCCTCCATCCATTCACCCTTTCATGTATTCAGGAAAGATTCGGTGAATGCCTCTCACGTGCCAAATTTTCCACTAGATGCTGGGGACAGAGTAGTGAAGAGGACACAAAGCTCTTGCCTTCATGGAGCTTCCATGCTCATTAGAGGAAGAGAAAATAAGTAATCAAATAAACATTAAGTAATTACAGATTACAATAAGTGTTGAGAAGGAAATAATCAGGGCACTGGGAAAGAAATTAACAGGGCAACTGATATCAGATTGAGTGGTAAGGGACTGCTACTGAGGATGTGACGATTAAATAGACACAAAAGAGAAGGAGCTAGCATGAGAAAAACATTTCAGATACTTAGACAAAAAGCACAAAGCCAAAAAAGAGATTGGCAGGTATCAACAAGAGGTTAGTGTGAATGGGGGGAATGTACTTCATAGGAGTGTTTACTCAGGGATATGATTAACATGAGGTGTCACTGAGTCCATGGAATAATGAGGTGCACTGTCAAAATATTTTACTATACTTGTGTCATAAATTCCTCACCCACAAATCTCTAAATAATTTTACATTCATGGACATAATATTACAATGTATACATAAATCAGCCAAGTTTATAGTACTGGTACACATTTGAAAGAATGACTACATTTTTTCATAGCCCAGTAATACTCACTAACTTTCACGTATACTTTTTTAAAAATATCACCTCTCCTCTCCCCAAAATTTCTCAAATACCTCTAATTTAGTCAGAATACGTTTCTTAGTTCCCCTCCTAAAGTCTCCCCTTGAACTAGAATTATGTCCAGTTGGAGGGAATAATAACCCTCTCTGGAGCTGGCAGCCTCTGAGGCTGCCGGCAACATTCCTTTTTTTTTTTTTTTTTTTTTGCCACTTCAAAAATGGGGCAGGAAATCAGATTTGGAAAGACTGTATCAGAAACTACTGTACTACTGAAAAAATACTCTACTGCTTTTACTCCTGGTTCTGTCTTTGAGGACTTTAAAGTCAAGTGTTGGCTTGGGTGAAGGCCACCATCAACACTCGGCCGCAGGCATTCGTGTTCACAGGCACTAATGTGACAGAGCTGCTCCCTTCCAGAGGGACCGTCAGGGGGCTGTGTTTTGGGGTGCTGTACAGCTCTGCTCCACTCATCATCAATGAAGTGGGGATCAGGCGTTGTAAGAAAGAACATAAATTTTCTAAAGCATCAGGATTTGTTAGAACACCATCCAAAACCAAAGAACTTGTAGCAGATGGTGCCACCTGTGCCAGACTAACTGCAATGAAAATTAACTTCCTTCCCAGAGCTGGCATGGGAGGGGGGATGGGTACGAAGCCCTGCCCTGGTACACTCACATATGAGGGAGTGGGGAATTTATGCCAGTGGGCATAACTAACTTTCTTAATGTAGAGCAACTGTGGACATGCTCCAGTTACCTTCATGCCTTAAAAAATGTAACAGCTTTACAAGTCCCAAACCAAATGCCACTGTCCCAGACTGTGCAGGGCATGTGTGCGACTACTGGTTCCCCAGCACACAGCACAGTCCAGGGGCCTTGTTCTAAGATGTACTCTAATGAGGATACCTTGCAACGGACAAATTTTAATGACTTTATTTTTCTCTTTTTTGTTGTTGCTTCACCTTCTATTCTATAAGTTTTACATTAATTAAGCTAATTTAAAAATTATGTAACAAAGGATCTAGTAAGTGAATATCAAAAGCTAAATTGTTACTTATTTCTCACAAGTGTCTTATTCTTCAAGTCAAATGCAAAGAATGACAGCTATTATTGTCAACTTTTCCACTTACTTTGAAATTATGTTTTAATAAATAAGTTCTTTCTATACATATTCCCTGTGGTTATTAAAGTACATTTATATACTTACTTTAATGCAATAAGAGATGCAATTATCCTCATAGTGTTTGCAGCATCTATGCCTTGGTCCATGCTTACATCTGAAATTAAACCAAAAAAACCAATATAATTAAAATGTGTGTGTGTGTGTGTGTGTGTGTGCACATGTGTGTGTGTCTGTTAATCGGCTTAAAACTCTCTAACCAAAAAAAAGAAGAAAACATTATCAACTTGTTTCTAAATGTGTGCATCTTTTGATTTCTTAGGACACACAGAAGAACAATAACAGGTTTTTTTTTTTTTCCTTTGCTGCTCACCATTTCACATATTTGATACAAAATATGCAACTGCAGTCAAAATACCTGAATGTGGAACAGAAAAGCCATATTGGTAAATATTTGTGACTAAATATCAAAAATATGTATATGTTATTTCTATACTCTGCCAAATCTTTTGGAAGCTTTAAATAGTTTATTGTAGCATATAATGGTCATAAATCATCCATGAAGTCAGTACTTGAGCAAAAAGTCATAATGAGAATGTGCTCAGGTTACAGGAATTTATACTTAATTATATTTGATCTGGGAAAGAAACATGATATAGTATTAGAATTAAAAATTCAGTTTTGAAAATAAATATAGAAATAGATCTTGTGGGAATTCAAAAGCAGGTTATTTGTAATTTAACTGTAAACAGCTTAGTCCTCCGGTGGTAAGTAAACATTTCTGCTGGGAGGACTACCGTTCAAGACACACAGATATTTTGTATGTCAACTCCAGGACTATTTATTCAGTCTAGGCGTAAAAAAGTACGTAGAATTACCTAATGTGGGTTTAACTCTTCCCCCTTTCTCTTTGAAGAGTTCATGTTCCAAAATAAGCAGTCTTTATAACTCTTTCAGACCACAGTTAATTAATTATCTTCATGGTTGGAATACATTAACTCTTTCTTGTTTTAAATAATAACTTGCAGAGTGGTATTCTGGCTCTCTAATTCCATTTGCAAATTGATTATCAAGACCTCCTCCGAAATCCAATGCTGCACTGCAGCTGGAGTACACAGACAGCCTCTTCTAGTCAAGGGTGACAGCAACGGTTCATTCCTTATGTCGTTACAATGATATGACATATCTGGTCACGCGAAGTTGTTGAGTGATTAAAGCGAGGGGCCTGAAAAGGGGTGAATCAGAGAAGGACTGCCTTATGCAAACCATCACTCCTCATACTTCTAAGTGTCCTCTTCAAAGATGTCTCTCAGCCATGGCTGCCAGAACTAGAGAGAAACTGTTAAACTCTCTTTGTTAGTGAAGTTAAATTCTGATATCAACTATACTGTCATTTAATCTTTCCTAGTCTTTCATTAAAATGGCTTCCCAAGTGCAAGACTGCCCACCTCCTATATTATCCACTCTGCTTCTATATTATCCTGGACCTGCTTTCACACCAATGGACCCACTGAGGCTACTCTGAGAAGTTCTGCCACGACCCGACCAGCTCTGATACCCAAGGCTTCATTCACTCACATCACACATTCTCTGCATTCCCCTATGATTCTTGTTGACATGATTCCCACTAATAGGACCCCTTACCACAATTATTCCTACCATCTACTATCTCTTTCTTTCCTCTTACCTTCTTCTGCAGTGTACACTAAAATGGAGACAAAGTCTTTAAATTCAGTAAAACTTTTGAATACCTACTCTGTGCTGGTGTATGTGAATCAACTCCTATGTTATTTCATTTAATGCACACGACACTCCTTAATAAAGGTTATTAACCCCAGTTAACTGATGAGGACTTCGGGATGCAGAGTGGTTAAGTCATTTGTCCAACGTCACAAAGCTGGGAGGGGCAAAATGAGTCAAACACAGCTCTTCAGGTTTCTTAAAAGGGGGCATCGGCTTCCTGCAATTGATCCCTAACTTTCTATATTGCTTCCTCATGCTACACACTCTAAAATATCACTACAAGATTATTTTTAGGGGCTGATATTCTAATTTTAAACCATTAAATTTATTTCCTTAAATATCTTAAATATTCAAAATGCAAATGAAGACTTATTCGCATGAAACAGACTTCTTTGTATAATATACAAATAAAGATTTCTCATTTTATTTCCAAAGCCCTAAAATTTTCCACTCGTGCAAAATATCCTTCACTTAAGGTTTGCTCCTTTTTATTCCTATATCTTCTTTAATCTCTCCTGGAACTTTTCTTTCTCCTTTCCACACTTGGCACACTCAATTAGCACATATTAATCCGTTTCCCGAAGTTCCCTATTCTAGCCTCCTGCTTAGTCTGAAATAGAAAAGTATTTCAATTTCATGTAAATCTATTTTAAAGGTAGATAATGGTCTACAGTCCTGCCAGAAATAATAACTAACATTCACTTGCCATCATGTGCTTTTTATAAAACTCTATGCACAATTTCTGGTTAAATATATATATATATATATAACCTGAAAAGAAAACAAAAGTACCTTGGCATGGTACAAATATCATATAAAATGGTGACAAAATGTGCTAAAATATGAAAATAAAGAACTCACATTGAATCCACAAGCTTCCTGACTAGAGCAATTATATTCGTTCCTCTTGGTTTTTCCTCCTGTTTCTCAGTCTTTTGTTCCACTTTTGCATATGCTGCCTCTGGTGAATAAGAATGTGTGGGAATTTCTTCCTTCCCAACAATGAACCTAAAGAAAAGAGCACAATGAGAGGCATTTTTCACCTTAAAAAAAAAAAATCAATGAGAAAATAAACTGATTTTGTTTATATACAAATACACTGTGAACAGAACCTTATCATTTAAAATAATATTTTCCACAATTTATATAAAATTAGTCATCCTTTAAAAAATAGGCTTTTGAAATCTGAATACTCAGAGATGTTAATAGCTGTTTATTTAACAATGCAGCCATCTTAAAATCAAATAGAGCATAGAACTTTGATCAAGCACCCTTTTAACTTAAGTTACTGCTTTTTTAAGGTACCTTAAAGTTTTTTCAAACAAAAAAGCAGATGAACTATTAACTTGGATTTACTATAGTGTTAATGACAAAAATTCTATTTTGTTCTCTAAAATGTACTAATAGTTACAATTGAATGCATTTCTCATTTTTTACTCTAAATTTATATCTAATGTCACTTTGAGTCATAAAACAGCTGCAGTGCAGTAGGTGGTCATCTATATGCACATGAGAAATAGAGGGAACTAAAGAATGAGAATCAGAAAGTGGTTAAGATTCTGTGTGTCTTCCCCACATTATTAGAAAATCTTAAATTTGATGTTATCCTAAACTACTTAGTTCTCTTTGGAAAAATCTAATATCCAGGAGAAGACACCATTCCTGTATCATCAAAACTGCACTATATTTTTCCAAAGACAATACAAAGAAAATATTACCAATCATTAGATATCATTCAATCAATACTCTTTATCAGAGTTTTCATTTTTGCTGTTTGCACCTTCACTATAAGAGTCACTGCTCTTGGGACTTCCCTGGTGGTGCAGTGGTTAAGAATCTGCCTGCCAATGCAGGGGACACTGCTGACAGCCCTACTCCAGGAAGATCCCACATGCCACGGAGCAACTAAGCCTGTGCGCCACAACTATTGAGCCTGTGCTCTAGAGCCTGTGAGCTGCAACTATTGAGCCTGTGTGCCACAATTACTGAAGCCTGCGAGCCTAGAGCCCATGCTCTGCAACAAGAGAAGCCACCACAATGAGAAGCCTGCGCACCGCAATGAGGAGTAGCCCCCACTCACCACAACTAGAGAAAGCCCGTGCAGAGCAACGCAGACCCAACCCAGCCAAAAATAAATAAAATAAATAAATTTATCAAAAAAAAAAAAGTCACTGCTCCTATAAAGAATAATACCTAAGCTTTACTTAGCCAATTCTGCCTGCTGAACCTTCAAAAGTATCACAAGACATAGATAAAACAGGAGATCAATAAGACTACACTAAAATTCTAGAACATGGGAACTATGACAAATTTAAATACTCATAAAAGAGAGAAAAATTTTTACTATCAACAAGTGCAATCCATCTCGTTAGGACAAACTTGGTAAAACGTCTAGTTTATCAAATCGTAAGGGGTGTGCAATGAGACTGTCTGTCACCAGATGGCAGCTGTGCCTCCTTGGTAACTGCTGGTCCAAAAGAATTTGGTTTCTAATCATGGGTGTGAATGGAGAGTTTGGGATCTGTACTACTGCTCCTTATAAACAAGACAAAACTACTCTAGAACAGATACAATAGTATCTCTCATACCTTTCCTCACACTGCTGCTCTTTTGGCCAGGACCTACCATTGGGATCAGAGCTCACTTCCCTGGAGAAGCTGGCCCTGCCCCAAGCTGGGGTGAGTGAGCCATCCTTCCTTTGCGCTCTCACAGTCCAGTGAACCCCCAGTACTGGAAGCACCTTTTTAGCAGTTTCCCTCCCGCACTACGCTGTGGGATCTGTGAGACTATACATACCTTCCTTGGTATGACATCCCCATGCCTGGCATAGCACTGGCACACAATGAGTATTTAGTTAATACTCAGTGAATGAATATAGTAACAGCAGGCATTTTCTGAGCATTTGCTATATGACAGGCACAGTACTGAGCCTTTTACAAATATTAAGTCATTTAACCTTCATAGCAGCACTACGAAGTAGGTACCATACTTTCTATGACAGTTAACATGAAAAGGCGTCCTGTCCACAACCAAAAATGTCAGTAATTCTTTAAACCTGGAACTACTGACTCTAAGGCCTGGGTTCTTAGTCACCAAGCTTTGTACACAATTAACTATGTTTTAAACTACAATGAATCAGCCTTAGCCTCCAGCACTGGCTCTTCTCTCATGGTTCTGTCCTTCATCCTCTCTATTCCCATAACTTCCACTATTATCTTACAGAACTAACAAGAGTTAATAACCATTCTTCCAGAATATTTTCCTATAACACAGAGAAAATGTTACACGCAAATAATCCACGTCAGCCCTTCATTATAAGTGGATTTGAAGAAACACACACAAATATCTGACACATTTTGAGTTTTTGCAAGGATTCTGGGAGTCTATGGAAAGATGCAGAACAACACCAGAGTTTTCTCTCTAGGAAAACCAACTTTTGATTTTGTTACCAGCTTTCAGTTTAATACAGAATCCTATGTAGCCAATGCAACAACAACAACAAAAAGCTATTTTTTAATACGTTTCATGATCTTTTAATGAAACATATGACATGAAGAAATCACTGCTGTGTGTTATGATTTAGTTACTGTTACCGAAGATTTTCCACAATCAAAACAAATACTCCAGTCAATAACATAGAAAGTTTAATCTCCCAACGTATGTGAAGATGCCTGAAGGACTCTAAATTTCAATGCTAACGCTAAGCAGCACCTCTACAGTATCAACCACATGCCAAGTACTGTGCTAAGAGGTTGGCTACGAGGTGAGGACTCCAGCGACGCTAGCGAAACTTATAATCCAAAGTGTGTTTGACTGCACATGAGTCCTGCCCCAACGGAGCCCATAATCCGGTACCACACAATGACGTACTTAATTTTTCCAGTAATTGTTCGTGTAGATCTGTCTTTCCAAGCTCCTTAAACAGAGAGTTCTTGTAATCTTCTTTAATACCCCATAGTATAAGGCACACAATAGGCCCCCAAAATAGTGGTTGGCTGACTGATTTTCAGGGGGAAAATTAACAAATTACTCTGTTAATGAAATGTCCACAAAGCTGCTTTTGTGACTTTTAAATTTACTTGCAGCTTAAAAGGGGAGTCAATAAGTATTTATTACAATTAGGTACAATGATATTACTTTTTTTAAACAAGTTAACTTGTAAATTCTCTTAACATAAAGGTAAATAAAATATGCAACTTACCTTAGCGCAGAGAATGTAAATCCCTTCAAACCATCTTTGCACCTAAAACAATAAAAATTTACAATGAAAAAATAACTTGTTTTGAGATATAAAGTAGTGTTATTAAATAGCTATTAAAATTTTTCCTGAAAATGATTTTCTCTTAAAGGTGAAACTCTTTTTGGACAATAATCTGAGCAGTACAAATGGTCACACAACAAACAATGAAGCAAGCCGTCTTACACAAAATGATTAAAATGATAATGCTTTCCCATGTCATATTAACATAATTTAAGGCTCAATTCTCAGATGTGCAGGTTGAAGAGAGATTTCAAGTAAATCTTCTAAGAGATCCATGTAGACTTAAAATGAAGGCTGGGAGTGGAGTATTCTTCCCCCTAGCCAGTCCCTGGGGGAGCAATTTGTTGTGAAGAAAAAGGTCACACACACCTGCTGGGTATTACGTATAGGTCAATTCAAGGTCCTGACTTCTCCCTACTTATTAATTCAGTGAATGCAGAGCAATGTTGGGTTGGCAGGCACAAAAAGGCATCAAGTTCAGTTACCAATTTTAACTTCTGAGTAAGGCCAATCAGAACAGATAATGAGTATGAGGAATAGGGGGTGGAGGAGGAGAGCACAGAGAGAAGATTCCAAGTATTAATGAGTGCTTACCATGGCTGGGCGTTGTTTTGGGCCCTTTATATGTGTTGTCTCATTCACTTATACCACAGTATCACAACACTATGGATAGCTGTTTCTCTATTGCACAGCTGGGCAGAGGCCCCCAAAATGTGGCAGCTTCCCAAAGGTCACAAAATAAATATTAGACAGAATTCAGGGGGAAAAAAAAAAAAAAGAGTTCACCTGACTTAAAAGTCATGGTTTTCTCTTACACCTCCTTCTAAAACAGTGTATTCCTTTTAATTAGAGAAGACTCAAACTACATGGCAAATACGAGGGGGAGAAGATTCTCATGTCTGCAAAAAGTATTCAAACAAGATTTTCAAATACAGGCATTGTGATACTGCTGGTCTTCGTGGTCTGCTCCATAGGTACCATCAACTAGAGAATCTTTGTGTACCTAGTATTAAAACTCCTTGCAGAAACTATAAAGATTGGTGATAGAATGATGCTCTAACATACGTTAACATCAGACACTGGATATTCTCGGACAAAAGGTACAGCCTTAAATCTAATTGGGCAATTCTTTCTGTATGCCTTTTATATGAAAGGTCACAAAGGAAGTGAATAAAAATATAAGAAGTTTATCTTTAAATTTTTATATATACATTTTTATCAGAGGACACATAGAATCTCAGGAAAAAACTTAATCCATGTGCACTGAAATGTTTTAAAACACTTAAGAATTCAATTAAGCACCATAATCTACTTTGTGGTCATGTTAACAGTGAGAATGTAACCAGAGAATTTAGCTAACATACTACATAATTATCTACCATGTATAGAACGAGGGTGAAGGCAAAATAGCTTATATGTTAAGCTAAAAATGTGCATGGGAAAATTATAGCATTAAAATTCTTAAAGTTATCTGTTTCCATCTGAAGAAAGTGTTTCTCAGTAATTTAAAACCCGTAATTGAGTAATTTCTAAATAGGTGGGGTAGTGAGGGGGTAGGCTGGGAGTCTACTGACTGGAAAACAGAAAGCAGCAGATTGATTTAAAGATTATGTACAACTGGGAACAAATTTTGGCTCTGGTATGCTATTGTTAAAAGATAGCCATTTGTCTTTGTGCAATGTTGAATAGAAAAAGGATTCTGACAATTTGGTCTAGTCAGGATTGCACATTTGTGACCTTAAACAATAAATCTAACTGCAGACCAAACATCAAAAAGTAGCTTTCAAATATAAAAGGGCATCTACAAATGAATTTGCAATTTCATTATGATGGAAGTTTGGTTCTTTCAGCAGAACCCTGTGGGAAGCACTTCATATTGATAAAGTCTTAGCATGGATTCAAAAGGGGCTATTCTTCTTTCCATTCATGTGTATAAGGTCTGTTAATGTAATTGAGGGTCAGATGTCTATGTCAAAAGGACAAAAAAGTAATTATTCCCAGAAAAAGAATCTTTAAAATAGTAATATTGCCTTGCATTTTGACACCAAAACTATTGTCTGAACCCTAACCTAACAATGAAACACTATTGTATTCTGTGTTAAATGTAAAAAGTATGATATAAACATAAAGATTTATACAAAACAGATCCCATTAAAAGGTGCCTCACTGTTTGATGGAATCGGTTATTATAATGTAAATCAAAACACATTCTCCATTCATGTATTAAGGCTCACTGATTTATTCAACAAATATTGACTGAGTGCCTACTACGTGCAAGCACTGGTTTAGGTTCTAAAGATGTAACAGTGGACAATACAGAATCTCTGCTTTCATACCACTGACATTCTAGATGGGGGAGAGATCGGATAAGAAAAAGTAAGTATGCCATGTGGTGATAACCGCTACTGCAAAAAGCAAAGCAGGACAAGGGGAGAAACTGTGATCAGGTTGGGCCTTTTGTTTGTTTGTTTTTAACATACTGTGGTCAGGAAGGGCCTCTCTGAGAAGGTGGAATTTGGTAATTTGATCAGAAACCTTACTGAATTGAGGGGAGGGCATTTCAGTTTGAAGGAAGAACAAGTACAAAGCCCTCGATAAGGAGTCTGTGTGGCATGTAAGGAGAACAGCAAGTGCATTACTGCAGCTGGAGGTAAGCAGTGGTAGGAAATGAGGTCACAGTGACAGCTGTGGAGGGAGCGAGTGGTCTACAATTCCTGTAGGCCCTGCAGGCATGGTAAGGACTTGGGAAGGTTCTCAGCAGAGAAGTGACAAGATCTGTCTTAAATTTTAAGATAAACACTTTGGCTGCTGGTTGGAAAATAGACTACAGGAGGGCAAGGTTAGAAGCAAGGAGGTTAATTAGGAGGAGAAAGGTGATTGTGCCTGGACTAGATCACAGTGGCAGACACAGTGGCAGAGGTGGAGAGGAACGTTAAGACTCTGAATGTATTTCAAAAGCAGAGCTGGTGGAATTGCTTGATGGTTTGAATGTGGGGTACAAGAGAGGATTTACAGATTATTAAAATACTTCTGGTTTGAGCAAAGAGAGGGATAAAATATCCATTTATTGACGTGAGGAAGACTACAAAAGAAACAGGTTTGAGGAGAAAAATCAAAGTTTTGTTTTAAATATGTTAAGCTTGAGCTGCATGTGAGCCATAAATGGAAATGTTAAGGAAGCAAAGCAGCTGTCTATATAGATTTGGGTTCAAGGGAGAGGTCTGACTCGTTTATAAGTAGTACTTAAATCCATGGGGCCAGATACCTTCATCTAGGAATTAAGTGTCAATAAAGAAAATATTCAAGGACTGAGTATTTTTCATTCCTCCATAACTTGTAATGCAGAAAATCTCTTCTATAAAAGAAAAAAAATTTCATTTCTCCTAATCAATCCATTCTCTGCTATAAAGTCTCATTTTAACTTTTGAGTGTGCACAAAAATAATGCGTTTAACTCATGTACACATAAACTTTCCTATTAAAGTTAGTCTTTGCAAATGACATAAATAACTAGTATGACTCAACCTCTACATTTGCAAAGTTCTGTGCTATGTATGATATAAAACAAAGCCAGGAGAGACAAAGAGGAAAAAGAATTTGCAACAGCATTATATCCAACAACTTAGCAGATAAGCAACTAATCACAGAGGCTCAGGTTGGAATTACATATTGCATACAAGAAAGTATAAAGAAGTTTAATGTTATTGTTATTACAATAATACTCTTAGTCAAATGCCAATGGGAGAGAACCACAAAGACAAATTTTTTCAATTAGAAATGTAAATGATAGTAAAAGGAAAAATTCTGCCTACAAAGATTCTTTATCTCAGTCTTAATTTCCATGAAATTATTTCCATGAGATACTTTTACCATTATCACAACATTGTACCAGCAGATGTCGCTAGTGAACCATTTTGGGAGAAATTTCTAGCTCTTTGATATGATTTCTACATCAAACATCTTGTTGCAAATTTTCCTTTAAAAACAAATTCATAGGCGTTCAAAATGTTTTGAATAAATTTTAGTTAAATTGCATTAAAGTCCCCCAAATAAATATCATAAATATGAGACTTCTAATGATAGGTGATATTCCTGTTCCAATTATTCCATACAGTTATAAAACTCTCTAAGAACATGCTATCATTTGGCACCAACATAGAATTTGATGATGTAAATGTGCTGCTTTATTATATGCTTTCTAGTAACCTGAAAACACTGAGAACTCTTGACTCCTAAAATTTTTTGTCTAGACAGTTTTCATTTATTTGGTAAATATAATAGATATAAAAAATGTATTTTTATAAATCTCCTTTTAAATATTTCTAAGGCAGTAGAAAGACTCTTGATATGAACAATGAAACAGATACTAGTCATAACTTCCCTAGCAACCTACAGCAAATCACGGAATGTAAGAGCTTAATCTCACTACCTACTAAAAAAGAGCCTGGAAATAAATGGCCTCTATATCTGGCTCATTAAATGATTTCTAATTCTGTAATTTCATCACTTACTATCATTTTATTTAGTGCTTGTATTATTATTTGAAATAATAATGGAAAAAATGAATTATTCTAAATCACTTATAATGACCGATGTCAAGAGTTAAAAAAGAAAACAAACATACAAACAAAATCCTGAATTCGTTTTGAGATTACTGGTTGCTACTAATATTATTACATTATTGTAATATTGTTACATATTACAATATTGTACACTATTACATTTGCCTGTTGCTTTATAAAATTTAGACATGGAACTTATTCCTGCAAAGGTTCAAAGGCAGCCTTTTCTTTTCCTTTTTTTTTTTTTAAATAAAGCTTTCCACTTTTGTTGGCATTGATAAAGAATATTGATCAATTCACTGACAATACGAGTCTTTGAAATATCTTTTGCTGTGCAGGGGGGCGGGACTTGCTCATCTAATTAGGCACATACCTCCATTTTAGAAACAAAATATTTTGCATATATTTTTCTTTGTAATTACATCTAAAAAAACTGTAGAACTGGGAAAAATAGCCTTTATAACCCTTGAGAAAAAGCAACCTTTTCTTTTTTAACTTTAAGATTACAAGACCAACTACTGAGATAGATATAGACACTATAGAAAGACCTGTAATAAATCCTGTTAAGTACAAGCAATTCTATAATCTCAATAATGATAAAAGATTACATTATTGCTATATTAAGCATCAATGCTAAAATATTATTAATGATAAAATATAAAATGCTCTTCATTATATACACACAGAATGTTATAGAATGTGGTCAAAAGGATATACCCCAAACAGTTGTTAGCAGGCTACCTACTGAAGCAGGATGGGTTAAAAGACATGAAGGAAGAATATAACTTTTTACTCTCTATATTCATATGTCATTTAAAACATTTTTACAAGTATACATTTAAACATTATTTGTGTAGTTTGTTTAATTAAAAACATCAATATCTGAACATACAGGAACAGATTAAACAGTGTAATAAGTTATTCATCTCTATTTCACCAACACTATGGCAGAGAACGTTAAGACAGTCAACTTTACTAATTAATACTACTGTAAAAGTTTTGCTAAAGGCATAAAATTACTAACTGAAACAAATGATGTAGATAGAATTTTCTGAAACTATGATCCCAATGAACACAGTTAACTAGGTGACTACAGTGACAAAAAAAAGAAACTCATTAAGTATCAACGTCAGAGTTCCTTTGTCCTTTTTTTACTCATTGAATTGGTTAGAAGGAAACTCAAATACTGGTTGAATATTATAGCATCTATCTTTATTCACTCAATAATCATGTATCAGGCACCTAACATAGAGAAGACACTGTGCTGCGGATCATATGAGTAATGTGAAGGTAAATCATATACCATCTCTGATCATTAAAAAAGGCACCTGCAAAGTTATGTGTATGTTTGTCAAATAAATGAAAATAATCTTGACTAAAAGTTCTGACATACAGTTTCCTGTATCAGTAGTGCTTTCTTAGAGCTTAATTACTTTATTTGTACTTCATGAGTTCAGCTTTAAATTTCTTTAGTCCTGCATTTTACATCATCTATCTCCTTAAATTATTTAAGAAAAGTAGTATGGGCCTTCCTCCACTTGTGATGAGATTATGTCCCAATAAATCCATCCTAAGTTGAAAATATCATGAAGTTGACTACAAACAACAAATGCTGGAGAAAAGGGAACCCTCTTGCATTGTTGGTGGGAATGTAAATTGATATAGCAACTACGGAGAACAGTATGGGGGTTCCTTGAAAAACTAAAAATAGAACTACCACATGACCCAGCAATACCCAGAGAAAACCATAATTCAAAAAGACACAATCTGTGGGGTGGGGCAAAGGGGAAGCCGGGACGAAGTGAAAGAGTAGCATTGACATATATTACACTACCAATAGATAGCTAGTGGGAAGCTGCTGCATAACACAGGGAGATCAACTCGATGATGGGTGATGACTTAGAGGGGTGGGATAGGGAAGGTGGGAAGGAGTCGCGCAACAGAGGAGATATGGAGATAATGTGTATAAATACAGCTGATTCACTTTGTTGTACAGCAAAAATTGGCACAACAGTGTAAAGCAATTATATTCCAATAAAGAGCCTAAAAAAAAAAAAGACACATGCACCCCAACGTTCACTACAGCACTATTTACAATAGCCAGGTCATGGAAGCAACCTAAATGTCCATCAACAAATGAATGGATAAAGAAGATGTGGTACATATATACAATGGAATATTACTCAGCCATAAAGAGGAATGAAACTGGGACATTTGTAGAGACATGGATGGACCCAGAGACTGTCATACAGAGTGAAGTGAGTCAGAAAGAGAAAAACAAATATCGTATATTAACGCATATATGCGGAATATAGAAAAATGGTACAGATCGACCAGTTTGCAAGACAGAAATAGAGACACAGACGTAGAGAACAAACATATGGACACCAAGGGGGAAAAGCGGGGTGGGGTGGGATGAAGTGGGAGATTGGGATTGCCATATATACATTACTAATAAGAAAAAAAAGGTCAAGTTGTATACTTTAAATATTTGCAGTTTATTGCATGTTAATTATATCTCAATAAAAGTTCCTAAAAAGAAAAATATATATCAAGTCGAAAATGGATTTAACACAATTAACCAACCAAACATCTTTGCTGAGCTAAGTCTAGCCTACCTTAAACATATTCAGAACACTTATATCAGCCTACAGTTGGGGAAAATCATCTAAAACAAAGCCCATTTTATAATATCTCACCTAATCTATTGACTATCACACTGAAAGGGAAATCCAAATGGCTGTATGGGTACAGATGGGAGTAAGTGTACTGGTTATTTACCCTCTCGATTTGTGTGACTGGGACCTGCTGCCCCACCTCACTAGGGAGGATCAAAACAAACACTGCTGGCTCAGGAAGAGATCAAAATTCAGAGATGGTTTCTACCAAATATGCATTGCTTTGACACCATCATAAAGTTGAAAAATCGTAAGTCAGGGACCACCCACATACGCAAAAGCACAATTAAAGATGCTAAAAAAAAACTGGCAAAAAAAAAAAAGGCAAATTGGATTTAAAATAGTCATGCACACTGATAATTCTTAAAATAGTCTATTCTATTGATTATATCATAATCACCTAAGCCACTCAGTAGCAAAAATAAAAGTTACATTATTATAATATGTGAACAAAATTATTTAAAACAGAAAATACTTAAACTTCAAGTATACTGGAGGTATGAAAAGAATGGCATACGAACTTAGTTATAAATAACAATTGTAGACAATAGCTGGATCTTCAAAATTTTGATTTTGCCTGATTATCTAATTATCATTGGTACCAAAAACAGAAATATGTTTGGAGTGCATACAACTGAAAAATTTAATTTAAAGGTTAAAAAAATAGAATGTCTATTTAAATGCTCTGAATTTGTCTTTCACAGTTGTCTTCATTATAAAGAACACTCATACCATTTTATATAGTTTTTTAAGTTAAATTTTTCTTATTTTGTTTTTAAAATCTCACATGAAAGTGAAAACCACTTTTTCTAATCAATTTACCTAACCTGTTTTCAGGTGTATAAGCTTATCTTAGTACTCAGCTATAATTCAGTAACTGACACTTGATCAACAGCTATAGATTTTGATTGACACCTGTTCATCATAAGAATATCGGAAAAACAGACATGGAATTAATTTAAAGATTTTATTTTAGTTTTGTTTTTAAAAAAATCTTTAGTATCCAAATCACATACGTACACTCCAACAGGTTAAATCAATCATTTCAATTTACTCCTCAGAACCTGTGATGTGCAATTAAAATACACTACATTGCTTACATACACACAGCAGGTTTTTTCCCCCTTAAGTTTACTATTGTTTGAAGAGGAAAACAGACTCAGAGAGTTTGGTTTCAGCCCACATATGGCACTTAATATGAGAAAACAAAATAACTAATATTATGTTCCTACTTTAAGAAAGCTCACGCACAAAAGTCTGAAATTGGAACAGCAATACATGAAGAAATTTGTGGAAGATTATTTTGTTTGCTTCATGAACACATTACACATCTTCCAAATAATCCTCAATTGGATTCCTTTAAATAATGAATTTTTCCAGTATGTTAAAAATATTATTTTTAATTCTGGTAAATATTTTACAGTACATTTATTTCATACAGAATGGAACACTGGTGCTTAGCTTTGTTCTCAATAACCTAAGGAAAGTTGCTAAAGCAAGGCAGCAGTTATGGGTAATCAAGTATGATTGCAAGTCCCCAGATGATTATTGTGTACTTTTTTCTAGTATGTCCTAAATATAAATTGGAAACATTTGGATTCAAACTTACAGTAACAACTCCAATAGAATCAGATTTCTCCTTAAACTGGGAGAGGCTGGAACTGTTTTTGCTTTAAAATCCAAACTAAAGAAGGTCGTGCTCCAAGCTGTCTTCAATTGCTAAGAAACCAAGAATTACCTTCAGACTGTTTCTAAAAGAAATGTGAATTAGGATGAATTTCCCTCTCAAAATGAACTGGTAATAGCAATACTAGTCAAACTTTAAAATACTTGTAAAAAGAACAGATTCTAGTTCCACTGGACCTAAACTGTTTGCAGTTCCAAAGGAAATGGCACGTGTTTACACTTGACATATTAACAACAGGCAAAAACCAAATTTAAGATCAAAATGGTGTTTTATATAAATCCAAGAAAAAACTTAGCAAGTTTCATAAAATCATGGCATTGCTGTTACAGACAAAAATTAAACAAAATTATAACCACAATACTGAACCAATCTATTTTTTAAAGATCTCAAGATTGTATTTTCATTTTTTTCCCCTCCTATAATGGTTGGGAAAAAGATTAAAACAAATGTTTTCCATTTTACAGAATCTTTGAATCAACATTAATTTATTTTCAAATGCACATTGGCATCTATGTCATTAAAATAACATGGTAATTGGTTTTCATATTGAGCAAAATGAGCAGCTATTTAGGCTATACATTTTCATAAAGTTATGCTTATTTAATATCAAAGTTCAAATCTAAAATAAATAAAATATCTATCTCTGAATAATGGAGCAAAAACAATATTTTGGATGCTTTCGGAAAACAATTTTTTGATTAACTGAGAACTACAGAGTTTCCTAACATTGAAAGAAAAATCTTCATTTAAAAACTACAGTTTACTTCATCTCAAAGACTATGAACTTAATTTGTGTTATGTATGACAGAAAGTGGGCAAGTTAACATATTCAAATCTTCCTGGACTATAAATGGTACTAGAAAGATGAAATATTGGAACTAAAGGAACCTGAGAGAATTATATTTTACAGATTAAGAAACCAAGGCCTAGGGAGATTAAGTGATTTGCCCCCAGATCACTTGGTCCAATATATCCTCATACAACAATAAAATCATTTTACATCCCAATCAAATAACTCTCTGTGCCTGCTGGGGTCTCACTGTGGAGAAGAAATACTACAGGGAAGACGGGGGATCTTGCACTGTAGAAGAGAAATCACAAGTCACCTGAATGAAGGGACAGAGCAAAATCCTTCCAATTGATATTATGCAAAGACTTTACAAAGTACCGAAGAGCATGGATAATTTTAAAGGAACCCATCTCCTGTTCCTCTTCTCCACATGTCCTCCCATCGAAACATGATTGACCTCACTCCATGCTAGCTTCACTCATCCACCTCCCTCTTCACAACAGCTATTTTTTACATCATTCTCTCCAAAATTTCCTGGACAGTCATAAGGCCTACCCTTGGTATTAATCTGCCACCTTTAGCAACTTAAATTCCAAAAGCACCTCAATCCCAGACATGAGTACAAAAAACAGGACTGCGATGAAGTTTTATTGTGTTTTGATTTATACACTGAGAAATTGGACTTCTAAAAGAAATTCATGCGATCACTTCTCCCTTATCTGTCTCTCAGCAGCAAACTGTATTAGTAGTTACTTTCAGACACATCTCACACTTTATCTCTCTCATTTTAGTCACCTGGTCCTTCCATATGCAATCCTCTCTTTAACCACCCTCCTTTTTCAAGAGAATTCCTACCAAGTCCATCAGGAATGGCAATTTCTCCCGCAATGAGATGTGTCTGTTTATTTCTCAAACTTCCTTTGCTCTTTGCATATTTTTGGCAGTTTTTATTTGGCTCTGGATAATGTGACAGTAATTTCCATAGTTATCTAATTCACTCTTCCAAATTTAGGTTTTCTTATGGCAGTTTGCGTGTCCATGTCCCAGAAATCAAAGGCAGTTTATATAGAGTTTACTTTCTTAATAATGAGGCTGGGAAATATTTTGCATCTTATTATTAGAGCATTTACTGTGTAAGGTATCTAGAAATATAAATTAACAGACCATATTAGTCAGGAAAGGTGACTAGGTCAGTGGTTCTCAAAGTGTGGACCACTTGGAACAGCAACAGCCATCAGATGGTAATAACTTCTTAGAAATAAAAATTTTGGTCTCCATCCCAGGTCTACTGAATTCAGAAATTCTAAGAGTGGGGCCAACAACCTGTACAATTTGCATTTTAACAAAATCTCCACGTGATTTCAACGCATGCTCATGTTTGAGAACCAACAGGTTAGGTTATATTGCAGTAATAAAATTTCAGTGTTTTCAACAACAAAAGTTTATTTCTTGCTCATGCTAAATGTCAAACAAGGGTTGGCTATGGCTCAACTACATGCCAACTTTATTTCAGGCCTTAGGATGATGGAGAAGCGTCTATTCAGATCTGCTGATTGTCAAAGGAGAGAAAAGAGAATACAGGACACTGTGTTCTGACTCAAAGCTTCTGCTCAAAAGTAAACATAAATCATTTCCACTCATATTTCATTTGCCAAAGCAAATCTAAGGTCAGGCATGATGTTAATAGGGCAGGGAGTATAATGTTTCCCCAGGGAGAGGCAGCAAAGGCTGTTGAACAATAACATAGCCTACCAAAACACGCCAAGCATATTATTGTTGAAGATCAATTGTATTTGTTTATTATATTTAAGGAAATTCAAGGCAAAATTCCCCTTTTCCTCCCAAATCCTACAATCATTTAGTCTTTTACACAATAACTTCAATATCTGACTTTAAGTATGATAATTCTTAAAATCTGTTACTAATTTCATAAATAGGCTTGTCTACAACATATTAATTAGTTTTACATATGTGCATAAGTGTGTGTGAATGTGTGTGTTCTGAGCTCCATTTTTTTTTTTCTAATTACTAAGGCATTCAGGAATTTCACATTGTTAAGTTATGTACTCCAAGTGCCTATATCAGTGCATAACATATAGGTCACTCAATAAATATACGTTGAAAGAAAGAAATTTTTATCTGTGTAGTAACTGAAAACACTGTATTTTTGAGTAATTATATTTCTAATTGGGTACCATGTTTCTTTGGTTCATTTTTTTTTTAATAGCAATTCTAAGTTTTTTAAAAATAGTTTCTAAAAAAAGTGTTTATTCTAAAATCAGCTACCCCATTACTTACTAACAACTCCCAGTGTTCATCCTTAATATAAAATTTTTTTAGTTTTTTTCACTGATAATTTGGTATGAATTTACACTTAGACATAAATGTGCATAAATAGGAGTCTAAAAAGCAGTCTCTGATCTTTCTGAATGAGGAGCCATTTTTAACACCCCAAATAAAATATAACAGTGACTATAATATAAAACTATCAACTCTAAAAGACAGGAATGGGAATGCTGCTACAGGCATGCTTACACTGAACTAGGAACTGTAATTGAATAAAAGAGGTGAGACCATAAAGTTTGTAGGCTGGGGCATTATTCACATTCATTGACTCACTCACACAGTTAAATATTCCACAAATCTTTACTACGAGTCGACTATGTCTCAGGCAGTTTGCCAAGGACAGGGGATGCCAGTGTCCATGTTCTCCAGGAGTTCACAATCCAGGGTATACATGTAAGTGAAAAGTGTGTCTACATTATAGAAAAGACCTTAATATAAAGCACACAGTGCTAAAGGAGCACAAAGGAGAGGTGTCTAACCCTGGCTTGGTCATGGAAGGCTACCCAGAAAAAAAAAAGAGATATTTAAGGTGGCACAAAAAGGAAGAAGCGGAGGAAGAAAGCAGAGAAGGGCAATATATATAAGATTTAAAAAAGAGAGAACATTGGGTATTCTGGGAATTGAAGAGGTTTAATGTGAATGGCACATAGGAAGAAGGAACAGAGTAGAGAAAGACTGGCATAGGCCAAACCATGTCAAAAACGAATTTGAACTTTACCTATAAGGCAAAAGGCCCCAAGCCCCAGAAGAATGACATGACCAGACTGGTGTTTAACAAAGATATTCCAAGTGTAGTTTTCATGACCTACTACTGAATCCTATCTCTTTGTTGATTTTTAAACTATAATCTCACTTAGCAGTATTTGTTTAAACTTTTTAAACATCAGCTTACAAACTGAATTCTGTTGAAAGCAATCGATATTAAAGCCATCTAAAAACTTATATTGCTCTTTATTTTGTTTTAAGATAATAGATTAAACTATACATCAACTTTAAGACACTTTAATACATTCTGATAGATTAAAAATTGGTTTAAAAATAATTTTTCAAAACCATGACTAAATGAAGACATCAGCTATTAAACTTTAAGGTACTATAAAATCTAGGTAATTAATACTAGCTGTTGTAATAAAAAAAAAAGCCCCCAAACCTCTCTATTTCTCACTTTGCAATCAGGAATTCATCTAGACTATCTCTACCACAGAGAGTAACTTCATTGCCAGCAACCATAATGTAGTTCTAGACATTATTCTGTGTGTATACAATTAATAGTCACATAATTTATTTACTGTGGGAACAGAGAAGGATGGTAAAAACCAAGACTTCCAATAAGGCATATTGGATGGAACAGTTATATACCTTTGTGTGATTAACACCATACTCAATTCTTTTGTTACTGTGCTTTCCCCTTCCCATCCCATTCCTGATGTTAAAGCAATGTAAAGTTGCAGACAGTCTGAGTCTTTCTGCCATCAGCTATAGTCTCTGCAAACTTCTCTCCCAGGTTCCAGGAAAACTGTATTGTTTTCAAAGTGCTCTCAGTTTTTACGGGGAGGTCCCTTCATAGCGGTCCCTTCTATGAGGATCTCATGGGAAATCTTAAGTATGATGACCCTTATCAGCCTTTTAACTCCACTTTTGAGGATCTTTTTTTGGAAGAGTTGGGCAGAGGAGGGAAGATTAGGGGACTGGTTACAGGAATAACCTGATATTTTTGAGAAACTTTAGAAAAAGATATTCTATTTTCCCTCAAGCTTTACTGGGAGTGAAATTCTACCAGGGTACAAAATGAGAATAAAAAGGTTTAAATTCATCAAACTATTTGGAAAAATGAAGTTTTTTTAATGTATACATAAAATGTGACAATGGATTTACATACAAACAGTCATGCTTATCCTAAAAACAAAAACAAAACCCTACCTGCCCAGCCTAAATAAGGAACAGGGAGGAATTAAAGGTCATCCAAAACTCTAAGATCCATATTCTTTCAAAGACATCCACTGCAAAATGGAGTTCGGTAAACAAAAAACAAAGCCATCTGGAAGGTATTTCTTAGATATCAATCATGTGGCATTGATAATTTCAAATGCAAGAGAAAGAAAACACAGCTACTTCTTGAGCAATGTTTCATTTACTTTATCAGAGCCAACAATGTTAATGACTTAGAACAGTCCTAAGGCTATCATGAATTTCAACAGAAATGATCGGTCATCCACAAATAGGTCAGTAGATATACACAGCGTGATACACTGAGAGATTAATTGTTTTCCTTCTGGTGAGTGTTGTCCCATTTTAGACTCCATAATTGATCATGGTAAGATCTGAGAATTTAATTTGGGCTCTTTCACTAAATAGTTACAAGACCTTAAAAAGAAACTTATGTTTCTGATCCTTAGTTTCTCCAAATGTAAAATGAGAAGATGGAACTGAATGATCCTTAGGATTCCTCACAAGTTAAAAATTCTGATACAAAATATTATCTATAAATTTTAACGATTTGCTCAAACTTGATAGAGTCACAATCTGCTTCTAGGTCTCAAACTTAAATACAATTGAATTAATACTAAATTTATATGAAATGGATTGAAATGTTCCATCCTAGGGATCACTTAAGATGTCTATTTATATGTTCTAAGTAGAAAAAATATTATATAATTAACATTCTACCCAAAGTAAAATAACTTCTAACACAAGTGAACAAACTAAATACTCAAATGTTCCAAATTATATTTTTACCTTCAGGTAGCTTATCTATTTCTAAATTAGCTTATAATAACTTCTATATGTGAAAATTAACTGAGTTCTGTTGAATTAAGTACAGCAAATAACTGAGTTCTGTTGAATTAAGAACAGAGTATATTGTTTACAGTACCATCTATATTTGTTACAAGCTGCCTTTCTGCAACATCCTCTTACTTTACCAGTTTTGAAAGGTGGAACATACTCATGCAATACTTTATAGGAAAATATCTTAGGATATTTAATATATACATGATCTAATAATTAACAAGAAAATATCTTAAAACATTTAATGAGCCTACATTAGAAATGCTTAAAGATACATTAAAGATATTAGCAAGATCTCACACACACACACAGACATATTTAGGGTCATATATGTTATTTTCCTAAAGATGAGCAAAGCTGGTGTATGGCACGTCTAAGTGGTTCTAATCACACATTAATTCTCTCCTTAAATACTGTCCTAGCTAGTGTCCATCCTTTGTAATTTTATATTTTCCTCTGCATATATAAACTGAAATGCTGTTGAGTCAAAAGCAATAATATTTAAAAATGCAGAAAATAATCTTCCTTTCACTGCTACATAATTAGGGTCCCTGTAGAGGCTGACAGTAGGGAAAAATGGGAAGAAAACTTTAAAATCCAAACTATCTTGGTTTTTCTCGGAGACTCTAACTTGATGAAAAATGTATTCTGTTTTCCAACCAGTTTGTATGTGTGGACTATATTTTAGATTTTCAGTATCCTGCCAAACTCTTAATACACAGAGTGATTTTTTTGGCAACAATGTATCAAAACTGAACCTTTCCTAGAATATATGGTCACTGGACAGCCAAGCGGTTGATAGGCAGGCTTTGGCCTCATGGAGGCTGTAACGGTTGCTAGCACTTAAATACAGGAATTTACTTTTGACTTCAAGCCATGCCTTGTTCTGCATCTCATTTTTTCAGAAAAAAAGGAAGGGGATTCAAGCTTCAGAGGCAAAATTCCAAGAGGCTAAAGAGGAGGGAGAGTCAAGTGAAAACACAAAAGACAATCATACACCAGGACAGAAGAAAATAACAGTTTTGTATTTAGTTTGAAATAAAATTACCCAACGCAACAGGAACACTTCACATACTTTTTTTTTTAGTAGAAAAATTGTAGGGGCCTGAACATGGAGACAAGGGCTTCTCAAGTATCCATTCATTTAAATAAAACAAAAAATGGAGAGGTTAAAGATTATTTGCTCTAGAAATACAACAGATGCTTCTTAGAATTCCTTAAGGGATAAAAAGATTTCTTCAGAAACCAGTGCACTTACAAATCATATTTTACGAATGTCCTGTCTAGCCTTCTTTGATATGAGGACATGGAATTGAAAATATGGTATTTCTTTCTCAAGAGTTCATTTACTCCTGCTACTAATTCTACACTTGAGTCCCTATCTCAATATTAGCCACAAGTCAATATTTGCCACAAGACATTTGGGTCTTTCTGAAAAAGTAAGTAAGAAAGTCAGAGGGTAGGAATATGTTGGTGGAATCTGAGAAAGCCATGTATGGGGTAGAGCATCAGGGAGCTAAGAAGCAGAGAAGTGTAGACAGGGAGGAAAGCTTTGAGGGAAGTGGGCAGAAACTGTTGTTATAAGTCACATTTCTGAAGACATTTCAAATAAAGCTGGATTTAGCCCTGAAGGTTGCAGCATTAACTCACAAATTCACAATTCTCATTTTTGCTTTGCCTACCAGGAAAGGGAGTAGCTGGCAGAATAGTGGGAGTTGGGCCCTGAGGGAATGTGGGAAAGAAAATCAGACATTGAGAAGGGTTTCATTTTTAGTGTTCAGCAGCTTTCAGTCTTGACGGTTCTGTTGACATTTCTAGCATGGGAGGGGAAGGCTTCCTGAATTACTGCCACACCCATTCCACCCACTCTAAAGACTGGTCTAGAGACCTATATTCCCCAAAACAGTACAAAACACATTTCATAAATCTCATATCTGGTATCCTTGTTTAAAGATACTCAAGTTTCATTTACTTTGGCTAGTACATTTGAGACCAACTCTATCTACATCATTAGCACAGAACTCAAATGCCCAAAGTAAACAATATTTAACAAACAAAGTCTAAGGGGGGAACAGAGATAAACAATAAGGAGGGACCTGAATAAACTAAAAGCAAATTAGCTAACACGCCTGGTCATCAGCTTCTCCCTCTGTTAGACGGGGCGGCAGGGAAATAATTAAAATGAGGTAACATACAATCATCTATCAAGAGCAATGACTGGAACAAGACAGGTATTGAGTACATGTTAAGTTCCTTTCTCTCTTTTCCTTGGGTCTTGTTTTCTACAATTTATGGTTTTCTCCTTCCTCCCCCCTTGGTGTTTGGAATTTTTTTTCTCAATCTATAATCTCAGCCTTTAAAAATCTATGTACAGATTCCAAGCGATGATTTCCATTTTGTGAACAATATTACATATTTGTTCTATTTTTCTTTATAATCACAGTCTGTTAGAAGGACTAAAGACTGGTAGAACCACAAATATCAATGAACGAGGGAATGAGAAGATCTAAAATGATAATAAAAATAAACAGCAAGGAATAAGGGGTACTAGGAAAGGATAGTACCCTTGAAGTCAACTACTGTCAAAAAGATTATAAAGACCTCTGACTAAGAACATGGGTAGGTAATAACAACATTTGTATGATGTTTTATTTGACCCTCATAACATCCATTTCACAGATTAAAAAGAATGAGATTTAGGAAGAAAAGTGTCTTGTCCAGGATTGGTCAGCTAATCAACTACTAGAGAAGGAAGAATTAGAATCTAAGACTTCTGACTCTAAAGCCTGTATTCTTTCTACTATAGACATAGTAAAGAAGAACTCAGACTATAAGAGGACAAAAGCTTTGGATGGAATAAATGGAATCACTGAGATAAAGTTAATAAATTTGAGGTTTTTAATAATAAAAGGATGAGGAAAAGCCAGGTAACAGCCGTACCAGCTAGAAAGGTCCAACTTCAGAATTGAGAAAGTCTGGGGCTAATGAAAATTTTAAGAGCTTAAATTCTTTGAAAGCAAAGATGGTTTTTGGTTCATGCCCTGAGAAACAAAAAGGACTTTCCAAGAGTTCTACATTCCAAAATAGCACACTATAAAATCCTAAATAGAGAACTTAACATTATAACAATCGAAAATAAAATGATGGTTCCAGAATCAACCAGATCAGTCAGAATCATTGCAATCATCTCTATAGAGATCATCTCTAGTCTTGTATCTGCTAGAGGAACGCTGTCCAAAAGAAATATAATCCAAGCTGTGTATATAAAATTTTAAATTTGCTAGTGGCCATTTTTTAAAAGGTAAAAAAAAGTGATTAATTTTAGTAACATATTTCACTTAACCCAATATATCCAAGGTATTATCATGTCAACAAAAAACATAAATGAATTATTAAGAAGATATTTATGTCTTTTTCCATATTAAGTCTTCAAAATCTGGTGTGCGCTTTATACTTAAAGTACCTTAAATTTGGACTAGCCACATCTCAAGTGCTCAATAGCTGTGTGTGGCTGATGGCTGCTATCTGAACAATGCAGTTCAACATAATCACAAAAGTAACTGCAGCCTGCACAGAAGTAACTTTCTAAAGATTAAAATTAGTAGGGTGCTAATAGGATGTGTGGTAGAACTTTCTTCTCTTCATTGATATTAAAACCATGAAATCCACAGTAAGTTAAGGTGACCATACCGTAGTTCAAGGGAGCTCTAGGGAGTTGATATTGATCAACTAAACCCAATAAGACTGTGATTACAGACATTTTTTTAGTGCTGGTGTATAATTTTCAAGGGGGCTTTTTTTCTAAGGATTACAGTCAAGAAGGAAGCAATCATAAATGGTCTTTCCAAAGGTAAACTGATAGGTAACCTGATATAAGAAAAGTACTTTACAACTGAGAATTTACATAAGAAAAACTGAGTTGAGATTTTTATAGAATGTTCCTTCAGGTACATATGATTTGAATCTGAGAAAAACTGAATTTCTCTTAAAAAACAAAACAAAACTTGTGAGAACATCAACAGAAATCTGTAGTCTAGGAATAATGATGGCTGATACTTTTCCAGAAAACATTATTTCACAGAACTTTTTAAATTTATGGCATTCTGGAGAAGGATATGAAACTTAATTTTAATAATAAACAGAAGAGTTTGACAAGTCATGTAAGTCAAAACTAGATGTGAAACTGCTTACATTTTGGTGAATAAAAGAAAAAAGCAAAAATTAATGGAAAGATTTAGGATATGACAAATCGTATGGTGAGTATGAACAGGAGTCTGTCTCTTTACATTAAGAGGTTGTAACTTCTGAATTAAAAGCACTAAAGGAAAAGTTCTTTTGTTATATGCCGTTGGACTTTTCTTAGAGATAGTTTACTGAATTCTATTGATTTGGCTAGTTGAAATTAAAAAAGTATGAGTAATTTTTTTAAACAATATAATTCTTCCTTAAAACCAGCTATTTTTAAAAGCAAATTTTGTAATCTATAATCCTATCAGTATAAAAACTTAAGCATAGTGATTTTTAATATAAAAATCTAAGTAAAATTCTTAGGAACTTAGAAAAACAAAAGAATTTAAACTTCTTAAGAAAGACTAGGATAGGCATCTTAACCAGAACTGTCTTTTCAATCTAGATGCTATCTGAAATCTAGACATCCAAGAGAAAAACCTTAAACAGCTGGAATCCAGCTTAGATACACAACATAAATCACTGCTGACTGCAATCCACTCTGCAAAGCTCCAATCAGGTTTCCATAAGCAACAAAACAAACAAAACAAAAACATTAACACTAGTAAACTGGGTTTACAGACTAGAACTCTGCTAAATCCATGACCATCCATTCACTATCTTTGACCCTTAAGGTCAGAATTTTATTCCTAATATACTTGTGAAATAAAGATATGGAAGGTTTCTCATCCTAGTTCAAATTCTTAAATCATTTATTGGAAACTTAAGTCATTTAAAATGTGATAGCTGATAGAGTGTCTATAACGAACAAGTCACGTAAATATTCATATACAGACCATCTTTTAAAAAGAGTAGGAACTTAATCTCCCCTAAAAGTAAACAAGGCTTTGCTTAGCTATCCTGTATTCCAGAGCACATTGTCTTACAGGAAAATAAGAGTATTGATTCTGACACTTAGTTTCATGTATTATTTTTCAAAATGCACATCATGCATAAAATTCTCTACTGTCATGAAAAGTTTTCACGTGTCACACCAAAAACAATCATGAAATCTAAGCTGTGAATAAAATAAGAAATAAGCTTAGGTAATGGTTTGCGGCTATTACCTTCAGTGGGAAGAAAATACCTTTCCAACGAAATATTTTTCCTCCAAAATATTTTTCTGTCTCTCTCTTTCTTTTTTGATATAATAAAACTCCCACAACCATGTGAAATAAGATACAGCAAGTCTATCATTCTTTAGAAGGGGATGATGGGACTTCCCTGTGGTCTAGTGGTAAAGAATCCACCTTCCAATGCAGGGGACGCGGGTTCGATCCCTGGTCAGGGAACTAAAATGCCACATGCCGAGAAGCAAATAAGCCCGTGCACACCACAACTATTGAACTCGTGTGCCTCAACCAGAGTCTGCACTGTGAGCCACAAGCTATAGAGCCCACACACCACAACTAGAGAAAACCTGCAAGCCACAACTAGAGAGAAGCCCACATGCAGCAACGAAGAGCCTGCGCACCACAACAAAAGATCCTGCGTGCCTCAGTGAAGATCCCGCCTGCCGCAACCAAGACCCAAAGCAGCCTACATAAATAAATAAGATTTTAAAGTGTGGGGGGGGAGGGAGGAGGGACAATGGACAACAGTACTTATCTCCTGTGACAGAGGGAGAATCAGGAAGGAATTTCTTCCTGATCATTTAGGACTTTCTCAGTTCAACAGTCAACTTTTCTTATATACCTAAATAAATGAAACAAAAGGTGAGAATTTTTTCATCCACCCCCTCCCCATAAAGGAACTGGCAATCCAATTTAAAAATACTGCTTTTCATTAATCTGTTAATAATATAACACATATTTTAGGTTAACGTATAATTAGACTTCACTTCTCACTTTATGGGAGCGTTTCCCTGAAGTAACTGAAAACGACAGCAATAATGGCTTACATCCTCTCCAATTTGTTTTTTGCATTACCCTCACTATATGCCACAAGTGCCCCCAAATCCCATTCTACTGCTTCTCAATGCTTATCTTCACCTGTCTGTGTCAGTTATTTAAACTCTCCGTTCAAATGTACTTACAAAATCAGTATTAAAAAAATCAGTCTGAAAAGGTGTGGATCCAAGGATGGTGACTGCTAGATACTTACCTAATACCATTCTCCTTTCCTACCTTAGTAACAGAAACCCATTACCTAGTTAGGCTTGCTACTAGCCAGAATGAAAGACCACAATTCCCAGCTTGTATGGCCATGTGACGAAATTCTGAGCAACGAGAGGACAGTAGAAATGCTGTGTAGGGCTTTGTCTAAAGACAGTTGATTTCAATAGGCGGGGGGCTCTCTTTCTTTTTTTTGCCAGTCACCTTCCTCCTGGCCTATAGAAGACAGATAGAAAGGCTGTAGTTCTCGTAGCCATTTCATATAGGAAGTGATCTTAAGAATGAAGTTTATTCAGAAGAGTGGTGAAACAGTGAGGCAGGACACAATGACTCTGGAGTTATCGTATCAGCTCTGGACTGCCTGCCCGGGGTCCTCTTTTACGTAAGAAATAAATTTATCTCATGTTTAAGCCACTGTACTTTGGGTTTTTCAATCTTAAGCACGGAAACCAATTCTAAGTAATCCATATGACAGAAAATAAGAAATAGAATGCAGGAAAGGAAAAGTTTTATTTTTTACAGGTCACATTCTTCCTGATATCACATTAAACCAGTTTAGCATAATGGTTAAAAGCATCTGGGTCCAGGTTCTGGCTCTGCCACTTATAACGGCAACTTAATTAACCCTCTTAGGACTTCCTAGGTGGTGCAGTGGTTAAGAATCCACCCGCCACTGCAGGGGACACGGCTTCTATCCTGGCTGCAGGAAGATTCCACATGCTGCAGAGCAACTAAGCCCGTGCATCACAACTACTGAGCCTGCGCTCTAAAGCCTGTGAGCCACAACTATTGAGCCCATGAGCCGCAGCTACTGAAGCTCACGCATCCAGAGCCCATGCTCCACAAGAGAAGCCATGGCAATGAGGAGCCCGTGCACCACAAAGAAGAGTAGCCCCTGCTCACCGCAACTAGAGAAAGCCCGTGTGCAGTAACGAAGACACAACGCAGCCAATAAATAAATAAATAAATTTATTTTTAAAAAATTAACACTTTCTATACCTCAGGGTGATAATAATGGTACCTACTCTCAGAGAGTTGTTTTGAGGATTAATTAACATTTGTAAAGTACTCAAGCAGTGCCTGGCACAATATAAGTGTTATAGATATGTTAGCTCTCATGATTACTACTGATACTTCCAATAATAATAAATAGCCTTCATTATATATTTATATTTCAGTACTAAATGGATTTGAGACAATTGCTCAACACAAGATTTTCTGAAACATATACAGGGTTCAACATTGGAATATGGGCACAGTTAAATATATATCTGTTTAATAAAGGTAATTTACTTCATTAGGAAATTTTGGAAAAATATTTCCAGGAAAGTATCATGACATCATTCAGTAAGAAAACAATTTTTATTTAGTTTTACCATTTGATAGGTTAAATGAATCATTACTTTAAAGAGAAAGCAATTTTCATACTATCAGTAATTTATTAATGTGATCATATGATCATTAACTCAAAGAATATAAAACTTTAAGGCATTTTCTTTAAGCAGCATCAGGCATTTAGGAAACAATTTCAACATGTACATAATCAACCTACCACATTTACAAATAGAATTCTATAGTCCTTAGACAGTAAATGTTTCATTTGACTCATAAATTTTGCACTGATTTCACTCATAGTTCTAACTGTTTCTCTTACCCATCCTGGTACTCCTGACCTCATCTCATTGGTGCTGAGATTATTAAAATCCATCTGTAGTATGTATACTCCATCCCAAACACCAATACACGTATAAACCAAAAGGGATGTGGACATAATATTAATGTTTCAATCAACTTTTATTACTGTTCAATAAATAAATCACCTTTACTGAGTACATACTACCTGTTTTACTTTGTCTCATAATCTCAACCTCACCTGGAAAAGATTTTTTTTTCTTTTTTGCCTCTTTGCCTCTGGTAAAAACGAGGTGTCCCTTAAGACACATACGCCCTGCAGCCATCTTAAATGAAGGCTACTTGTTTACTTACCACTTTCTTCCCTACTTCTAGCTTTATTCCATCACCCCCAATTCATTAGTATAGACCTTGATCATTTAAGGCTCATGCCACCCCCTGTGCCTCATCACTGTGGTATCTACCAATCTCTCTGTCATTCTCTCCTATTTATCAAAAACTTTAGAACTTAACCCGAAGTCTTTCTCTCAACTCCGAATCCTTCCATTATCCTGGGTGACTTCAACATTCACGTGTGTTATCCATGCAGTACTCTGGCCTTCTCAATTCCAGCTGAGTAACTCCACCTCACTGCAGCTGTCCACTTTCATAGTTACTACCATATTCTTGTCATCCTAACCGCTCTGGAATCATTTACTCAAGCAGGTCACCTTGTAACCACCTTCTCCTTTACTTCTAATTCTCTTGATGAACCACTCCTACCATGAAGGGTCTCTGGCCTCTTAAGAGACTTTCAATTCAATAGGTTCCTATTTCTTTCCATCTATCAAGGCTCTCTTTCTTCACTATCCTCCTTATCCAGCTTAAATTTCATGACATTAGGAAACACTCTACTACCCTAAACTCCTTTCCCATTCAGCCCTTGCATCACCTCCACTGGCAAAACTGCAACCGTACATAAAACTACCTACTTTCTCCATAGCTATAATGAAGCAAGTATGGACTGCGAGGGGAAGCTACACTACAAAATATGATCAGCATGTCCAAACAGATCCTGAACACAGGCCAGCAATCCTATCCTTTTACTCTGATCTACGCAAAACAAATATTGCAAAGACTCTGAATTTTATCCAGGCCTTTGGCTCTCTATCCTTAGTTTCATCAAAGATCCTACCTTCTACTTTACTGAGAAAGAGAATAGCTAACATACATGATTTTCCAATAGGAAGTTGAGGAGATTCATGTCTGACAGCTTCTGCTTTGCACCATTTTCTTCTTCTTCCCTCCTATAACATTAGATGGTTAGTTAAAGTTGTTTACAATGAGAATTCAGAGACAAGAAGAGAGCCTAAAACCAATCTCTGAAGGATTCTAAAATCTGATGGCTGAGTAGGGCAGACTGAAGCTTCAAATCAAACCACAAATATTACACTAAAAACAAGTCAGCTACATTTTGTGTGTGTGTGTGTGTGTGTGTGTGTGTGTGTATATTCACACATTTCACATATTTTAGCTACATTTTGGGTGCATATATACATTCACAAATACACATACATATATACATGTGTTTATACAAGAAATTGGTTTCGAAGGCAAATATAACTCTAGGGTTTTCCAAAAATATGAAACATTAGTCCTTTGATAGATGAAGTGTAGCAATGTTATTATTACTGAGGTCCAAAGAAATCTTCTCCCCTGTCGAAATGAAATAATCTGCTTAACAGAATTTTACTAGCCAAGGGTAGGGGAGAAACATGAAAGTATTACCTTTTGTAGACATAAAACTTTCTACTTGGAACAAAGATAGCTCTTGCTCATCAAGAACATATGTAGATTTAAGATCTTTAACTATAAACAGTAGGCTTCAGGCCTGGGTGGTCTATGTTATGTCCAATAATATATAAATTGGCCTCGCATCAAAATAAATATTTCCTTTTTCATTACTCTGAGTCATGTAAAAGATTCAATCTTTGTTCAAAAACAGAAATGTTTGCAATAAAGTCTTTTAGTTTTAAGTCTATATATTCAGTAGATAGTTCAGAATACCACTCCTCATTAAATGCATATGAAAAGATCTTAAACGATTTTCTCCGTGTCTCAAGGAATGCTCTGAGTAAACTGGGAGGATGCTTAATGAGAAATAAATCCTCTTTATGCACATAACGATTACCGATATTTTTTGTATAGTGTTTCATAAAGAGCTATGACCCAGGGGATGAAATGAACTATGTAATACCCTATGCTCCTGTTTTATCTCAGAGATAATGTAATACTGTTTGGCATAGTATACAAGCCACTTAAAAACTGGTTTAAAGCTGAACATGTCTTTCATTTTCTTTAAATATTACATCAAAATGATAGCTGATTAGGTGAAATGTGTCTAAAAGAATACATGAATACTTTATAAATGATGCATACCAATCATTCTCAAGAAGTCTTTAGATCTCTATCAAAATTTGGTGTAATTATAAGAAAAAGTAGCATTCAAATGAAAGGAAATTTTCTTTTTTTGGAAGAAGAGGAGAAAACATTGAAGAGTAATATACTCCACGTATGTATAGTATGGCAAAATGGCTTCATGAAACCATCCAAAGAATTGTTTTTCTCCTTTAGGATGAAGAGAGTACAGTATTCTTCATGCATGATAGGAACTTCGTCTGACTTGGGATTTGTTTCCATATCTGCTTAATGAGCTGGCCAGAAAATATTCGAAAGTCATAACAAAGACATATCATCAGAGTATCAAGATTCCAATATCACCATGACCAGATGTGTAGAACTAAAAATCTTGGCTTCTGGCTGGGTTTCTCACTATTGGTCTATAAAATGAGCATTAAATATTATTTGTTCTAGCTCTAAATTTCCTCCTTCTAAAAGAGCTGATCTAAGTGTGAAACACTTTCTCTGTGGAAAGTTAATGAAGACTATGGAGAAATGTTTTAGCTGCAACTGGCTGCTTTCCAGATAGTACATATGGACTCAGATGTCCACTCACCTCCTATATAGAGTCTCAAGAACTGCAGTTGTTGAATACCAAAATACTTTTTTCCCTATACAATCAATATGATACTTTTTACAGTATTATCTAAATGACAGAAAATTTTACATTAAATTCTTAAGTAATATTTACGTAATACTATAGTTTTTCTAATAACTGAGAATTTGTGATGAATACCATAGCCATCTTGTAACTGTAAAAATCTTTATTGTTTCGGGATAAAATGGAGAAAAAAGCTATACATCATTAATACTGGGGAAGGTAAGATTCAGCTTAAGTTTGAATCCAAACATTATGCTACTGTTATTGAATACATTGTCTAAATAAATAGAAATCCAATATGTTAGAGGGAAAAAATACACATTTAAGCAAAAAAACTATATACTTTAAAAAAGAGAATTATGGAAAATAAAGAACACATGCAATCTTTATTTTCTTTTTAGAATTTTATTTGATAGTTTTAAATTTATTTACTTTGTTTTAAGCTCTTTATTGGAATATAATTGCTTTACACTCTTGTACCAGTTTTTGAGGTACACCAAAGTGAATCAGCTGTATTTATACATATATCCCCATATCCTCTCCCTCCCACGACTCCCTCCCACCCTCCCTGTCCTGGCCCTCTAAAGCCTCACCCATCATCCAGTTGATCTCCCTTTGTTATACAGCAACTTCCCACTAGTATCTATTTTACATTTGGTAGTGTATCTATGTCTATGCTACACTCTCACTTCGTCCCAGCTTCCCCTTCGCCCCGCCCCTCCAGCCTCGTGTCCTCAAGTCCATTCTCTACATCTGCACATGCGATCTTTAAATTATTCTAGTTAAAAATATGAAAACAGAGCATTTTCTTTTCTCTCTTATTATAGGACATAAACAGAAAAGCCATGAATATGTGATACAAGAAATCTTTCATGTCCTTGTAGTAAACTTTAAAGTTATCATTTAAATGTTAGTGACTGGTTTATAAAACAAGTGTCAACCGTTGGATTTATCCATTTGGGAAGAGCTTATGTTTTCCATTACAAAATTCTTAACAAATGGCACTCTTCAATACTTATGTTACTCATACTCCTTCCTCCACTATTCCACAAAATCCTGGGTTTATCATGTCATTAAAACAATAACTTGACAGTATTTTATCATAATGTTATTTCAAATGGATCAAAATTCTGGATAATGTACTGTTATTTTATATGCTGCTCAGGGTAGCATATATTACTCAAGAATTCAACGCTCTGATTATGACACAGCCTCACTCATTCACAGTATGAAATCCAATTCTTACATGGTATGAAATTCAAGAAAAATATTATAAGGCTATTTCAACATAAAGACTATTTCTAAGACTAAACTAGAGTTTGTTTTTCAAACTTTTTTACATTGATAGTTGTCACCAAAGACATTTCAACTATATATTATTAAGTCTATACATTTTGTCCCTTCTACAGAATCAATAATGTATATACAAAGTCTCCTTACATACATGAGGATAAATATGCAATTGTGAGATTTTTTTTCACCTCTGCTCCAATTTCAGCTTAATATTGCCTCTTCTCTCATGTGGCAAAAATGTTCAGGGAGCCCTAAACAAGGAACCAAGAATTTTTCAAATCTAAGGCAATGAACAAAATAGGACTTGATAAGAGAAATTTGCTTCAACAACTTTCTATTATCAGATGCGCATGAGGCAAACAGCATTCTGACAAGTTAATTTACTAGAAGCTTTCTAGTCTAATACTTATTCATATAGAGAAGGCACTATGTGCAAGAAATATAGTATTAAAGATGCAGCATTTATACATAAAATATGAACATGATAATTATACCACTGGATAATTAAAGAAGAAATTCAGTCTAATCTAATTTACTATATATTGAGAGCCTACATTACAGAAGGAAATGAGGACCCATTTCTGATAGGGTACTTCAGTAGGTCTTTGGAATAAAAAAGAGCTCATGCCTTGAACTATTAGTTCAAGAAACTAATAGTATAAGTGAGTTTCACGTGATAGTGAGGAAAATAAAGGGATTTTATAAAAGGATACTATTAAGAGAAAAGGAATAGTGTCATTACTTTCTAAAATTATTTAGAAAAAGGAAGGTCTTGATAATGCATCAGCACCAGCTTTCTCAACAAATGCAACATATACACTCTTCTATATATAAAATAGATCACCAACAAGGTCCTACTGTATAGCACAGGGAACTATACTCAATATTTTGTAATAACCAAAAGGGAAAAGAATCTGAAAAAAAATAGGTATATATGTATGTATAACTGGATCACTTTGCTGCACACCTGAAATTAACACAACATTGTAACTAAACTATATATCAATTTTTAAAAATGCAAGAGGGGATAGGAAGTCCAATATTTTTTGCACCTTCTAGGCTGTAGCCATAGAGCTAAACATTTAATGTGTTATCCTACATCTGTTACCTCATATCTTTACATCATGGGTAGGTGTTATCCTGCCCATTTCATGGGTAAGAAAACAAAACCAAAAGGATTAAAGAACTTGCTTAAGATTAAGCAGCTAGCAACAAGTGGTGCACATTTTCACAACTGTAGGCAAACTGTTTCCATCAACTGATCTGCCTTCTCTCCCAACTCCCATGGCATGCAAAGGAGCCGCTCAGACAGACAACCACAAGCCACCGCAGCAATGTGAGTGGCAACAACGAGCCACATATTATGAAATCCAATTAATCAAAGTTTCTAGCCTTCCTTCACTTTCCTCTCAGGACCTGTGGTGCTCATGGTGTTAAACAGCTACTCTAGCTATGATCAGGCCTGGGGTGCTCTACGGGAAAGGAAACCCGGAAATTTTACTGCCTAACAATGCCCCTCCCCCTCTTCCGTGTTACTCCATAAGCACACTCATTAAGAATTTAATTACTACATTCCAACATGCCTTTCAAGCACCACATTCTCATAAAATACATTCTATTTTCAAAGGCCAGGGTGCTCAAGATTAATTTTGAGTTAAAAACAACTATCGTAAGTAATTTGTGTTTTCTAAAGGTTCAACCTTCATTTGCAATAGGTAAAGATTTTGCTTTATTCACATAAAAATTACAAACAATTTGTGAGTAGTTCTGTATTATTCAGAATACAGTTTTGCAACGGTAAGGCACAGCCCCCAAATCGCAGTGGCATAATACAATAAAATTTTATTTATACCTCACACTGCAAGCTCATCAAGAGGACTATGCTTGCTGTAGTCACTCAGGAAACTGGGCTGACGGATGCTCCATCTTGACATATTTCCTCAATCAGTGAGGCAGAAATAGGGGCAACTGACACATGGCCTCTTAAAGCTTCTGCCCAGAAGTGACAAGTACCACACTCACTCACATTCCTTTGACCCCAGATCATTCAAGGTAGCTTCCAGTACAGCCCTAGCATGAGACCCAAGGGTGGGGGGTAGCAATCTGAAAACATTTGGCAATTGGTGCAATGACTACCCAAATCTAACAGACATTTTTTCACAACTGAGATAAAATATCTTCCTTAACAGAACTGGCACAATCTCCACAATTTACTGAGTATTTACTATGTGTCAGGCACACACAGAGGCCTTACCAGCATCATCCCCAATCCTCAACGCAATCAGCAGAAGAGAAACGAAGTTATAGGCTCCAAGAGATTAAATAAATTGCTCAAGGTTGCACAACTAGTAAGTGATGAAAGTGTAATGTGAATCCAGACAGATTAGTCTAATTCTAAAGTTTGTGCTCATTCCACTACAGAATTGCTAACTTTATGCTTCTGGTGCAATTAAAAAAAAAAAGGAGAGCTTAAGGTTACATTTTTCCCCACTTCTAATTCAAAATAAAACGGCAGGATGAATGTTCAGAAATTAGTGATGCAGATATAAATAGTGGAAAAGAGACTTCTTCCAAGAGACTTCTTCATTTCCAACATATTACTAGAGGTAAGGGGGGCGAGGGGTGGGCACATGGGGAAGAAGTCCCTACAATACAACTACATTAACTAATACAAATTAATATGTCTAAGAAAAATCAAAGAAAAAAGCCTCCTTTTATTTGGTATTAGTGAAAAGCAGTGAGTCATATTCCCTTTATAAAAGCTCAATTAACTTGTGAATTGTAGGCTGTCTACATCTTGACAGTTTCAAACATAGTTAACATCCTCTTTATAAAAGAAATAAAAAGAACAAAAGACTATACACACCAAAAACTGAAAATTTTTCATAGTTTTAGCCTGCTAAGGCAAGTTATCAAAAAAAAAA
Organism: Hippopotamus amphibius kiboko; assembly: GCF_030028045.1. Classification (NCBI taxonomy): domain Eukaryota; kingdom Metazoa; phylum Chordata; class Mammalia; order Artiodactyla; family Hippopotamidae; genus Hippopotamus; species Hippopotamus amphibius. The sequence continues at coordinate 63,458,866 of NC_080194.1, forward strand.
AAAAACAGCATCAAGATTACCTTGTAAAAATTTTTTAAAAGAAAGAACAAAAAGTAAATTGTGCAATTGGTATGCACGATACCAAATTAAATTTGAGATGAATGACAATTGTTAGATAATCTCTTCCAATGAAATGAAAGAAAAAAGGTATTATCGCATAGGTGTGACATAGGTGGCAACCAAAGCCAATCTGTCCTCACAAGAGAATCTAGCCTGTTTGGTGTTCGAAAATATAGTATTTGATGTAGCACCATTTCAAGTCTGTCACAAATAAAATAAAAAACCCAATATAAACATCCTAAATCCTCAAAGAAAAGTTCTATTCCAAGCGCTTTACTGTCAATGAATGTATTAAGCCTACAGAGTCAGATTAAATCAAGCCTGAACAGAACTTATAAATTGTCAATAGGATATTAGTTCTTTTACTACATTGCAATATTACAAAGAGCCAACAAAGAGACAGACATAATTAACACAAGCTCCTCTAAACATAATTCAGAATGTCTCACTTAAAAAGCCTGAGGTAATACAACTGTAAAATATATTTCTTGCAGTTGAACACTGCCTATTATATTCTCCCAAAATCTTTCACGTTGCAAAAGGCTGATGCTTGGTATTTTTTTTCTTTCTGTACGCTATTATAATTTACTTGTAGAATATATTTTCTGCATGAGAAAATTTGGATAAATATACCATAATTTATATACATTTGAAATAACACTAAATTGTTTTTAAATATCATTCAAGAGAAAAACAGATTGTGTGTGTGTGTGTGTGCGCACATGCGCACATGTGTATACATTGCCTCAGAAGACTTGTGACAGATACACGAAAACATTTTAAAGCATGGATTATTGGAGGATTTCTTAGTTATCTATCTGGATTTGAATTTTAGCTCTACATTTGATAGGGCTGTCTAATCTTTTAAGCCTCAGTTTCCTCATTGGTAAGATAAGGCTACAAATAATATCTCCTAAAGCTTTTCTGAGGAAACAAATGCACATAAAATGTTTAACACAGTGCCTGGCACATAGTAAGGTCTCAGTAAATATTAGCTGCTACAGCTGCTACTACCTTGATTATCCTTTTAAAGGACAGATCAAATTTCTTTTTCCTTTTTTGAACTCCTATGCTGTTTAATTGTCTACTCTCTCATTTGGTACCAAGCATATATAAACCATTTATTTTTTGCTAGTATGTGTCTGTAAGGAACACTGATTACCACATGCTCCTTACATATGCTGAAGTTACGGAAATTCTTGTGTTCTAACCAGTGAATGATAAGTGATGTCATAAGACTGAATTTTTTAAAATATATTTGGGTAAGGTAACAATTACAATAATAAGAGTCAACATTTATTCTCCAATTAGTATCTACCAAGTCACTCAAACCTAGCAATAATCCTAGATCTTACTATCAATCCCATTTTAACACAGCAAAGAAATGAGACAAAGGGAAGATACATAACTTGTCCAAGATCACAGTAGGTAAATGGTATTCAAATCTAAGTAGACTCCAATTCCTTCATTGATAGTCCCCTAAATGGACTGGACCTTTATAAAGTTCTTATAAACTATCTGAAAGAGTTTAGAACTTTATTCTGAGGGCAAGACATTCATTGAATTGCTTTGAACTGGAAGCATAGGATTGGGATGCTCTCCGGTTATAGTTTGGAAAGAAACTGCACGGGAGAGACAGTAGATGTGTGTAGACCTATGAGAAGGCAGTTGTGGTAACCAGGGCAACAGATGTCTCGATTATGGAGCAGAGCACCAGTAGTGGCCACAGAGAGAGTCTCAGGGATTCCAGATATATTAAGGAGATAAAATAGATAATTCTCTGTGACTGAATACTCAAGAAGTTCGAGACAATGGCCAAATTTCCACCTGGGGCCAAATGGGTAAGTGGTATTTCCATTCACAGAAATGAACACTTGAAGAAAAATAGTTTGATGGAGAAGGGGTTTAGGAAAAGAGTTGAGGCAGAGACAGTAAGTTCAATTTTGGAAAAATTTATTTTGAGGGACAATGAAACAACTAAGGAAGAAGTTTAATATATGCACCTGAAGTTCAGGTGGAATCTGAGCTACAGATCTAGATTAGGGGGTCATCAGTATACAATTGGTCATTGAAGCCATAGAAATATATATGATTACCCACAGAGAGTATAAGAAGTAAGAAAAGCTGAAGTCCTAGAAAAGAATATTGAATATATACTTAAGGGAATATACAGCTTAAAAAGACAAGAGTGGAAAGGAGATGAAGCAGTGACCAGACAGTAGAAAAAATATCAAGAGAACATGATTTCATGGAAACTAAGGAAAAGAGCATTTCAAGAGATAAAAAGTGGGCAACGATGTCTCACCAACAATAAGTAGGTGAGAGACCTTGTAAGATAAGAACATAAAGTGTTCATTAGGTTTAGTTACAGGGTATCTTTGATGATCTCAGTGAGTTCAACTTCAGAGGCAAAATGCCACAGAAATAAGATTACAGTGGCACATAACAAGGCCAAACAGCAAATGTGGGCAACTGCTTTGAGAAATTTGGCTGGAAAGAGGAACAAAGAAATAAGGTACTAAAGAGAAGGGTTCTTTTTCCCTCTCCTTCCCTTTATCCCCTCCTCCCTTCCTTTCTTTCTGACATGTAAAACTAGTTCTAAGCACTCCAGCTTCTAAGATTGTGCTGATGCTATCAACCATATTTGCACTATTGTCCTCATCACCTACCTCTTGACCTCTTGTGTTTAAATTTTATTAACCTTTCAAGGCTTTGGTAGGATGCTACTTGTTAGGAAAACATTTGCTACCCTTCCTAGCTAAAACTAATCACAGTACCCTTCCTGTTGGTTGCACTTTGTTCATGCTACTGTGTTATGACACTTCACATGCCATATTGAAGTAATTTATGTATAAATGTCTTGGTCCGTTCAAGGTACTTTACCAAAATGTCATATATTAGGTAACTTAGAAACAATAGAAATTTATCTCTCAAAAGTTCTGAAGGCTGAAAAGTCCAAGATCAAGGCACCAGCAGGCTGGGTGTCTGGTGAGGGCTTGCTTCCTGGTTCATAGATGCTGCCCTCTTGCTGGGTTTGCACAAGGCAGAAGGAACAAAGGATCTCTCTTGGGCCTCTTTTATAAGGACACTAATCCCATTCATGAAGGCTCTGCCCTTACAACCTAATCACTTCCCAAAGGCCCCACCTCCTAACACCATCACCTAGGAGGTTAGGATTCTAACATATGAATTTGGTTGGCAGGGGGTGGGGGATACAAACATCCAGACTATAGCAAGAGCTAGTCCCTCTGGCAAACTGTGGATTCGTTAATTACCAAAGCACACAGCACGGCGCATAGTACATACTCAATAATAAATACTTCCAGACAGAAAAGTAAAAGAGAAAGAAGAACATAACTGAACTAAGAGCACTTCACCAATCCAAACTCCCGTTACCTGGCCTGTGATGATAAGTGGCGCTGGAGGCATTGTGATCTTATGAAAAAGGGCATTGACCTCTCTCATCTCCCACTTCCTAGGGAGGCGCTGGAATGTTGAACAGAGCTTCCCAATAGGTATGCCTGCCACAAATGACTGGGCAATACGACTAAGTCCTAATTCCCTCCTTACTTTGACTTTACATCGTGGGGGTGCAGGGGAAACCTCTAGGGTGCCCAGGACCTCCAGCTGAGTTGCCTCCAGCTGTAAGTAGCCTTAGTCATTTTCCCCACTATGCTGTAAAGACTTACATTAACATTAACATTTTCTATGTATGATATGATGTCAAAAAGATGGGTCAAGTCAGGTCGATGGAGAAATGAAGAGAATAGGCTCTGAGGTTAGAGAGAGCAAGTTACTTAACTTCTCAAAGTCTCAGTTTCCTCACATGTAAAATGGGGAAAATATTAGTACCTACTCTAGTGGGTAGCAGGTAGTGCTAAGGATTAACCCAATTCTACTTATAAAGCACTTAGTGCCGTGCCTGGTACACAAGAAGCACTCAATAAACATTAGCTAGCTATAATATTTTCATTTTTCATCAAAGCCTCACTATCCACAGACCTTTCCAACTGCAAGAAAGGAACAAACTAGCTCTGGAGCTATAAAAGACACAAACTAGTATGGTGCATTTTTTTTTGGCTGTGTTAAGCAGTTTGCAGAATCTTAGTTCTCCGATCAAGGATGGAACACGGGCCTCTGGCAGTGAGAACACCGAGTCCTAACAACTGGACCACCAGGGAACTTCCCAGTATGGTGGATTTTTTTAAAGTCATATGAGCTTGCATGCGGTTTACACATAAAATCCTTAATAAATGACTCCTTCAAAGCTGATAAAATTTAGATAAATAGCTCTTCCTCAGATTTATCATATTCATCTCTCTCATTACTGTGTTGTTAGCTCTTCCTATAAGAATTTAAAACTTTTCCTAATTATGCTGCATACCCACAATTCTGACTTTCTGCCTATATTTCCCACAGAAAAGTATTACAAATATGCGAGAAAACAGACAGGTTCAACTTAGAGTACATTAGCATCTTTAAAATTACTTTCTGCTCCAAATAAAACTGGGCACTGAAAGCAAATATGATGTGCCCAAAATGTGGCCTGTCTAATCACTCTCACGTTGTAGATGATCTCTTACAGAGAAGACATAACTGACGGGTGAAAAAAAATGGGAAGAAGATGCTGGAAAGAAGAGAGATGCTGAATTTAAACAAAAGGTTCAACAGCCAAGAATAGGGACCATAGTTAGATTTGTAGGGTTAGAAACAGGTCAAGAGGTCAAGATCTGGGGCAGATCTGGATGTTATTAACCAGTAAAAACAGTGAAGTCCAAAGGAATTATGATTTGGAAAGAACACTTTTAGATAAAACAGAACCTATACAAGGTATATATGATCACCTTAATATCTATCTAATTCATGTATGGAACAAGAAGAAATAACACTTGACTGCTGCAATGAGATTAAGCAGAGCAGAATTAGAATCTATATTCAGTAAGCTAAAAAAGGAGACTTGTGAGAAGATAATGTTTTAGACACACAGTAAAATTCTAGTCAATCTCTTTTGTGACAACAGCTGTTCATAACATTCCAATTTCTGCTTTATGTCAGAGTTTCACATTTCAATTGTAGCTTATTATTACTGTGGCGAATTTCATTGAAAAATAAGAATGTAAAATCTATACTCTATAACATAGTTTCAGACTCATCTTATGAAATTTCAAGTACTTCACAGCTTTGAAAAATAACAAACCCCTTTTATAAATCTCTTTGGAAATCTAGTCTACTTTTTCCAACAAAATGAACTTCAATACGAGAAATAAAATTATATCCTCAAAGGTAATAAACATAATAAAATTTAAGATGTTTCTGATTTCCTACATGAAATTAATATACCTTAAACTTAGAAGATTGAATTTAAATGACAATTGACTATATCCAGTGAGCTTAGGCCTGGAAATACACTGCGGAAACTAAAATAACTGAAATCCTTAAAATGTACAAACAGCTGTTCAAATAAAGTTTCAATATACATCTGTGTTTTATAAAGGAAGCAGTGATCAATTCATGATAAAGGATCAGAGATGATTATAAATATATGCTAATGTAGAGTTTCTTCCTCTTAAGAAATTATTAATAATGCATTAGGAAGTAATAACATAAATTTAATTTCATTCTAAAATGCCAGTCATACACACATTTATCACACTTTAAAAAGACATGATGCATATTTAATGTTAAGTGCCATAGTGAAACACTAGTTATTTCCCTGACATTCTGTATTAAAACAAAAAAAGCAGAAAACAAAACCAAACCAAAAAGGTAAGAAAAGAAACAGGGTGGAGAAGAGGGAGGGAGGAGAGGAAGTGAGAGAGAGAGAGAGAGAAACACAGAGACAGAAAGCATAGCCATCTGACTACAAAGTAGCTTTTATCCTCCTCTCTGGTTTAAAATCTAGTCACAAGAAAGGAATTTCAAAGATTTCTAACAGCAGCAATCAGAAATATTTATAATTTTAAATAGAAAGATGAGATGGTACTTCTCACACAGTTAAAACTATTTCATACATAAAACCCAAAATATGCATTAACAAAATTTTGAACTTCTATCTTCCTTAATTTCTAGGTCTTTCTGTTTAATTTCCCTCTCAAAAGGACTTTCCATCACATTGTAGTATTTAAGAGTACCAAAAAAAAAAGTTGAATCTTTGTATTTAATAAGAGTACAAAAATAACTGAATCTTTGCCATGTTCCTCACATAAATTTCAAAATATTCAACTGTTTTGAAATAATTTATGGTATTTAAAGTAAATTATTCAAAAGTCTACTTCTACCTCTGTTCCTAACCACTAAACGACCTAAGACAAATCACAAAAATCCTCAGAGATTTCATGTCCTCACCAGCAAAGTGACAATGTTGTGGTACACAATCTGTAATTTGCTCCCTACTCTAAAAATCTATGATCCTCTGAAACATTAAGTATTGGTATTATTCACTGGAAAGGAAAATACTTTTATGAAATTTTGCAACATATCAAATTAACTGAAAATAACACTGAATGAGCATATATTCCATGAATTATTGAATCTCAGTTATTTTTAGGCTAGAATAAATAAGCATCAAGATATATGTAAAATATATAAACTGGTTCCTATCATAAAAGTATGACTCTGAAGTTTGGCTCTACTAGGATAAATAAAAAGAAAAAGAAACCAATTTTTTTTAAAGTAGAAACCAAATCTTAAGGACTTTACGGCATTGAAAAAGATCCTCAAAGAACGGAAAAGAGGACAGTGATGATGATACTGCAAAGACAAAAGATGTTAGTAGATACTTTTTAACTGTGCTCTTTACAATAAAAATTCTCTTATGCAATCTCCATTTAAGAGATTACATTTAATAAGATAAATTTATCTTAGATTCTCTATTTTCTCTGTAAAACATTCTAACGTTCACATTGGCTTCTGGAAGATAAAACACGACTACTAAATATGACCACATATGTCAGTTCACACTAGCTGAGTTACATGCTTGCCAAAAATCAGCTGTGTTTATCCCCAAATGTGTTTATGTCATTTGTATTTGTTAATGTAATTATGTAACTGACCTACATATTACATAAACCAAAAAAGGAAAAAAGTTTTTCTCCATGGAAACTGAGTTTACTGCTTTGGAAAGACAATACCTTATAAGTATGATTTATACAGCAAAAACAACTCAGCACTCCAGCTGCAGAACTCAAACTCAAACAAAATGCCTTGGTAAATGAGCACATATTTGTGCATACTAGGTTGAAATAAAATACTCGAAGTACACATGTATGGGTATCTTGAAGATGCTGTTAGTAAAAACAAATCTCATGTCACTGCCATGAGGACAGCTTACCCTAAATAGCTTTTGTCCCCTCAGCTTGGACATCGGTATGAAAACATGCAAAGCAGAATTGCACTAACTGACCCACAGACCTGCAGTGAGACCCAGAGCTGATCTAGCCAACCTGCTTGTTATATGCCACTACAATTTCATGGTTGTTGTTTACAGAATAGCTGACTGATACAACACTGTAACAGGAAAAAAATAAATATGAATAGCACATAAGTAAAGAGCTCCTACAAATTAGTGCAAAAAGTTCAAAAATAAAGAATGGGTAGAGGGCATGAAATCAAAATGACTAATAAACCAATGAAAAGACGTTCCACCTCACTAGTCCTTAGGGAAACACCATGTAAGGCAGAAATAAGGCATTACCTTTTAGATTATTTAACAAGGTAAAAATCAGACATGAACTAAGTTTGGGAATCAATAAGCACTCTTGGAGGGAGAGTAGACTGGTAGTACCTTTTGTGGAGGACTATTTGGCAGTATTTGTCAAAATTAAATACGTCCAGTATATTTGACCCGAAGAATCCATTTGTAGGTAACTATCCAGCCTTCGGATACAGTGGAACACGCACACAAAGATATTTTTAAAAGAATGTTCACAGTTGTACAGTTTGTAATAGTGAAAAACTGCAAACAGTATAAACATTAATAGGGCTTAAAGTATTATTTATAGATTTATAAATTTTTTGCAGCACCTACAAACAACGAGGTAGATCCATATATAGCGACATATAGACAGAACCCTAAGATACGTTATTTAATAGAAAAATACTACAGAAAATATATGTGATCCTGTTGTAAAAAATAAATATAGACATAGGTACACAGATATGTACTGAAAAAAACCTGGAAGGATATATGCCAAAATGTTAAGATAGTTTCGAATGAAAAAAGAAGCAGGAAGAAGGAGTTGGGTAAAGGGGAAGAACTTTCACCTTTTACTCTATACACTTTGATGTTATTTGAATTTTTTAAAAGAATTCACTAGTGTATTATTTGTACAATTAACAAATTATTTTTAATAAGAGGAGACTTTTAGATCAAAAAAGTCTCTCATCAATTCACCTACTGAATAACAGACTCATCATTTTTACCCTACATAGATAATTTGCAGTTAAAATTGAGGTAAAAAAGTAAACTACATATTAAAATGCTAAAAGAAGCTGATGCTGAAAAGAAAGTTCAGAGGAAGAAAAGTAGACCGAATAATCTTTAAGCATCTAAAGTGATTATATGAATAGCTGTTTTTCTATTTCAATTGAGAAAAGGACTTCAGGGTAAGCCCATTCCCTTTTATTAGAGACTTGAGATATTCGGGGAAGATGCCCTGACTCTACCTTCCGTGAACTACTAGAATTGGTTAGCAAGAGAGGCAGAGGGATTAAATCCTCTGGATTTCTTTTTTTTTTAGTTACAGATTTTAAGGAAAATTTTATCAGTTATTTCTTGATATGACTTACAGCTTTGCTACCAGCCCTGGCATCACCTGGGCGCTAAGAAGTGCAGAAGCTAACACCCGGCCCAGACCTACTGAATCATAACCTGCATTTTAATAAGATTCCCCAAATGATCTGCATGCACACTAAAGTCTGAGCACTCCTTCAGAGCCCTTACATCAGCCATTTACATTTGTAACGGTTCATTTCATATCTCTTGAACAAGTGCATACTTCGCAATGGGTAAAAAGAAATATTTCATTTGATAACAAAACCTTTCTCTTTCATCCTTATAGGTACTATTTTTGCTTTTCCAAATAACAAAAAAAAAGTAATACAATATTTTGAGGCCTATATTCTGTTAAGGTGAAAGCCACATCAGTCCAAATCATCTTCATTCACACAGTTCTTCTAATCATTAAAATGTAATAGAAGACTATGAGATATGTAAGCTAAAATCCAAAAGAAATAGATAATAACTTCAATAAAGTGATTAAAAACTTTAATGATCTTTAAATTCTTAGGACTCAAGTAATTTAAGTTAGGTTGGCCTGCTATAATAAACCTCCCTACATGTTTCATACCAGTAGAAATTGCTGGCGATTTTATAAGATGAGGTGAGGGGAGTCCCATCTTCCATAAAATATTTTCCCTGAAAATATCTTATGATGACACCCTGCAAGGAAGGTTTGTCCAAAATATCCAAATTTGGAATTATCCAATTCCAAAAGCATTTTTCAACACTCAAGCAAGAAACAGAAGTCAAGATAGCAATTGTGCTTCTAATATTAGAGCTTGATGTTTTTGTGATAGAAGAAATCAAATGTGATAAGCTCAACTGCTCTCCATCATCTAATTTTGAATATCATTCTTCTGAACATGCCTAAGGAGCTCAAAACCATAAGAATTACATACTCCATTTCAATGAACAAATCACTTCAGAAAGCATTCCAGGGTAGCTTGGATTCAGAGGTCTTGGACTGCCACAAGCAACTTATTCTCTAAGGCCTGAGAACCCAAAGCTGTGTTGTTCTTTTATTTGCATTTTAGGATGAGAGGAACATGACAAACAGCCAGCACTCAGTCACCATCAAGGCCCCACCAGTATAAAGAGGTTTTGTGATTGACAAGAGAATATAAAAAAGGGAGGAGACCCACTTTTTCCTTCCTCTAGGGAATACTCCAGCTGAAATTTTAGAACTTAAAAGCTTCTCCCATTTCCACTAGCTCACCTTGCAGGTAAACACCTTCCTGGTTCAGTGACTCAGTCACACATTAGAAACAGAATCTGTGCTGAAAATTGATAATGGGTAAAATATTGTTTTACTGTGAATTTCAGCTCAGGGCAGCTGTGTTATACTTCCACTTCCAGTAAGCCGTCACTGAACCAGTGCAGCATGAAAAATAGCCTTCATACATGGATATTTGATTTGAAGTTTTAAGGATACAGCTTGGAATAAATCCAAATATTTTCAAATTATTTATAAAAATAAATTTATCTCCATTCTTCAATCTTGTTTTTCTCCAGGTAATAAGGACATTTGATATTATGCCATGTCTGCATATATTTCTGAAATCAGTCTTCATTGGCAACCCTACAAAACTTTTTTTAAACTGTACTTTTCAAATATTATTACCAAGTAAAAAAACACCCTAACTCATAAGTATCAAAGACAAATTTCAGTATTATTAGGACAATGTTGTAATAACAATCTCATACATACTTGTGGCTTCTATCGTAAGCTTCCTCATTGCTTCCCTTCTAATTCTAAAGTGTAGTGTCTCAGAACTAAGAGTATGCATATTTTAAACTGCAGTTCTGACAATTCTGGAAAGAAAGCTGGCAAGCTTTGCTGTGCACTTGTCTGTCATTCTCCATGGGAACACTCCTCCTTCAAATATACCTGAGAAAAATAGAAGTTTCCTAAGGTTCTCTCTCAAGAAATGACTATGTGCCCACAAGAACACAGCAGCATCCCTGAGATGTGGCAACCAGAGGAATGTTAAATGGTGATAACACAAGAAACACCATGCCACTGTTCAATAAAGATCTATCTCCAGATCAGATTTTTATAACAGCTTAATTGATATAGTTCACATACAACTCACTATTTGAAATCTATCATTCAGTGACTTTTAATATATTCACAGACTTGTGCAGCCATCATCATAATTACTTGTACAACATATTCATCACCAGTAAAAAAAAAAAACAAAAACAATTAGTCATTCCCCATTCCCCAAAAGTTCCCTAGCTACAGGCAAAACAAATCTACTTTCTATCGCTATGGATTTGCCTATTCTGGACATTTCATATAAATGGAACCATACAATATGTGATCTGTACAGCTCAGAATTAAATAATAAAAACAACTAACTTTATTGAGAGTTTACAATTTGGCAGTCATTTAATACTCACAGTAATCCAGTGAGGTAAGTACTGTTATTATCTCCACTTTAAGATGAGAAAGCTGAGGCAGAGAGGCTGAGCAACTGACCCAAGATCACAAAGAAGTCAGATGGACTGAGAGTTTGAACTGACACAGTCTGGCTCCAGAGTTCATGCTTTTAACCAACACTGCTACCTGAGAGTGCCCCTTATTAGCTCTAGGAAAACTCCAGCAGTAGAAAATACTTCAGTAGTTGCATTTTAAGTTCATACCATTTCTCCATGCAATATTTCCCTTTAAAGCCAGGGCGGGGGCTGAATTGGGAGATTGGGATTGCCATAAATACATCACTAATAACAAAAAAAAATCATTGTAAAAAACAAACAAAAAATATTTCCCTCTGCCTTCTACTAAAATCAATAAATACTTACATACGTTAAAAATTTTGGAGCAATTTCTAGGCACAAGTATCTCAAAGTCTAGCAGAAAAAAAGTAAAAATAGATTTGCCACCACTTTCATCCATAGATGGAGTACATTCACCTAAGAAGCAGAATAATGTTCTCCCCACAAAAAGAAAGTCAGATTACAGTCATGTGACCTCGTAATAAGCTTTGCATTTTCAGAGGAAATGATTCACAACATTTATAAACCTAGTTTTCTCAACTTTTCTACCTGCTTTGAAGAAAGCAACAGTCCTAACATTCCCTATACTTTCTCTTTTCATAGGACAGATTTTGTATTTTTTGGTAAGCTGACTGGTTTTAGCTGCCAATTACATGAGCACTTGTTTCACATGCATATATCTTCTGAGGAATACTGGTTTTACCAGCCCGTGTTGACTCATTAAAAGTTTACCTTTTAAGAATGACAGTGAATTTAGGAAGCCAAAGGCATGAGACTTTTCTATTTCCCACCTTGTCTATATATCCGTCCTCTTTCACTTAAACTGTGTGTCCAAGGCTTTCAAACAGAGCTTCAATTTCCTCCTAATCATTTATCATGACCTCTTCCAGATAGTATGTTTAACAATCTAGACATGCACGTAGACATTCTGGACTGAATTTTGGACCATTTCTCTTTTCTTCCCCATTCCCCAACTTGTCAATCTCTCTTGCTTGTGCAACCTTCTTTTATCCACTTAAATTTTCTCATAATCTAGTCTTTCTTGTCTAAAGAAAGAAAGAAAAGGAAAAGAAGGAATACCAAAGAAAACCCCTTAATCCTATAACAACTTGCCCTTTCTCCTCTCAAACTTTTTGAGTTTATTATACTCATTCTACTTCCACATTTTACATTTTTTTACATTTTATTTTATTTATTAATAAAATTTCCCCAAGTTTATTAAGAAATAATTGACAAATATTATTGTATTTTAAAGTATACAACATGTCACATTTATTTCTCAATCTACTATCCCAGCTCAACTACAGAAGTTTCTCTAGCAGGTTACCACTGACCACTAGGTTGCTAGAGCAAATTAATACTTCTTAACCCTTACCTTACTGAATATATCTACAGCATTAACACTAAATATAATTTCATTCCTCAAGTTCTCTATTTTAATTAACTTTTTTCCTAGTTTAAAAACAACAATCACTACTCTTAACTCTATTTTTGCTAAGATAAAAATCACTGTGCTAGACGCTCATGTGTATTAATTAGCCCAGTAGTTTTTCACACCGCTGGTTGTTACCCATTAGTGGGTCAAAACAGCTTTTTAAATAAATGTAATAGAATAGAAAATATCCAAATGTATTACATGTAGCAAGGTTACGTACGATTCTGGGAAATTTATGAGTGTGTATGCATATTCACAACATAAAAGGTAGTTCTGGGACTTCCCTGGCCGTCTAGTGGTTAAGACCCCGAGCATCCAATGCAGGAGGCGTGGGTTTGATCCCTGGTCCGAAAACTAAGATTCCACATGCCACGTGGCACAGTCAGAAAAAAAAAAAGGTAGCTCTTATTTTGGGTGACATCCAAAAAAGTTGGAAAGACACTGCTTCCTATGTAATTCCTGCAATGCTACCTATGAGGTCCATATAACAATTTACACTTTTTAATAATGAAGACACGGAGGGATACAGAAGTTGTATAATTTGTCCAAAGTGAAACTGCTAGTGTGACAATCAGGAATAGACCCTATTCATCTCCTGAACTCCAAAGGTACAAATGATATCTGTATTTCTCTCTGTGAATGCCCGGAAAGCAACTCAATCTCAATACTTGCTAAATCTACACGTAATTTCCACGTATTTTCTAATCTGCTCACCTTCCAGTGTTTTGCTCTTCCTCATCCAAGCAGCAACCCTTCTGTTTCAGATAAATCAACTCTTCATCATGTCATTACCGGAACCCTCAGCCACGTCCTCACCATTCTTCTCCTGAACAACTGCAACCGTGTCCTCCCATTACCTGTTATTATGCTCCCTCCAGACCCCGAACTCACTGTCTGCACTGCTGGAAGTAATCTCCTTGAACTAAAAATCTCATTATTTAGGGCACACTCTCCCAAACCTGAAGAAAACTTCTAAACTCCAAATGCCATATATAATTTTCTAGACAGGATTTTTGTGTAATTTTAGGCAATACTTTAAAAAACAGAACCTAATTCATATTTAAAGGATTTTTTAAAAAATGCATAAATGGTTGAAAGATCCAGATCAAAAGTTCTTTACTTTCTGTTATTTCAAAAATACTAAGTTTATGTCTTTCACTCAAGAACTACACGTTGTCCAGCCAATAGATAGTGCTGTTTTCATAAATTAAAAAACAAACAAAAAACTGCATCCGTATGTTGAGGCTAACGAAATAGTTTATTATCTTTGCCTTCAAAGAATAGCACAAATTCATGGAATAACAGTCATCAATACTGTTTCTAAATATGATAAAACAAAACTACAATAAACTTTAATTTGCATTGGTTTCTAACTAAAAATCCAATGCTTTCCAACGTTTATAGCAGATTAAGATATGTCAATTGTGAATCAGTCATATATAGTCTGTAGATTATCTACTATGACAAGTCTAAGCCTTCCAATCTACATGTTTAAACAAATTGTTGGATTTGTTGCTGCCTTTGCACAGGCAGGTGGGAAGAATTTCTAGCTAGGTACTCACTAAGATGTGATCAAAGTTGTCACATACGCTTTATGGTACTATTTTAAATTAAAGAAAAATGAAGCTGAATTATTTCTCTAAATTGCTAAATTTCTAAATTTTCTAATATATTTTTCTAAAATATTGGTGTTATTCATACACAGATTACAAATGCTGAAAATAAAACCAATAAAATAATGTTTTAAAGTGTTGCATATTTCATTGTTTTTTTGTGAGGAGGATTAAGTGTAACAGTTTTGTTGTAGTGTCCGTGTTATTGTTGATTCTTTCCTTTGCTTCCCAATTAAAATGAAAAAAAGCTAGTGGTTCAAAAGAAACTGAATCAAGCAAGCCTGAATCAATAACTGTGATGAATCCTTTTACTTAAAAACAAACAAATAAAAAAAACTTAGGTTGCTTTACCCATAAACACACACTTGGAAGTAAAGAAATGCTTTAAAGAGATGCATTAGACAAAATATTCTATCAAATTTTCAACTATGACTTCTGCTTGGCCCGAACTGATAGTGACAGACACACCCTAAGGCGAAGCTATGACAATAACATACAAAATAATAAAATGCTTAAGCAAAGGAGGCAGAACCATCATGAAGAGTGCCCACTGGGGTTGTACAGAGAGCCTTTCTTTCAAAACACCCTTCAAAATACTGTACTCCGATTTATATCAATAGACAGCTGGATGGCTGGATGGCCAGCTGGCTAAGAACTGGAACAAAACCAGAACTCTCTCTTCATATGTTACCTGTCCTCCACCCAAGCCCCTGAAGTGTTCCCAGGATTCCATTTGAATATATGCCTTATTTCTGGCATACAGATTAAAAATTAAGATCACCATGTATGAGATAATGCATGTGAAAAGAACTACATCTATAAAATAACTATTAAGAGCTATGCAAAAGTAAGATATTTTCATTACACATTTTAATAACCATGGTTTCAACACTATGAACGTTGTGTTGCTTTTTAGGTAAATTCATACTATAACCAGCACATCCTATGTCACTTTCAGAAAATACTTATGGAACTACTTCCTCAAGTTCTTTCTTTAAAAAAATAAAATTGGCACATTTTTTTCTCTGTTGAAATGGGGTCTCATTTCCCTT
The DNA here is from genome assembly GCF_030028045.1 of Hippopotamus amphibius kiboko. Taxonomy (NCBI): domain Eukaryota; kingdom Metazoa; phylum Chordata; class Mammalia; order Artiodactyla; family Hippopotamidae; genus Hippopotamus; species Hippopotamus amphibius. Next base: position 63,474,304 of record NC_080194.1, read on the forward strand.
TGTCCCATTTATGGGTTAAGATTAAAACACAAGTTTACATTTCTAACATAAAAACTTTCCCTTATCTACTCTTCTTAAAAAAGGTTACCATAAATAGAGTCATAGGGACAATATCATTTGATATTTACTGATCTAATTTTATGCAATTAGAATTAAAATAATTGTTAATGAATGGAATAAATGTGTCCTCAAATATCTACAATATATGTAAAATAAAGTTGAATTTTAAAATAAAAGATTCTAATGCAATTGGACTTGCTAAGTGCTAACGTGTTTGTTCATTCCAAACACTTGCTAGAGTTCAGACAAACATATAACATTGTTTTCTTTGGTTGGAGTACTTTATAAATGGTTTTATTTTACCATTTACCAAATCTCTTTTGTTGAGTTATTCAAACTAACTTCTGCCAAGAACACTAGGAATTTGGTGATAGTGCTTCTTTTTGGAGAAAAACAACCCCTTTCCTCAGAAAATTGAAAATGTTTATCTTGGCACTAAAACCTTGTATTGAGCCTTCTGGAAAGTATTTTAAATTGTTGTTTTTAACCTAGACTTTGTGACTGGAACCGGAAAAGATTCTGTAGCTCTGCACCAAAATACATATTTATAGGGCTGATTTTCTTTCTGCACCAAAAATACTAGTTTGATGGTAGCAGTTTTCAAAGTACAACATCCTAGGACCATGCCTAACACTGGGCATTATCAACACATTCAAGACAACTTGTTTTTTAAATCTCAAACACTTGTGATGAGTAAGAGATGCTGAATGTTGATCAAATAGGCTGTCTTTAAGTGCTATATTGGGAAGGATTGTTTCACTGAACTACCTGGTCTGTTAGGAATTTTCACACACAAAAAAAACTGCTACTTGATACTGTACTTTCCTCCTGTGCATGCCAACAAAAGATATGTTTCTAAGTTTTTATCTTTCTTTTACATTTCTCCCACTAGATATGCTTTATCTTCACATTAGATAGAGTATAAAGATAAACCTTTGAACTTTTTGCAATACTGTCCTAATAATGTGTTTGAATATAATTAAGAATTTTTTGGAAATTCATGAAATGAAAGAGTCATTGTTCTTAACTCCCCACCACACCCCTAAACTGCTAAAATATAAGAAAGAGACTACAGGAGTTGTAAGGTGTATATGCAAGTATATTAAAAATGGTAGGTCATACAATTTCACAAAGACCCCCAGATAGCTGCAATGATTTTTCAGTCGCTAATAACTGACATAAAAATACTACGCACTCCATTATGAATAAGTCCTCTCCACTTTAAAAACTTCATCCATTTTTTTCCTTCTAACAGCCTGTCTCTATCCTTTACAAGAAAAATTACAGCAACATCATCATTTTATATTTGCATATAACATTTTTTATAAAGTCAAAGGAAGTTAAAATTATATCATTGTGCTTATCAAGTATTTATTAGAGTGTTGACAGGAAATTAGCTGTTTAAACATCCTGCTATGGTTGAATTGTCTTATTTAGGTTAAAGAGAAAAGATAAAGATATCTACTAAATATATCTTACTAAAATCCATAACTGCCTTTGTCAATCAAGTGCAAATTTTAATTTTAAAAGCCTAGTAGTTCCTGCTGAGATTGAATTCTGCCTATATCCAGAAAAATCAAGAGTCTATTAAAATGAGTGTAATAAGAGTGAAACAAATAGGAATCACTGGTATTACTGAAAAATGAAGATAATGAAGGAGTGGACTCTTCCTAATCGAAAACCCTATTCCCATACTGCTGTGTTTATATGACAATGACAGATATCATTTTTATTGGCATTAAAATTCTGAGCCATTCTAATACTCCCCCACATTCCTCAGAGTCTCGGTCTCAATGAAAAATATAACTCTGACATAATGGACCAACAATGTTTTACAGACAGTGATTAGTATGTTAGGTTACCTTCGCAAAAGGCTTAGATTAAGACCTACCATCACTTTTTTCTCATTTAAATTTAAAATATTGACTGTTTTATAAGAAGAGTGAAGAATATGTAAAATCAGGTCCACAAAAAACAAAAATTCACTTATCAAGATCTGAGGACTATTAATTTATATATTCGGCTTTCCAAGATGAACTTATAAACATAATGTGAAAAATCGTATCTTTCTTCCCTCTCTTTCTCTACTCACTAAGGAGCAGTGACTTATCTCTGACCACTCTAGAAAACAAAGCAAATCAAACAAAAATTCATGTCACTTGTGGGGAATAATAATTTAGAAAACACTTTAGTTACATGGTTGGTTTATAAATTATAAAGGAAGAGTATGTTTTTCTGTTAAAATCAATAGGTATAACAAAACATACCTGAAAAAGAACATGTACATGGCAGCTGTGATGCAGAATAAAAGGACCTACAACAAGGAGAAAACACATTACTTATAAAAGAACACTGACATCGTTTGTGTTTCTTAAGAAAGCAAAATACCCACTATTAAATTCTGTACCTGAAACAATTAAAAGATATACTAGTCATACACGTATCATATTTTCTATCATTCAAGTAAGTCATATCATGGCAATGAGTCTATATATTTATACATACATGTAAATAAATAAAATTATATACATTATACAATATGTATGTTTGTACATATATACATAACACTATATATATATGTATATAGACTGGGTAAAGGGTAACAGGATTCAAAAAGGAATAGCCAATTTTAAAAACAAAGCAGGATAAGGAAATAAAATGCAGGTGAGTAGGGGTGGTTGTTTTATACAAAGTGGTCAAGGAAGCAGAGACTTGCTAGTTGAGACACCAAGGAGATGAGGGATAAACAAGGGGACTGGACTTCCCTGGTGGCGCAGTGGTTAAGAATCTGCCTGCCAATGCAGGGGGACACAGGTACGAGCCCTGGTCCGGGAAGATCCCACATGCTGCGGAGCAACTAAGCCCGTGCACCACCACTACTGAGCCTGCATTCTAGAGCCCACGAGCCACAACTAATGAGCCCACACTCCACAACTACTGAGGCCCGTGTGCCTAGAGCCCATGCTCCGCAACAAGAGAAGCCACTGCAATGAGAAGCTCACGCACTGCAGCGAAGAGTAGCCCCACTCACTGCAAGTAGAGAATGCCTGCGTGCAGCAATGAAGACCCAACACAGTCAAAAATAAATTTAAAAAAAGAAAGAAAAAATAAACAAGGGGACCATATCAACAGAACCAATGGAAACATTTTGAATTTTATTAAGAAAGATGGTCAGTATTATGTCAAAGATGCTAAAAAAAGGATTTCATTTTTAGTAACACATGGTTTTCAAAGTTTGTAAAATTAATTGTGCTGATTTGTTAATAAACATTGTAATGTCAACAGAGTGCTTTTCCAAATAAATGTAAATCTGCAGTTAAGTAATGGAGAATATTTTCTCTGTGTTTCAAATTATAGAATTTTAGAGCTAAAAGGACCTTCAGATAATATATTTTTTCATATTAGGAAACTTAGATCCTTAGAAGGTAAGTGATATGTTCATGCCTATCCTGCTAATTGTATCTCCCATTTCCTCTATTAAGCAAATATTGGTCAAGTGGTTATTCTGTATCTGCTCTATACAAAAGATATTTAAATACAATTCTAACCCTTAAGGAACTTATAGAATAATGCTCCACAGTCTAATTCTGTAGCTACTTTTCATGTGTGGCTACTTAAAAATTTTTATAGCTGTATTGAAGTATAATTAACATATTTAACGTATGCAATTTTGTAAGGTCTGACGTAGGTACGTATTTGTAACATCATCATCATAATCAAGACAATGAGCATATCCATCACACCCAAAAAGTTCTTAACAGCATTCCCTTATTATTATTTTAATACTTGCAGAATCTGTAGTGATGCCACCTGTCTCATTGCCAATACAAGTTTGTATCTTTTCTTGATTAGTCTGAGTATAGATTTATTAACTGTATTGATTTCATCAAAGAATGAGGTTTTCTTTACTTGATTTTCTCTCTTTTTCTGTTTTCTACTTCATTGACTTCAATTTAATCTTTACTAATTCCTTTTTTCTGTTTGCTTTGGTTTTGTTTTCCTAGTTTCTTAAAGGTAGAAATTTAGGCCATTGGTTTAAGATTTTTTTCTTTTTCAATATAGATGTACAATGCTATAAATTTCCCCCTAAGATCTACTGTACGTGAGTCCTAATTTTAATAAGTTGGGAATTCATTTTTGTTCCATTCAAAATACTTTCTAATTTTTGCTTTTGCTCCCTTCTATGATTCATGACTTAATTAGAAGTGTGTTACTTGGTTTCCATATACTTGGGGATTTTCAGCTATCTTTCTGTTGTTACTGACATTTATTCTATTATGGTCAGAAAATACTTTATATGACGATTATTTCTAGATTTATCAAAACTTACTTTATGTCCCAGAATATGTTCCACATGTTTGGTAAATAGCCCATGTACATTTTTAAAAACTGTGAATTCAACTGATGCTGGGCAGAGGGTCAAGCTGCTTGAAAGTGTTGTTCCAATCTTCTAAATCTTTATTAGTTTGTCTACCTGTTCAATCAATTATTGAGAGAAGGTATCAAAATATCCTGCTATATTTATGGAGGTATCTCCACAATCTCTCCTCACAGTTCTATCAGTTTTTCTTAGGTGTATTTTGAAACTCTGCTGTTAGGGACATAAACATTTAGAATTATGTCCACTTCATCACAACAAAATTACCTTCTTTATCTCTGATGATATTCTTTGATCTGAAATCTATTTTATCTGACACTAACTCCAGCTTTCTTTTGATTACTGTTAGTTTTCCATTCTTTTACTTTTAACTGATTTGGTCTTTGTATTTGAAGTTCACTGCCTGTAGGCAACATGTTGTTTCTTGCTTTTTTATCATATCTGAAAATCTCCACCTCTTCATTTGGCATGTTTAGATTACTTACATTTAATGTGATTATTGGTAAGTTCAGAACTAAATCTATTATCTTGCTATTTATTTTTCTATAGTTTGTTTCTTTTTTCTTCCTTTCTGCCTTTTTTGAATCAACTCAGGATTTTTTTAATGATTCCATCTTCTCTCCATTGTTGGCTTTTTATTTAAAGGGTTTATAGTAAACACCTTTAAATTGATACAGTCTCCATTCAAGTGATATTATACCACTTAACACATAATATGGAATCTTTCAATAGTATACTCCCATTTCTCCCCCACCCCAACCTTTGTGCTACTGTCATCACCCCTTTTATCTATATTATGATACCACTACATTTTACACATTTTTTCTTAAAAATGTATGTCTAAAAAAGTTTTGACCTTTGTTTTGAAAGTGATTTTTGTTGGGTATCAATTTCTGGTTGACGGATCATTTTATTTCAGTAGTTGGCTCAATGAGTATCACTTTAAATGTCTTCTTACAATTTGATTATGAGGTGCCTTGGGAGTAGTCTTCTTCATGTTTCTTTTACTAGGGTTTCATTAAGTTTCTTGGATCTGTGGGCTTATAGTTTCCATCAAAACTGAAATGTTTTCAACCATAATTACGCCAAATATATTTTCTTTTCTCTCCCCTTTCCCTTTGGGAACTCCAAGTAATATATAGTAGGACACCTGAAGCTGTCCCATGACTCACTAATGTTCTCTTTATTTTGTAAAACCATATTCTCTTTACTTTGTGTGTTTCATTTTGGATCATTTCTATTGTTATGTCTTCAAGTTCACTAATATTTTGTTCTGTAATGTATAATATGTCATTAATGCCACCCAGTACATTTTCCATCTTATACATTGGAATTATCATCATTAGAAGCTTGATTTGGATTTTTTCCCCATTTTCCATGTCTCTAACTCTTCTGAAACTACAGAATTCACTTATAACAACACTTTTTAAGGTCCTTGCCTGCTAACTCCAACCACTTTGTTAGTTTTGATTTGGTATTAACTGACTGATTCTCTCCTTATTATGGGTCAAATTTTCTTGTTTCTTATTGCATATGCCTGGTAATTTTTATTGGATATCGGACATTCTGAATTTTACCTTGGTGGATGTTGGATATTTTTGTATGCCCATAAATCTTCTAGAGTTTTGTTCTGGGTCACAGTTATTTACAAATAGCCTGATCCTTCAAGGACTTGTTTTTAAGATATTTTAGGAGGGAGTGGAATAGTGCTCAACTTAGGGCTAATTATTCCCCACTGCTGAGATAAGACCCTTACGTGTACTCCACCCAATGCCACATGAATCTTGAGGTTTTTCCAGTCTGGCTAATAGGAACAGACACTATTCCTGCTGCTATTTGAGTGACAGTACTCAATTAAGCGCCTCTAATCCTTTCAGGTCATTCTTTCTTTGACCTGGGGTATCTTCCTCATACGCATGGCTTAATCAGTAACCAGCTGAACATTTTCCTCTCTAGTCTTCAGTGAACTCCATCCACCATGGTCTCCCCTCTCACTCTCCACTCTGTTTCTTCAACTCAGAAAGTCCTCTAGACTCTGCATGAATGCCTCCTCTTTGATCCCTACCTGGAAACTCTCTTAAGGCAATAAGTAAGCATAATCATAGGCTCATTTCATTTGTTTCCCATTCTCAGGAATCTCTGCCCATCAGTGCCTAATTCCAGGATTATAAAACCATTGTTTCATATGTTTTGCTCATGTTGTGGTTGTGTCAATTGGAAAGGTAAGGATTAGTTTTATTAAGTCATGGACAGAAACAGAGAGCAGTTATTTAAATTTAAATTAATTAAAAAAAAATATGAAATTCAGTTCCTCACCCACACTAGCCATATTTCATGTGATCAATAGCCACATATGGTAGTGGATACAATAATGGACAAGCAGATATGGAACATCTCCATAATCGCAAAAGGTTCTATTAGACCTGTCTGGCTACTAAATGACATTTTCACTGTGCATTGTGGTAATTTTATTACATTTCATATATTCTAATTTTAGCTGTAAAGTATACATCTGCACACATCTATTTTTATATTTTACATTTTTATGTCTAAATCGACACATAAAATAATCATACCACAGTTTACTCATTTGTGGAAAAAATACAATATTATTATTACATACATTGCAAGCATTAAATGAGATAACACACATAAAGCCTAACTGAATGACTAGTACATCACAGATGCTCAAGAAATGATAACTACTGACAAGAAATAATTTCTCTATAATTTCCTTACATTTCACAACCATCGCACAATATACTTAAACAGGATAAGTCATTTTGAAGCTGCTATTTTCACTTTGATTTTTAATATTTTTTAATTCAAAAAGTAATGAAGGGCATGGTACAACATGAATGAACCTCAAAAACACTAAGTGAAGGAAGCTAGTTACAAAAGACCACATGTTGTATGATACCATTTATATGAAATTCTAGAATAGACACACCTCCTTACAGAAAGTAGAATGATGGATGTCTAGAGCTAGAGGAGTGAGGGTGACAGGGAGTTTGCTCACGGTATAAGGTTTCTTTAGGGGGCAATGAAAAATTTCCAGAATTAGACTGTATAGATATGTGCACAATTTTGTAAATATACTAAAACCCCATGGAATTAACACTTTGAACTGGTAAATTTTATAGTATGTAAATTTACATATCTAAAACACTTAAAACTGACTTTTTACAAATTAATACATGTACATGATAAAAAACAAAAATTCAAACTGAATAATAAAATTACAACAAAAGGAAAGTTCCCTTCTATTCCAGATCTCTAATATCCTGCCTGTATAGAATAGTGTACGTGTATGTGTGTATGTGTGTACATTTCCACAAAGATACATGACAAATAAAGACACTGTTTTATACCTTTCTTTTAAATTTTACACACACAACACACAAAACAGAAATGCTTTAGTTTATTTAAACAGTCTATGCGGGGAGGGTGGGGGGGACTCAAGGGGGGGGGAGTCAAGGAAGGGAGGGAATACGGGGATATGTGTATAAAAACAGATGATTGAACCTGGTGTACCCCCAAAAAATAATTAAAAAAATAAAAAAATAAAAAATAAACAGTCTATGAATAGAGTGGATGCAACATATATTGAATACCAAAGTATACTTTGCAAACTTGCATACTTATGTCTCTGGAGGTAAATTCGTAGAATTGAATTCACTATATCAAGGGATAGATGCATTTTTAATTTTGAAGCACTCTCATCAACGGTATATCAAAGTAGTCATATCCTTACGAGCTATTTCCCTATATCCACAAAAATTGTTTTATCAAACTGTTTTATCCTTGCCAATGTGACGGATGAAAGAAATGATGTATTATAGCTGCATTCTTCTTATGAGTGAAATTGAGCCCCACAGGTTCATAAACCATTTTTGTTTGTTTTTTGGTCAGTTGGTTTAACCACTTTTTCATATCCTTTGCCTATTTTTTGGATTGTGGGTCTTTCAGAAACCATTTTTATTTTTTGAAACTGAATATACTTACGTGAAAACATAGAATTAATTTCATTATTATCTATTTGCACCAAGAATATGGGTGGCTAAATAAAAGTTATCATGTATTGGAAATCTCATAACGTACTAAACCAAAAGGACATTTTAAGCCAAGTGTACAGAAAGTATAACAAATAATGTGAAAGTAAAGTTCATTCAGCTGAAAAATACTGTTTTCTCTGGAATGACCTTTCAGGAAGTGATAGATTTACAATACGTGGCTTCCCGTTAGAGAGCTTACCAAACCTTCAGGGAAAAACTGAACTATGGCTGTCATCACTATGTCATGTGGAATTATTTGAAAACCATCCCTCTCAACGCTCTAATGAAGAAACTGTATCACAATATATGAATACTTAAAAAAACTAAAAATAACCATACGACCTGGTAAAGAAGGCTGTTTTTACCATTTAAGCCTCAAAATGGTTAAAACACATATCCTGAAGTCATTTGAAAGTCTACCAGAGACCTAAACAGATGGTGAATTTAACTACTTCCTACCACAGAAATCTTCTGCTTTTCTTTAACATACTCAATTAAATGTTCTTTAACCCTGCTCAGTGCCTTTCACCACTCTTACTTGAATGTGTCCAAAGACAAGGATGCTCTTTGCTGCCTGGCCTTCCTTACTCATCAAGCCTGTTTCCTCCCCCATACTCACTGAGCCCCCTTCCTTCCACTACGTGAATAAATACTGAAACCTCATCTCTGTTTTCTGGAAAAGAAGCAATAAATTTCTCCTTGCCTCATGTGTACTTCATTCATATTTTAGCCATGTATCCACCCACCCGTTCATAAAAAGGAGAGAGACACAGCGGTAAGCTCCAGAGTCTCAAGAGATCACATGATCTTCAAGCAAAACAGAACAGACAAGGAACCACAAGTTCTTGCCTTTGTTTATAAATTTATTTCAGTACTTGCTATAGTGCCAGTGTACTAGAATAACAAAACTATATAATATTGATTCTTGTTGCTCTCATGAGATCAGTCTAGCAGAAATGCAGGCATACTAACAAATCATCCCAATACAATATGCTAGGACAAAATAGTTACACTTCACCCTACAAGAGGTACTCACCAAAACGTCTAATTATATTATTATTTTAATTACTCAGTATATATTTAGACAAAGCTTTTTTGGTTGCCTGTATACCTTTATGTCTCCACCAGAAGTTACGTAGAACACAAAATCCCCAAGAGCAATCTCTATTTCGTCTAATTCCATACATGGATAGATTCTTGATATGCTATAAAAGGCTTTTGATAATAATGTAAATTTCTATTTATAGCAACCATCTTTCAAAAAACTAAGCAGTACTCCCATTCATGTACTTTGTAAAGGCTGAACTTAAGACTCTATAAGCATTTTCGACTTTTCTGAAAACACAAACCATTACACGGCCTCTCGGGGAAGCCACTTTTAGTGGATCAATAAGTGTTATCACAATTTGCAATGTATATATTTTGCTTTGAACACACAACAGATCATTATCATAGTATTAATTTGCTTTTAAAAAATGCATTATTTTAAGCAGTGGGATTCTTAAGTTAAATAACTATGTATTGTTTTATAAATTTTTAAAAATCCTTATATAATTTAAATCTCACATAACATACAGTAAATCTTTAAAATCTGTCCCTTGTTTTGGATTAGCAGTTTCGCTCACTGACTTTTTTTTTTTTTTAAGTTTCCCTTCCTTGACAAAACAAATACAGGAAAAGTACAAAACACCTTATGGGGAATTTAGGGCCACAGTACCAGACTAATAGTAAGAAAAAAGTCTGAGGTCTCCAGATTAAGACTATAAACTTGATCAAATCACTTCCACTCTTTGAGCCTTAAATTTTTCATCTTTAAGAGAAGTTAGATTAACCTCTAGGATCCTTCAGAACTCTAAAATTTGTCACTAATATATAATGAGACAAATCTCAGAATATCTGTATATACTAAGCAAATGAGAGCATTTTCTCTGACTGAATTGAGTGTAGGGAATTATATTAAATATGTCAACTTGGGCCTAGTCTCTTGCGTGCAGTGCTCGACATTCTTGATTTATACCTTCAAGGTTAGCAAAGTCCAGCAACATACTAACCTTGAAGGTTTCCAGTTGTAGAAACAGCTTTGTGAGATAGTGGCTGGGAAGTACAGCTTATATGATGTCCTGTCCTTTCATGGTAAGTAGGTAAGCTGTATTTTGTCTTCCATAAAAGCGAAACGATTTAAGTATACAACTATAGGAAATTTCAGTATGTAGTAACTAATACAACTTGGAAGTTACATTCCTTATTACAACACAATTCCAATTCCACAGGCAAATTTAAAATAAAAATTAACAGCTTTAAATTACAACTCACAATTTAAAGGACTACAGATAAGGGTGTACACAAGAAATCAGTCTTTATTAAAAATTTAAAAGAAAATTTAATGGCCAAGTGAAAGTCACCATGTGAATTCATTCATTGAACAAAATACTCATTGAAGTATATTCTCTGAACTGGAACTATAAAAACCAATTAGACATTATCATCAAACAGCCACAGCACTTTATTTACATCCCTATTATTATCATGTAAAGGAAATGCAGTTATTGGAAGTAAAGGTTGTCCAATGACTTATATTTAAAAGTTATCAAGATATTCAGCTGCTTCTTTCCTTTCCCATACCCATTTCTCCATTTTATGGTCAATCAGTTGGTTATTAAAAGTCATTAAAAATGCAAATCAAAACAAACAAGAGAGGAAATAAATATGAAAAGGAAGAGTAAGGAGCCAAAAAGAAACCATAGGAGAGTTAAAAGTTAAAGTAAATCTAAAAAATAAAAAGGTCCAGAGAACATAGAGAAAGAGGAAAGTAGAAGATTAAACCACGTAATGAACTACTATTGACTAACAGTGCCAGGCACTGTATATTTTTAAAAATATTTCCTCTAATCCTATAATAGCACTTCAAGGTAGGTTTTCAATCACTTCCATTTTAAAGATGAGGCAATTGGACATAGAAGGTAAGTTACTCACTTAAAATCACAAAATATTTAAGTGGCTGAACTAAGACTCAGAGCTAGGACTATCTGATTTCAAATTCAAGGCTTTCAGTTATATCCCTCTGCCTCTAGAAAATTTTTATTAATGTTGATTTAGTAGCTACCGTGCTTCCAAGGTAGGGATAATCCCCATATGCTTCCTATATATACACATATACATATATATATACATACATATATATATTTTTTGAAGTGTCTGTCATTTTAAAAAAGAAGGGAGTGAGGGGAAATCTTTCAGAGTGCAGTATAACAATTAAAATAATATTGTAACAATAACATCAATTGCTGATGTGACTGAATGCTCACTATATGTCACATGCCAGTGCTTGACATACATCACTCTACATAATCCTCAAAATAGCCTTGTAATGTAGGGGTTATTATCTGCACTTCAGAGAAGAGGTTTAGAGAGACATAGACAATAATGGGATTGAGCCAGGTTTGGCAGCCAGGTCTGATTCCAAAGCCCATGAGCTGTCACGGGTTTCTCTCAAAGATTTCTTTAAAAACTTCCATTAAAGAATTACAGCTTTGATAGAACTACAATCTGTCATACAGAGTGAAGTAAGTCAGAAAGAGAAAGACAAATATTGTATGCTAACTCACATATACGGAATCTAAAAATGGTACTGATGAACTCAGTGACAAGAACAGGGAAGCAGATACAGAGAATGGACTGGAGAACTCGAGGTATGGGAGGGGGTGGGGGGTGAAGGGGAAACTGAGAAGAAGCGGGAGAGTAGTACAGACATATATATACTACCAACTGTAAAATAGTCAGTGGGAAGTTGTTGTATAACAAAGGGAGTCCAACTCGAGGATGGAAGATGCCTTAGAGGACTGGGGCAGGGAGGGTGGGGGGGAATCGAGGGGGGGGGGCGTCAAGGAAGGGAGGGTATATGGGGATATGTGTATAAAAACAGATGATTGAACCTGGTGTACCCCCAAAAAAAATAAAAAAAAAAAAAAAAAAAAAAGACAGCCCATAAAAGAGAGAAAAAAAAAAAAAGAATTACAGCTTTTATAAATTTCATTCAACTTAATCATGATAAAATAGTAGATAAAATAATGGGTTAAGATATGGTCTCTGAAATGCAAATCAAAACTATCACCTCACATTGGTCAGAATGACCATCATTTAAAAGTTTATAAATAATAAATGCTGGAGAAAGTGTGGAGGAAAAGGAACCCTCCTACACTATTGGGGGGAATGTAAATTGGTATGGCCACTACCAAAAACAGCATGGGGATTTCTTAAAAAACTAAAACTAGAGTTGCCATATGATCTAGCAATCCCACTTTTGGGCATATATCCAGAGAACACTTTAATTAGAAAAGATAGATGCACCCCAATGTTTATTGCAGCACTATTTACAATAGCCAAGACATGGAAGCAACGTAAATGTCCACTGACAGATGAATGGATAAAAAAGATGTGGTGTGTGTATATATTCCTTCCTACTACTCAGGGAAGAATACTACTCAGCCATAAAAATAAGAATGAAATAATGCCATTGCAGCAACATGGATGGAACTAGAAGATTATCATACTAAGTGAAGGAAGTCAGAAAGACAAATATCATATATCACCTATATGTGAAATCTAAAATATGATACAAATGAACTTATTTACAAAGCAAAACGAGACTCACAGACATAGAAAATAAACTTATGGTTACCAAAGGGGATAGGAGGTGAGAGAGGGATAAATTAGGAGCTCAGGATTAGTAGATACAAACTACTATATATAAAATAGATAAAACAGATAACAGAGTCTTACTGTATAGGACAGGGAACTATATTCAATGTCCTGTAATAAATTATAATAGAAAAGAATATGAAAAAGAACATATATGTGTGTATACATATACATATGAGGTGAATCACCTTGCTGTACACCAGAAACTAACACAATATTGTAAACCAGCTATACATCAATAAAAAATTTTAAAATTAAAAAACAAATATAGTCTCTGTGTTAAAGAGCTCACTCTTTGCCTAATGAATCAGATTTAAGAAAAGCAAAGGAGATAAAAAAAATTCCATAATCCTCAAAACTTCTATAAAACATTTATTCTAGTAAAGAAAAACAGATCTAAAAAACATTTTTTAAATTTTGAAAATAAGCAACATAAATATTACAATCAAAAACTTAAAACCTTACATGTTTACATATTAAGTGAGGAGAGAAAAAAGTTACAAGAGCCAGTTTTCTAGTATGTTTACATAGCTATGTAAGGGACCATTCTTTATCCTAAGGCTGCCAAACATCTTACCATTTCAATTTAGAAAACAAAACAAAAAACCCTCACATGTCATTCAGCACACGGAGGATAGAGAAAGGTTTTATATGGACTCAGAGCAAAGTTAAAGCTGAAAAAACACTGTGCTTTCAGCAGGGCAAAGTAGACGAGTCACCTAAGTGAAACCTCATTATTATAAGTAGACAATTTGTAGTAAGTTAGTTATTTTCATACAAAGGGTGGTATTCCCATTAGCCTCAAATAAGAACCAGGCTTAGGGTGACATTACGTTTTTCCCTCAGAGACATTACAAAAATAAATAAATAAAAGCTTCCAGATTACTTCAGAGAGGTCGCAGCAGGGCCACATACAAACAGCACATGGCAGTTCTGCAATTCAGATTTTTGTCATTTGATGAAGATAAGAAAGACCATTAGAGTGAGACAATTCTAACTAAGGTGGCCAGTGAGACAGCACTCACTCACTGTTTCACCAAACCACACTGCTGTAGGCAAAAGGCAAACAGCTGCCCTGCAGCTGAGTTCCACATGTTTGAGCTGTCCATTGAGAACTAACTCAATTCCAACACATAATCCACAACAAAACAGCCATCAACAGTAAATAGATGGATATTTATAATCTCTTTAAAGTTGTTTTAAGCACAGCATATGCACTGCTATGTATTCACTTAGGCACTGATAGAACAGAATGTTAGTTTTCCCAAGTGGTGTGCCCTGTATCCATACTCAAGTCATCTGCCAGATCCCTGGGCATATGCTCATTCCGGGATCCATTTGAGAAAATCCCTCTGTGATTAGGCCTGGCTTTGCTCCTATCTGCCTTGGTTCTCACTGTTTTTATCCAGCTGTGGATTGCTCTCTGCATACTCAGTTCCCACTGACTACCACTTCTTTAGGCAGGAAAGGTCCAGAACTAAACTTCTTTTCTAATGAACATTTAAAAAATCTTGAAGGACAATAAAAGCGGGCACTACAAAAAAAGAAAAAAAAAATAACGGCGGGCAGTGGGAGTGCATGAATTCTTTTTTTTTTTTTTTTTTTTTTTTTTTTTTCCTTTTGGCACACGGGCTTAGTTGCTCCGCGGCATGTGGGATCTTCCTGGAGCTGGGATCGAACCCGTGACCTCTGCGTTGGCAGGCGGATTCTTAACCACTGCGCCACCTAGGAAGCCCAATGTGCATGAATTCTGAATCAGATGAACTGTGGAAGACTTTTCAATCATCTCCTCCAAACTTATTCCACACACAAGATTTTTCCTTTTGCACTTCCCCAGCTTATCACATCAAGGAAACATAATAGATCAAGGCCTCTCAGCTGTGCTGGGTAACCTTAAGAAAACTTCTGTGTTTTTTTTTTTTTCCCTCCCCAGCCAACAAGACAGATTCAGGATCCAGTTTATCACTAACACACATAATGATATTGAGATACACAGTTTTTCAAAATACCTACAAAAGTATTTTAACAGTATATAGATAAGAGAAAGATAAAAGAATAGAAAATCACTGATTTTTTTTTTTAATCCAAAGTCATCTCTGTTCAACATCTAACGGGTCTAGGGCAATGAGAAGAAACAAGTACTTATCAAGTCTTGTTTCAATAATAAAAATGAATTAAGGAACTTCCCTGGTGGCACAGTGGTTAAGACTCCAAGCCCCCAGTGTAGGGGGCCCAGGTTTGAGCCCTAGTCAGGGAACTAGATCCCACATGCATGCCGCAGCTAAGAGTTCCCATGCCACAACTAAAGAGCCAGTGAGCCACACCTAAGGAACCAGCTTGCTGCAATTAAGACCCGGCACAACCAAATAAATAAATAAATAAAATATTTTTTAAATGATTTAAAAATAAACAGAGATAAAAATCTAGTGCAACTGTAAAACTGAGTTCATATCCAGTATCAGCTATTAGTTACGGATTCCAAAATGATTAAAGAGGTTTATAGACTGAAGGTTACATCTATCATGGAAAATTCTCTTCTGCTTTGTATTCTAGTTGCATGTGGTCAAGAGCTGGTAGGAAATTTGTGTAAAGCCAGTTTTAAGGATGCATCTGGATCATATGACCTAAAATGCAGGCAGGCAGTCTGTGTCTATCTAAAATTCAAAATCATAATTTTAGGCACCAATATTTAGGAATGTTTTTACAAACTCTTCTTAATAATTAAATAATAAAAATAAATTTAAAAAATTTTTAAAAAGCACATTATTCTTACATTGCTAGTGTCAAAATTTTGTTTGGATGGATGGATGGCTAGAGAGAGAAAAAGAGACAGACTGGTTTATATGCACAACTCCTCTTCGGAAGCCTTTTACCAAAGGATAGTATTCCATGAACCTTTTAAATAAACTCAAAATAGTGTACCTGCGAATCTGAGTACAGGTACTTGGAGAAGCCGCCACCTTGTTTTCTTGCACTCCATCTTATTTGCTTGTTCATAACACCTGCATCTAAGAGAACTAGGAAGTTTCAGAATGAAGAATGTGATCTTCATATGGTATTTTTAGTTCCTCAATTATGTTCACAACCTGATAATCATCTCCTCCTATAGAAATTGTCACGGAAGGAAATATAAGTTTTGTTTTTTCTTCTCAATTTTTTTTTTCTCCAGAAGATGTCATTAGAAGGCACGGGAAGAAATGAACAAAGGTTTTCTTAAACTTTCTCACAATAGCATTTTTAATGTTCCCACAGTCTTTGTTAGTAGCAATTAGACCAGCTGCAGAGTTTTAGCTTACTTCTCCAGTATTACTTTATGACTATGTCATATATATTCATTTTTATTCAAAAATACCAATAACATATATGTATACTTACTCTAGGCTATATTCCAAAGCAGTACCTTGAAAATGCAAGTTATTGGGCATACAGACATATGGGACATAAATTTGACGGTTAAGAACAAAAGGAACATTCATTTTATGCATTCATTTAAATCATAGACTTCAGTTTTTCTTTCATCTGACTCTCTGGTTTTTTTCAACTGGCTATTTTTAAAGGTATCTTACAGTTTAGAAAGTTAGAGACTTCTTAAAACAAAATTCTATCAATCACAGCATATACAAAAACCTCCCTGGCATATTTCTAAAACACCACGTCTAAACAGTATTGTTGTCTCCGCCCACAGAGTTAGAATGAGATGAACAAGCAGTACATCAGCAGAGCAGAACAACTCAATATTGTCACGTCAGGAAGATGATTAGGAGAGAAACAGTAGTATTCTCAAAAATAAGTCCTCACAACACCCAAAGCACTTTGAAACTGATATGACTTGGCTGTCTCAGTCTTCGAAATTTCATTAGTAACAATAAACCACACTAATTGGGGTGGAAGCTGAAAAGCTCTGAAGAGCATTTCTAAATGTAATTTTCTTAGTGTATTAAACACAGGGCATGGCAAAAATGAGGCATGTGTGTATGTTAGCCAAATTTTTCACATGGAAATTCTGTCTGTAACAACAAACAGTCTGATTAATATTTTAATAGGAAAGGCCCCTAAGGAAAGCAGGTGGTTCCTGGTATACACAGTTTCAGTGTCTGAATTATTCTAAGTACACATTCCATCATCTTAATCCAGCTAGAAGCCAAAGCACAGATTGGCTTTTGTGGAAGCATGATTTCATTTTTATAAAGGAAAGAGGGTAAAACGACCAGTTTTTAATGAAAACTAAACATTAAAATATTGGTAATTACTCTGCTTCAAAAGTTTCATTAGAACTAGACTTTTACATACAGTAAGACTCACCTGAACAAAAAATAAATCTTGCAATTAAATATACTCAGTACTTTGTAGTATAGTATGAATGACTTAGAAGAAAACTTTTCCCTTTTATCTATAATAACAGGGTGACATGAATTTATTTCAGATTGTTATGCCACCAAACTAGAAATCAGAGAAATTTATTCTTTTCAACTAAATTTCAATGCAAAACTATTGCCTGATTACTTCACTTCTGCATACATAAGTAAATAAAATTCATGGTTAATCTTCAAAAGTTAAGTGATCTGTACCCAAGTAACTATAGACCATTCTTAGTTATTAATAATTTCCAGTACTCAAATTATTGCCATTGATATTTTAATCTACCTCTGAGTTGTATCTAATGAGCCTCATATCAATGTATTTAAATATTTCTAATGTCTTATTTGAATTATTTAAATAATTTTGAGTAGATATTAGACAAGAATGCCACTGTTTTGCTTTAATAAAGTATTCACATCTTATCTATGTGAATGACAACTTGCAAATTTTATAGCCCTGTGATTAGACAACTGGCCATCTTGGAAAGCTCCAGCAGAATCACCATGAGTCACTGGGGAGGAAAAAGGATTCAGGCATTATCACCAGTTAAGGAAAAAGTACTAAATCGATATCACTAGGTGTATTCATTTTTCAGATTATTTAGGTAACAGAGAGCAGATGTTGAAGAAATAGGGCACAAGTGAGCTAAGTCTGATGAGATCAAGAATTATTAGAGAGGACAAGCCCAGAAAGGTGATACTGAAGCCGACCTTACAGAACCTGAGGGCAATGGAATTGACAGTGTGATGCGCACAGCAAGAAGTTGTTGAAATCTCTCATTCATGCACCTGCTGTTCCTTTAGTGCAATACAAGAAAACTCTGAAATTAAAAAAAAAAAAAAAAGAAAGAAGTTGTTGAAAATAACTGCATCCTACCTCACACGTTTGCCTATGGCCAGTATTAGCCGGCCTAATCACTTCAAGCCCAGACAGGTCCCAAAGATCAAATGGAACACAATTTAAGTCACTCACGCAACCAAATCCCAGAGTTTCTCACCCTTGGCACTAGTAATATTTGAGGGTGGATAATTCTTTGTTGGTGGGGGTGGGGGGGGGTGGCAGAGAGGCTGTCCTGTACACTGTGGGTGTTTAGCAGCATCTCTGGCCTTTACTCACTAGATGACAATAGCCACCCCCCACCACCACCACCACCAGGGAGGACAATCAAAGATGTTTCCAAACAATGCCAAATATCTCTTGAAGGGTGTATAAAACTGCCCTCAGGTGATACCACTGACCTAGAGAAAACCTAGAGATGCTTTATTTGAACCACTCATACAATCCTAAGCATGTATAAAACTCTGAGAACTATGTAATCTAATCCCTTCTTTGTAACAAGAATCCTTTTCTGTAATGACCATAAAAGATCACGGTCTTGCAGGGAGAAAGTGAAAAAAAAAAAAAAAAAAAAAAGCTTTTGCTTAAGAATCTCCAAGAATGAGAAACTCTCAACTTTACCAGGCAACCAAATCCAATTCTTGGATAGTTCTACTTGAAAATTCTTCCTCACTATTGTAATAAAATCTGCTTTTCTCTAAATTATACTTGTAATTCCTAGTTTCACAGAAAAATGAATCCTCCTACAAAACCAGTCCTTCAAATATAAGATGAAGACCTCTATACCTTGATCACTTTGTAGGTCAGAACTAAAAGAGACAGGTAAATAATCTGAATCAACATTTTAGGTACCCAAAGGTCAAGGAGTCACCCAAGCCGCCCCATGGAGGCAGAAACTTCCAGCTCCAGACAGGTCTAGCCCTGGATCGTATAAGCATTTATAGCAACATTTATAAACCCATTTGCTTTTTGCATTTAAACTTTCATATCCTCAAAAATACACCTATAGCTTATAGAATAACTTTTTACATTTCTAATTATTTCCTTTTCATTTAAATAGGCAATTTCTGATAAATATGGTTTTTAATTAAAAAAAAAAAAATCTACTCCCTCACTGGTGTACAAACTGATATGCCTCCTTCAATACACTGAAAGACTTTTCATTTTGCTGTTACTATAGTCATTGCTTTCTTAGATATGTTAGCCCTTAATTTTATAAAATTTTGCTTTTTAAATTGATGCTTTGAATTTGAGGTTTCTAAGTTCCAGAATATGTTTTAAAGTATCTGAAAAAATTGAAGCATACAAATTCTCCATTTAGAAAATATATTCTAGAAATGGCTTAAGGCAAAAATATTTTTATAAGACCTTAAGTTATTTGTGTTTTAACTGCATAATTAACCTCACACATCCCAAACTCAGCTAGCCAACAAAATCTAATTACCTAAAATGGTGATTTTGCTTTTTAAGCCAAGAAACTCTTTGTTCAAACAAAATCAAACCCGCAAAAACTGTAAGTAAAATAAATGAATGTAGAAATGCTCTGCCTGAGGTACTGTTTTGTCTCCCATACCACACTACACGGTAGTTCTTGGGAAGCCCTAAAAACTCTGGAAATTTGTGAAGAATATGTTAGAAAATGCTATCTTGGCACATAGTAGAGAGGGGGAAAAAGAGTTCAAAGACTGGAAAGAGAGATGTAACAACTACTATGGACTTGATTTCAAGAAAAATATCTCAGGGCCTCTCTCAAAGTAAGTGTGTTTCTTAGTTTACATATCATTCTAACAACGTAAGTTTAATGGTTTTCAAAAATATAGTAGCAAATTCAGTATAGGAAGGAAAGGGGAAGAGAAGGGATGGTAGAGGGAGGAATAAAAATAATAATGAAGTAATAACTGACAGCAAAAGAAGAAAATGGGTAAGAATGATACATCGTTTACAAAGTTAGCCACAATGATTTCTCCCAGCCCTAAATGCATATCCCCATGCAATCGACTTTGCTGCTCTGCTCATTAGAGTTAGAGATAGAGATGGAAACTAGTTTCCTCTCCATTCCTGGTTTAGCCCTATGATTTGCTTTGATCAATAGAATGTGGCAAAAGTAACACTGTGTGACTTTCACCTCTTGGAACCTTGAGACCTTTACATAAAGAAGCCCAAGCTAGTCATCTTGAAGATGAGAGGGACTTCCTAGGTGGCACAGTGGTTAAGAATCTGCCTGCCAATGCAGGGGACACAGGTTCAATCACCCCTCCAGGAAGATCCCACATGCCACGGAGCAACTAAGCCCATGTGCCACTACTATTGAGCCTGTGCTCTAGAGCCCGTGAGCCACAACTACTGAGCCCATGTGCTGCAACTACTGAAGCCCACATGCCTAGAGACCATGCTCTGCAACAAGAGAAGCCACTGCAATAAGGAGCCCGTGCACCACGATGAAGAGTAGTCCCCACTTGCCGCAACTAGAGAAAGCCCATATGCAGCAACGAAGACCCAATGCTGCCAATAAGTAAATAAAGATAAATAAATACATTTATAAAAAAACAGACAAAACAACATGAGGGACCAGGAAGAGAGAGAAGAAAATGACTACCTCAATATCATCTAAGACCATGAAACCCCAATCAAGGCACCAGAAGACTGTAGTTGCGTAAGTGATCCCAGGAGAGATCTGCAGAAGAACTGTCTAGCTAAGCCCAGACTAAATTTTCGCTGCACAGATTCATAAGCAAATAAAATTGCTGCTGTTTTAAAGCCACTACATTTTGGAGTAGTTCATTACACAGCAACAGGTAACAATAAGTAACCAAAATCAAAATTAATAGTCACCTGGAGATCATTTAATGTAGCCTAAAGAGCCCTACACAATTTGATAGGTCCTAAATGTATAAATATGATATTATAAAACAGTTCATATTAATAATGAATTAAGTAGTTTAATATGTTCTAATTAAGAAAGTGATATGACACCTTTTAGAAACAATTGAATCTAAAATAATATAAAATACTTTAATGAATCCAAAACTTGGAGAAAACTTGGGGTTCTGTATTACTAAATAACAATGGATTATTTTGGTCTTAGACATACAACAGAAATTATAATAGGTAATAAAATAAAATTCTTTAGCATCTGTATTTCTGTATATATTCCAACAGTGTTGAATAGAAAATCAATTATGGATATATAAAACCTAGAACATACTTTTTAACGACCTAATAAAGATGCATATTTTGGCTGCTAACACATTTCTATCCAATACTTTATTCAAAACAGGCTGAAAAATATAACTAATCAGTTGTTATAAAAGCAGAAATTCTGCATAAGTGAACTATAGCTTCAGTTTTTCCTTCCCACAACATTCCATAGTGATGTAATTTAGGGGGAAATGTTTTAAATACTTAAAATAAGACCATTTAATTAAGCAAACAGCATAATTACTAGCATATATATTTTTTTGCCTCATAACCTGGTGCTGTAGCCAAAAGAAAACACATAAAAGCGTTTCAGAGTCTGATCTACACAGGTAGTGTGTTTTCCTTAAAGAAAACTCTCCTTCACTTGATAATCTATATCATGGCCTACAAAGAAATGACTTCCCAATACAGGTCTTCTGTGAATAAGACTTTAGCGTACCTACCATCAATCATACTATTAGCACACAGAAGTTTGAGAAAAGGCTGGTTTTCACTGGCAAGGTACCTGCAGAAGATCACCTGGTAGCCCCACATGTCCCTAGCAGTACTGCAGTATATTGAAGATTTACCACAGTCTAGGACAGAGGGTCTCTACCTTTTAGTGTTCTCAGAGCACTCTGGAATTAAGACTCAGCACAACACTAAAGTCAGCAAGGGTTATAATTCCTACTATAACAGAGTGACGTCTCACAGCTCCCATAAAAGGATTCATTCTTAGTCTCATTTTATGTACGTAAAACTCTATCTTCTGGACTTCCCTGGTGGTGCAGTGGTTAGGAATCTGCCTGCCAATGCAGGGGGCATGGGTTCAAGCCCTGGTCCGGGAAGATTCCACATGCTGTGGAGCAACTAGGCCCATGCGCCACAGCTACTGAGCCTGCGCTCTAGAGCCCATGAGCCACAACTACTGAGCTTAAATGCCACAACTACTGAAGCCCACGTGCCTAGAGCCTATGCTCCACTGAGGAGCCCAAGCACCACAGTGAAGAGTAGCCCCCACTCACCACAATTACAGAAACCTCACGCACAGCAACAAAGACTCAACACAGCCATAAATAAATAAATAAATAAATAAATAAATAAATAAATAAATAAATAAAATATTTTTTTTAAACCTCTATTTTCCTGCATCCCATCACTATGGAATGTTATAAGAAGGAAAGACAGAAGTCAAAGGTCACTTATACAGACTTTCTGCTGCAACTGAATAGCATAAGATCTTTCTCAGTCACCATTCAGAATAGGAATAATAGTTGGGTTATCTAAAAAAATATACATCTTTATTAGATCATTAAAGACCGTATTCTACAAAAAAATACAGAGAAAGAACAAAGAGGGTGGGAAGAAACTTTTGGAGGTGACAGGTGTGTTTATGGCATTGATTGTAGGGAGGGTTTCACAGGTGTATACTTACCTCCACACTCATCAAATTGCATACTTTAAATATGCACAGCTAGTTGTATATTAATCACACACCAATAAAGTGTTTTTTTATGTGAAGTGTGTTTTATGTGTTATATGGCCACAACTGACCTCCTATTCAACACTGATTGAATATTCATTCTACTCACTCACTCTACAAAAACTTACTGAACAGGTTTCAATAACTACCACGCTGGGGGTGCAGTACAGAACAACAGATACAATACCTACAAGTTTGGAAGCCTGAAATTTGCTCTTTTGTAGTCTGGGTATAACTGGATGCTCGTCCATGTACTGTCATTTTACTCTCAAGGCAGAATTCTCAAATGGTCCAGAAATCTTTCTTTGGTGCTCCCTTCTCATTACACCCTTAGGTATCCCAGGTTATATCACTTTGCATGATTCATTCAGCTGAGTATTCTGCCATCTGCTGCCATAACAGAACTGTATAGTTATAGCAACAAAAGTCTGTATTTATTAAAATTTGGTAGCACACCTTCCATGGGAGACTATCAGAGAAGCACCAGTTTGGCTCTTAGCAGGCAAAGAAATCTGACCTCTTAGCACAGAAAGAGACCCATTTTACAAATACTTACTGACATCAATAAAGCTATCAGAGACAGCTCTAGCCGAAATGTAATTTATAAAATTTAACCGCCAAAAGGACTATATACACTCTGAGATTCTTATCAATGAATGCTCTTCCTGAACGTAAGCTCCATGAGAAGCCGGATTATAATCAGAAGATTTATTGGTGAACACAGGATCAAAGCAAGATGAATTAATTAAGGTTTGAATATATACTGATGTTAAACTTAAAAACAAAACAAAACAAACAAAAAACTCCACTATTTCTATTAAATCAGTAGATAGACACCTATCACAGACAGGATGCTTATGTTCTTGGGCCCTGGCACTCTCTCTACTGTACTGGCCCTGCTAACCTTAAATTTACTGCTCCTGGTTCTCCCTTTCCTTTTATTTATTTATTTTGGGCTGTGTTGGGTCTTCATTGCTGCTCAGGGGCTTTCTTTAGTTGTGGCGAGCAGGAGCTACTCTTTATTGCAGTGCCTGGGATTCTCACAATGATGGCTTATCTTGCTGTGCACCATGGGCGCTTAGCACATGGGCTTCAGTAATTGTAGTGTGCAGGCTCAGTAGTTGTGGCTCGTGAGCTTTAGAGCACAGGCTCAGCAGTTGAGGCACATGGGCTTAGTTGCTCCGTAGCATGTGGGATCTTCCCAGACCAGGGATCAAACCTGTGTCCCCTGCTTTGGCAGGCAGATTTTTAACCACTGCACCACGAGGGAAGTCCCAGTTCACCCTTTCTTGAATGACCAATACCCTCTGTAATTTACAAAGTTCTCCTTTGGAATTATTGATATATTCAGTTATATTTCAGTCAAATTTTGTTCTTATCTAGGAACAATTCTGAACCTTTGGAGTAATTACATATCTCTGCTTTAATCCATATTATGACTCACAATTGAGGCAAAAGGTATTCATAGTTACCACCATTTAATGGCAAGAAAAAAATGCAGAGGCGTTCATTTGGGTCGTGTTAAAGTAATTAAACAAGGGAGTCTTTAGACTGAAGTGGCTTTAATACCTCGGTAGCCTACATAAGCAAACGAAAACCTAAGTCAAGATAAAATTCCTATAAATGCCTCGAGGTTCAGAAATCCAAACCTAAGAACAATTACAAGTCAACTAGGCTTTCCCAAGTAAGGCAATAACTTAAGCTACAGCCAATCAAACAATTTCCTTGCACTGCTTTCACATCTGCTCTTTAAGTCTTTCCCCTTCTGCAGAGGAAAGTTTGGCACTGCCCAATTAGAATGGATGCTTGCTCATGTAAACCCTTGTAAAATTTAAAATGCTTCAGTTTATCTTTTAACAGTTCAAAACTGAAAGAAGTCTACAATTTTATTCAAAACCAATGGCTTTTATGCAGGTTAATTGTACTAGCGTTTAATATTCACTACCAGCTATTGGGTGTTTGCTATATATCAAGCCTATACCTGGATAAACAGATGTACAATATCTGATTTCATCCTCTTAATAATCACGAATAGATATCCCTTTGCCCATCTGATATTAATAAACATGCCCAAGATCTCACAGCTATGAAGTCAAAGGGCCCTCTCTTTACCAAATGATTATCCTGCTATACTATCTCAAGAGAATTTCAATGCTTTATACCTCACAATCTTTACAAATAAGGGTTCAATAGGAAAGAGTTGTTAAAAAGCATATCTTTTTCATTGTTCCCTCTCTTCTCAACCTCCATCTTCCAATTAACTACCTGATCTTTAAAAGGAATAGACAAGAGGAAGGCAATGCACAGCAACTCAAGAGAGTGAAAGGGTCAGTTACCAAATTCTATAATGGTTCTTGGCCTCCTTGATTCTATAGGATCTCCTTACTTTCTATGTTCCTTTCCTAATTCTCTTCACTATGCTTTTCACTCTGTGGATCTCACTAAGTCCGTGACAATAGGACGCCTAGGAATATGAGATCAAGGATACAGAACTTGGCAACAGCTATAACAGCTCTGCTTCTACGTCAATGAACTACGCATATATGAAAAGTATGTAGTTACATGATGGTAATAAACAGTATGTTTATATGAAATACCAAAATTCAACTTCATTAAAAATTTCATATTCTAATAGGCAGTGTCTTATTCTGCAAAGTACTAATGCTTTGATGTCCTTATTGTGTGTGACCTTGGCAAATGAAATAGCCTCTCTGAGCCTCAGTTTTATATTTATAAAACGAGGCTAAGAATGCATATCTTTAGAGCTGTTTTGAAGACTTAATGAAATAAATGTATGTAAAACATTTAGCACATTACTTGGCACAATGATGAGGTTCAATAAGTGGTGGTGGCCGCTGCTACTATATAGCTTGGAAAATTTATGCTCTCAATTAAATACACAATGTTACCTGATGACAAACCATTAAACCAGAAACATGTGGTCTTTGAATCCCAACAAGAGATCTAAGGGACACCTGGAAAGTCTACTAAAACTATTTCAGGTACAGCAAAGTTCACAGGGATCCGAGAACAAGAGCTATAAGGCAAGAGGATCACAACAGAACTTCCAAAGACAGTATAAAAACAGAATTATTTTCACCAACCCTAGATAAACTCTATAAGCAAAGTTTACCCTTGGTGCTGCTTTCAGAGTCCATCCCAAGAACCCAACGTCCCAAAGAGAATAACCCAAGACTCCAAACTAAAATATACCCGAGCTTAAAAAAATAAAAATAAAAATAAAGGAAAGAAATTAAAAAATATATATATATATATATATATCTGAGCTAGAAGTTCTAAAATGTTTCTTCCTCCCTTCTCTCATCCTTTGTTCCATTAGCCTAGCATTCTGTTCCAAACTAATCATTGATAAATTTAATTAGAAAAATCACTGTCAAGGGTGGTAGCTAGCTACTAGTTTGGTAAGTATTCTGTCTCCTCATGCCTTGCCTAGGTAAAATGCATGTCTTCATGATTTTTTCAGCATCACAGCAGTCTAGGGGGAATTTTTATTTACCTTACCTCCTGAGGTGGCTTATTCAGACCAACACAGTTTCTACGATACATATTAAAATAAAAATACGTATTAAAATAAAGAATCCAGGTATGAGTTATGTTTAAATTTAAATTGTAATGTACTGCAATTACAATGTATACCCTAGACTTTAGTAAAAATGAAAATAAAGTCCCCCAAATAATTGTTCCTGCTATAATAGTTTTTAAACTATTGGAATCCTGCCAAAATACCTTTAAACATTAAACAAGTGTAGACTGATTTTTGTATTCTGGTGAACTATACTATATGTATCTCAAACATTAAATGTGAATATTCCTAACAGATGTTTCTGATTAGCCTCTGAGCAACATCACCAAAGGTTATATTATGGATACTTTAGAGAAATTTGCCTTCACTATGAGATTTGTTTTTATACTGTTTCATTTAATAAATCATCATCTCTGAACAACTGCAGAAGTAATCTGTACCAAGAAACAGGAAGAAAAGAGCATAACACTTAAAAATTCCTGAATGAGCTAAATGTACAAGCATTTGCCGTTCTTTAATCTTTAAGTAATTTGAAATTAATTATAACAAATTTTCACAATTCTCAATTTTTATCCACTATATACAGACATGTATTACTAACATTACAAAAACACTAAATCAGAGCATTTCACAAATTACTACATGTTACTCTCAGCTGCAATTTCTGGAGTTCTGCCAACAATCTGGAACAGAGCATGGTCTTTTCAAAACAGATGCACATTATTTCCTCACTTTATGAAATGTTACTACAAGTTGTGTTTCAACAAATGTATTACAAAATGAATCACATTTTAAATGACTAGAACAGTAGTTCACAATCACCTGTGCAAACATAAGTGGCCAGCTAGACCTAGTAATAAAAGGAAAATGAAGATTTATTACAATCAGTAAGAAAGAGAATCCTATGCCCAACCCACCAAGCCTATCTGCCAATGAGGTCATCTCTGTAACCTTGGGGAGGACGAAGAATCACCAAAGCACCCAATTTCTCCTAATTGCCCAATTCTCTACACTTTGACCAGCAGCATGTTGAGAAACAGTGTGGGGCAGAGAATGTGATATGGGCTCAGGACAAAGAGAAGGATACAGAGCGAGAACACAATCTAACTGAATTTACTACGTTTAGCCAACTTTATGTTAGGTTTGAAAAAATAGATTGTCTTATTCATCTGTATATCTCTACAGCCTATGATACTAGTATCACAGATATATTTTAAAAATCTGGCTATAATATAGCTTGCTGTATCAAACTTTGAAAGAATCTCAAAGTTTTACATAAACTGTAGTGTTTATTTATGTCTCTCTAGAGAAATAGCAATGCCTCCAATCTTAACGCAGCCTTCGATCCCTCACAAGTATTAGTTTTGACACAGGGTATCTATGCTATCCACAATATATCCATCAATAATGACCATCTGTCAATAATAAACATCTCCTAGCTGGCATCTTAGTATTTAATCCCCCCAATCCATAGTAAAGTGACAGACATGTCTTCCTAACGCATCACTTTCATCGCACCACTCTTTTTCAAATATCTACGGTAGGTCCTTATCACCTATTGAAAATCCACAGCCACAACTCCATCAAACAATTCTATATTCATTCCATCTCATCCCACATTACTCCTTAAAACAACCCTATGTTTCAAACACGTTCCCCTGGCTTCGCACAACTATCTCCACAGCTCTATTTTTTTCCTTCCATGTAACTTCTCATTTCTTCCTCTGAAGTTCACAGGCACCAGTTCATTCAGCAGTAGGTATTCAAAGGTGGCATAGTCTCTGACTTTTGCCAGAGACAAAACTAGCAAAAATAATTTGAATGCAAGAATAATTACCATTAAACAATAAATACTAATGAAAAACACAGTAAGAGCTCACAGAATGCACATTCAGCATAGTCTGAGAGAGTTTCATGGAGAAAGTAGGCCAGAAAAGGGAGAATTCAGAAAAGAATTAAAGGACTTCCCTGGTGGCACAGTGGTTGGGAGTCTGCCTGCCAATGCAGGGGATACAGGTTTGAGCCCTGGTCTGGGAGGATTCCGCATGCCTCGGAGCCACTAAGCCTATGAGCCACAACTACTGTGCCTGTGTGCCACAACTACTGAAGCCTGACCGCCTAGAACCCGTGCTCTGCAACAAGAGAATCCACTGCAATGAGAAGCCCACGCACCACAACGAAGAGTAGCCTCTGCTCACTGCCACTAGAGAAAGCCCGTGCGCAGCAATGAAGACCCAAGGCAGTCAATAAATAAATTTATAAAAAAAGAGCGAGACTATCACAAAACAATGATGATATTCTGTCTAATGCTGTTGCTGTGAGTAATAGTCTTTTGTCTCTGACCAGAAATCTCATGTCTTCTACCAGCATCCATGACATTATGGATAGTTTCATAAACAAGTTGGTCTGCAAGTAGACACTCAGAGACTTTATAATTCTTGACAATATCTCATTTATCAGGAGTATGATCATGTGGCAATTAATTTCAAGCCATAGTTTAATATAAAATGAAAATAGTAACAGAATCTACTTCATAGGTTATTATGTTATATACTTCACAGGTTATCATGTTATATGAGAAAATCCATTTAAATAAATTTGCATAATGCTTGACAGTAAATATAAATATCAATCATTATTATATGAATGCATATGTTACAAACACACATCTGCATAATATAAAAGTATATTTTATATACATACACATACGGTTTGCCACTTGCTCAACAGTTATACAGATTAATAAAAAATGCAATCTACTAAAGGGACAATGATAGAAATACTTTTACAGAATTTTCTTTAAAATAAAAACTAAAAGTGTGTGCGTATGCATATATATAGATGTGTTTTAAAATCTCCTATGTCTAAGAAAATCTGTCATGCGACAGATTCCATTACAGTACTATGCATGTGTAATACCTCTTTAATGGCCATTAAAATAAAGTTCCTAAATGGCTTAATATACAAATTTAGTATTAATATATGTTATTAAACTAAGTTAAAGTTTTCAACATACTAATGATATATGTAATTTTTTCAAGTATTAGTTTTCTGAAAATAGGAAAGGGGCACATTAAACATGAACCTAAATCACTTCTTACATTTACCAAAGTAAGAGCCTTCATGACGTACAGCTGACATTACCTGTCATCACATGATAAAATTAACTCATCCAAGTAGCAGACATCTTAACAATTATCTTAATTATCATGTTATATTCATTGACTGCATTAGGAAAGACATAATTCACAAGATTACAGAGGGATGAAAGCCAAGGAACACTTTGTACCGCATGAAATCTTAAAGTTGCTGAAACTTAAACTGCATCTACTAAGACTAGTTTAAACCTCAGCAAAATGGCAATATACACTATACATACTCATTATGTTTTCTTTTCCAAAAGCAGTTTGTCTTCCACACAAAAAATGTCAATGGAACATAAAAGATGTAAAAAGACAGTATTTTTTACTAAAACTTAAGTGGCACTTAAAATGACATGTAAGATTTTATATGTATTACATATTCCTTCTCCAAGATAAGCAGGAACAAGGTCTCTACGATTCAATTCTCAGACTTGAATTGTTCCTTTCAACTAAGGAATTTTTCTGTACCTTAGTTTTCTCATGTGCAAATAGGAATAAGTATACTTTACTTAATAAGAATAAAAATGAAAATGAAAAATATTTTAAATAAAAGGACTAACACAAGTAAGTTTCTTCCCCTTCCTGAAAGGTAAAAGAATACAATGGAATATTATTCAGCACTAAAAAGAAATGAGCTATCAAGCCACACACAATAAGATAGGGTGGAACCTTCGATGCATATTTGCTAAGCGAAAAAAACCAATCTGAAAAGGCTACTCACTGTATGATTCCAACTATATGACATTCTGGAAAAGGCAAAGAGACTGTAGAAGGATCAGTGGTTGCCAATGATTTGTGAGGAGGAAGGGACAGATAGGGAGAATACAGGGGATTTTTACAGGGAAACTACTTTGTATGATACTACAATGATCGACAAGTCATTATAGATTTCTCAAAAGCCATAGAAAGAACAACATCAACAGTAAACCCTAAAGTGAACTATGGACTTTGGTTGATAATAGTGTCTGAATGTAGGTTCTTCAATTGTAATAAATTCACCACTCCCATGGAGGAAGTTGGTAATGAGGAAGACTGTGGGGGGGGGGGGGAGGGGTGGCTAGGGAGGGTTATACTGGACCTCTCCACACCTTCTGCTCAACTTTGCTGTGAACCTAAAATTGCTCTAAAAACAAAAGTCTATTAATGTAAAAAACAAACAAAAACCCTAATGTAAATAATAATTTATACTCTGTAAAGATAAATCACCTTTGGAAATCTTGAATTCCTAAGATTAGCAAAACCCTAACAAGATAATTCAAATACCCAGTTAGGTTACTTTCCAAATAATAAGATTTTTGTATATATGTAGACAAAGCCTAAAGTCCTGTGAATGCCCATATATATTATAAATGTTTAGGTGAATAAGCTATTTCCTATTAAAAATAAAAACAAACATCTCATAATTTAAAAACATCATTTCACTCCTGCAAGATAGTTATTAAGTCAAGAAGCATTAGTAATTATATACTTTAATGAGGGATTTTAAACAATTCTTAATAAGATTTAAGGAAGGAAGCAAGATATAGTATGGATTAAAGTGAAATTCCATTATAAATAAACTCAAGAAAAAGATGCAAAGATTAATAATGGCAAGTTTTTTTCATGGCTTCGTAAAACCCAGTTCCTTTTCCCCTCTTCTCATTTACTCAGGCCTACCCTAGTTCCTCAAATGCCTCAACTACAAATCTGTAAGGGTCCATCTCATGCCCTGCAAGCTCAGTGATTATTAAATACTACCACTAATGTATGCTCAATTGAGTAAATTATTGTTCATTCAAGTTCATAGTCAGTAGTTCCAAACTGAATGCTTGTACATAAAACAGAGTCCTGAGTAGAGGTCACAGCTTTCTATGTTTACAGCTTCTCCACACAATTAATCTTGCAGCTGCACTTGATTAGCTTTTGACATGAATGCACTGTCTCAGAAAGGTCAATACAAGGAGGTTTCCATCCTCTTGACATTCCCTCTAACCTCTGCTATTCAGAAACACTAAACCACTTGTAATAGCATTGCACAAGGAGTTCCCAGTGTCTAGAATCTAAGAAAGTTCTCTATTGGGAGTGTTGCATGCTTTAGACTGCAAAAGGTATCTGAACATGTCCCTTTCTTCATGAGTAGCTTTTCGAAAAAACAAAAGTTCACTATCAAGCAACAGCCCAAACATCCAATGATGATGTCATACCATTTCAGCAAAAACAGACCTGGAAGAATAAGGATAATGATTGCAAACCTAAGATTTGAAGTTAAATTCCTCTCCCCTGAAATACAAATTAGTAATTTGTCTTCATTAAAACAGAAACCATGATAAAGGATCAAGCATACCAACAACTATGTTAACATACTAAAGACATGGATGAATTTAAGAAAAGTGATACATGAATATAACATCATTCAAGTACTGAATATGATTTAATTTTCCCAAAAGGTGGTTCCTACAGTATTTCACAATTTTTTCCACATATAGGAAAAAACAAAACATACAGTTCAAGTCACGTGCATGTGTGTATGCATATGTATGTATGTGTGTGTATTCACACATACACACACAAAATACACCATAGCTTGTATAAACTGACATTTTCATCAAGACAAAAATGTCGACAGAAAAGTATCACACTGGACTAACAGTTAAAATGGGGGGAAATGTTTTAAAAAATTATATGTGTGTGTATACATACGCACACACACACACTCACAGAGGCAATTACAGAGGGAAAACATACATCTTGCAAGTATATTCCTCTCATAAAATTAGCCTGCCTATAAAGAGACATAACTGCACACTGGTAGGTAAGATATACCTAACTGTAGAGAAAAGCTTACTTCTATGATTAAGGATCGAAAGCTTGAAAATACTTCTACGGGTTAAAAAAAAAAAAAGCTATTAAAAAATTATAACTTCATTTTTACAAAGTAAATAAAAACAATTTCATGCCCAAGTACCATCTTTGTTGTCAAACATGGCATAACTTTATGTGATCCTTACCAATTTATAACGCCCTTAAGTGCCCTTAGTTCAGTTAACTATAAAAATTGCCATATGCCTTCCATTCCACTGGTATTGGCTTTTAGTGGAAACAATCAGCTAGAAGAATAATACCCTACACTTGACAAGTTATAACAACTGATAATTAACACTCCTGGACTAACAAGATGATGTTAGTTATAAGGATTTCTAACACTGTTATTAATTTGTAATTGACATTTGGAATGCGGGGTTGTAGGTAAAAATAATTACTACCATAAAAGAATTTATCTAGAAGACACATATAGGTACTATTCAAAATCTAGTCAATAAAATAAAATGCTTTAGAAATGCCAAAATGATTATTAGGTATCTCAAGAAAAACATTTACTTATTACTTGAAAACTTGGACACTTTCAGTTTGCTATCAATAAGAAGAATCTAACTTAAGCTAATAAGAGACATACAGATCTAAAATCATATAGAAAACATCAAGTTTAATTCTATAGTTACAACAGCATCAGGCAAAACATTCATATAAAACTAGAAATTATAATTCAGAGGGCCATCCTAAGAGTTTATTATTTTTCCTCTACCCTGTATATGAAGTAAGCCACTCCTAATTTATTACAAAATGACCAAAAAGCTTAGCTTATCAAAACATTTCTTCCAACATATTATGTCTCCACTTAAATCTTTTATATTTCTTACCCTTAAGTAGTATAAATTCCACTTATAAAGATGGCTGATGACAAATTAGGTACACTTAGTAACAGATGGAATTTCTGAAAAAGAACACATTTTCACTATCTCCTCAAAAAGGAATTTAAAATTTTCATTTGAATTTTCTTCCCAAGTTGTGAACGTTTTTGTTCAGTAAATGGGAATAACAGCTAAAGAAAGACAAAAGTTGAGAAAGTAAAATATTCTCAAAGATGTCACTCTGTTGTTAAATAATCAGCATGACTTAAATTGAATGCAAATCAGTGCTTAACTAGAATTTATTTCTATTTCCCTTTTCAATAACTTATCTTTAATTGAAGAGCTCTCCTATTTTCTCAGTATTGGCTATTCATTTGATTGATACTCTTACGACTGATCCTAGAGGGAACTGTGTTTAAAAATGAGTAGTAGCAAAAATTTTACTACTTCTTTTGTATTAACCGCCTGTATCTAACCAAGGTCTTTGAAATGAAAATGCTTGGACATGGCAATAAAGAGCAGAATCTCCAGAAGTATATTTGTAAATCTACAAGAAATTACTAATAAAGATTTAAGCTTGTATAATCTACGGCAATTTAAGACCTTTCCAAATTCTGACCTCAACCCTTAAACAGTGTCATTTAAAAGTTTGTTTTTAAGTTGATTTGGGGGGAAATATCAATACTACTGTATGGTAGAGCCAATATATAAACTTTTGAGCACAAGTCTCATAATCTAAAAACCTTAAAAATATTTTATTGTGGCAAGAAGATGATGAACCTGGCAAGAAATGAATGTGAGAGCAGCTTCAAGAAAGCTTATGCTCTGAGCACAGCTATAAACCATCCTCTGATATATATAGAAAATGAATATTCACTTCATTCACTTTCTGAATGAAACACATCTTTCCCTAGCCCTAGCCCACAACTGTGGTGACCACTTACTTCCCAGGATATGGGGAAAAGAAAACTCAGTAACAGCAGAGAAGATTTTACCCATTGCCAGCCATCCATAACGCTAAAGATTTTGGGATAGCATTAAGGCTGGTTCTGGAAAAATGTAGCCTTGAAATTCATAAATTCTGATTTTAACTAAATAAATGTTAATAACATGAAATGTCTGAGCTACACTTCAAAATCAGAGGATAAAAAATCTTTTTCGAAGGCTAAGATGTTCCTTTCTCCTTACCCATGGCATTTTGTAGGTACTCCCATTATAGTACTAACTATATTTAACTTATGAACCTCTTGTAAAGCAAGAAAATCTCCAGTGCCCAGCAAAATAAAAAGAAACAAATTTTGTTCAATGAATTTATAAAACTAGGTGCTCAGTCAAATGTTCTTAGTTTTTAAGCATTTTTTTAAAGTTGTTTCCATTACTTTTACTTGTCCCCATCACCGGGTAAAGTGCCTGAACATAGAAGGTGTCCAATCATCAGTTATTCATTCATTGACGAATGGAAAGAAAGGAAGAGAAAGAGGGAGAGGGAGGGAAGAAAGCCTAGTGAAAAGGAAGAAAGGAAGGAAGGGAGGGAAGCAGGTAGGGAGGGATGGAGCAAAGAAGGAATAAAGGAAGGGAAGGAATAAAAAAGGAAGGACCAAACTAACCAAATTCAGGGGTTAGATGTTTTAAACTAGGAAAGTAACTTGCTTTGCTCTTTTTGTTCTGTTCTGTTCATTTTTTCTCTAGAACACTCTAATGCATTTCAAGGGTTTCCAAGGTTCCTGCTATAGTATGCCTCCTCCTAAATAAACTTAGATTGAAAAGAGTTATCCCAATAAAAATGTATAAAGAGGCAAAATAAAAACGGATTGTGAGATGGAGTTAATTTATGCTGTTAACTGTTTTCCAAATAAACAGAATGTCAACTTTCTTCTCTGATAACACAAATTTTAAGGACCACTTTATAATTTTTTCATTCTAATGAGCATTATATTTTATACGACACCCTTGATAAAGGGATTTGCAAGAAATGCTTCAAATAACTAAATATGAAAATAAAATTTAAGCTTGGACTCACGCCAACTTAGGTGACAGTTTCTTGCCAAGCCACACATAAAACCACACTGGCCACAAATAAACCATGAAAATAATGAAAAACTACTAATTTGAATAGAACTGTTAAGTACCATGATAAAGAAATCTTTCTCATCAATAGCACAAATTTAGCAAATTTCACTTGCTAATTCACAAAAAGAGCTATATCTAATGTCAAATTACAGGTTACCAGCTCCCTTCTTGATTCTTATATAGGAATGAAGTGTTTATTCTTTTATGTGACAACACAAAGGAATTTAGTGTATTTTTCCTTTTATACTACTTTAACAATACTCTGTATAAGATTTGGGTATGTTTTATTGTTTATGCTGAACTGGAATTTCTTGCATGAAATTAAAAGAATATATAACCATGCAGCTATCGCACTTTCTTATTATATCAGGAATTTCTAAAAAAGGAAAACAATATAATTTTGTTTGCCTGAAGATAAAAAGAGCCTAAACCTAAAAAAACACTTTATTTTCTCTTTTTTTTTGGTGTCATAAATAAGGCTCATGTTTTTAACTTAGAGAAATATAACCATGCTTTATCAATATCCCCTCAATGTTCCAAATCTTTATAAACACCAATATTTAATATTAGCTAATATGTGTTTCAGGAATATGTATCTATTCATAAGTAACTTTAATTCCTTTTGGGGAAGTAATTTTTTAAAAAATTCTTACTGTTTTTTTTTAAAGCCCACTAAAAGTATATACTATATTATCCCACTTGTAGGATTATGCATTAAAGTCTAAAATTTCAGGTTTCACTGAAAATTTCACTCAGTCTGGGCTTTCTCTTATCAGAAAGCCAGGAAACACTGAATAACTGGTCAGGTTGTGCACAATTATATTTGGGATCTACTTCCTGACAACCCTGAAAAGATATTCCTGTAAAACTAAGCCTCAATTTCAGGCTCCCCTCACCAAACTCCATAAAAATAATGGTCCCAACTATGCACAAAAGAAAAGGAAAACATTCTGACAGCCAGGCATTTAAATCTGATATAGTCAAATTACAACTTTTTAGCTAGAAAGACTAGCACATTCTAAAATAATCAAATATACAGGGGATTTTACTGACTTTATCATTCTTATAAATTTTATTTCCTCCACATTCATGCCTAATTAAGTTAACTATAGTGAAAAAAAGTCTATTAAATGACAGCTAATGCAACTTTAATAACCTTCATTTTTAAGTATACCAGAAGTTATAACATGAATGTATTTACCTGCACTATTTAATCAAATATTTAGTTTTTTTAATATTTCACCATTGCAAAGGTTGATAAAAGTTATACATCACTTTTGAGTGCAAAATCCCAAAATATTTCCCAACAAAACTCACAAATATTATTTTTACATGATTTTTATTTTCCCAGCTAAAATTATGAAGGAAGACTTTAAAAACTGGTTTGTTTTCTTTAATATGTTAGCCAACAGAGGGGTATCATTCCATACATTATAACTGCTGTAAAACAGTCTTGCCCAGATACTGAAAATTCTTTTAAAATGCTACCATAATAATATCAAGCAAATGCCATATTTTTTAAATGTCTCAAATTGTCCTCATTGCTATTAACACAGAACATCAACAACAGGAGGCAGAGTCCAAGAAACTGCAGGCTGAAAAGAACAGCCACGCAAAATAATTTTCACTGGTATGCAGTGAGGAAATGACTTTTTCAATCAAACTGATTGAAACTGATTGATATGTACCACTCTTGGCAGCATATTATTCCAGAAAAGAAGAGAAGGAAGACAGGGGAGAAGGAGGAAAGAAAGAAAGACATTTCACAGTAAATAAATTGCCTAAATGTGGCTACTTGGATTTGCATTTGGTATCTTGCAAAGAAAACTCATGTTTCTGAGGTAAAATATTCTAAGTTTAAAAAAAAAATACAGACTTTAATAGGCTATCTTCAAATAACACACAACTAAGACTTAACTAAAAGGCATATTTTGTTTCTAAAAAATAAAATGTATAATACGTATATGGTTTTAAAGGGTAGAAAAATAGAACCCAACATTCATTAAATGGCATATGCATGCACCACTTTAGGAAGATGATGTAATTCATCTATTTATGCTATACAAAAGCTAAAATTATTACAGAGCATCAGGAAATAAGCAAGATACCTAACAATTTTCAGGAAAAAAAAATGCCACATCATATTGTAGATCCTTCAAGGCTGAAGGAGGGATACACCTGCTCACAGCTAACTGTCATTGACTTCAAGGAGAGCTCTAAATACAGTGGGTTAGATTTTCCTTTCTTTACTTCCATACTTACAGCAACCAGTGATTTCAAAGGGAATTCTGGAGGATTGACAGAGGATGTGAAGGACAACAGGAACCTTGCTAAATGTAGTAGATCGCACATACAAGGCAATCATTTTAAGCAGAGTTTTATGGTTGCTTTAATTTGTATGTTTTATGATGATCAAATTTTTTACTATATATAAATATACTGGTATTAGTATTGGTATTACTATTATTATCTATTATTGGTATTGGTATTACTATTCTTTAAGAAAGTAGAACTACGAGATATTGAATATAATAACCTATAATGGAAAAGAATCTGAAAATATATACATATACATATATATAAAAATAACTGAATCACTTTGTTGTACATCAGGAACTAACACAACACTGTAAGCTGACTACACTTCAGCTTAAAGAAAAAAAAAAAAGTAGAACCATAAAATGTAAAGGAAACTAAAAGAGAAAGTCAATAGTTCCAAAGAAGACTTGATATACTATAACAGGAGAAAAATTTTAAAGCCTTTGTCTACTAAAAGATTTGAGAGATTCTTTTTAAATTTGCAAGATGATAGCAGCTGGACTACAATACGGCAGACTTTAGCATAGTAGACAGTGTTTTATAAGTCCAATCACAGCTGCTAGTTGCCTTATGGCAGTATCTTGGTGATTTTAAGAATATGTACAAGAAACAGCAGCTTTCCCATCATGTCACTCAATGAAGATTTTTAACTTGAGCAGAGAAAATGCTGCCTTTTGTATGATGCCAAAAAAGCTTCCTTTTTCATTAAATCTAATGGAAGTAAAAATCATTAAAAGGCTTAAAAATTCACAGTTCTTTTAAATGAGTTTAGATGATTCAAAACAGACATTTTAAGGCTTCCTAGGTGGCGAAGTGGTTAAGAATCCGCCTGCCAATGCAGGGGACACGGGTTCGATCCCTGCTCCAGGAAGATCCCACATGCTGCAGAGCAACTAAGCCCGTGCGCCACAACTATTGAGCCTGCACTTTAGAGCCCATTAGCCACAACTATTGAGCCCATGTGCTGCAACTACTGAAGCCCACGCGCCTAGAGCCTGTGCTCCACAACAAGAGAAGCCACGGCAATGAGG
Source organism: Hippopotamus amphibius kiboko (assembly GCF_030028045.1). Taxonomy (NCBI): domain Eukaryota; kingdom Metazoa; phylum Chordata; class Mammalia; order Artiodactyla; family Hippopotamidae; genus Hippopotamus; species Hippopotamus amphibius. The sequence goes on from NC_080194.1 coordinate 63,513,126, forward strand.
AGCCCGCGCACCACAACGAAGAGTAGCCCCCACTCACCGCAACTAAAAGAAAGCCCGCGCACAGCAAAAAAGACCCAACACAGCCAATAAAATAAATAAATAAATAAATAAATTTACAAAACAGACATTTTATAAAGACTTTTAAATAATAAGCATGAATATCATAATTTGAACATTACTACATTAACCTTCCCTGCCAGTAAGTGAAAAAAGCAAAAATAACAAGACTATGTCTTACTACAGAAATATTTTATTTTCCACAGCAATGCTTCAAAACATACAAACTGAACAGAAATTTATTTGGTATCTATTATATCCTAGCATGATCCTAGGCCCGGTAAAAATCTGAAACAAGTATAATATATAATTCTCCTCATTAGTGAACACTTAAGACATGAATATGAACCAACTAAAGAAAAATAAGAGAGAACTGAGTTCTTAATTCTTTTTTTATTATACAATGAAAAGAAAATTCACTCAATGTCATAACCACAAAATTAAAAGCTTAACATTCATTCCTTGGGTACTTAGAGGCAATTAACTAACAGTTATTTCCACACCCTCACCCTAAAAAGGGTTCATTTCCAATTCTTGGTACCAAACTAAAATAATTTTGGTGTCTGCAATCTCATTAACATTTAGCTCTATGGAAAAATAAGTGGGAAAATAAAATGAAAATAACCTGAAAAAGTAGATAAATTACAAAGCAAATGGATAATCTAACCTATTGATACTTAACGATCCATATCTTAATCTCAGAAAAACTATAGGCAAAGTGATTTTATAAATTCCTCTTACAATTTTCAGATACCTCCTAAATGTTTCTCAAATCACATCTCACTACTACAATCCTAGTTTAGGATCACCTAGACAAGCTTCTCAATAGCAGGTACCATGTTATCTCCATGGTTATATATCACCCAATCCTAACTTAATAATGGACTATAATATTTGGTGCCTTTTTCATTCCTTTTTATGAGTAAACAAAGTATGAAAACCTAACAACCAAGATAATTATTGAAAACAATATTACATGGCTAATTCACACCCATAATTACATCCTTACCAATATGTGAACTGCTTTTTATGAAGAAATAAACTGAAACAAGACAGTTTGAGAATAGTTCATAAAATAAATTCAAATCACTATATCAAATTACATGGGATAAAACTTATCTCTGTCATTTAAGTAATATGATAATTATTGCCTTCAAACAGCACACACTGCAAAAAAAAATACACAGTTCTTTGAAAACTCTTATATTCACTCATACTTACTAATTAGCAATGCCTTCATCTACAGATTAAAGACAAATATGTGTAAGAAAGGTATACTTCTCTTTAAAGAAATGATATATTTCTGATATTTGCCTATACATAAAATATGTAAGTATATAATTTCATTCACATTCACATTGGCTTACAGTACACAAACAAAAGATATGGTCATCTGAGTATAAATATGCTTTCAAAATTTACCTTAAAATATACTGGAATTGGTACCAGAGATGGCTTTAATAGAGACAGAAAATCTGCATAAATCAAATATTATGAAAGAAACAGAAAAAAGTGGTTATACGGAAAAAGCTTCTGGCCCAGATGGCTCCTCAGGAGAATTCTAGTGTACTTTTAAAAACTGTAAACACCCCAATGATACTTGAAGCTATTCCAAAAACCTGAGGAAAATTTCCAAGTTATTTCTGTGAAGTGAGTATAACACTGATTGCAAAACTAAAGACAATTTCAAAAACAAATTACAGCACATCTCATTTATTAACATTACTGCAAAAATATACTCTCACAGCAATTTAAAAAACCATATATCATGACTGTGGTAGTTTTAAAATACATTGCACAAAGTCTGTACACTCCTCCCTTCTGAAGTTAGAACCTAATTCCCCTCCTAAGTGATGGCTGTACTTAGTGACTCACTTCTAACAAGTAGAATGTGGCAGCAGTGATGACATGTGGCTTATAAAATTAGCACATAAAGGACACTGTGGCTTCTCCTTGCTTTCTCTCAGAACATTCAAGGGTTAGGGTACCCTTTTTTGTAAATCTTTGAAATTCCAAAAGATTTCTAAATATTGGGATGTGATTGTCTAAGAGTCAGTTTCAAGTCTTCCAATTACTAAAATACCACCAAAAAAGAAACTAAGAAAAAGTTTGCTTGATTCTTGTTCAAAATATACATTTCCTTCACCCCACCCCCACTCTCTCTCTCTCACCTAATACCACTACTGCCACTGCCTCTTTTAACTAGATGTTTTTCTATTTTCCATGGCATTACCTATAATAATCCTCAAAGACAGCAGTCAAAGATAAACTGGAATTAGGCAGTGACAGTACTTCTCAAAGACGGTGATATGTTTATCAGAAACTGGAAGAGGTTTGAAGTCTAGAGAATATCTGTAAACAAGAAAGAATTTGAGGGGTAAATCAATTCTGGCCCTATCTGACGAGGTTACAAAATAAAGTAAATGAGATTTTTGTAATACAGCTCTCTTAGGAATCAGTAGATTTAAAAGTATTAAAATAGCAGTTCCTTGTTTCACATGATTGAATTAAAAAGAAAAACTGGATCTGCTGCTCTATTTTTGGCCTTTCAAAATGACTTTTTTAATCCTATTTTAATAGTAGTTTCAGAATGCATACTTCCCAGTCCTATAAATATTTCTGTCATACAAGCTTTATCAGAGGGATGCTGCCCAATGAGATATTCTATCTACCATCCCCATCACTAACCAAACTCTTAACATGTTTATAATAATTACTATGTGGCTGGGAATGCCAGAGATTCCTAAAAGGGAAGCATGAGAAAGGTCATGAGTACAGCTGGTATATGATAGGTAATAATCCCATGCGTGGGATTGGTTAAGCCTTTAAAAAGCAGGACACCGTCTAATAAGACTTTTTAAAAAAAAATAACATTTTTCTACTTTATGCTATGATTGAAAGAATATATTGCATTGGGAAAATATACATTTTTATATAACTCAAAGAATGACAAAGATACTTTGTGACCTCTGAGAACTTATGAAGCTAGTGAGATGATATACAGAAAAATTTTAAAAGCAATACAAAACAAAGGAAAAGTGACTAGCATGGAATAGAATACTTAAGGGAAAATGTATATTAAAAAGTTAAAACTTAAGCAAGAAGGCATATAAAATACATGTGTGTATAATTTTAAATACAGTGTTTGTATTTGCATTAAAATTTATTTTAGGTTGTAGTAGCTTCTGTAGCAAATTTATATTCATAACATAGTCTTCATAGGATGCTCGTAAGATTAGTTTGAATTCCCTGGGCAAACAACAGGAGGCATCACAAAATAATATTGAAGAAAAATATTTTAAACATGGGGGAATCACAGAGGGTTGCAGTTATCCAAGATTCAAAACTGGCCATAAAAATATTTCACAAAATTAATAATTTGTCTTCCCAGGCAGGTGAGAGCTGACCATGTTTGGGAAAAAATACTATTAAGTAAGACAACTTCTTTGAATATGAAAAGTTGAAACTTTTTTAATAAAGACATTCCCTTCATGAATTTACAGGATAAATCAGTGTCCAATGTCAAATAATGGATTGTAAGTCAACCTAGATCGATAAATCCTTACTAAGGAATATCAAGATTCTGTGGAACAAAACACATAAGTAGAAGATACAAGCCTGACCTGGAGAGTTTACTATCCCCCAGTTTAAAAAATTAAATAAGACTAGAAATTTTAGAAAGAAAAGATAATAAGGATCTGTTAAGTTTCATTAACAAAATAGTTTTGGAAATGTGCTATCAATACTACCTCATTTTTCACCATTCATCTTCTAAAGCCTCAAGCTTAGTATAAATTATAGAAATATAAATGTTAACAAAAGTGATCTGATCCTGCAGCATGAACATAACCAGCATGATTCACATTTGAACAGTAAAAATAAATACTAAGGTTACAGAGAGAAGTTTTCCAAGATGCCAAGAAACTACCATTGTTACCCTTTCTCATTTCTTCAGTGAAATCTCTGACTATAGCCTGTATTCTTTGTAAACTGTCAATAAAACTCACAAAACAGAGGAACAATTCAAGAAACCTAAGAAGCAGTTTGAATTTAAAAAGAAGGGTGAAAAAAGTGACTTTTTTTAAACTTGTTTAAAAAGGCCAAAGATTAACCGCCAGTGTTGGCAAAGGTGTGAGACAAAGTACATTTTCACAATGTGTGCTAGCGTATAGACCAGTCCTAAGCCTTGATCCAGCAATTCTTCCTCCAGAAATCTATCCAACATAAGAATAAACAAGTGCCTAAGAGTATGTGCTCAAGGATGCTCATTCTACCATTAAAATATTTTAACAAAAAATAAAATATTGAAAACAAGTGTTGAACTGTAAGAGAATGAGTAAATAAATGATGGCAAATCTGTACTACACAATATTTATACAATGGTTATAATGAGTAAGCTGGATTGGCACATATACCAACTGGAAAGATATTCGTGATCGACTTATATGTGAAAAACGTAATATGCAGAATGTGTATGATCCTATTTTATTGTTCAAATAGATATTTAATGTACACAGTCTTTTTCTGCATTCATACAGATATATGTTTATACATGTAGATGAACACAAAACAGTCAAGAAGTCTACAACATCAGACAGTTAATGGTGGTTAATCCAGAGGGTGAGAATGAAAAAGAATGAAAAGAGGGGACATTTTTTCCTTTATATATTTCTATATGCCTTGAAAATGTCAAATAGCATATATTACTTTTATAATTTTTTAAAAATCCAATTAAACATTAAAGAGTGATTAAAAAACACAGAATGCTAGACTATAACTTATTTTTTCACATTTGACTTCAAATCAGTTCAATTCAATTAACCTAGAAAAATTCCATGACTTTTATTTTTTTCCATAAAAGCCCCTGCATCATGAGATTGGGAGTGGGGAATGAACAAAAAGATGACTGTGCAAACTGCATGGCTCCCTTTCTACAACACTCTGAAGAAACAAGCATCCCAACACCATGTAGTTATCTGCTAAATTTCATCATCACAACAAAGAGGAGTCTGTGATGATTCCCCCCCCTCACTGATTAACTCTGAACTTATAGCTGGAATTCTGAATAAACAACCTTAGTTAGCAAAATATCCTATAACATAAATACAACACATTCTTTCTAAACAAAGTCAGAAATAGACATTAACTGAGTCTCAAAGTACAACACAGCCTAAGAAGGTTTAACTACGAAAGACTGGCAAATAAGCAGCATCTAGCCAGGTATAAGTAATATTTTGTGCTGGATGAATGAATGGTAAAGGAATCTGACTTTATTTTACCTCAAACAATAAGAAGTTGTTGAAACAGCATGGTGACTAGACATTTCCTTTCGTTTCACAGTTTGGCTGAAAAATGCTCCAATCTTTGACATCTAAAGTTGTAAAATACCACCAAAAGACCTCAACAGTCACAGTACTAATAAGCATAAAGCAAATCGAATGGTATTAAATGCACACACAAGTGCACACAGAAACACACATATACATGGCACGTTTCAGGTCATCTTACTGCAGTCATTACAACAGACCACATTCTGACTGGGCTCAAAGAAAGGCTGGTTTGAGGCTCCTTGGCGGTTAAGGTCAAGATACAAAAAATTCACAAAGCCCACGGGAGGGTAACATTGAGTTCAACAGGATCTCTTAGATTTGGCAGTTCCAACCCAACCACAATATTTTATGACAGACAGTAACTATTTCCCCATTCCCTGTTTTCATTTCACGTGAACACATCAATCAGAATCTGGTCGCAGGTACTCCACTCGGTCATCTTGGTATACATGCTTTCCTTGCCTGGCCCCTCTAATGTAGTGTCTTTACCTCAGAAACTTTCTGTGAAGTACTTCTATGTAACCTCTGATACATAAATTCAAGCTAAATCTCTGTGGGAAATAAATTATAAGAGTTTTATTAATGAACTCTTACTTAGTTTGACACAGCTCCCTTTGAGACACAAACCAAGCATTAACATTTTTAAACATTTAAAAATCTCAAAAGTCAGAAAAAGTTTGAGAACCCAACAGGATAAAATATTCTTAGCTAATCATACAAGCATTTGGTCAAACTATCGTTTTGGCTGAGACTCATTTAATTATACACCATCAAAACAAAGTATCCATAATACTAACCGTACAATAATAACCCCATTTTCCAGTACATCACCTTTAAACACTGGGTTTTTATCCTTAATTTTTTTCCCTCTCTTGTTTTATAAAATAATTATCTATTCACTCCTATACCAGTTTTAAACCTATCATATCACTGAGTGAAAAATACTGGACCATAAATCGAGTGACTCAAATTACTGAGTTTCACAAAGAAAACAAAATCATAATTTTATAAATCTTTGTTTTCCTACTTACAAAGTGGAAATACTTGTTTATAAATATATGTATAAAGCTCAATAAGTATTACAAGGCTAACCATTCAAATTCTTATCAGAAAAATCCTTTCATAATGTAATAAATGGCACTCTAAACTTTTTATTTAGCAAAGAAGATGTTTGCCTACTGAGTTTTCATAGAGAGGTAAACCAATGTATGTTAATACTTTTCTCCTGGGTATTTAAAAATCTTATAAATTAATGTTCCCTCATGAGAGTGTTTAACAACCATCTTTTATTAAGCATATACCACATTCCAGCCTTTGGGCCAGAAGCAACAGTCATTCAATATAGGAAGCAATACATACAGAATAAAAATAACTTTATTATACGTAAAGCCCCTAATATAATACAAGAATATTTAAGGGGAAAAAAAGAGAGAATCTAACTAATGCTAAAAATATACTTAAACACAATACAATCTGTCCTGTGTATAGTTTCTGAAACATACTTTTAAAATTTTAATTTTATTGGAGTATAGTGGATTTATAATGTATTAGATTCAGGTACACAGCAAAGTGATTCAGTTATACATATACATATATTCATTCTTTTTCAGATTCTTTTCTCATATAGGTTATCACAGAATATTGAATAGAGTTCCTGGTGCTATACAGGTCCTTGTTGGTTATATATCTTATATATAGTTGTGTGTGTATGTTCACCTCAAGCTCCTGATTTATCCCTACCCCCTACCTTTCCCCTTTGATAACCACGTTTGTTTTTGATGTCTGTAAAGTTTGTTTCTGTTTTGTAAATATGTTCATTTGTATCATGTTTTTAAATTAGATTCCACATAAGAGTGAGATCATATGATACTCCTCTTTCTCTGACTTACTTCATTTAGTATGATAATCTCTAGGTCTATCTATGTTACTTTTTTATGGCTGAGTAATACTCCATTGTGTATATGTACTACACTTTATTTAGGTTGCTTCCATGCCTTGGTTATTGTAAACAGTGCTGCAATGAACATCGGAGTGCATGTATCATTTCAGATTATGGTTTTCTCCAGATACATGCCCAGGAGTGGATTGCTGGGTCATATGCTAGCTCTATTTTTAGTTTTTTAAGGAGCCTCCATACTGTTCTCCATAGTGGTTGTACCAATTGACATTCCCACCAACAATGTAGGAGGGTTCCCTTTTCTCTACACCCTCTCTAGCATTTATTGTTTGTAGACTTTTTGATGATGACCATTCTGACTGGTGTGAGGTGATATCTCATTGCAGTTTTGATTTGCATTTCTCTGATAGTTAGTGATGCTGAACAATTTTTCATGTGCTTTTTTGGCCATCTGTATGTTGAAACACATTTTAGCATTAAAAACTCCTTCATTTACTACGTGGACTAAACAGTAATTTTCTAAAAATCATTCGGTATCCCTGCTGTTTTTAAAGACCTAAAGTAACCAGATACTTCTATGAAATTCGACCTAAAAACCATTCTGTCTCGAAAAACTCCAGATTAATTCCTCACTGTGCAGTTTTCCAAGAGCAACAGTTAAAGGCATACTCAATTACTACTGAAGATTAAAAACTTTGTTGAATTAAAATATAAAGTTAACTCAATTATGGAGGTAATACCAAACGGAAAGTTTATCTGAAATTAAATTGTTTTAAAAGAACATATATGATGTTAATGTAACAGTTCTTTTTTTCCCAGCTTCCTAGTAATGGCTTAAGAAATTGGCATCTTTTGCTGGTCTCAGTACTCCTGGGGTGAAAACATTAATGGCTGTCAGTCATTATCAACCTCAGTGAAGGGCATAGGCACTTGAAATTATACTGTGTCCTGGTGACTTAGCCTAGTACTAAGCACACAGTAGGGGAGAAATGAAATAATAAGCACCGATTTTGTATGTCAGGTACGTGGATCTTGATCCCACATCTATCATTTAAGCAAGACACTTAACTCTTCAGAACCTCAGTTTCTTCTTCCTGCTCTGCCCATGCCAAGCGTGCTTGTGAGGACCTAAAGAGAAAGGAAAGTTCCTCCTACGCTAGGTAGAGCCATGTCAATGGAAGTAATGTTATTATACTTAATAATAAATTGATGTTTATTATTACACTTAATAATAAATTGACGACGTGGTTTGAGTGATGTAAAGCGGCGGCCACCCCTCTCATGTAGGTAGGGCCGCAGTATGGAGGTTCCTTGAAAAATTAAAAATAGGATTACCATATAACCCAGCAGTCCCACTACTGGGCATATACCCAGAGAAAACCATAAATCAAAAAGACACGTGCACTCCAATGTTCACTGCAGCACTATTTACAATAGCCAGGACATGGAAGCAACCTAAATGTCCATCAACAGATGAATGGATAAAGAAGATGCGGTACATAAATACAACAGAATATTCTCAGCTGTAAAAAGGAATGAAATTGGGACATTTGTAGAGACGTGGATGGTCCTAGAGACTGTCATACAGAGTGAAGGAAGTCAGAAGGAGAAAAGCAAATATCGTATAGTAACGCATATATGCGGAATACAGAAAAATGGTGCAGATCAACTGGTTTGCAAGACAGAAACAGAGACACAGATATAAAGAACAAACATTTGGGGGGTGGGGTTTGGGGTGGGATGAGTTGGGAGATTGGGATTGCCATATTTACATTACAATAAGAAAAAATAATATCAAATTGTACACTCTAAATATATGCAGTTTATTGTATGTCAAAAAAATTCTGGAAAGGTGATTTCATCTGGAAGAATTTATCTAATTTCTTTCTATTTCTGGAAAAACACATAAAGCAATTTTTTTTAAGATTGCTACATTTTACCTGTGGTTTTAAGACTATTTCTCTTCTATGGTATTGAAATAACAATCTTGTTTTTAACATAAACAAACAAACAAACAAACACCACTGTTCTGGAGTAAACAGTCTGCAAAGAAAGACAGTCAGAACTCAACTGGGTCCAGGAGGCAGAATCCAAGGAGAGTCCAGAGTTCGTAGAGGCATCACAGGGACGGCACCTTTTATAGGCTGCCTGTGGCCCTGGCAGGAAGGGAGTTGCTAAGGTTCTCAATCAACCAGGACTGAGGGCCTTTATGTAGGAGCAGAGAGACCTTCCTTCCTGACATAATCTGTAGGCTTCTGGAAGGCTCTTCCCACACTTTCTTCCTCATTCCCTGTTCATGATGCCTAAAAGTGCATGCCAAATGCATTCCTTGAGCTATTTTCTTTTTATCTTCATCCTTTTTAACAGAACTGCTTCCAGTGTTTTTTTGTTTTCCTTCCAGTTTTATTGCGGTATAGTTGACTGAGACAGAATTCTCTTAAATAATTTTCTGAAAGAACAGATGAAAGAACTGTGACACAAAGTACTTTTTGAGTTTGAAAGATTCTAAAATATTTGAAAGATATATTGTAAACTTCTATTCAGAGAATGTTCACTAAATATGCTTTTAGAACACAAAAGACTGACTAATCAAACTCTGTTAATACAGAAATAGCAAACAGAAAATATGTGATTTGCCAGTTTCAGTGTCACTGCATACATTTCAATTAACCTAAGAAATCCACCTGTAGAAAAGTTTACTTTTTATGAGATGATTTAACTGTAATGTCCTTTTTTTAAAAGTGCCCTGGAATTAAAAACATTAAGAGCTAAATTTTACTTGCCTTTAACTTTACTATAGACTATAGAGGAAACAAATTTTAATGATGACTGAACCATGCCAACTGAAAAGAAACATAGGTCAAGAAACATAGGTCATTTAGACAGCTACAATTCAGACACAATAGAGCTTTTAGCTTCAAGCAATAGCTTTTTTCCCTTGCCCTTCCCTAACCTCAACTCTAAAGAACTATGTTCTATTAGCATTAGAAGTAATTAAACCTTAGTAGATCGTGTGTGCATGTGATAGAGAAAATTTCCACCAAATACCATATGAAAACCAAATATTAATTTTACTTACATTCCATATGAAAGTAAACTATTTTACAACAACAAAAAAAACATTTATAACATTTAACACTAAGTATTCAAGAGAAAAATTAAAAGAAACCCAAGTGAATCAATACTTTAAAAAGTGAGATCTGTGAAAGCGTGGGTTATGTCATCTATCATCACATTCCCTGTGTCTAGAACACAGTCTAAAAATACCAATTTCTAAAGAAAAAACATTCCCTAAAACAAATCTAATCTTCATTAAGTAAAATAATTAGTAAGTGATGCGAAGCACCTTCAGGCATTCCCATCACATTAATATTAAACTCTATTGTTTTAATAATCAAACACAGCAAAAATACAACAGCAAATAGAAATTATATGTGCCACAGGTCTAGCTGAAGATTTACGGAGACTCAAATTCCTGCCCACAGACAATGTTTCTCATCACCTACAAGTCACAGAACCCTGATTATGGTGCTACCATTTTAATCATTATATCATAACAGGTAGATGGGATTATTACAGACTATACTGAGCAGCCTTCCACCTAATATCACAAATCCAAGCAGTGAACAAAAAACTGAAACCTCTCCTCCTAATTTATTGTCAATTTGTCTTTATTAACTCATTGAACATAAACTGGAATTATGTACCTAGTATCACCCAGAATACAAAGGAAGATTAGACACAAAAACTGTCCTTAAGGGACTTCCCTGGTGGTCCAGTGGGTAAGATTCCACACTCCTAATGTAGGGAGCCCAAATCTGATCCCCGGTCAGGGAACTAGATCCCGAATGCATGCCGTGACAAAGAGTCCACATGCCACAACTAAGAGTCCACTTGCCATAGTTAAGAGTCCGAATGCTGCAACTAAGACCCAGTGCAGCCTAAATAAAATATTTTTAAAAATATATTTAAAAATTAAAAAATAAAAACCAACTGTCTTTTAGGAACTTAAAATCTAGCCGGAAACATAAGGCAAGTAACTAAATAACAAATGTACATGCAGAAAATACCGAAGGCTTTTAGAGAGTACAAATACTGTGCTGTGATATTGCAGAAAATGGAAAAATGACTTCCAGCTGGAGAAGGCAAAGCATGCTTCACAAAGGAGGTAGCAATTGAGATGGGTCTCACTTGATGAATCAGTAAGGTTTGATTTGAATATGAAAAGTGGGAGAAAAGGGAAAGGGCACAGAGTTTGTTTTCAACAAATATTTACTTGCAATTGAGTCTTTCATTATCTTTTGGCATGACGCAAATAGCTATTACCATCTGCTTTTTAGTGTTCTGTGAGGTAAGCAAACATCTTGATTCTTTTTTTCTTTGGCAGTGGTAGTGATAGAAGGGGTTGTCATATTCTGCAAAGTCTGGGTGTTTACTTCCCCATAGTGTTGCACAGCCCAGGGAGCACCAGAAAAGGAAAACACTTTCATATGCTTTTACCATAATTCCTGGAGGACAACTGGTCTTACCACATTTGCTAAATTTGCTTTAAAAACGTTAGTTTATATTTGTGCCTTAGTAATAAACCATGTTTAAGAAAACTATAGAAAAGACTATACCTAGTATAAAACTTGATTTTCTTCTCAAGGGTTTTCTTCTACTTAACATTTAGGTGAAAATGTAATGCAATGGTTTTTAACAAATACTAAATATAACTGCCAAAATAGTCTTGACAAAACCCATGCAAACTGACGCTAACCATAGCTCTTAAGGCAGCAGAATCAATATCTCTGAAACGCAAGATAAACAATGCTTTAAGATTGCTGTCAGAGCTAAAAGATCTGGAGCTAAAAGGTCACTAACTGGGAATTCTTATTCGAGTCTGCAGTCCTCCACCTAATCCACCTGGTTTTCAGCTTCGTAAGTACAACCTCTACCTAGTACCACAAGTCTGAACAATGAACAAGAAAGCGTAACTTAAACACACACAAAAAAAAGCACTTTTGTTTATTTTCCTCCACCTAATTTGAATACAGAATTAAAAAAAAAATATGTAGGTCATAAAATGTACATCGTATATACCTACTATTAATAGGATATATAAAACACACATATTTTTCATTTTAACATGTAAATTTGCAAAGTTTGTATGAAAAGAAGACTTCATTTTAATACTATTAAGTATCATTACATATTCAAAATTATGTTCTGAATTTTTATTTTTGACAAATGCTTTTCAACTTCTTTCTTGGGCTTTATTAAGGATATTAAAACTCATTACTTCCATTTGAAAGACACTCCATGTTACCAATTGTCTCTTTAAAATAAAAATTGGAAACAGTTGAAAAGGAATCAAATACTTCAGCATCATATAGAAATGAATCTGGGGGACTTACAGTTTCCAGTTCCAACCTAACAACTAAAGAGGTGAACAAACTGAAAAAACCAACAACTCTACTTGGAGACAGGGCAAACCACTGCCCCCCAAGACTGGAGAAACAGACTAGCAAACACAACAGAGTCACAGCTTACCTCAGCAGAGACTCAGAGTAGAACTCATGGGAACCAGTGCCATTAGTTACAGTTCAGTGCAGGAACACCTGAACTGTAATTGACTGAATTGCAGGAGCCTCAATGTGGACAAATTTGAGAGTTAAAAACTCCAGGGGTGCCAGTCATAAGGGGACTCTCACACTTTTGTGAGTTTTACCTCCAGGAGCTTAAGTAGGTTCTCACAGTAAATATCAGAGGAAAATCTCCTGTGCTTCCAAAGCAGGAGTAGGGGAAAAGGAACCATTTTGAAATAAGCCAGAGCACTCTGTTCTTAATAAGACCTGCCCTCAGGGGAAACCTGAGCCTAACCTGCTGGGGTATTAGGAAAACCTAATTGGCCTGGAATAAGCCAACTCCAGCCTACTTTAGTCATCCTGCCCCACCTATGGGAGTTGAAAAAAACTTAGAAACACCCACAAAGTTCACAGTCCAGAGGCATAGGCTCACCAGAAGACTGAGACCAAATCACAGGATTATAGACTGCTTCCTTTCCGGCCATACCTCATCATCACGTTCATTACTAAAGTCCTATTGACAGCAGTTCTTTTTACCCGGTACACCATGTCCAACTATCAAGAAAAAAATTACAAAACATGACACAACACTGTAAATCAACTATATTCCCAAAAAAATTAATTTAAAAAAATTACAAAACATTCTAAAAGGCAAAAAACACAGTTTGAAGAGACAAAGCAAGCATCAGAACCAAACACAGGATAGAGATGTTGGAACTATCAAACCAGGAATATAAAATGACTATGATTAACATGCTAAGGGCTCTAGTGGACAAAGTAGATAGCATGCAAAAACAGATGGGCAATGTAAGCAGAGATGGAAATCCTAAGAAAGAACCAAAAAGAAATGCTAGAGATCTAAAAACCAAACAAACCCACATTGTAACAGAAATAAAAAATGCCTTTGATAGACTTAATAGTTGATAGGACATGGCTGAGCAAAGAATCTCTGAGCTTGAGGATATATCAATAGAAACCTCCAAAAACTGAAAAGCAAAGAGAAGACAAAAAATAAATAAATAAAACCCTGAAAACAAAACAACAACAACAGCAACAAAAACAGAACAGAATATCCAAAGACTGTGGGCAACTACAGAAGGCATAACATACATGTAATGGGATACCACAAAAACAGAACAGAGGAAATATTTGCAACAATGACTGAGTACTTCCCCAAATTAATGTCAGACACCAAATAATACATTCAGCAAACTCAGAGAAAATTAAGCAGGATAAATGCCAAAAAAAACCCTACACCTAGACATATTTTCAAATTAGAGAAAATCAAAGATAAGGAAAAAATCCTGAAAGAAGCCAAAGGTGAAAAAATAGCTTCCTTAATTATGCTCCTTAATCTCAACAGTAATAGTACAGTCTTCCAATACACATTTTTTGTTGTTTTAACCATTACTTTTTTTAATCTTTCAATTTACATACAATGAAATTTACAGTTTAGTGTTTTGAAAACTGCACAGTTGTATGCTACCACCCAGTATCATGATACAGAATAATTCCATCACCAAAAATATTCCTTCTTTTTTTGTCCTTTTGTAATCAACCCCTCCCCCACCTTCAATCTCAGGCAACCACTGATCTGTTCTCCCACCCCCTATAGTTTTGGCTTTTGCAGAATGTCATATAAATGGAAACATACAATGTTTAGACTTTTAGGGGTTCACTGAGCTTTATGAATGTGTAAATGTATACCTTCACCAAATTTGGAGGTTGGCAGCCATTATTTCTTCAAATAATTTTTCTTCACAAATCTCTTTCTCTTCTTCTCTAGAACACTTATGACACAAATGTCAGACCTTTGCTATAGTCCTTCAGGTCCCTAAGCTCTGTTCATTTTCTGCCTTCTTTCCTTATAGTTCAGATTGTACAACTACTATCAAGCTTTCTTCAACTTTTCTTTCCTCTGTCTTCACTCTGCTATTGAAATCATCTAATGAATTTTTAGTTATTTTAACATTTAATATTAATACCTGAGTTATTTTAATTTTCTGTCCCCAAATTTCAATTTGGTTCTTTTTATGGTTTCTTTTTCTTGTCTGGGAACTTCAATCTTTCCATTCATTTCTAAACTGTTTATACACTATACATAGGGTTACACAGTATTTTACACAGTGTTTACAGAGGGTTATAGTAGCTGCTCTGAGAACTTTTTATTGCAACTCCAACATCAAAGTAATTGCAGAATTGGTACCTGTTGATTGCTGTTTTCCCTATAATTGGTTATGATTTCCCTAGTTCTTGGTATGTCAAATACTTCTGGATTGTTCCTAAAGACTTGTATTTTGACACTCTTAATCATGTTAAAGACACTTGGTCCTCTGCAGAACTGATTTGTTGTTTTTATTGCTGTTTTTGTCACTGTTGTAGGCAATCAATCATGTTAGGTTTGAACCACAAGTCCCAGTGCACGGTCTGTGGGCTGTGGTTTCAATATCATTTTCAGTTTCCCAAGTCTTTTCAGTGCTTTTCAGTCTCTCCCCATATATGGCACCAGAGGGCAGTGCTCTATGCTGTAGCTCAGTTGTCAAGCCTCAATGCTTCCTCAAGTATTAGCTCAGGAGTGAATTTCAGACTTCATACACAGATTTAGGTCATCTTTTTCTCTATCTCCTGCCTCTCCATGGTCTTCTCCGCAGTCTGTCTCCCATGTCCCTTTTCGCAGTCCTCTGCCTACACTAGGTTTTTTGGTTCCCCATTCAGTTGCATATTTCCCGCAATTACAAGTGCCTCAGGGGTAAAGTGGCAAGAAAAAATAAGAAGAAAAAGTAACAAACATCCTCTCCATACTCTTTGGACTACAGGAGTCCCTTTTTCCAGTTTCTCTGGTCAAAGAGGAAGATTATCTCTCAGAGTTTTAAATGGCTGCACAGTGCCACTTCTACTACTGCCACCACCACTGGAGGACAGCCTCATGATTGGGGTCTGCCCTGCTGTCCCACCAGAAGAATAAAACCAAAATACAAAACAAAAAGAAAATAGTGATTTTCTACACAGTCTCCTTTACGCACAGGTCCTCCTTTCCAGTTTTCTGACCATACAAAGAGGAAAAGGGGGTTTCTCTCAGAACTCTTCCTTCCTGCATCCATTGTAGGGATCAAGAAGAGGGGATTGCCTGGAGTTCAAGCCAGGAGATAAAGGATGGTTGGCGGAAGAGAAAAGGAAACTCACTGCTATCAGTCACATGTCCAGTTTTGACCTCCTCCCAAAACCTCCTGTGATTATTTACTCTTTAGAGATCTCAAGATGGTTGCTTTACGTATTCTCTTCAGAGTTTTTAGTTGTAATCAGTGGGAGAGACCCATCTGAGCAGAATCGGAACCACAAAATTTTCAGAAATAAAACCCTAACATTTATAGTCAATTGATTTGTGACAAAGGTGTCAAAGCAATTCAACAGGCAAAGAAGAGTTCTTTCAGTAAATGCTGCTGGGACAACTGGATACCCATATGAAAAATAAATAGATGAAACTTTGCCTCACACTGTATGCAAAAGCCAACTCAAAATGGGTCACTGATATAAATGTAAAACCAAAAATTACAAAACTTTTAGAAGAAAACAGAGGAGAAAATCTTTGTGACCCTGGGTTAGGTTAGAAAGGATTTCTTGTATGTGATACCAAAAATACAAAAAACAAAAAAGAACAAACTGAACTTCATCAAAATTTAAAACTTTTCAAAGAGCACTACTTAGAAAATAGAAAGACAGGCCACAGACTGGGAAATAAATATTTTCAGATCATATATTTAATGAGAGATTTGTATCCAGATATTTTTAATCACCTCCTACAATTTAATAATGAGAAACAAACAATACAAAACTGCACAAAAGATTTTAACAGCCATTTCATCAAAGATATACAAATGACTAATAAGAACATGAAAAGATACCCAACATCATCAGTCATTAGGGAAATGCAAATTACAACCACAATGAGATACTGCAACACATTTCTAGAATGGCTATAATCAAAAAGACTGATAATAGCAAATGTTGGCAAAGATGGTGACAAACTGGCCTCCTGTCCATTGCCACTGGGAACGTAAAATGATACAACCACTTTTTCTTTAAAAGTTACTCATATAATCTAGCAATTCCACTTTTAGGTATCAACCCAAGAGACATTAAAACAGGTCAACACAAAGATTTGTATGCAATGCTCACAGAAGTATTATTCATAATAGCCAAAAGCAGGAAACTATCCAAATGTTCATTAACTGGTTAACAGATCAACAAAATATTATCCCGGGAGTTCCCTGGTGGTGAAGTGGTTAAGAATCTGCCTGCCAATGCAGGGGACGAGGGTTTGATCCCTGGTCTGGGAAGATGCCACATGCCACGGAGCAACTAAGCCCAGGAGCCACAACTACTGAGCCCACGTGCCACAACTACTGAAGCCCACATGCTCTAAGGCCCATGTGCAGCAACTACTGAAGCCTGCATGCCTACAGCCTGAGCGCTCCACAACAACAGAAGCCACCACACTGAGAAGCCTGTGCACCGTAACAAAAAGTAGCCCCTGCTCGCCACAAACCAGAGAAAGCCCACACGTAGCAACGAAGACCCAATGCAAGCAATAAACAAACAAACAAACAAACAAAATTTTAGAAGTACATTATCCATACAATGGAATACTATTCAGTCATGAAAAGGAAAAAACTGCTGTGGATGAATCTCAAAAACATGCTAAGTGAAAGAAGTCAGACATGAAAGAATGTGTGTTGTATAATTCCATACATATGAAATTTTCAGGAAAAGCAAATCTATAGATTGTGCTATAATAAAGAATGTATCTGTGCTTTGTTCCCAGTTCCTGGTATACAGCTTTAAACATCCTTGGAATTTCCTGAGGGATAGGTGTGTCTGTTATGCTAAGGAAGTGATTCATAGTTTTAGGATCAGGGCTGATCACCAGAAAGACCAACCACATCATTTAACACAAATCCTCTCTTTTCTGATCTGCCACATCCCTACTGAACCACCACAAACAGACTTGTCTCTACATAGCAAATTCATCTATTGAGAACACAGCCAAGAGTCAACAAAGAAAGAAAAAAAGATGTACAAACAAAAGGGTAAAAATTACATTTGGACACATGTATGTATAAAAAATTGAATTTCTTTGGAAAATCAAAATGTTTCAATTACTTGCTGCTGAACTCACCCCGACACTACACACAAAATTCCTTTGGTATGCTTTGTAAAATAAACATTTTCTGTGTATCTAAAGATTTTATTTTTAAAAGAGGGCCTGCGTTTTCTAACACTCTCAACAACATTTAGGTATGTAACCAAAGTAGGCAAGTGTAAGTTCAGTGGGGAGGTAGCTGGGGTCTGGCCTTATCCATGTGGAAATAATTGCTTTCCTGGCCTAAAGCTCTTCCTATTAGGATCAAAACAAACTGATGTTATCTTAAGAATCCTTCCAATTTTTGAAAAATAAAACCTAAGTGTTCCATAGTTAGCCAGATATTATCCAGATATTGTTTGTTTTGTTTAAGAACAAAATTATGGCACATTTATTTTTGTATTTAAATCAAAAGCAGAGTTATTATTATGAAGAAAATAAGGGCGTTTTGAAAGATAATTATCTCAGTATAGAAAGGCAAGTACAGAATTGGTATGGACAAGGCCACCAAGCTTAAACACTATGATCTGATATTTTTAAAAGCTCACTTTGGCCCTTGGCCATCTTTGCACCAGAATTTTGCAAATAAACTGTTTTTTCACCAAGAATATGAAATAATGCCACAGCACATAACACAATGAGCCATTTAAAGTAGATTTAGTAACAAAGATAAAATATTCCAGCAAGAATAAAATACAAATCCTGAAGCTCAGTGTTTTACAATGCCATTTTGGTATGGATTCTAAATTGTCTAAGCACCTGTCAAAATACAACATGTTGTTTTGATCCATGGAATTGGAAAACTGAAAAAAAAAATATGAAGATGTTATTTAGACCAGTCTTCTGCCTCTGGCAGCTCAGTATCTATACTATCCAGATTGATGGCTAATAAGAAATACAACTTTTTAAAAATCAGCAAGATAGCTGACCCACAATCTCTTTGAAGTCTCTTTTAATGTTTTCCCACCTTGAAATTATGACCAGTGGCTCCAGTCATCCCACACTTTCTGTCCTGCAATCAAAATTCATTTCTTCCCACCTCATCAGAGATAGGTTTGGGACTTCTTTGTATATACCTTGCTTATTATAAATACTCCCTAGGCCTTTTTTCTCTCTAGATCCTTTTCCATAATTACTTCTTTTCTCCTTCTCAGGATGTTATCCATTTTCCCCACAAACTTTTTTTTTCTTTAAGCTATATTCTACTTTCCCCTTGAAAGGAAAAACGTCATGATAACTTTTCTAGGCTAAATTCTAATAGATTACAGTCATCCATCAATATCATCAGGGGATCGGTTCCAGAACCACCGCGGATACCAAAATTTGCAGATACTCAAGTTCCTTAAATAAAATGGCCTAGTACAGTCAGCCCTAAATATATGTGGATGCGGAAACCATGGATACTGAGGTCCAACTGTATCAGTATGGGTTATCAATATGCTTAGAATTAGGAAATCACTTCCAGAAGAAAAAAACAATAAACCAGAAAACATTATTTGGGAACACTCTAAAGTGGTCTGAATTATTTTTTTTTCCCCTTACTGATATGGGGATATGAGAGGAAGCTAATCAAGTTAACAAAGAGTATATTTCAATGGCAATAGACATGTAAAGTATCTTAATATTTTCTTCCTGTTAAAATAAAATACATAAATTAGAGGTCTTAACACAGAAGAGAGAATCCAATTTTCCTTGACAGAATCGACTGAGCCTTAGTCTGCTTTTCTGGGAGGTCAGTGTCTAGTCATTCTCAATGGGACTTTTGCCCAACTAAGGCTTGGAATTATCTGAAGAACTAAGTTTTCACTAAATAATGACTTTATTCTGTTTTTCTAATAGAATTCTTTTCTAATAGGATTCTATATTTATTCTATTTTTGTATAGAAACAAAATCATGATCAACAGAATTTGATTGAGTAGTGCACCTGACATCTGTAACTAAACATATACTGTATATTACTGAGCTATTGGCACTAGACAGCAGAGGGCACTGGTAATATATGCTGACCCAAATATCTTGAATCCCATAGGAAGGAAATGATAATTTAAAAGTACCAGTAACACTGCTATTAGCATAGATACGGACCCAAAATACCTCTCTTTCATTACCAACTGTTAGTTCACACTCTGTTATATATAACCACAACCCGGAGATGCTCATATACCCACTCTAATATAGAAAATACTTCATCATATTTAATTAAATAAAAAATAGCTATCATTTAATACAGGCTAAATCCTAATAGGCTTATTTTGTGTTATTATGATACTTGCTTTATAAATTTATCTCTCACAGAGTAATGCATGAGGTGGTGGATGCTTTTATTCCTATTTAAAGAAGATGACACTGTGTGGCAAGGTCCTAAGTGGCAGGTTTATGGACTCAGCCACTGGACTATAAAACTTCCTGAGAGTTTAAACCATATTAGTCTTATTTACAGGTAAAACCAGCACTTAGCATTGCGCCTGGCACTCAATTAATATTTAGGGAAGAAAGGGAGGGGAAGGGACTCTAGATCTGATAACAGTGCCACAGTGTCACATCTGCCTTTAAGATGCTCTTAATAAATATTTGCTCATTTGATTAGATTTTACAAGCCACTAGTTACTGGCATTCTACTAGGCACTAGGCCTCAGAGATGTCACTATAAGAAATATTAACACTTTGCTTATTAAAGACATATATTTCCTCAGGTGGTATTAAAAGAGAAATAGTTTAAAATTTTTTAATTAAGAAAAAAACAGATACAATTTAAAAAATATAAATAGAAGTTTACTTCTAGGTTTCCTTATGTAAAGAATTTGCATTCAAAAAAAGGAAATACTTGGTTTAAGAATATTAAATTGAATATAATTTTTAACAGTTTCAACAGTGTTAGACATATATCTAATAGCTTAATAATCAATTAACTGTGACTAAGAGTAAATATTAAATATGTAAATTTTAGACTCCTCAAGTATTCCTTAATTCATGAAAAAAATTATTAAAAAATATATCACTGTTATGATATGACTTCATGATTTTGGGATAATATAGCCCTAGTATTTACATATATATATTATATATTACATATGTATATAAATCTACAAAGATATGTATGATTATATTTATCTTAAACTGAGGGCCTCACTGCAGCAATCACACTAAAATTACATATTCTATATGACTTATTTAAAAAGCATGCTCCAGAAAGGCAAAAAAAAGGCATCCATTCTAATAAAATATGTAGAATACCTAACACCATGCAGTAACATAAGACAAAAGTAAATACTGGGTCAATCCCATATCCATCTTTCCAAAACATCAACAAACCATGCCACTGTGTTCTACTTCACATACAAAAATCTTTAAATGCACTTCAGATTTCTTTGCTATTTCTTTATCTGTTTTGTCTAACTCAAACTGTACATTCCCGAGTTCACAGAAGACATAAGATTGAAAAATACTTCTCTAAAACAGTAGTTTACAATAATGGCTAAGCATTAAAATCAGTGAATGCTTTAATAAATACCGATACTGGAGCCCTAGGCCAGACCTAATGGACAAATTCTTTGGGGATGGAGCCCAAGCACCTACAGTTTCCAGAGCTCCATGGGTAATTCTCATGCACAATCAAGGCTGAGAACCACAAAAAAAGAAAGGTTATACAAAGCTGCCTAGAAGTAGAAAATGTTAAAGCTAAACAAGACCTTAAAGATCATCTAATCAACTCATTTTCCAAAGTATGAATTCAAAGTTGTGAGATGGTGAGTAAACTGTCCAAGATCACGTAGCTATTAATGCCAGGAAGAGAACCAGGTCTACTGGCAGGCGGACCAGTGCTCTTTACATCACACAAGGCTGCCTTCTCCATGTGGGAAGAAGAAAAGGTATTAATTCTTGATTATACCACAAGATTAAACAGTATCATAAGCATTCACACAGCAAATTCTCAGGGAAATGTGACTTTAAAAAAAAAAAACAACTATCCCTTTTGGAAAGAATGGTGATAAAAGGATCTAAACTGGAAAGTTGTTCTGATGTATAAATGAGCTGAATAATTATAAAGTGCCTGGAAAAGGCACTCAACAAATGTTACTCCCTTTCAACACTTTAGCACCACAACCTCCTTCCATTTCCTTTTTGATTCTACATCAAGACATCTCTCCCAACTCTCAACTATGTCCCTTTTCATACTGTTTCTCCTAACTGGCAATGCCTTTTGACCTCTTCTTCAATGATGCTCATAAATTTCTCCAAGGCCCAGTTTAAGATGTGCCTTCTAAGAAATCGTCTAAACTAACTTACTCTATTCTAATTACTTGTTTCTTCCTTCATTATTTAAATTGCTTATACTTTTAAATCATATACTTGCATATACCTTCTTTTGAAGCTTTGTAATTGCAATTACTTCCTAGTTACTTTATACATTTTTATTTTCTTCCATAATTAAAACATAAACTAAAAAAAACAAAAAAACAACAAAAAAAAAACATAAACTATCAATGGACTAGAATATAAGCTTCCCAAAGACAAGGGTAATGGTCTGTTTTGTTTACTGATAGGTCGCAGGCATTTAAAACAATGCCAGGAACATAGAAGGTGCTCAATAAATACTCAAGGTGACTGAAGAAATAGGCAAGGATTATTTCTCCTGCCTTTGATGAATCTCTCCAACATAAGGACACAGATATGAAACATTAAACTTTTTGAAAAAATGAAGATAGATATGTTTGTACTTTAGAAATTCACAAAGTTTTTTAAAATTAATAGAGCTACAGTAGATCAATCAACTCACTGGCTATAGAAAGTCATTTAGCTTCTTCACTACATACTCTAAGGGGTTCAAAGGCTATATAGTGGCAGCTGATACACAGAAGGTAAAGGCTTTAATTAAGACCTAGCGTTTGAAATCCCCTTCCTATGGTAAAGAACTGCTTAACTTTGTTCTCTTTCAAAACTTTGAATTAAGAAGAATCTAACGAAAAAACACCAATTTCTGGATTACTCGGGTTTCAAGTTATACAAAATAACAATATATAATTTTTCAAATACATAAATATAAGAGAGCAATTTTACCTTTTTAACAAACAACTTGTTTCACCCTATATATAGGTACCTGAAAGGCTGAAAATAGGATCATACCATTCTTGAAAAATTTTTAAAGTACAATTTCTGAGCCAAGCACATTCCATAACTGTTTTTGAAAGTGATAATTTTACAAGTTAGCCTTCCCAAATAAAGAAACACATTAACTCTGCTCAATATTATATAACAACCTAAATGGGAAAAGAATTTGAAAAATAGATACATGTATATGTATAAGTGAATCACTTTGCTGTACACCTGAAACTAACACAACATTGTTAATCAACTATACTCCAATATAAAATAAAAAGTTAAAAAAAATTTTTTTAAGTTTTTTTAATTTAAACAAATTTTAAAAAATTCTATCCCCCCAAATTACCTGCTTTTTAGCTTATGTAATTTAATCAAGAAATACATAGGACTATACAAAGAACACATCAATATGGTTAGGCATTCAGTGACAAAAGAGAAGGGTCAATATTTTTTTCTATTCATTTTAAGCCATATATCTCTATACATATGAAAAGATAACAGTGATAATTAGAACACATTAAAAACCACGGCTGATTACATAATCTCAGAGGTCTTAGCTACTATGCTATTTTTCAACTGTCAAACTATAGGACAATGGAATGATTAGAAAACTCTAGTCTAAGCAAATGCATTACGTTGAGGGAGATTATACTGTAGAGTGGAATGAATGGGCTTTGGAGTCAGACTGGGGGTTCAGATCCCAGGTCTCCCAACTCCCAGCTGTTTGATCACATGCAAAATGTTTAACTTCTCTGAGACTCAGTTTATCTATAAAATGGGCATAATAATCTCTCCCTTGCAGAGTTGTGATGAAGATCTAAAAAGATAATGTACTGTTCCTTTGCTTAAATCCTCCAATGAGTCATTGTAACTTATAAAATAAATTTCAAACGCCTTCAGAAACTACCTTCTAACAATGCTGGTGCCTTCATCTTGGACTTCAGCCTCCAGAATTGTGAGAAATAAATTTCTGTTGTATATTTTAAAAAAAAAGAAAGAAAGAAAAAAGAAACTACCTTCTTACTTTCAGAGAAAGGAACCATGTTTTCTGGTCTCAACATTTCTTAAAATATGCAAGCAAAAATGTCCAACAGGTAGACAAAATATAGGCTTGATGCAGGAACACAGGGGAGGGGAGACAACAGACAAGCAAAGTGCAGCGTCATCAAGCATCCAGATAAGAAATTTACTCAAAGACTGCCATCCTTGTAATGTGCATATATCAGTCTTTTTTCCTCCTACCTGATATCATTGTCATGTGGTTACTTATTAATCCCTGCTTAGCAGGTATTTTCACAGTAACGAACTAAAACAATTTTTCAAATACCCTAGGACAAGTAAACTCCTTACCACTCTCTTCCCTTAGCATATCATAAGTTTTCTAATAGTATATATATGCTGATTTCAGCATCTATATTAAGTTGTCCATTAAACCGTTAATCTTTTAGTTTATCTCCTACTTCCAAAGGAATTCTCTATTACTGGCCAGACATTAAAACTTAGCACTGGAATCTGGACTCTAGTTACTTCCAGACTCAACCTTAACTAAGCATTTCTACTCTCTCTCATGTTTTTTTTCCCATGTATTGATGCTACTGTTTCCTCCAGCAGAGAGTAAGACCCTCTAAAGGCAGGAACCATATTATATCATCTATTCCCATAGCACTCAGCCTACCAAAATCTATGCCAAATTGCATATAAACATATTCAATAATTTTTTTGTCTTAATCCTTTATTTCCCAAAGTCAAATAATTAAAACTAATTTGTGGCCTATCCTAGCTACCATTTACTGAATACTTACTACGTATCACTCTGCATTTTTTTAATCTACAAAACATTATCATATTTTATCAACTCACAAACATCATAGACTTAATTTTAAAGGTGTTAAAATATGAAAAATAGTACATGATGACTATGAGGTGCCACTGATGAAAAGACACATTTCCATTTTCGGAGATCTTAAAATGCAAGAAAAAAATGTGCAAGAGAGTGCTTAAAACCTTTGGCCTACATTAATACCTGTTAACCAGGTTAGTTACTTATCGCAATCCCCAGTAATTGGGGGAGAAACAGATCAAAATCCATCTGCTTTAATTACTTCCTCTCCATTAAGTAAAATATGTACATATGCAATATGCATTGACATGCTCAGAAGATTACTTGTAAAACTGTCTTGCATACATTTATATCCCCAAACTTTTTACAAAAGAAGAAAAAGTTCAAAAGTTCATTGACCCCATGAAAAAATTCATAATAATTACTAAAATCTAAAATTCATTTTGACACACTTTAGGCAGATAAAATTTGTCTGACTTTATTAATGGGAATGTTTTCTTCTCCCAAAATGGCACCACAGGGACTTCCCTGGTGGTCCAGTGGTTAAGAATCCATCTTCCAATGCAGGGGATGCAGGTTCGATCCCTAGTCGGGGAACTAAGATCCTGCATGCTGCGGAACAACTAAGCCAGCATGCCCTGGAGCCCGCTCACCACAATTAGAGAGCCCGCACACTGCAACTACTGAGCCCACATGCCACAACTAAAGAGAAGCCCACACACTGCAACAAAGAGCTCTCCTGCTGCAACTAAAAGCCAATGCAGCCAAATAAACAAATAATTTTTTTAAATGGCACCACATACTGTAGTTTGTTGAGAATACAGAGATAAATTGAGTATTTTTCATAGACAAAATACATATTACAAATTAATAGCAAAGTAATTTGCCAATATACATACAATTAAACATTTAAAAGCATATAATTTCCAAATGAGTATACCTTTTCACCTAACAAGCAGATATAGCGACTGATAAATTTTATAATCACACAATAACACAGTTTTGGTTAACTCCTTAGATATTTATGCACTTCTACTATTAAGTGTTTAGGGTACTGAATTATATATATTACATTAAATAACATAGAACTTAATTCCAGAATAAAAAGCACTATATTTTATCCATAAGTATTTGCTAGTAGAATAGAAAAGGGAACACGGCAGTGTGACATTATCTTCAGCCTCAACCTAAGGATATCTTATTAAGGGGGTGAATAAAGAAAAAGCAGACAGAGCGGTAATTAGGCCGACAATAATTTGGTAATGAAAATTTATTTCAGGTAGTAGTTGTTTTTTTAAGAATTGGTAAGAGCATTTAGAAAAGTCTAAAGTTAAACTCTATCTTAACTGAGCCTCGACTACAAGAAAACAGACTAAATTCCATTTCTCTTCCTCCCTCCACCCTTCCTTCTGTGATAAATATCAACATTTCAAACTATTTTATGCTAAGAAACAAGTATTGCATCTGTAGACTATAAAATAGGAAGAAAGGAAGAAGTAAGGGATTATGTTCTATATATATATATTTTACAGAAGTTATTATTAAATGTCATTTTCTTTTAAGAGTAAAAACAATTGGTAACCAAAGATTAAAATGCTCAGCAATTTATATTCAACCCAAGATCTGGTTCTAATGTGATAAACTGAAATAGATTTGTAGGTCAGATTCACTCAATGTTAAGTACATCAGGTATTCTCAATTTGTCATAAAAAAGCATACTGTGAATTAAGAACTAATAATTGTATCAAAATTCTCATCTTACTTCTCCATTTCTTAACGTTGTGATGGTTCCTCTTGCTACACCCATTCTAAATAGTGTTTCTGTGGCCTGTGAATTAAAAAAAAAGCAAAAACATATCATCTGTAACCTGTATTCAACTGTACATCCCAACCTCAAAATGTAAAACAATCAACACTATTACATTTTTCAGGAAATTCTAGAGAAGCATCAGTAAGGCACAGTAAGGTCTATATTATACTCCATAAATATCATTTTCAGAACATTTTAATGTTATAAAGAGCCCACACTGAAATGTTTCAAAGTTATTTTGATCTGCTATTATCATTCCATGCCTATAGTTTCCAATTAGTACACTTAAATAAGTTTAAAACTTAGTTTGGTTAACAAAGATTAAATAAAAATTTAGGACTTGAATTCAATTCAGAAATTATCGTTTATTCTGATTTTTAGTTTCCATTTTATTTCAGTCCAAGTCACTTGACTGGTACTGAAATACTGACAGAAGACAAAGTAATTCAGTGATGTCATATATTAAATAACACCTGAAAAGACTTACTCCTTTCTACACACTAACAATGAACAATCCTAAAAGAAAACTAAGAATTTTGTTTACAATAGCATCAAAAATAAATAAATGAATAACATAAAAGGCACGGGAATAAATTTAACCAAAGAAGCAAAAGACTTGTTCACTGAAAACTATAAAACACTGTTGAAAGAGATCTAAAAACATATAAATAAATGGAAAGACATCCTGTGTTCATGAACTGGAAGACATAATATTAAGTCATCGATACTATCCAAAATGATCTATACAGTCAATGTTATTTCTACCCAAATCCCAATGACTTCTTTACAGAAATACAAAAATCCATTCTAAAATTCATGTGGAACCCAAAAGACCCCAAATAGCCAAAATAATTTTGAAAAAGAGGAACAAAGTTGGAGGACTCACACCTTCTGATTTCAAAACTTACTTTAAAGCTACGGTAATCATAAAGATATGTCATAAAGACAGACACGCAGGCCAATGAAATAGAAGACAGAGCCTAAAATAAACCCTTGTGTACAGTCTAATTATATTCAATAAAGGTACCAAAACCATTCTATGGAGAAAGGACAGTCTTTTTAATAAATGGTGCTGGGAAAAGACCTGCAAAAGAATGAAGCTGAATCCTTATTTTGTACCACACACAAAAATTAACTCCAAGGGAATCAAAGACTAAATGTAAGAGCAAAAACTATAAAACTTTTAGAAAAAAACATAAGATTTTCCCTTCATGATTCGGTGTCTGGTGAGGACCTGCTTCCTGGTTGCTACAGATGATTTTACATGACTATCTTGTTGTATCCTGACCTGACAGAACACAAAGAGAAGCAAGCTCTCTCTGTACTCTTACAAGGGAACTAACCCTATTCATGAGGGCTCCTTATCTAATCCTAATTACTTCTCAAAGGCCCTACATCCTAAAACCATAACACTGGGGGGAGAGAGTTTTGACATGAATTTTGGGGAACACAAACATCAGTCCATAGCAGGAGTATTCTAATCAGAATGGGCAGTAAGTACAAAGGCCGGTAGGTAGGATCGTGTTTGGTAATGTTCAGAGACAAGTAAGATGGCACCTGAGGCAGAAAGAAAAAGACTGCTTGAGAGTATGATTGAGAAAAGAGAAGATGCAAGTTCATCGGCTTAATATGTCTTTTATTTTTCAACCTGGTATAAGAGGAATGCATTTCCAACCTTTATTAATTGAAAATATAATTCAAAGCATGCTCTACTAAACAAATTTTTAAGAATTAGTATATGCACAACAAAAAAAGAGAGAATTTTCAATGTAAACAATTAATGCACATCTAAAGAAATTCAAAGTGAAGAAGGGATGAGAAACTAGAGGAAACTATAAGGAAACTGATGTATGTGTACAAAATCAGTGTAATCAGTGTAATATAAATAGCAGTGTAAACATATTAATTTAGTTATAAGAAAGCAAATAGAAGAAGAAGTAAGGGAAAAGTTACAAGCAGCTGCCTCTGGGTTGTGGGAATCAGGCAGTGGAACAGGTAAATAAGAGTACTACTGTTTTTCTACTAGCTTGCAGCATACTATTTGACTGTTTAAACTACTTGTAAAT
The DNA here is from genome assembly GCF_030028045.1 of Hippopotamus amphibius kiboko. NCBI lineage: Eukaryota > Metazoa > Chordata > Mammalia > Artiodactyla > Hippopotamidae > Hippopotamus > Hippopotamus amphibius. The sequence goes on from NC_080194.1 coordinate 63,541,934, forward strand.
CCTTGATCGAAACTTTTTTTTAAACTTTTAAAGGAATAAGTAATCACTACTATCTACTTTTGCAAAGAGGTCAAATATTTTACAATTTTAATAGAATGGAGCATATAAGAGCATAGTTGAGGACTGAGTAAGAGGATATACAGTCAAACAGTGTAAGCCAACTTGTACAAAAAGTTTGACAATAAAAGTAAGGAATGAGACAGAGTTGTTGCCAGAACGGGCAGAGTTGACAGAAAATTGACAACAGGATATTTTGAGGACAAGTTTTTAATAGCTAAGTAGAAGTAGTCAGTAAGATGGAAGAAGTTATATAGACACAGGAACGATAACAGATCCTTACTGAGGGGGATTCCTGTAGAAGACAGGGTTAAGAGCACACAGAGCAATCTGTTAGCTGTGTTAAACGGGAGATGGTCCAGATATAGGTAAATGCTTTCCTTCCTTTTCCCTTCCCCTCTTTGAATTAGCAGACAGGATTAGAAAACAGGGGGTGGGGTGGGTTGGTGTTTGATATCTACATGCTGTTAGAAAATTTAGAAACTTCCGGGACAAACACTGCTAAATTTGTGACTGCAGCACAACATGAATATAATTCCAATCCATAACTCACAGAGAATTACAATAGGCCATTAATGGGGAGGAAGAAGGGTTATTCATGTATGCAAACAAAAAACAAGAAACAAATGAATGACTTTGCTAATGACAGAATTTTACTAAAGCATATACGAGATGTTGAAAGAATTATTTACAGAAATTTTTATTACAGGAAAAAAATTTCTCACCAATGATACACCGCATTTTTTTCGATTCTTAATGATATGTATATTAAATTACATCTTCCATCTTGTGGTTTCTTTTTAAACCTTATTTAATCTAGTGATGTGATTAACAGTCCTCATCTAGGTCAGGTTAGTTACTGTATACATTTAAGGAGCAAAAGGGGAAAGGCTGAGGCAGCAACCACTTGGGATAAAATACACAACTTCTCCCCTAAACCACATCAACCTATTTACTCGTGTCTCAAAAACGTGAGGCAGTCTGAAGATCTAATTCTTCTTCTGTACTTTCTCCAGTAGAAAAAGAATACCAAATTCAATCTTTTGTTTCCAACTAAATTGATTTATTTCATGAGCTGTTCCCACCAACATTTTTAAGGACGTCTCATTCTAAGACCACTCTGTCAATTCAGCTCAGCTTCCTTTGATTCTATAGGAAAGCACTGGAGTGGACATTCTTTTGACTTCTACTAAAGGGATTGCTTTTAATTTACTTGTACCCAAACAACGACTAACAAGTGTCCAAAACAATGTGATACAGGGCTAATTCTCAGCATTTGTAAATTTACCACCAGCAAATGCTTCATTGAAATTTCCCTCTCCCTGAGTTTGGATAACAACTAAAATGATTAATGCTAAAGCCATTCATTAAACATCTGCTGTCAGTGGCAGGGAAAAGACCATATGTAGGTCCTCAGTTAAAAATAGGTTATCAAGAGAGACGGCTTTTAAGTAGAGTGTTAGATAAAAGTGACTTAGGAGACATAAAATCTAGATGTTAAGAAATGCAAAGTTGCAAAGGGAGATCAACTCGATGATGGATGATGCCTTAGAGGGCTGGGACGGGGAGGGTGGGGGGCAGTCGAGGGAGGGAGGGAATATGGGGATATGTGTATAAATACAGCTGATTGACTTTGGTGTACCTCAAAAACTGGTACAAGAGTGTAACGCAATTATATTCCAATAAAAAAAAAAAAAAGAAATGCAAAGTTCGATTGGATCCTTAGATTGGATTAGATCCGTGTGTGTATATGTGTGTATGCGTGCATGCAAATCAAAAAAGATCCAGAAGGATATGCAATGAATTGATAACTACTAATCTATGAGTGGTTTTCTTTATTTTTTAATGTTCTATCATGCACGTATACTGTTTGGTAATAATAAAAAGAAAAAGAAAAAAGTAATTTTTGTACACTAAAAGATAAAACATTTAAAACAGAATTTTGGAACAACATAAAATGTTATAACACAAGCAATACTACATTGAGTAGCTCCCAAAGTGGAAATAATCAAAATTCAATACTCATGTTATTATAATTTAATGCTTTTTAATTTATTAAATCAACACAAAATAAGTAAAAAATTAAAATATATGTTTAATAGACTACCTTGGAAAGCAGTATGATTATAACTTTAAAGCATATTAAAGCACAACTTCATTGTGTTAACTTAACATGCAGTTTATAAATATAAAAGTTGCATTTAGCATATATTTATTTCCTATTAGTCAAGCAACTAGAATTCTAGTTGTCTTATTTCCACTATTTACTATCTGGGCAACCATAGGCAGGACATTTAAACTCTCTACACTCTGACCGCCTCTGTCAAAAGGTGACAGCTTATATCAACCTGTTTTCCTGTGGTGGTCAATGCAGGTGTTAACATATGTGAAAAGCTCTGTAAAGAGCTGGATAAATGTAAAATATTGAACCCAAGGTCTAGTTTAGGATTTCTTGAGATGAAAATATGTTTGAGAAATACTAATTTTTATGTATTCTCAGCGCCTTACCAAAAAAATATAAATATATAGCATAAAGATTAAGAAAGCAGTTTTTAGAAACAGACTGTTGAATTCAAGTTCGAGCTTTGTCGTTTGTAAGATGTGTGATCCAGACAAGCAACTTACTTCTTTGAGCTCATTAACAAAATAAGGATAACAATGGTACGGAAGTCAAGGAAAAGTGTAAGTGCTCAATAAATGGTAATTTTATTACTATTAATATCTCGAAGGAAATGAATTTCAATTCTATCTTAAAAAGTGGTCATCAGATGGCAATTAAAAATTACATCAGATGGCAATGAAAATGTACTATAAAAACAGTCAACCACAATTAGCACACTATGCCATATGGCTATTTACTTATGCTAAAATTCTTGACATGACAAGACAACCAAAAAAAAGAAAACTTACATTATTTCAAGAAGATTAATTTAGCAAAAGTCTTCAGAAATCATATGCAATAGTCATTCCCCAGCTGTTTATCCTGGCCATAGAAGAAAAAAGATTCAAATACTGAGGCTTTTCAGCACCAGCTGCTTTCCCTCTTTATGATGGTAAAAATACAAAGTAAAAAATAGAAAAACTGAGCATTAGCTATCTGCTTCTCACTAAAGCAGCACTGCATGATACAAATCTAGTCATATACCTTCAAAATACACAAATGCATTAGCATAACAACCATGACCTTTGTGAGGTCCCCAAACCATTCTCACTCTCTTTCCTCCAGGCCTACAGCCCACCCCTTTCCAGTTCATTAATTACTATTCAAACCTTCAGGGCACTACAGCAGCTAAAGCACAGGCAGCAACCTCTGAGAGAAACTCTTTCTAGCCAGAAAACAGCGAAGAGGAGCCCAAGTGAAACAGAGAATGTGTAGGGAATTAATCCGGGGGTGGGGGGGGGGGTGTCCTGCCTTTTTTTTTTCTCTTGACTCTGCCCCAAGGACAGGCCCCAATTATAAGATGAAGCAACACCAGCGCAGGTAATTAAAAGTGGAAAATAAATGCTGTTTTTCTGGGCAAAAGCATATGGAAACGGGACCTCTGTAGTCCAAAGAAGAAAGGAAGAATCCCCACTATTTTTTTCACTTTTTTCTCTATTCACTTTGTCCCAACGGCAGACCCTGATGAGTGTGTGCAGCTGTGATAGGCAGCTACAACTCTGAGGGAAATCCTATCTTTCTGGCCAGAGGACCAGAAAAAGGAGACCCAAATGAAGCAGAGAATAAAGAGGTAATCCCAGAAAGGAAGATATGGAAAAGGAAATACCTTAACTAAATCTGTGTTTGAACTAGCAAATATAGAGCTCACCCCTCATCGGCATATGCATGGAAAAGACCCAAGTAGCAAAGCAAAGGCTTTGAGGGCAAAGCTACAATTAAAACTACCACCCAAGTCCCAGCATGGCTCATGAGTGGCACAGTCAGGACAGACACAAAGCAGCATTGAAAAGGCAACTGACATTGGAACTACTGCCCACTGAAGAGGAGACAGAACTTGCAGTCTGAATCTAACAGGTGACTGCTTACTACTAAAGAAAAAAATGATAATAAATAAATAAATAAATAAATGATCAGCAAATAATAAATAATAATAAAAGATCAACACTCTCCGGAGGATTTTAACAGGACCCAGAGTCTCACAACCTCATATTCAAAATGTCCAGGATCAATCCAAAATTACTCAATCTGAAAAGAACAAAAAACCGTTACCACTTCTCAAAGGAAAGACAATCAGATGCTGAAATTATCAGACAGAGCCTGTAAAGGAGCTATTATAACTGTGTTCCATGAGGTAAGGTTAAACACACTTGCAATGGATAGAAAGAGAAGTTCTCAGCAGAGAAAGAGAAACTTTAAAAAGTGGAGCTTTTGAAACTGAAAAATACAACATCTGAAATAAAAAATTCAGTAGATAGGGGCTCAACAGTAGAATGAAGATGAAAGAGGAAAGAATCAGTGAACTTGATGATAAATAAATAAAAATTATCCAATCTATAGAAAAGAGAGAAAAAAAGATTGAAAACAAAAACTGAGCAGACCCCACAGACTTGCAGGAGAACAGCAAAAGATCTAGCATTTGTATTATCAGACACTGAGAAAGAGAGGAAAGACACATTGATATAGAGAAAATATTTGAAGAATAGCTAAAAATTTCCAAAATTTGGTGAGGCAAACATTTACAGATTTAAGAAGCTCAGTGAGCCCCAAGTAAGATATGCACAAAGAAAACCATACCTAGACATATTATAAACAAAAATGCTGAAATCCAAATATAAAGAAAGGATCTTGAAAGTAGCCCCCCCCACTAAAATATATATACATGTATATACATAGTGGAACAACTATTAAAATTATTATGGATTTGCCATCAGAAACCATGAAAGCAAGAAGAGAAAATATCTTTAAAGGTTTTTAACTATAAACCCAGAATTCTATATCCAGCAAAAATATCCTTCACGGACTTTCCTAGTGGTGCAGTGGTTAAGAATCCACCTGCCAATGCAAGGGACATGGTTTCGATCCCTGGTCCAGGAAGATCCTACATGCCACAGAGCAGCTAAGCCCGTGCACCACAACAAATGAGCCTGTGCTCTACAGCCCTAGAGGCACAACTATTGAGTCCACGTGCTGCAACTACTGAAGCCCGCACGCCTAGAGCCTGTGCTCTGCAACGAGAGAAGACACCCAATGAGAAGCTGGCACACTGCAACAAGGAGTAGCCCCCGCTCGCCACAACTAAAGAAAGCCCACGTGCAGCAATGAAGACCCAATGCAGCCAAAAATTAATTAATTGATTAAAAAAATACATATCCTTCAGGAATGAAGGCAAAATAAAGGCATTCTCATGTAAAAGAATCTGTCATCACCAGAACTGCTCTAAAGGAAATGCTACAGAAATTTCTACAGGCTAAAGAGAAATAATCCTAGAAACAGATCCACACTGTATGTTCAATTGATTTTCTACAAAAGTATCAAGGTACATGGGAAAAGAGTAGTCTTTTCAACCAACAGAGCTTTAACAATTGAATTTCCAAACTGAAATACATGAACTTTGACCCACACCTCACTCCATACACAAAAGTAACGTAAAATGGAACACAGACTTAAATGCTGGCACTCAAACCATAAAACTTCTACAAAAAAACACTGGAAACCCTTTATAATTTGATTTAGGCAAAGATATGATACTTGTGGGGTAAGAGAATAAAATATTAAAGAAGAAATTCATCATGGCAGGTACTATCCAAAGATGGCCAACTAATTTATATTCTATTCTACATGTACTTCTTAAAATGTGACACTGACCATCCTCCACATGTCATATATTTCCTGCCCTTGAATCTGGGACCTTTGAAACTACCTATGTAACTGCAACCTAAACAAAATGAGGTTGAAATGATGATTTTTAAGGCGAAATCATAATGGCCAAATGGCGTCTGCCTGGTGGTCTCACTTTGTCTGGACATGCACCTTCGGAGCCCTGAGCTACAATATAAGAAGTCCAACTACCTTTAAAAGGTAGTTTTTACCTAGTTTTTCACTGTGCTAGAAAAACTATGTAAAAATAGAGAGAGATGCCCCAGCTATTAACACACAGCTATTCAACTACTCGAAGCCAAGGTGCCATTCTTGTGAGTGAGTTTTCAGACGATTCCATCCTTTAGCTTTCAACATGTACCAGCCAATCTCAAGTAGAACAGTCATGGGCTATTCTGGACAAGCCCTTCCCAAGCTGCAGATTCATCCAAAGTAAACACTATTGTTATTTTTGGCCACTAAATTTTGAGTAGTTTGTTATGCAGCATCAGATAACTACACATTGATAAAAATGTCTTATAAAAATTAAAGGCCTTTTGCTCTTTGAAAGACTCAACTAAGAAAATGAAAAAGCAAGCCACAGACTCAAAAGCTATCTGCAAAAATATACCTGACAAAGCACCTGCATTCAGAATATATAATTCTTAAAACTCAAAGGTAAGACATATAGCCAAAAAATTAAAATGAGCAAAATATTTCAACAGACACTTCATCAAAAGGAAAAAGATATGTACACAAATACATACAGCATATTCATATATATGTATTCATGCATATATGTGTGTATGTACACATATACTCATAAACACACAACACACATATACATGTGAATGGGCAAAAAGTCAACAAAAAGATGTTCAACATCATTAACCTTTAGGGAATTACAAATTAAAACCACGAGATACTACTACACATGCACAAGAATAGCTAAAAATACTAGAAAGAATGACAACAGCAACTGACAGTGGGAATATGGAGCTACTAGAACTCTCATATGTGGCTGGTGGACACAAAATGGTACAGTCACTTTGGAAAACAGCTGGGCAGTTTCCTATGAAGTTAAACATAAGACCCAGCAATTCTACCCCTAGGTATCTACCAAAGAGAAATGAAAATATATGTCCATTTGTATGAATTGTAGATAAGCCAAAATTACAGTGACTGAGACTATACTGGCAACTGCTTGGGACCCGAAAGATATGGAGGGAGGGAACTGACTGCAAAGGAGGAAGAGGGACTTTTTTAGGGAAGAGATTCTGTTTGATTATGGTTGCAGTCTCATAACTAAACATCTGCCAAAAGCCATCAAACTGTACACTTAAAACAGGTGATATTCATTAAATATAAAGTTTAAAAAAAAAAAAAGGCTGGACCTAGAGACTGTCATACAAAGTGAAGTGAGTCAGAAAGAGAAAAACAAATATCGTATATTAACACATATATGTGGAATACAGAAAAATGGTACAAATCAACAGGTTTGCAAGGCAGAAATAGAGACACAGATATAGAGAACAAACATGTGGACACCAAGTGGGGAAAGCCAGGGGGTTGGGGTGGGATGAATTGGGAGACTGGGATTGCCATACATACATTACTAATAAAAAAATATCAAATTGAATGCTTTAAATATATGCAGTTTATTGTATGTCAATTTTATCTCAATAAAAGTTCTTAAAGAAAAATAAAATAAAATAAACAAACAAAACAAAAATAATAATACAAATCTAATGATTAACTGAAAACAAAAAACATGCACACCTGTCCTCCTCCCCAAAGCAGTTCCCAAACTAACTGGTAACTTAATCATGACCAACCATTAGGAAAAACCTGGGTAGTACTCTAATGACAAATTTTATAGGAAAAATATATACATGCTTTAGATATAGATTTCATCTTAAATTCATATAAACTGGGGGCACAGGTAGAAGCTGACCAAAGCAGAAGAAAAGTATCAGTAACACTAAAGCCAACAGTAAATGCAAGAAATGAATAATCTAGGAAATATACAGCCTGTATGTCATATTCATAGGAAGACTTAGGGATCTAAGAAGAGTAAATTATTAAGAAAACTCTGCGTTCCATACAAAATTCTACATTATCACCATTTAGGAACCACTGTCTGATTATACACTTAACTTGATAATGAAGGAAAATAAGTTTTATATATAAAACTGAGCAACTGGCAAACAAAAATCACCAATCTCACCTTCACTTGCAGCTGAGTGTTCTTGTACCTGTGTTTCCATCCACTATTTGCCCAAGCAGAAACCTGAGTCATCCCCAAATTTTTCTTTCCTCTCAACAGCCTATAATACATATTATAATACTTATTATAATACATATTATAGTATTTTACTTACAATACTAATTAGAGTATAATACTTATTATAATAATTACTTATTCATCTAAAATTCTCACTAGACTATAGGTTACATTTCACTCATCATTATACCCCTAGCACCTAACACCTGAGAAACACTTAACAGGTGTGGAATGAATGCAAGAATTAAGAGACAATGAATAAGTAGTTATTTGGACTATGTCAAGTAAGCACTTATTTATTGACAGTTTGGGGGTAATGTGCTTTACCAAGGCGTGAAAAAATATGTCCTAAACTGTATTATAACAATTTCAAATGATGAAAGTATAACTCATTAGCCTTTCATGTTAATGAAATCAACTTGATCTTTTTAGACATCACAAACGTCATAATCTGTTTTCATTCAATACACAGGAAATATGCATTACATATGGAGACGATGGACCTTAGCAGTGGTTTTAAGGTTATAAAGAATGTTACTTCTGTTTATAGACATGGGTTGGTTTAAGTTATCCAGAAATTTAAACAATAAGCAGCTGGTTTGTTTCCAAATTGATAGCAGTCATCCAGCTCTCAAGAAGAGTGTACTTTTGTAAATATATGTTCTGCCATGTTCTATCCAATGTGACATGATGAAATAATGTAGTGTGTTCTGCTTTTCCTCTTTGAACATAATAAAACTAAGAAAAGCATGGATTTTACCCCCCACAATGTTATCTTCTTAGACTTAGAGTCAAAACAAACTAAGAAAGGATAACAACAAATAAAAATAAACCCACAAATGCTGAGATTTAGAGGTAGATTTCAATTGTTTCAAAACAAAAAACAGAGTTCAGTCGCTCAGAGTTTTCTCAACCATTAAATGGTGATAATATCAAATATAATAATTGAGAGTGTTTAACTTCAAATTTAAGAGTGGGGAATAAAGAATTATATCTAAATTGACCTTTCATTTCATTAACATAAAAATATTTTTAAGTAGGCAAGATCAGCATATATAATAATCGGTAGATGATTATACAACATCCCTCCCCCTTCCTTCAATTCCTTCCTTTATTCTAACAAGATGCTGATTTTGTTTAGGTAATCTACCTTCTTCTGCAAGGCTACTGATTTAAGTAACTAAATCAGTAATGTCAATCTTCTTACCACTGATTTTTTTAGATACAGGCATACAATACCAGAGGTAAAGAAGGCAATTTCATAATAATAAAGAGGTTAATCCATCAAGAGGACATAATAAATTTAAATGTTTATGAATCTAAAATCAGATATTCAAAACATATGAGTCAAAAATTGATACAACTACATGGACAAATAAGAAAAATCCATAACTACAGTCAGAGACTTCCATGCCCCTCTACAATAACTGATGGAAAAGCAGAGAGAAAATCAGTAAAGATATGAGCCTAGAAGAATACCATCAATCAACTTAACTTCCATGATGTTAACAGAGCACCACACTAAACAAAAGCAGAATAAACATTCTTTTCAGACCCATACAAAACATTCCCCAAGGTAGACTATAGTCTGGAAAAAAGAGAGAAAGCACAAATTACCATTGTCAGGAATGAGGTAATATCACTACTAGCTCTTCACAAGTTAAAAGGATAATCAGAGAATATAGGAACAATATTACAATTTAAATGAAACGGACAAAGTTCTTGGAAGGCACAAACTACCAGGGCTGACACAAGAAGAAATATCGCCTCAATAGCCCTGTGTCTATAAAAGAAATTGAAATAGTTGTTAAGGATCTTCCCACAAAGGAAATTCCTAGTCCATATGGCTTCACTGGTAAATTTTCACAAACATTTAAGTAAGCAATAATTCCAGTTCTTCACAAAGTCTTCCAGAAATTTGAAAAGGAGAGAATGCTTCTTAACTCATTCTAAGAGGGCAGTGCAACCCCGACAACAAAACCAGATAAAGACATTACAAGAAAATTACAGACCAATATCCCTGATGTACATAGATATATATAAATATGCTTAACAAAATTTGAGCAGATTCAATGCAACAATATATAAAAGAACAATACATCAAGTGAGGTTTATTCCAGGATGCAAGGTTAACTTAACATTCAAACATCAAGCAATGTAATTCACCATACTAAACTAAAAAAGACAACTATATGATCATCTCTAGAGATATGGAAAAAACATCTGACATAAACATCTATTCCTGATAATAAAAACTAGGAATAGAAAGGGACTATCTGAAATGAAAAAAAGAGCATCTACAAAAAATCTATAGCTAACATATTTAAGGGTGACAAGATTGAATACATTCCCTCTAAGGTCAGGAACAAGGCAAGATGTCAGCTCGATTTCTGTTCAGTATTATAGTGGAAGTCCTAGCCAGTGCAATAACACAAGGAAAAGAAATAAAAGGCATTCAGATTACAAAGGAAGAAGTACAATTTTCTTTATTTTTCCACATGACATTCTAAAAATAGCTAAAAAACCAATAAATAACAACTTTTCCATTTTACAAAAGGCAAAACTATAAAGACAGTGAAAAGATCAGTGGTTGCAAGAGACTAATGAATAGGTAATCCACAGGGGATTTTCAGGGCAGTGAAACTATTCTACATGATACTGTAATCATGGATACATGATATTATGCATGTGTCAGAACCCAGAGAACTGTACAACAGAAAGCGTGGACCCTAGTGGAAACTATGGGTTCTAGTTAATAATAACATATCAATATAGGTTCATCAACAAACATGACAAATGTGCCATACTAATGCGAGATTTAATAATAGGGGAAAAGGGAAGAGCAGAATGTGGTAACTATCTGTACCGTCTGTTCAATTTTTCTCTCACCTAAAACTGCTCTGAAAATTAAATCTAGTTTTAAAAAATATATAGGTACAAACTAAAAAGAAAATGAAAGGTCATATGTCAAGGTAAAAAATAAAAGAAAAAGCTCTTTAACAAAACTGAATTTTAGAAATAGCACCTTTTTTATAACCAAATTAATTTAATAAAAACCAAAATACGAGTGAAATTAGATGACAATGTGAATTTAGGCTCATTTAAAACATCTAACAGCTACTCATTCCATACTAGAGTATTGAGTCATGAACAACGATTATAATAGCCAGATATGCAGTCCCATCTCTACAGGCCATGAAAAGGACAGTAAGGAAAGAAGGGGCAAAAACAGAAGGAGGAACTGCAGATATGGAAGGCCTCTCCCTTTCCATGATGTCAGGATTTCAGTCATATGATTTCCAAAATATCAGTAGAACATTACTTTAAAGAGTTCTGTCCTATCATCCAATCTGTTCATCCAGGTCTTCTCAGAAAAATTAGAAATAGAAACTGTATGTCCTTTACCACCATCACTATCATCATTATCATGGAATTTACTGACAAACGAAAAAGCAAAAGGTCAATGAACCAAAAATGGTAGAGCAGGATTTAAATAGCCTGAATTCTTGATGACATCACTGAATCCTGGAACTGCTACTGTCAAGACTTCTTGCAATTTATTTTAAAAATAAATGTACTGGGACTTCCTAGGTGGTGCAGTGGTAAAGAATCCACCTGCCAACGCAGGGGACATGGGTTCGAGCCCTGCCCTGGGAAGATCTCACATGCCACGGAGCAACTAAGCCCGTGCGCCACAACTATTGAGCCTGTGCTCTAGAGCCCGTGAGCCACAACTATTGAGTCCATGTGCCGCAACTATTGAAGCCCATGTGCCTAGAGCCCAGGCTCCACAACAAGAGAAGCCACTACAATGAGAAGCCTGCACACCACAATGAACAGTAGCCCCCGTTCGCAGCGACTAGAGAAAGCCCATGTGCAGCAATGAAGACCCAACGCAGCCAATAAATAAATAAAGTAAATAAATAAATTTATCAAAAAAATAAAAAATAAAAACTTGCCTCAGAATTTGTTAAAATGAAATCTTTAACTCATAGTGGAACTTTGGATTTATTTATCACCCCTTAAACATTCTGAGTTCTAGATGTCTGGAAAATTACAAATTAATTTCCTTAATATTTATATTTTACTAATTTGGGGCTTATTTTTATCAAAGAAAATATGTAAACAGTTTTATATTATTTGTGACAAAAAGAATAAGGAACATGTATAGCAAAAAATAAACTGTGCTGATAATATAAATCTTGCTGTCCCTTTCATTTATAGCTATAACACTAATAAGTTTTTTAAAAGGAAAGTAGAGGTTACAGATTATAAAATCAGAAAGTGAGAAGATATGAAAACCCCAAATACTCAGTGTTAAGTCATAACTCTAAGAAGAATAAACCTAAAACTACTTAATTTCCAAACAGGAAACTTGATGGGCATTTGGAAGAAGTAATTCAATTAAGTTTCTTAGGACCAGCCCGAAGCCCCCATGCCATACAGTATTCCAGACTATGAGCAGCATAACATTTGCTCATCTATTTACCTGCCAGTTGAGTTGAATTGAGTTTTTATAATTATGAACATTTTGCTCAAAATATTTTTCTTGGTTTCTCCTGTTACCCACGAGAAAAAAATTTCTCTAGTACATACTTAAAGAGTGAATTGATGAGTTGTAGGATGTATGTATGTTCAAATTTATTAAAAAGTACCAAATTGTTTTCTAAAGTGACTGTACTAATTCATATTCCTACCAGCAACAGATAACAGTTATTATTTCTAGTAATATTTTTCTCAAGGTTAACAAAAGAATGTTCATCAAGTATCTTGTAAGAATCTAACAAAATTTGGGGATGAAATTATTCATTTCTTCATGTACTGACTAACTACATAATGGTACAAATATGTGGTAGGAACTCAATAATCAAAAGCATTTCCTTAGCCTTCTCTTAGTAGGAAAATCATAGACATTTGCTCTGCTAAAAATTCTCTTATTACAAGTAATAGAAACCCACAAAAAATAAAAAAGAGAGTACCTATTAAGTTGAAATAGCTGAAGCAAAGACCTCGCGTCAGAGGAGTAGAAGGTTTGAAGGAGATATGTACATACACATATGCACATACACACAATCATATATCTAACATGCATGCACACATTAAGACTTGGGAAAGAGGTGCTGTCAAAGTGTACAGGGGCTATAGTTTTGTTTTCAGCTCTAATATTCGTAACAGGAAATTATAAAAGGTTAGAAGCCAAGAGTTTTACTATTCTCTACAACAATTTCTCTATTAACTATGTAACCAACTCAGAGAATAAGTGGGACTAGACACAACGAAGCCAAAGTGAGACTCTAGACCAGCATGATCAGATGGTCAGAGCACTTACTTATTTGCCTATTTGGATTTAAGAGATGCTGAAAGTCCCTCTCACCTTCAAAATAGATCTTCATTTCCTCTCACAGTGCCTGAAACCACATTTGCATTATCGAATTTTGTTGGATATTCAGGATTGTTCATTCACTAATAAATATTTGCACTGAGCTGCAAGTATCTCTGGACACAGAAAACTTAAGAAAAATTAGCTGACAAGGATAGGCACCTGAAGAAAAACAGAAATAGGAACGGAGATGCTGAAAAAGAAGGTGGGAGAGTACCAAACAAAAATTTTGCCTACTTTCATCATTTTACTGATACTCTGGCCCCAAAATTACAGCTGTCTTTAATTCACTGGAAATTTCATCTACTGAACACCAATATCCTAAGTTGGCATAAATTTTTGTTTGGGCTTGTTTTATTTATTGTTATAACTTTCCAGTATGTTCTACCAAATTACATTTATTTCTAACTACATCAGAGTACAATCATACAAGCTCGATTCCACATAAAACTTAAAATGAGAGAAAGAACAGAAAAGGGGGATAAAAATAGAGAAGCTCATGAAAAGAAAAAGCAGTGTTTCAGATACTCAAATACTAGTGCTGCAAACTCTGGAGGCCATGAGTCTTGATTAGTCCCCAGAAAAGCCTGCTTATGGAGACTGTGTGGCTGGCACCCATGGAGCAAGTAACTTGGAATGAATGGAACTCAGGATTTTGTATTAATTGAAGTAAGACATTAAAGAATCTGGCACTTCAACTAGTTAGTTCACACTAATTGAACACAAGGCTAAACATTATCCTTAGACACCAAATACTTAACGATCTATAAACAGTACCTCAATATTGAATTCTTTGTCTTAAGTGGAAAGGAACCAGATTACCTTGTTATGGTTTTAACAAAGTAAACAGGAATTGGAAAAATCCAACATTGCTCAATGTTGCTCTCTACCAGGCCCAGGCTGTTAATCAAGACATCGTAAATGAACTTAGCCTTTTTTATCTGCACTTGTATACATGTTTTTAAAAAGAATGCAATAGATCCCAATTCTTAATCATCCCCCCTAAATCCACAATTTTTCACTATTTCCTGTACTAGTTTGCCTCTGCTGTTGACTTTTATTTCCATCATAAATTACTCTAATAAGAATTCAGAATCCAAACATAAATTTTATACACACATACAGTATACATGCCTACTTAATAATCAAAACCAGCCTTCTTTAAATGTAATGTTTCCTTTCTAGTACTTCCAAATATGCATATACTTCACAGTCTTTATTTTATTAGCAATTTTTAACACCAAAAATGGAAAACATGTCTTTTTAAAAACATCAGATTCATAATTGTACAATCAATAAATCCCTTTCTTCCACAAATGTTTATATATACAAATAGTATCCTATATCAACAACAGCAACAAAAATAGTACTTCTAAATCTATATACTGTTAGCAAGGACTAAATTTCCTTCTCAAAAAAAAAAAAAAAGACAGAAATACAGTATACTAAATTTTCTGCTAAAAAGTTAACTAACATAATTGTTTTCATTATGGCCATTCAAACTATCATTTTAAATGAAAGGATGAATAATTATAAAATGTTAAATAAAATACTTTAAAATATATGATGAAAGTGAAGTAAAATTAAGAAAAAACTGTTATACTACATACGTAAAAATATCCATTTATGTACACAGGCACAATACTCCAGACCTCTAGAGACAGCTACAAAAATTAAGTTTCAAGAACCTACTGATAAAGATGTGAGTTATAATTATTTTTCAAAATAATTAATAAAGATTTATATTGATCCTGTGAATTAAAATGCTCTATATTTGCATAGCACTTTAACAAATCACTTGCATGTACATGTTCTAATTTAAGATAATTTCTAACTAAAAAAAAGATTAATAAATAAACAAAATGGTTACCTTTCATCTGGAAAAGGGATTTTAACCTGCTCTGCCTCATGACCCCTAAAATGTTTGACTTAACACTCCCATGGGTGTTCCCAAGATTATGGGTAATTAATGTCATGCTAGCTGTAATTGATCCCTTTGTTTCCCACTCAAAAAAGTGTATCAGGATGCAATTCAAGGAAAGTTATGTTACTAAAGAGATAATTATATTTTCACCAGTACAAGTGAAAATTTACTGGAGCATGCTTCACAGCAGACCTTAGTACAATATTTTTCTTCATACAATTGCTGAAAGCAACTGATACAAGAGAAGGCGGGATGGCAATGAGAGAAGGTATACTGATTACAAATTTTGCTTTGTAACAGAATAAACCAAATTAGTATAAATTTTAGCAGCTAACCAAAATTTATCTATCTACATGACATTTAAATTTTCTAAAGCTCCTCTACAATAGCCTGAGAACTGGCCCCAAGCCTTCCAATACTGCTGCCCAGCTCCCCTACAGTTATTTCTTCCCAAATCAGCTAGAGTAACTATTTGAAAAGACAAAACATATCCTATCACTCTTTTTTGTTTAAAAGTTTCCAGTGGTTTTCTTAACATATACATGCTACTATACATAAAATAAGAAAACAAGGACCTACAACATAGCACAGGGAATTATACTCAGTATCTTGTAATAACCTATAATGGAAAAGAATCTGAAAAAGAGTATATATGTATACATATATATATACCTGAATCACTTTGCTGTACACTTGAAACTAATGCAACATTGTAAATTAACTATACTTCAATAAAAAATGCATAAAAAAGAATTTTTTAAAAGTTTCCAATGGCTTTCTATTAAATGTAAAACAAAATCTAAACTCCTTACTATGGCAACAGTGTCCTAAATATGAACTGTCTTCTGCCTATTTTTCCAACCTCATTTTATACCATTCTGTCTACCAGTAACAGTCTTCTTGGATGTTGCCAAACCAAATGCACCAAGCTTGCTCCCATCTGGGGGTCTAATTTACTTACCGTTCACTCTCCCTGAACACTCTTCCACAAGATCTTCTCAAGCTTTGGCTCATTAGAATACAGCTATGACTAAAATAAATCTCTGCTGTGGAAGAGCTTACCAGTATAATGCCAGAGTAGTGGAAGAGAAGGGAGAAAGAGAGAAAAGAAGGGGGTAAGGGAAGGGAAGGACACCACTACTACAGAATCACAAACTAAGTGCTATGGGACAATGGAGGAGACTATAATCTACTCTGGAGGAAAGATTTTCAAATTCAGATTTGTCACTGTCTTAGCCATGACCAGGAAATAACAATGACACAGAGTACTAAGTGGGGACTATTCCATTTGACCCTTTGCACCATACAGAAGCCCCATAAATCACCCACATGATACAACAGATGTCACTGACAAAATTCAGGATGCCATTTAATTCATGAAGAATACTCCGGAGGTTACATTTGGGCTATGCCCCCTCCTTCCCTGTCCCCCCAACCTTTCTATGGTTGTCTGATCTGGGATCAGATACACTACACCCGAAGCAGGTCAATCAGATTAGGATAAAGGCAATGGAGAAGAGGGTGGGGTGGAGATATGAGAGCCAAGTCACTTTAATGATAGCATCATATTTTTAAAAAAGATGCTACTGCTGTGTTCCCACAGCTGCCCTGGTGCGGGTCTTTCCTGAGTCCTGATGGTTTAGTATGTCCTTCAATTCTGTGAATCATCTCAATGTTCTTCCCTTAATCCCAGTTTTTGTCTTAAACTAACCAAACTGGTTTCTTTTACATTAAACCAGAGCAACTGCCAAACACTTGGAATATGCAAAAATCCTAGTGAAAAGCTAAAACAGAGATTAAGAATTATGGCTCTATTCCAAGCAGTGTGAAGTTACTACATACCTAAAAACTATAGTGATATAGCAGGAAGAGAAAAACATTAGTGTCACTCACTTTCAGCTGCAGATTCAAATTCTAGATTCACTATTTGCTACCTATGGATGTGAGCTTGAACAAGTAATTTAGTGTTCTCTGTCTCCTAAATTACTAATGACAACCCTTATAGGGTTGTTTGAAGATTAAGCAAGATAAAAGATGTCAAAACACTCAAGAAAATGTCTGGAAGATAGTAGGGGCTCAATAAATGTTAATTCTCACCTTGTTTCCCAATAAGGATAAGATGTTTAATCAGAGAGTAAAAGAAAAGCCAACTCTGACCAAGGCAGGGGTTAGCAAATACAGCCATGGGTCAAATCCACCCCACCACCTGTTTTACATGGCCCACAAGCTAAAAATGGTTTTGATATTTTTAAATAGAGCTGTACATTGAATATTGTGTTGCCCCCCAACCCCCACAAAAAATATATTGAAATCATAACCCCTGGCACCTGTGAATGTGACCTGATTTTGAGATAGGGCCTTTGCAGATGCAATCACGGTGAAGTTATACTAGATTAGGGTGAGCCCTAATCCAATGACTGGCATTACTGGCCAAGTGGTGATGAATGCAGAGATTGGAATAATGCAGCTAAAAGCCGAGGAATGTCAAGGATTACCAGAAGTCACCAGAAGCTGAAAAAGGTAAGGAAAGATTCTTCCCCAGAGACCTCAGAAGGAGCACGGCTCTGCCGACACCTTAATTTCAGGTTTCTAGTTTCCACAACTGGGTGAAAATACATTTCTGTTGTCTTAAGATACCCAGTTGGTGGTAATTTGTTATGGCAGCCCTAGGAAACTGATACAAATAGGTTTTCTTTTTAAGCAAAAGAACAGCACTGCCCAACATGTGAAAATTGTATAGAATTTGAATTTCACTGTCCATAAATAAGTTTTACTGCATACAGCCACACTCATTTGTTTATATCTTTCCTATGGCTGCTTCTGTCCTACACTGGCAAAGTTGAATAATTACCACTGAGACCTTATGGTCCTCAAAACTGGAAATAGTTATAGAAAAAGTTTCACTATCCCTGGCCTTAAGCATTAGTGCCAAAGACATGAACAGCAGAGTTCTAAACTGTATCTGTGCCAGTAAGAGATGACCAAGCACTAGCTGGAGAGGTTAAAAACCTAAAGGAACAAACAAACACAAGACCTAGGGATTTTTATCATGGGAAAATGGTTTAAACTTTTAAAATAAATCAGGATCTGCGGGGAAAAAAAACTAGCAAAACACAAAGGTGCTAGTCAAGAACAGTCTGACGTGTTATTTTGTGAAATAAGTTAGATGACAGTCGTTGTGGAGAAGCTGGGCACTGTGGAAAGATGTGGAATAAAACTACTAATTTGCTTTATTATGTATCATTTAAGATAGGCAGAAAACATCTAGTAGAGGTCTCCTGAAAATAGTATCAACTGGAAGTGAAAAAATGATTGAAAAAATCAAACACATCCTAGTATTCTCTTTGCAGTCTAAATGCCAATTTTAAGCAATTAAAACTGTTTATTGACTAAACATTATAAAAATCTCCCAATTGGCCACATTATAAATCTATCCCTACTATAATCCATCCTTAAGACTACTTTCAGAATGATTGTCCTAAAATGCAAAGTTTGATCGTGCTATGGAACAACTGTAGTTAATTTTTTTAAAAAGATATTATTTAAATTTGTACACTCAGTAGTATATAATGCCTTTTACAATAAGACCTAAACCCCCATCCAGTCCCATTTCATACCACTCCTCAATATTCCAGAAGCTTCTCCTATATTTAACTTTGTTATAGACACCTATAACACCCTAGCTTTCCCTCTTTGTAACACCCATCATGACTTGTTTATTCTTCCACACTAAACTGAATTTTATGATACAAGCATGTCTGCCAGGTTCACTATGACATGTGATATATGATATGATACGATATGATATATGATATACAAAGCACTAAACCCAATGCACACTGGTGCAAAATAAGTATAAACTGAATAAAGAATGAGTAAATTGACAGAGATGATTAAATATGCCAGGACTCAGGACTCTGTTTTCTGCAGGTAACGCTCCCCCTCTGCTGAGAATTAACTCTGCCTTGTTACCTATCTGGAAAATCCTTTACTCATCCTCCACATGCAGACTCCTCAGTAAAACATTTCCTTACATTTCCCTGCAAACTGTTCTTTCCTCCATGTTGCTAAAATAATATATACCATATCACATTGTAGTATACCTATTTGCTGGTACTTACACTTCATTAAATCTTGAGTTTCTCAAGGACAAGAACCATTCAGTATCGATTTCTCCAATACTTAGCTCAACGTATGGGACGTGAAGAATAAAAACGTATTTGCTAGCATGTAAATTAAAATTGTTTCATAAATATAAAATAAAGTTCTAAATCATAGAACAGTGTACATTTAAATATTTTCTTCAGGACAATTTGTTTTAATAATTTATTGAATAGTGCTCTAAACAACTGATTGCATATTTTAGATTAAATAAAATTTATAAATTAATGAAATTTCATTGCCTGTTGTAAATTATTATACCAATAATACACCCCCACTATAAGACTCAAAATGTTTAGAATAAAATCTAAAATTCTTCTTTTCACCAACATTTCCATTTAGAGATGTTAACAGTAATTAAGTCATTAAGCATTTTCAAATAATCCTTGCTCTACACATTTACATAAGTACATAGAAATATATATGTTGTGTTTGAACACATGATATAAAGGTTAACAGATATTAATCATAAATTATACCAATTCTATTAAGATAGTTCAACTTAAATGCATCCAAAATAAATCTTCTACCTTAATTGTTATTTTCTAATATCTAGAATCAATTAAGTTCGGGAAAGTTTCAAGAAGGCCACCCAGTAATAAACACAAAATAAATTGCATTTGCTGTCCTGTTAGTGATAATTTTTTATTGCTACCTCAGTTTCAGATGTCAGAGTAATGACTTCCATATTCTGATTAAAATGCAAATTGAAGCCATATGTTAGAAAAGCATAGGCTTTCAATGTCACTGTTTTCTGACTTTAAGCACAATAAAAGCATGTTTACAAAGGCTAACAATTACCCAGATGAATTCTGTTGATTCTAAATGTAGAAAATACGGAATTTTACATTGCAAACTATGTCAATACAAATATTTGTAGCACATCAATCAACACATACATATACACACGTGTATATACATATATACATATATAGTATGTATATGCAATTGGTGGAGCGGGTAAAAATTATAAAACAATATGAACCTTGATTAATCTTAAAAGAGAATGAATCTTAATTGGTTTAATTTTCTTCAAAAGTGAAAACTGAAAAGTGATTCTATAAACCTGTTTTAATTTTCAGATTTGCTAAAGTAACTAAAATTACTTTAATCTATATTCTTACAAAAATGAAAAGTAAACAACAGATTGATATTTTTGTTTTATTTTGCCCATGCATTAAATAAACCAAATTTTACATAAATCAATTTAACATTTAATGAATTTCTAAGACTATGCTATGAGTTTCCCATAGATCCTCTTAGACTGAGATTCAAAAATAACCAGCCCAAGACTTCCCTGGTGGCACAGTGGTTAAAAATCCACGTGCCAATGCTGGGGACACAGGTTCGATCCCTGGTCCAGGAAGATCCCACATGCTGCAGAGCAACTAAGCCCACTAGACACAATTACTGAGTCCACGTGCTGCAACTACTGAAGCCCGCATGCCTAGAGCCCATGGTCCACAACAAGAGAAGCCACGGCAATGAGAAGCCCACACACCGCAACGAAGAGTAGCCCCCACTCTCCGCAACTAAAAAGAAAGCCCGCGCACAGCAAAAAAGACCCAACGCAGCCAATAAAATAAATAAATTTATAAAAAGTAATAATAGGAGAGAAAAGATGGCGGCGAAGTAGAGAGACGTGGAGTGTATCCCTCTCCACAGATGCATTGGGAATGCACGGAAGGATGCAGTGATTGCCACAGAGAACCAGCTGAACACCAGCAGACGGCCTCGGACACCAGAGAGGGCTGCGGGGAGCCCGACATAGCTGGTAGGGAGGCATCTACGAGGGCTCAAAGAGGGTGAAGTGGCGGAGCTGTGGCAGACGGGAGGGAGTGAGAAACATACGGAGGGTCCGCAGCGCAGCTCAGCGTTCCCGGACTGAGACATCGATCCGCGGCTGAACGGAGGGTCCAGGAGCGGGAGCGTGGGAACCGGAGAGCTGGTTCAGGGGGAGAAACATTGTTGCCAGTAGGGTGACGAACCGAGAGGACAGGAGGGAGGAGGTCCGCGGAGAGGAGTGCCTGTCCCTGAGAGCTGCCCAGCCATGATGGCGGCTGGAGGCTGCAGGCTCACGGGCAGCGGGGAGGAGCCGCGCGAGTACCCTCTCCCTCTCTTTCGGCGCCTCTGCAACAGGCAGTGGAGAGACGCCCGTGGGCCACCTAAGGCGCTCAGGGATAACAAGCACCCTCAGGCGCTCGGGCAGGGCTAGATTAAAACCCCTTGCAATGCCAGCAGCAGGGAGGCTGCTGAGAGAAAAAAAAACAAAAAACAAAAAAACAACAGCATCAAAAAGAAAAAAAACCCCGAGAGAGGCCCAACTCTAAGGCTTTCTGTTTACGCCTGAGCCACCAGCGCCCTCTGCAACAGGCACCTCCAAGCCTGACTGAAACAACAGTGCGCCACTGCTCACTCACTCCCAGGAGAAGGAGCCACTATTGTACCCTCTCCCTCCCCACACACCGACCCTTACAGACGAAAAATAAAGGAACCTCTCCTGGTCACAGAATAACGCAAAAAAAAACCAAGGCAAGGAGAAGGACACTTACAGCTGAGATGCTAAGGAAACAGAAATAGTAGTATCAGTACCTATTGAACTGGTCCATTCTGGGATCAGTTCTGGATTTTTTTTTTTTTTCTCTCTCTCTCTCTTTTTTTTATTTTTTTGATTTATTAAATACGATCTTAGCCCTAAGGGATCTACAAGTTTTATACCATAATTTTCTAATGATATTTTCGATTCTTTTTTTTTTTTTTCCTTTTTATATACTTCTATATCTAGCTAAGTTTTTGGTAGTACAGACAAAATATCTCTCATACTTTCCTTTCATCCCTATCTTTATACATTTCTATTCCTTTCTTTTTATTTGCATATTTCCAGCCACATTACGCTCTTCTGGTCCCCTTTCTTCCAGCCTTTTTAAGTTTATTTTATCTTAACATACTTATAAGCAACACTATCGGTCTGCTCAGACTCCTTGCTCTATTCGCCAGATGACGCACTGCCTTGGTATTTAATATTAGGCTTTTGACTTTATCTTAGTTCTTAGTACAGTTGTCTAATTACATTCTGAGAATCTCCATTCTCTCTGGTGGTACTCCAGCTCTTTTCTATATTTGATCCTAGCTTACAAAATCTCCCTGGATTGATGTTTGTATGTGTAGGGTGTTATTTGTTGTTTGTTTGCTTTTGCTTTTGTCTCTGATTTGTTCTGTTTCAGTTGTCAATTTCTGCTGGGTTTCTCTTTGAATATCTGATAGCACACTGGGGTTCTGTCAGGTCTTTCTAGAGCCTTATGTCCTAACGGATTCAGTAATTGTGTGTCTTATACATGTATGTGTTTCCTAGACTTAATATTCGTTTAATCCAATACTTGGACATTAGTCTGAGGCTTGGACAGTCTTCTATAAACACCTCTATCACCAGGACAAGCAACCCCAAAAGTTTGGACAACCATGAGGAAACAAAGAAACACCATGCAGGCAAAGGAGCAGGAAAAAACCCCACAAGACCAAATAAATGAGGAGGAAATAGGAAAAATGCCTGAAACAGAATTCAGAGTAATGATAGTAAAAATGATACAAAATCTCGATAACAAAATAGAGAAAGTACAAGAAACAGTTCATAAGAACTCAGAAAAACAAACAGCAATGGATAACAAAATAACTGAAATTAAAAATACTCTAGATGCTCTAACCAGCAGAATGACTGAGGCAGAAGAACGAATAAGTGAATTGGAAGATAGAATGGGGGAAATAACTGCCACAGAGCAGGAAAAAGAAAAAAGAATAAAAAGATTAGAAGACACTCTCAGAGACCTCAGTGATAACCTTAAACGTACCAATATTCGAATTATAGGCATCCCAGAAGAAGAAGAAAACAAGAAAGGGTCTGAGAAAATATTTGAAGAGGTTCTAGTGGAAAACTTCCCCAACATGGGAAAGGAAATAATCAACCAAGTCCAAGAAGCACAGAGAGTCCCATACAGAATAAACCCAAGGAGAAATACACCAAGACACATATTAATCAAACTAACGACAATTCAACACAAAGAAAAAATATTAAAAGCAGCAAGAGAAAAGCAACAAACAACATATAAGGGAAAACCCATCAGGATAACAGCTGACCTTTCTACAGAAATTTTGCAGGCCAGAAGGGAATGGCAGGATATACTGAAAGTCCTGAAAGAGAGAAACCTACAGCCAAGAATACTCTACCCAGCAAGAATCTCATTCAGATTTGAGGGAGAAATCAAAAGCTTTCCAGACAAGCAAAACTTAAGAGAATTCAGCACCACCAAACCAGCCTTACAACAGGTGCTAAAGGAACTTCTCTAAGTAGGAAACACAAGAAAAGGAAAACACCTACAAATACAAACCCAAAACAATTAAGAAAATGGTAATGGGAACACCCATGTCAATAATCACTTTAAATGTCAATGGATTAAATGCTCCAACCAAAAGACACAGACTGGCTGAATGGATACAAAAACAAGACCCTTCTATATGCTGCCTACAAGAAACCCACTTCAGACCAAGGGATACATATAGACTGAAAGTGAAGGGATGGAAAAAGATATTCCATGAAAATGGAAGTCAAAAGAAAGCTGGAGTAGCAATACTCATATCAGACAAATTAGACTTGAAAGTAAAGACTATTAAAAGAGACAAGGAAGGACACTACATAATGATCAAGGGATCCATTCAAGAAGAACATATCACAATGGTAAATATCTATGCCCCCAATATAGGAGCACCTCAATACATAAGGCAAATGCTAACAGCTATAAAAGGGGACATCGACAGGAACACAATAATAGTGGGAGACTTGAACACCCCACTTACATCAATGGACAGATCATCCACACAGAAAATAAATAGACGCACAAGCTTTAAATGACACATTAGACCATCTCAACTTAATTGATATTTATAGGACATTCCATCCAAAAACGACAGACTACACTTTCTTCTCAAGTGCACACGGAACATTTTCCAGGATAGATCACATCTTGGGTCACAAATCAAACCTCAGCAAATTCAAGAAAATTGAAATCATATCAAGCATCTTCTCAGACCACAATGCCATGAGACTAGATATCAATTACAGGAAAAAAACTGCAAAAAATACAAACACATGGAGGCTAAACAATTCACTCTTAAACAACCAAGACATCACTAAAGAAATCAAAGAGGAAATCAAAAAATATCTAGAAACAAATGACAACAAAAACACAACAACCCAAAACCTATGGGATGCAGCAAAAGCAGTTCTAAGAGGGAAGTTTATAGCAATACAGTCCTACCTTAAGAAACAAGAAAATGATCGAATAAACAACCTAACCTTACACCTAAAACAACTAGAGAAAGAAGAACAAAGAAACCCCAAAGTGAGCAGAAGGAAAGAAATCATAAAGATCAGAGCAGAAATAAATGAAAAAGAAAGGAAAGAAACCATAAGAAAAATAAATAAAACTAAAAGCTGGTTCTTTGAGAAGATTAACAAAATTGATAAACCATTAGCCAGACTCATCAAGAAAAAAAGGCAGAAGATGCAAATCAACAGAATTAGAAATGAAAAAGGAGAAGTAACAACGGACACCTCAGAAATACAAAACATCATGAGAGACTACTACAAGCAACTATATGCCAATCAATTGGATAACCTGGAAGAAATGGATACATTCTTAGAAAAATACAATCTTCCAAGACTGAACCAGGAAGAAATAGAAACCATGAACAGACCAATCACAAGGATGGAAATTGAGGCAGTGATTAAAAATCTCCCAACACACAAAAGCCCAGGACCAGATGGATTCACAGGCGAATTCTATCAAACATTTCGAGAAGAGTTAACACCTATCCTTCTCAAACTCTTCCAAAATATTGCAGAAGGCGGAGCACTCCCAAACTCATTCTACGAGGCCACCATCACCCTGATACCAAAACCAGGCAAAGATGTCACAAAAAAAGAAAACTACAGACCAATATCACTGATGAATATAGATGCAAAAATCCTCAACAAAATACTAGCTAACAGACTGCAACAGCACATTAAAAAAATCATACACCATGATCAAGTGGGGTTTATCCCTGGGATGCAAGGATTCTTCAATATACGCAAATCAATCAACGTGATACATCATATCAACAAACTGAAGGATAAAAACCATATGATCATTTCAATAGATGCAGAAAAAGCTTTTGACAAAGTTCAACATCCATTTATGATAAAAGCTCTCCAGAAAATGGGCATAGAAGGAAATTACCTCAACATAATAAAAGCCATATATGAAAAACCAAAAGCCAACATCGTTCTCAATGGGGAAAAACTGAAAGAATTCCCTCTAAGAACAGGAACAAGACAAGGGTGTCCACTCTCACCATTATTATTCAACAAAGTTTTGGAAGTTTTAGCCACAGCAATCAGAGAAGAAAAAGAAATCAAAGGAATCCAAATTGGAAAAGAAGAAGTAAAATTGTCACTGTTTGCAGATGACATGATATTATATATAGAAAACCCTAAAGACTCTACCAGAAAACTGTTAGCACTAATTGATGAATTTAGTAAAGTAGCAGGATACAAAATTAATGCACAGAAATCTCTTGCATTCCTATACACTAACAACGGAAGAGCAGAAAGAGAAATTAAGGAAACTCTCCCATTCACCATTGCAACCAAAAGAATAAAATACCTAGGAATAAACCTGCCTAAGGAGACAAAAGATCTGTATGCAGAAAACTTTAAGACATTGATGAAAGAAATCAAAGACGACACAAACAGATGGAGGGACATACCATGTTCCTGGATTGGAAGAATCAACATCGTGAAAATGTCTGTACTACCCAAAGCAATTTACAGATTCAATGCAATCCCTATCAAATTACCAATGGCATTTTTCACAGAACCAGAACAAGAAATCTTATGATTTGTATGGAAACGCAAAAGACCCCAAATAGCCAAAGCAATCTTGAGAAGGAAAAATGGAGTTGGTGGAATCAGCCTTCCTGACTTCAAACTATACTACAAGGCCAGAGTGATCAAGACAGTATGGTACTGGCACAAAAATAGAAAGGTATATCAATGGAGCAGAATAGAGAACTCAGAGGTAAGCCCAAGCACATGTGGGCACCTTATCTTTGACAAAGGAGGCAAGAATATACAATGGAAAAAAGACAGCGTCTTCAATAAGTGGTGCTGGGAAAATTGGACAGCTACATGTAAAAGAATGAAATTAGAACACTTCCTAACACCATACACAAAAATAAACTCCAAATGGATTAAAGACCTACATGTAAGGCCAGACACTAGAAAACTCCTAGAGGAAAACATAGGCAGAACACTCTATGACATACATCAAAGCAACATCCTTTTTGACCCACCTCCTAGAATCAGGGAAATAAAATCAAGAATAAATGAATGGGACCTCATGAAACTTAAAAGCTTTTGCACAGCGAAAGAAACCATAAACAAGACTAAAAGGCAACCCTCAGAATGGGAAAAAATAATTGCCTATGAAACAACGGACAAAGGATTAATCTCCAAAATATACAAGCAGCTCATGCAGCTTCATACCAAAAAAGCAAATAACCCAATCCACAAATGGGCAGAAGACCTAAATAGACATTTCTCCAAAGAAGACATACAGATGGCCAACAAACACATGAAAAGATGCTCAACATCACTCATCATCAGAGAAATGCAAGTCAAAGCCACAATGAGGTATCACCTCACACCAATCAGAATGGCCATCATCACAAAGTCTGGAAACCACAAATGTTGGAGAGGGTGTGGAGAAAAGGGAACTCTCCTGCACCGTTGGTGGGACTGTAAGTTGGTACAGCCACTATGGAAAACAATTTGGAGGGTCCTTAAAAAACTACACATAGAACTACCATATGATCCAGTCATCCCACTCCTGGGCATATACCCAAAGAAAACCATAATCCCAAAAGAAACTTGTACCATAATGTTTATTGCAGCACTATTTACAATAGCCAGGACATGGAAGCAGCCTAAACGCCCATCAACAAATGAATGGATACAGAAGATGTGGCATATATATACAATGGAATATTACTCAGCTATAAAAAGGGATGAGATGGAGCTATATGTAATGAGGTAGACAGAACTACAGTCTGTCATACAGAGTTAAGTAAGTCAGAAAGAGAAAGACAAATATTGTATGCTAACTCACATATACGGAATCTGAAAATGGTACTGGTGAACTCAGTGACAAGAATAAGGATGCAGATACAGAGAATGGACTGGAGAACTCGAGGTATGGGAGGGGGTGGGGGGTGAAGGGGAAACTGAGACGAAGCGAGAGAGTAGCACAGACATATATATACTACCAACTGTAAAATAGTCAGTGGGAAGTTGTTATATAACAAAGGTAGTCCAGCTCGAGGATGGAAGATGCCTTGGAGGACTGGGGCGGGGAGGGTGGGGGGGACTCGAGGGGCGGGTCAGGGAAGGGAGGGAGTATGGGGATGTGTGTATGCAAACAGATGATTGAACCTGGTGTACCCCCCAAAAAAATAAAAAATAACAAATAACAAAAAAAAAAAAGTAATAATAATAACTGCTTTACAATGTTGTGTTAATTTCTGCTGTACAACAAAGTGAATCAGCTATATGTATACTATATCCCCATATCTCCTCCCTCTTAATCCTCCCTCCCACCATCTCTAAATCACCCCTTTAGGCTGTCACAAAGCACAGAGCTGATCTCCCTCTGCTATGCAGCAGCTTCCCACTAGCTATATATTTTACATTTGGTAGTATATACATATCAATGTTACTCTCTCACTTCATCCCAGCCTCCCCTTTCCCCGCTGTGTCCTCAAGTCCATTCTCTACATCTGCAGCTCTATTCCTGCCCTGCCACTAGGTTCATCAGTATCATTTTTTTAGATTCCATATGTATATGTACTAGCATATGGTATATGTTTTTCTTTATGACTTACTTTACTCTGTATGACAGACTCTAGGTCCATCCACCTCTCTACAAAGAACTCAATTTCATTCCTTTTTATGGCTAATATTCCACTGTATATATGTGCCACATCTTCTTTATCCATTCACCTGTTGATGGACATTTAGGTTGTTTCCATGCCCTGCCTATTGTAAATAGTGCCACAATGAACACTGTGGTACATGTTTCTTTTTGGATTAGGGTTTTCTTAGGGTATGTGCCCAGGAGTGGGATTGCTGGGTCATATGGTAGTTCTATTTTTAGTTTTTTAAGGAAGCTCCATACTGTTCTCCATAATGGCTGTAAAAATTTACATTCCCACCAACAGTGCAGGAGAGTTCCCTTTTCTCCATACCCTCTCCAGCATTTATTGTTTCTAGATAATTTTGATGATTGCCATTCTGACCAGTGTGAGGTGATACCTCATACTGGTTTTGATTTGTATTTCACTAATGATTAGTGATGTTGAGCATCTTTTCATGTGTTTGCTGGCAATCTGCATGTCTTCTTTGCAGAAATGCCTAATTAAGTCTTCTGTCCATTTTTGGATTGGGTTGTCTGCTTTTTTTTTTTATATTGAGCTGAATGAGCTGCTTGTATATTTTGGAGATTAATCCCTTGTAAGTTGCTTCTTTTGCAAATAATTTCTCCCATTCTGAGGGCTGTCGTTTCATCTTATTTATGGCTTTATTTGCTGTGCAAAAGCTTTTAAGTTTAATTAGGTCCCGTTTGTTTATTTTTGTTTTTATTTCCATTACTCTGGGAGGTGGTTCAAAAAGGATCTTGCTATGGTTTATGTCATAGAGTGTCCTGTCTATGTTTTCCTCTAAGAGCTTCACAGTGTCTAGCCTTACATTTAGGTCTTTAATCCATGAGTTTATTTTTGTGTACAGTGTTAGGAAGTGTTCTAACTTCAATTTTTCACATGTAGCTGTGCAGTTTTCCAAGCATCACTTACTGAAGTGGCTGTCTTTTCTCCATTGTATATTTTTGCCTCCTTTGCCATAATTTAGGTGACTATATGTGCATGGGTTTATCTCTGGGCTTTCTATCCTATTCCATTGATCTATATTTGTTTTTATGTCAGTACCATACATCTTGATTACTGTAGCTTTGTAATATAGTTTGAAGCTAGGGAGCCTGATTCCTCCAGCTCCGATTTTCCTTCTCAAGATTACTTTGGCTATTTGGGATCTTTTGTGTTTCCATACAAATTGTAAAATTTTTTGTTCTAATTCTGTGAAGAATGACATTGATAATTTGATAGGGACTGCAGAGAATCTAGAGATTTCTTTGGGTAGTACATTTTCACAATATTGATTCTTCCAATCCAGGAACATGGTATATTTCCCCATCTGTGTATTTCATCTTTGATTTCTTTCATCAGTGTTTGATAGTTTTCTGAGTACAAGTCTTTTGTGGGTTAGGTAGGTTCATTCCTAGGTATTTTATTCTTAGGTAGGTTCATTCCTAGGTATTTTATTCTTTTTGTTGTGATGGTAAATGTGATTATTTCCTTAACTTCTCTTTCTGATTTTTCATTGTTAGTGTATAGGAATGCAAGAGATTTCTGCACATTAATTTTGTATCCTGCAACCTTACAAAATTCACTGATTAGTTCTAGTAGTTTTCTGGTGGCATCTTTAGGATTTTCTGTGTATAGTATCATGTCATCTGCAAACAGTGACAGTTTTACTTCTTTTCTAATTTGGATTCCTTTTATTTCTTTTTCTTCTCCAATTGCCATGGCTAGGACTTCCAAAACTATATTGAATAAGACTGGTGAGAGTGGACATCCTTGTCTTGTTCTTGATCTTAGTGAAAATGCTTTCAGTTTTTCACCATTGAGAATGATGTTGACTGTGGGTTTGTCATATATGGCCTTTATTACATTGAGGTAGGTCCCCTGTATGCGCATTTTCTGGAGAGTTTTTATCATAGAATGGGTGTTGAATTTTGTCAGAAGCTTTTTCTGGTTTTTATTCTTCAATTTGTTAATATAGTGTATCACATTGATTGATTTGCGTATATTGAAGAATCCTTGCATCCCCTGGATAAATCCCACTTGATCACGGTGTATGATCCTTTTAATGTGTTGTTGGATTCTGTTTGCTAGTAGTCTGTTGAGGATTTTTGCATCTATGTTCATCAGTGATATTGGTCTGTAATTTTCTTTTTCATGTGATATCTTTGTCTGGTTTTGGAATCAGGGTAATGGTGGCCTCGTAGAACAAGTTTGGGAGTGTTCCTCCCTCTTCAATTTTTTGGCAGAGTTTGGAAAGGAGAGCTGTTAGCTCTTCTTTAAATGTTTGATAGAATTTGCCTGTAAAGCCATCTGGTCCGGGACTTCTGTTCATTGGAAGATTTCCTTTTTTAAAATTTATTTATTTATTGGCTGTGTTAGGTCTTCATTGCTACACACGGGCTTTTTCTAGTTTCGGCAAGCAGGGGCTACTCTTCATTGTGGGGTGCAGGCTCCTCACTGCAGTGGCTTCTCTTGTTGCAGCGCACAGGCTCTAGGCATGTGGGCTTCAGTAGTTGTGGCACATGGGCTCAGTAGCTGTGGCTCACAGGTTCTAGAGCACAGGCTCAATAGTTGTGGCGCATAGGCTTAGTTGCTCCGTGGCATGTGGGATCTTCCTGGTGCAAGGATCAAACCCGTGTCCCTTGCACTGGCAGGCGGATTCTTAACCACTGCACCACCTAGGAAGTCCTGGAAGATTTTTAATTACAGTTTCAATTTCATTATTTGTGATAGGTCTGTTTATATTTTCTAATTCTTCCTGGTTCAGTCTTGGAAAATTGTACCTTTCCAAGAATTTGTCCATTTCTTCAAGATTGTCCATTTTATTGGCATATAGTTGTTTGTAGTAGTCTCTTATAATCCTTTTTTTTTTTTGCAGTGTCAGTTGTGATTTCTACTTTTTGATTTCGAAGTTTATTGATTTGAGTCCTGTCCCTTTTTTTCTTGATGAGTCTGACTAAAGGTTTATCATTTTTGTTTATCTTCTCAAAGAACCAACTTTTAGTTTTATTAATCTTTGCTATTGTTTTCTTCTTTTCTATTTCATTTATTTCTGCTCTGACCTTTATGATTTTTTTCTTCTACTGACTTTGGGTTTTCTTTGATCTTCTTTGTCTAGTTCCTTTAGGTATAAGGTTAGATTGAGGTTTTTCTTGTTTCTTGAGGTGAGATCGAATTGCTATAAATTTCCCTCTTAGAACTGCTTTTGCTGCGTTCCATAGGTTTTGGTTGTCATGTTTTCATTGTAATTTTTTCTATGCATTTTTTAATTTCTTCTTTGATTTCATCAGTGATCTCTTGGTTATTTAGTAGTGCATTGTTTAGCGTCTTTTACAGTTTCTTTCCTGGAACTGATTTCTAATCTCACAGCATTGTGGTCAGAGAAAATGCTTGGTACAATTTCAATTATCTTAAATTTTCCAAGGCTTGATTTGTGACCCAAGATGTGATCTATCCTGGAGAATGTTCTGTGTGCACTTGAGAAGAAAGTGTATTCTGCCACTTTTGGGTGGAATGCCCTACAAATATCAATTAAATCTACCTGGTGTATTGTGTCATTGAAAGCTTGTGTTTCCTTATTTTCTGTTTGGATGATCTGTCCATTGGTGTAAGTGGGGTGTTAAAGTCCCCTGCTATTATTGTGTTACTGTCGATTTCCGCTTTTATGGCTATTAGCATTTGCCTTATATACTGAGGTGTTCCTATGTTGGGTGCATAAATATTTACAATTGTTATATCTTCTTCTTGGATTCATCCCTTGATCATTACATAATGTCCTTCCTTATCTCTTATAGCAGTCTTTATTTTAAAGTCTATTTTATCTGGTATGAATATTGCTACTCCAGCTTTCTTTAGATTTCCATTTGCACGGGGTATCTTTTTTCACCCTTTCACCCTGTCTGTGGGTCTGAAGTGGGTCTCGTGTAGACAGCATATACGTGGGTCTTGTTTTTGTACCCATTCAGCCAGTCTGTGTCTTTGGCTGGAGAATTTAATCCATTTACATTCAAGGTTATTATCAATATGTATGTTTCTATTACCATTTTCTTAATTGTTTTGGGGTTTTTTGTGGGTCTTTTTCTTCTCCTGTGTTTCCCACCTAGAGAAGTTCCTTTAGCATTTGTTGTAAAGCTGGTTTGGTGATGCTGAATTCTCTTAGCTTTTGCTTGTCTGTAAAGCTTTTGATTTCTCCATCGAATCTGAATGAGATCCTTGTTGGCAGAGTAATCTTGGTGGTAGGTTTTTCTCTTTCATCACTTTAAGTATATCCTGCCACTCCCTTCTGGCCTGCAGATTTTCTGCTGAAAAATCAACTGATAACCTTATGGGGATGCCATTGTATGTTATTTTTTGCTTTTCCCTTGCTGCTTTTAATATTTTTTCTTTGAATTTAATTTTTGTTGGTTTGATTAATATGTGTCTTGATGTGTTTCTCCTAGGATTTATCCTGTATGGAACTAAAGTAAGTATTGATAAGTAAAGACTTGCTAAGGTCATCTTATTATTTTCTGGCTATTCTAGAGTTCCCTGTCCCTCTCTTCTTCTCTTGCTGTATTGTGTTCTGAATTAATGATTTTTTGTACTGTTTTGCCTTGATTCCCTTCTCTTTATCCCTTCTTATATAAAATATTTTATACTATAACAGTCTATTGTACATTGTACACTGTTAACAACTTAACTTTGTTCACATACAAAAAAACTCTACCATTTTAGTCCCCACATATTTTATGTTCTTGATAACAAAATTTACATCTTTTTATAGTGTGCATCCATTAACAAATTTTTGTAGCTATAGCTATTTTTTACTTTTTTGTCTTTTAACCTTTATAATAGAGTTAAGTTGTTAACACAACACCATATTACAATATTAGTATTCTGACTATATATTTACCTTTACCATTTGGTTATATATTTTCATATATTATCATGTAACTAATTAGTATCCTTTCTTCTCAACTTGAAGAATTCCTTCCCATTCTTGTAAGACAGGTCTAGTGGTGATTAACTCTCAAGTTTTGTGTGTTTTGCAAATTCTTTACCTCACCTTCATTTCTGAAGGACAAGTGCCAGGTAAAGTGTACTTGGCTGGCAGTTTTGTTTTTGTTTTTGTTTTCTTTCAGCACTTGGAAGATATCATCCCACTCTCTCCTGGCTTGCAAAGTTTCTTTACTCTTCTTCATTCATTTTTCTTTGGTCTTCTCTGACTTGATAATTTCAAAGGTCCTTTCTTCCACTTCACAGATTCCTCCTTCTGCTTAATCCAGACAATGTTGATGATTTCTCCTGCAATTTTCATTGTATTCACTGACTCTTCAACTCCAGAATTTGTTTGGTTCTTTTTTTTTTTAATTATTTATTTATATATTTGGCTGTATTGGGTCTTTGTTGCTGCATGCAGGCTTTCTCTAGTTACAGTAAGCAGGGGCTACTCTTCATAGCAGTGCATGGTCTTCTCATTGCAGTGGCTTCTCTTGTTGCAGAGCACAGGCTCCAGGCACACGGGCTTCAGTAGTTGCGGTACATGGGCTCAGTAGCTGTGGTGAGTGGGCTCTAGAGCACTGGCTCAGTAGCTGTGGCGCACAGGCTTAGTTGTTCTGCTGCATGTGGAATCTTCCCAGACCAGGGATCAAACCTGTGTCCCGTGCACTGGCAGGCGGATTCTTAACCACTGCACCACCAGGGAAGTCTCTGGTTCTTTTTCATGCTTTCTATCTCTCTGTTAAGCTTCTCATTTTGACCACATATGGTTTTCCTGATTTCACTGAACTGTCTTTCTGTGCTTTCGTATAGCTCACTGAGCTTCCTTAAAACAATTATTTGAAATTCTTTATCTGGCAAACTGCAGGTCTTCATTTGGGGGGGATTAGTTAGTGGAAAATTGTGTTCCTTTGGTGGCGTCACATTTCCTTGATTTTTCGTGTTCCTTGAAGTTTGCTTTACTGTCTTCACATTTAACAAAGCAGCCACCGCCTCCATTCTTTACTGACTTGCTTCAGGAGAGAAATACCTTCTGTCAGCCCTATTAGGGATTCTGAGGCTTTCACAGACCTCTTCCATGGATATGACTGCTCTACTCTTCTTGTTCCTTCTTAAGCTTGTATGCCTTCTCTCATTCCTACAAAGCCAACCTCATTATGTTTTCCCTAGGATTGTGCTGAATGTTCAAGTTTGTTGCCTCTCCCAGACCCACAGAGTCAGGCCAGCCTTCTGTACATGCTTAGCAGCCATCTGCAAAGGTTCATTCTCACCACCATCAGGAACAGGCACAAGGAGGGAACTACAGGGTGGAGGCATGTCTGGATGAAGGGCACAGAACATTTCCAGCAGCTTCTAAGCAGGCTTCCTAGTGGAGTCTGACACATGGTTAGTAAGATCTATGTTCCTTTAATGCCCTTGGAGAGACCTATCTGCCACTTTCCCACCTTATTTTCTCTTTCTAGAACTCCTAATTAAGCACAGCCCACCACATCTCAATTTATCTTTGAATGTTTTCCATCTATAGCTTTTGCTCTCTAACCTATTTTATCTTTCAAGCTTTCATTTTTCAGTTTTTTTTTAGTTCTGAGAATAACTTATTTCTCTAACTGCTTCTTTTACAAAGAAATCTATTCTTATTTTGTGATTGCTATATTTTCTCAAAATTCTCTGAAGAAATTTTTTTTCTGGTTTGCTCTTATTGCTAAATTCTGTTTTCTCCCAAATCAAATGCTTATTCAGCATGATCTATTTTGTGCTGTTCATTTTCTTCAAATGGCTGGTGAAACTTGTATATTCATGTTTATGAATGAAAACTAGGCAGACACACACACATACATATATACACACATACACGCACACACACACACACACACTCACCGCCCCCTCCCCCCCCCCCCCCCACCGAAATGCCTACTGCAGCAGTTCTGGGGTTATTTGCCCAACACTGTCCTTCTCTGAATGGGAAGCCAACTGTCAATTATATACATAAATTAGGAATACTGACTGACAGACTTTATTTGAAAAGAATGAATATTGAGCAAATAAACTAGCCAAGAATGAGAGCTTCCCAAATGCTCAAAATCCTTCAATAAATTTTACTATTGGAAAAAGTTACCCTGAATCAAGCCCACTATTTTGGGGAAATGACTCCACTGTTCCAGATACACTCCTGTTCATTTGCAAGCTCCCAGCCTGTGGTTGCTCCAGAGCTCTACAGTGAAGAATGTTTCCAACCTCTCCCGTGAGTCCTAGACTGTAGTTTATTCCTCCCTGGATTTTTAGTTATTAGGATTTTAGTTATTAGGATTAGAATTCCAGTTTCCAGAAATTCACTAAAATCTCTAAGTCTTTTTTTTAAGACTTCTCTTCCTCTTTGCAAATGTTTACCACCATTTGATTAAAATTTGAGAGAAAGGAGGAAAAGACAAAAGTATTGTAGTAAATGACTGTGCTCAGTCCACCACCTAGGACACACTTGAGTGTTTTCTTTCTCTTTTTAATAGACAACTTGTTATCAGGTGACATTGTCTCTCTAATGAAACCTATATTTCAGATGCAGACTAACCTAATAATCAATGCCTCTAATCAGTCTATAATCTGACTTGAATGCTGCACAGTAGTTCATGTTTTCCTTGTTTGTTTTCTTGCACACAAGCAGGGTACCTCTATCTTATTTACTTGGTAATTTCAGGACAAATTAAGATTTTTTTTTTTTATAATGTCCATAACATAAAAGAAAAATTCCCCCAGAGAGTAAAAAT
This sequence comes from Hippopotamus amphibius kiboko, assembly GCF_030028045.1. Classification (NCBI taxonomy): domain Eukaryota; kingdom Metazoa; phylum Chordata; class Mammalia; order Artiodactyla; family Hippopotamidae; genus Hippopotamus; species Hippopotamus amphibius. The sequence goes on from NC_080194.1 coordinate 63,578,282, forward strand.
ATTTTAGCACTTCCAAATCCCTCAGATATGACAAATGTTCTCAACTCTGATACCTTCCACTTTTCACCTCAGTAAAAGAGAGATAATTAAAAGTATCTATAAAATGTTTAGTTACATTTCTAAAATGTTTTCAGCCCCCTGGAGGAAAGACAGTAAGTATAATTTATCATACAATATTATCAATGACTATATTTTCATTTCTAATTCAAAACTACTAAAGCCACATAAAAACAGAACATCAACTCTTCTTTATCTAATCACTACTTTATAGACCCAGGGGGAGAAAAGAGTGAAATGAATTCTTTTTAGATACCTAAATTTAATTGAATTCTCTATCAGGATGCCACAAGGTCTTGATCAAACTATAGATTTTGTTCTAAACTTAAGGAAACTTGCAGGCTTCATAGCATACAAGTTCTCCAAAGACACATCTTTCTTGGAAACACAGATAGCATTTTTCCATGCTGTGAAGATTTCACAAACATGATCAAAGTCACAGTCACAACAATGACAAAAACAATAATAAAAGCAAACATTATTGAGATCTTCCTACTCACTAGCAAGCCTTTTATACATATTATCTTATTTAATTTTCATAATATTACTCTGTGAGGTAGAAGCTATTATGATCCCAATTCACAGCTGAGAAAATTGAGGTAGAAGTAAAAATGGTTTGGCCAAGATTACATACGACCAGTAAGTAAGCAGCAGTGGCTGGAAAGTCTTTCTTAATGACAAAAACAAAGCATTGAAGTAATACTGAAAAGTACTGAAAAGATCTCAGGGTTCCTAGATTAATAATTAGAGGCCACAGAGTCAAATGACATGAACACTAATTGGTGTGAACACTAATCCCAGGATTAAGTCTCCAGATTCCATACCAGCTTGCTTTCTGCTCTTCCATGTTTTCTGTCTCTTGACCTGCACCAGGTTGCTGCCACAGTTCCAGGGATAGAAAGCCAACTTAACACTAACAAATACAATAAACCAGATCCTGTCACAAGTGCTGATTTTATGGAACAGAGTTAAATCTTTTAAATATCTTTATTAAACTTCTATTTGTATTAACCATCTAACAACAACAAAATAACTGCAGAGGTAAAATAATAAATGCCAGATCTGAAAGATTCATGTCCGTGTGGTCAAAGCACATTTTAGAGTAAATGCCTTTTTTTTTTTTTTACTTTTTCACTTTTCTCCTTTCGCTTTTCTTTTTTTTTTCTTTCTTTTTTTTTTTTTTCCTGTTTTTCTTTACATGTGTCACAAATACAAGATCCAGTTTTGGTGAAAGTAGTCCTTACCTGACTCCTGTAACTTTTTCAGCAAAATGAAAATAACAAAGTCCACTGTCTTGCACCAAATGGCATTTACAAGTTGGGCCAGGACTTTTCATCCTCTACTTTGCTAATTGTTATTAGAGATAGGAAGGGCATGCCTTAGAGACATTGCAAATGAGCTATTTTTCTCCTGCACATTAAACCCATTTACATCTCTTAAATTTCTTCATTGTATTGCTCACTTTGTTGATCCAATTACAGTGTATCCTATGCCAGAGTGCAAAAAATTCCAGAATCTATACACTGTAGGATACATCAAAATGTAATTTCTCAAACAATGTATCACTCTTGACAAGCAATACAATTGTTAATTTAAGCTCATGTTATGTTTACAAAAGTTGCTAAGAGGTACCACTAAATGGTACAAGATTTACTGGTAGAAAAAACAATCATAGACCACTTTTATCACATGTCATTCAGTCATATATTTTCACAAATGATGCACAATCTACGTCTTTTCCTCCAAAAGATTTAACATATAATCCATTATTTTAAAATTAAGGTATTTAAACCCTTAGTTAGTAAATGCATTTTTACCCCTTACATTTACATTTTCTTTAAGGGTGACTTAAAAAAATCTATATAAAACTAATTTTATATAGATCATTAAAAGATGATACTTAATCTTGAAATTAAGTTTGTATCTCACAATAGGAATGAGCATGATAAATGTCACACTACGAAGGTCATAGTTCTTTGCTTTTGTTTTTAAAAACTACCAATATTACATTACTTTTGGATATCAAAATACAAGAAACATAAAAGTCGTAAAAACCCAGTGGAATACTGTTAGATGACCAAGGAGCTACAAAATTTAGTAAAGTAGTAAAAGAAGTTTTTTCAGGACTTAAATTGTTGGCTAAATGAATATAAACTAAATAACTTATTTTTCCTTTGACTTTAAAATGCAACACACTTGAATAAATTAATTCCTAGGAATACAATTAATGCTTGCCTTCTTAACCAAAGTGACATAAAATGATTTAACACAGAAGTGTATTGAGTTAACATCTCCTGCTACTGTCTCAAGCTGTCACAGCAGTGCTAAATTTTTTTAAATACTGCCATTACATTCCAGACCTCCAGATTTAACCTTAATTAAAAGACCATAAATGAAAACAATCATGCTCTGTACTGCAACTGCTGCCACATTTAAGGATTGTTTTTAATATCCATTTAAAAAGTCTACGTTCTAAAAAGCTATCAATCAACAACATTTAGGCAGGATACAGTAGCCTAGAAAAAGCACTAAACCCAGTTAAAATCTGATTTTTCAATATCACCTTATCATATGTCATCAATTTGAGATCAGAAGTCAATATTCTTCCATATTCTGTTTTCATAATATATAAATGGTATAATAAAAGCTATCATGCCTATTTAACAGGGTGGTTTCGGTATGTTAAATGCCAAAAGTTATGGGAAAAGCATTTATTAAAGCAACAGATAAACATGAAACTATGCAGTTATACAAAGCATTCTGGTTATTCCTGCAGGAAATTATAAAGACAGAAGTAGAAGACAAAATCCCAGACTCCAAAGAGCTTGTTTTAGGGGAAAAAAATACTGTAAATCCATATAATAAATATCTCAAAGTTTAAAACAATTCCACTGCTTTCCTTATTTCCCTTTAAATTCATGACCAAAAAGTATATATACCCTCAACAAATACTTCTTGGCTTATCTAAGGAAAGCAGAGAGAAGGGAAAAAATAAAATAAGCATTTCTGGACTTCCTAGGTGGCACAGTGGGTAAGAATCCGCCTGCCAATGCACGGGACACGGGTTCGAGCCCTGCCCCAGGAAGAGAGCACACACCGTGGAGCAACTAAGCCCGTGCGCCACAACTATTGAGCCTGAGCTCTAGAGCCCGTGAGCCACAACTATTGAGCCTATGTGCTGCAACTACTGAAGCCCATGTGCCTAGAGCCTGTGCTCTGCAATGAGAGGCCACCACAATGAGAAGTCCGTGCACCACAATGAAGAGTAGCCCCTGCTTGCTGCAACCAGAGAAAGCCCATGTGCAGCAACGAAGACCCAACACAGCCAATAAAATAAATAAATAAATAAATAAATAAATAAATTTATAAAAAAAATAAAATAAAATAAGCACTTCTTCTGTCTTCTTCCTTACTAGGAGTGCCACTTCCCAGTGCTGATCTACATACACTCTATAGCCATGTCAAGAACAGCTATGTTTCCAGACTTCATTAACAATGACTCAAATAGTCTAGATTTAATAAAAAAAATACAGAACTAGAAAAGTGAATACCTAGATTCAAGTAAATAAGGTATCTATGGCAGGTCTGGGTCCCAGAACCTATCTTCACATCAGCTTTCAGGCAAGCATTTTGGGAAACTAATCACACATTATGAAAACGACTATGCAGTGCTAATAACTCAAATATTATTTCCTCCTTGGAACAATGTCTGTAATTTTAAAATGTATCCGTAATGAGTCACCCATTTCATCATTATTAGTCAAAAATAGAGCTCTACGTGCAATCAACTACTTCTTTAAAATACTTACCTTTTCTTATTTATTAGAATGAGTATCACAATAAAGAAATATTAGGTTTAAGGACTTCTTATTCCTCTTGGACCACAGTAACCAATCTTCATAATAATCACCAAAAAATAATATATTAATTATTCCATTTGACAGAAGATACTGAGACAATAGTTAGTAAGTAGTAAACGAGGACTTAAATTGATGAGAGCCAGCAGTACTCACCCAGTCAGGAGAATCAAGAATATCTCCATATATTGCCAGTATCAGTCACTCCTGGGGTACAAAATAATCCCTCCTGACTAAAAACCACTGATCTAGTTTTATGAGAATTTTAATGAGAAATGGATGTTGAATTTTATTCTGACTCTATTGAGACAATTTTTTTTAAGTCTATTAATAAGTCAGTTACGTTAATTGACTTCTGAATGTTAAGCTAAACTTGAATTCCTGGGCTTAAACCTCATTTGGTCATGATATTCTTTTAATATTATATTGGATTGATCTGCTACAGTTTTGTTAAGAATATTGTATCTAAATTCATGAAGGATTCTGAGTTTGTAGTTTCCTTTTCTTGTAATGCCTTTGTCTTGTTTCGGTATCAAAATTATGCTGGCCTTGGAATAAATATGGAAGTGATCGCTTCTCATCAACTTTCTGATACAATTTGAGTGGAATGAGTAGAACTGGAATTACTTCTTCTTTAAATATTTATTAAAACTCACCAGTGAAGCTACCTAGGCATGGAATTTTCTTTGGAGAAGGGTTTTTAATTATGAATCCAACTTCTTTTAAATACAGGGCTGACCAGGTTATACATTTCTTCTTGAGTGAGTTTTGGTGATTTTTTTTAAAGAAATATAACCATTTCACCTAGGTTGTCAAATATATGGATGTGAACTTGTTCAAAATACCAAGTTGCTGCAGTTTTACTACCTGTATAATCTATAATGATATCACCTCTCTCATTCCTGATATTGGTAATTTGTATCTTTTCTCTTTTTTTTTCCTCATCAGACTGGCTTAGAGGTTTATTAATTTTATTCATTTTCTCAAAGAACTAGCTTAGGGTATATCGATTTTTTCTTTGGTTTTATTTTTTTTTTCACTTATTTCCACTCTAATATTTATTGTTTCTCTACTTCTGCTTACTTTGGGTTTAACTGTTCTTTTTCTAGTTTCTTAAGGTGGAAACTGAAGTCACTGACTTAAGATCTTCCTTTTTTTTTTCTAAACAGGTATTTCATGTTATAAGTGTCCCTCTAAGTAGGCCATCAATGTATCTCACAAATTTTGATATGTTATGTTTGCTTCTTCATTCAGCTCACAACATTTTCTAGCTTCACTTTTGATATCTTCCAAAGTACATGGGTTTTCAAATATTTGGGGATTTTCCAGATATCTTTTGGTTACTGGTTCAAATTTAATTCCATAAACAATAAATTGTATGACTTGAATGCTTTCAGACTTGTTTTGTAGCCCAGAATATGGTAAATTTTGATGGCACTTGAAAAGAATTTTCACTCCATACTGTTGCGTAGAATACTCTATAAATGTCAATGATGTCAAGGCAGTTAACAGTGTTATTCAAGGCTTCTGTATCCTTAATGATTTTCTTTTTACATTCTATATCAATAATTGAGAGAAGGATGCTATTGTCTCCAAGTATAATTGTGAATTTGTGTATTTCTCATTGCAGTTCTGTCAGCTTTTGCATTATTTATTTTGAAGCTCCATTACTAGATACATAAACATTTAGGAATATTATGTCCCTCTGATTTACTTACCCCTTTACTGCTATGAAATTACCCTCTTTTTCTCTGGTAATATGCTCTGCTCTGAAATATACTATGTCCAGTGTTAATACAGCCATACCAGCTTACTTCTAATTACAGTGAGCATAATATATCTCTTGTCAAACCTTTTACTTGTTTTACTTTAAGTTTATTTGTCCCCTTACTTTTAAAGTGGCTTCTTGTAGGTTACATACAGTTGAGTTGATCTGAGGTTTCTAATACACATCTTAAAATTATCAGTTTACCTTCAAGTGATTATATAGTATAAAAATCTGACATGACACTTCCATTTCTTGAATTCTATATTAATGTTGTTAAACACTTCACTTTTACATATGTTATAACCCTCACAAACTACATTGCTATTATTTTTACAGTCGATTACACTTTTAAAGGGGGATATATGAGAAAAGTATCTTTTATATCTACCCAGGTAGTTACCATTTCCAGTGCTCTTCATTTCTTTGCACAGACCTAGATTTCCGACTACTATTATTTTCCTGAAAACTTCTTTACAAACTTTAACATTTTCTCTAGTACAGGTCTGCTGGTAATGAATTCTTTCAGCTTTTGTATGTCTGAAAAACGTCTTTCCTTCACTTTTGTTTTTTAAAGATATTTTGCTGGGTATTCAATTCTACACTGACAGTTATTTTTGCTCCGTACTCTAAAAATGCTGTTTACCTGTCTTCTGATATGCACTGTTCCCAATGAGGAATCTGCTGTCATCATTAATCTCTATTCATTTGTATAAAATATTTCTCTTTTCTCTCATTGCTTTTAAGATTTTCTCTTTATCACTGGTTTAATTGACTATTATATGATTAATTTTCTTCATGTTCCTTGTGCTTGCGGTTTGTTTAGGTTCTTGGATGACAGTGTTTAGAGTTTTCATAAAGTTTGGGACATTTCAGTCATTATTTCTCTAGATGCTTTTCCTGACCTCTCTCTCTCTCTCTCTCACTTTTAGTGATTCTAATTGTACGCATATTGGGCCAATTCAAGTTGTCTTATTAGATCCTAATATTCTGTTCACATTTTTTATTTTCCCTTGATGTTTGATTTTTGATAGTTTCTATTACTATGCCTTTAGGTTCACTAATCTTTTCTTCTGCAAGGTCTAACATGCCATCAACCCTATCCTCTGTATTTTTTCATCTCTTATTTTATAGCTTTCATCTCTAGAAGTTAATTTTGTCATTTTTTTTAATATCTTCCATACTCCTGCTAAACATCTTCAATATTTCCCCTAGCTTCCTGAGTATACCAAATACTGTAAATATTATTGTTTTGATGGCCTTGTCTACTAGTTCTACCACAGGTGTCACTTCTGAGTTGATTTCAAATGGCTGTCATGCCTTGCGGTTTTTTTTTTCTTTCCTTTTCTTTTCTTTTTTTTTTTCTCCAATTTGAGGCCAAAGCAGTGTTTAGTATAGGACTAACTTTTGCCCCACATTGAGGTAAAATCCTTCTAAATAGTCTTTCCAATGCCTTGTAAACTAGGAAATTTTCTACTCTCAGTGGTGGGAATAGCAACTATTCCTAGCCCTGCATGAGCTCAGAGGATTTGTCCCTCTAATGGGTTTGTCTGGTTCTTTCCCCAGCCTCAGGTAGCTTCCTCTCATGCATGCACTGATCAGAACTGAGTTGAGTACTCATTGGGACTCTCTGCACACCTCTGGAGCTCTCTACCTTTCTCCTCTACTACATGCAAACTCCAGCCACCTGGTCTCCCTGGAAGCCTAGCTATTTCTTGTCAACTCTGGGATACGACCAGGCTCTGCCTCAGTTCATCATCCCTGCTTCACGGCCCAGAAATGCTCTCCAGGTAGTAAGCCAAGCAATCACAGGGCTCATCTCATCAACTTCTGATCTTTCAGGGATCACAGTCCTACACTGATTAATGTACAATGTCTTGAAAACTTTTGCTTCATTTATTTTGTCTGGATTTTAGTTGTTTCAGGCAGAAAGGTAAATCTGTTCCCTGTTATTCCAATTTGGCCTGAATCAGAAGTAATCTTTTATGTTAAAAATTTAAACATTTGTTTTTACACTTTAGATAATTCCAATACCTGAAGTCTCTGTAGGTCTGTTTCTGTTGTTTTAATTGTTTCTGCCAGATCTTGATCTTGGTACCTTGTTTCCTTGTGTACTTGATCATTTCTGACTAATATACAAAAATTATATATGAAGAAAGACTTCTTCTGGGAAAATCAGGTATACATAGTTTCCCTATTCCTCCCATTATTATAACTAAAAACCCTGGACATTATACATAAAACAAATATTTAAAGACTGAAAGGTGGAAAGAAGGCAGCAGACCATCTGGAGACCTTGTGATCCAAAGAATGATATGGTGGTAAGTACCTAGGTTTTCTTTATGCCTTGTATATCCCAGTCTTAGAGTTGGAAAAACCTGCAAGCCAGAAATGCTAACAGGCACAGATAAAAACTTTCTCTGTCTACCTAAAGGACTAGTAAAAGGGCAGCCTATCAAAACAATAACCACTCAACTCCAGCTAAACACCTCAGGAAAAAACTGTGGCCCAACCCCCACCAGCAATGACCAAGTGGAGAGCCTAGACTTCCACCCTTACAAGGCTATAACAAGGGACCCTAATACCCTCAGTGCAGAGGAGTCAGGGAAGACCAAGTAGAGAGCTGGGACCTTCATCCCCACCAGATGAAACTAGGCCTCTGCTCCCCTACCCCCCACCAGGGGTGTCAGTACAGACTACTTGCACCCAGCAGTAAAGAGGAGCCACATCACCCTTCAGGTGTGAACAAAAGCCAAATGTTTATTATATGATTTGTTTTTTATTTTGCATTCTCTTCTCTTATATACTGCCTTCCTTTGTCTCTTTTATTTATATTCCTTTGTAAAATTCTGCTTCCTCACATCTGCTTTTTTGTTAATGACTTACATTTGCCTCTTTCAATTTTTTGATAAATTTTTATATTATATTCACAAGGCAAATAGAAAATAAAGGTGTATAAAGACTAGTTATGATAAAAAAAAAAAAAAAAACCCATGCCTAAAGAAAAACTGCATCCTTTTTTTCTTTGGCCTAATTGACCCTGTAGTGGTCCTTCAAGCCACTTAGAGCAGAATACTTACTAGTTTCAAAGTCAACCTCCAACCCTAAAATCCCTAGGATGAGTAATGAAATTATTCAAATAGAAACACAAAGGAAGCACAAAACAAAATTATGTCTTAAAGTACCAATAAATCTACGTCCAAATGAACTACTGGAATAATGATATTCTCTCACATCCTGAGCCATTCTGTCCTTTTACCAGAAAGTGTCAGATCTAAAAATCCATCTTCTTAGCTTTTAACTACGCACATTCAGAGAAATTCACAAAACAGTCATGTACAAATATGACTATCACATATTGATTGTGATATTGAGGAGCTGGAAGCAATCTGGATGTCCATCACCAGAAGAATGAACAAGTAAAATGTAGTAGATGACCCAGATGGTGGTAGTGGTTGTACAACTCTGTGAATGTACTAAAAACCACTGGAATGGAAACTCCAGAGGGGTAAATTTTATGGTATGTGATTTACATCTCAATAAAGCTATTATAAGGCATATATAGGGGATGGATATTCTGGCACACTATGCAGCAGTCAGAGCAAAGCACTGGAAGGATAGAAAGCAATACACACACCTCTCAAAAACATGGTGTCAAGTTCAAAGTAAATACAACAATATGAGTAGATCTTCAAAACACAGTATTAAATTGTCCAATAAAAGAAAATAAGAGGGAGTCTCTAATAATTCCCCTTTTCATGCTCACAAGTCCCCCTCCATGTCTGCCTTTGTGATCAGGTGGGCCATGGCAACTTTCAAGAATCTACTCACCTTAAATAGCAAAGCATCTCAGCTTCTGCCAAATGAAGATAAGAGCTCAACATTGCCCAATGTTATACTGGGTACCAGAAGCACATTCCTCAGTGTGATTGAAAGAATCAGAGTAAGAACAGAGAGAGGAATATCATCCCTAGTTTTGTTACATGTAAAAAAGCATCCAACAAAGGAATCTACTAGCTCAGGAACTCAGCTGAGGACAGATCCACTTACTCTTTTGTTTACCTGCTTTGGGGAAAACAAGGTCATTTGGTTGGCTTAAAGAACTTGGGTCTCAAGGCTAATGGAAGGGGGAAGGCAAAGAAGAATACGTATATGTGCACCAACTTAGAAGAGAAGGGTCATTCTCTCTCATTGCCATTTTCTAGTATTTGCTCTCAATCTCCATTCATTCAAAAATTATTCATTGAGCATATATTATATTCTAAACACTGTAAGTACTAGGAATGTCAGTGAACAAGCAAGAATTCTTGCCCTCACACAGCTTATATACAGTGAGGGAAGAAAGACCACAAACAAATAAGAAACTTTAATTTTAAAATTTAAACTTTAATTTACTGCTACGTGCCATGAAAAAGATAAGATTATGAGTTAGAGAGGTGAGGGGAAGCTGCTTTAACTATGATAGTAAAGGAAGGCCTTTCTCAGGATGTAACAATGGGTTAAGAACCATATAAGGAGAAGATGCTAGCCAAGAAAAACCTAGTGAAACAGATTTCTAAGCAAATTTAAAAAAGAAAAAAAAAGGCAAGCTGGTAAGGCAGTAAAGGACTAACAAGCTTCAAGTATTCTACAGACAAAAAGAAATCTAGTGTAAAGAATGAGAAGAAAGAGTAGATGAAGTCAGAGAGGTAGCAGCCTTGTGAGGCATTTGAATTGTAACTGGGGTGTAGTGAGAAGTGGGAAGGGAAGGTTTTTCTGAATTTTAAGCAGAACATCAACAAGCTCTAACTTGTATTTCCAATGACTCTGCCTGCTATGTGGAAAACAGACTATACAAGAAGACAGGAGTGGGAAGATGTAAACCATTCAGGCTATTCAGACAGCTCAGGCAAGAGATGTTAGGGCTCAGACTCTGGTTACAGCTGTGTAGGTACTGAGTCACTGTAAGATCCAGAGTACACTCTTGAAGCAGAATAAGATTTTGCAATGAATTGGACCAAGAGTATAAAGTGAAGAAAGAGTTAAAACTCCTAAGTTTCTGGCCTGAGCAACTGGATAGATGGTTGATGTCATTTGCTGCAAAAAGAAGGCTTAGGGGAGCAATTTAAGAGAGAGAATTTATAATTGTTTTTGAATTTAATGCTTTCAGTTTATTTTTTTCAAGTTCATCTATCAAATTTTTCCAACTAGTTTACAATCCATTTTGTATTTCTTTTGTATCCTCATGTGCCTAGCATAGCTGATATATAATAAATACCTGCTGAATCTAATTAAATTGAAGTGGCCTTACAAGAAAACATATGAGTCAACATTTTGAAACCTTATGTTTGAAAAATCAAATACAGATGTTTTAATCAAAGACACTGCATGTTTAAAATTAAAAAACAAATGCTAGAGACAAGCCTGTAGATAGATGTTTACAATTTTTAAATGCATGCATTGTTGAATGCTTAGTGGCATAAAGGAAACTGAAGAGAGAATTTTCAAAAGGACTTACGTAGAAAGATTTTTAAATGTTATAAATTATAATTAAACTAAACAGAAATTAATTACAACTTGACATCACATCTTAAATAACTATTAGCAGCAAATGATAAATTTTGAATGACTGAAATCCTCAGTCATTGTCACGACCAACGAAATAAAGGGGAATCATGTAAATGTAAACTTTTATGTGTTCTCTTTTAAATCATACTGTGGCAAAGTTCAGTTCTAGCAGCTGGTGTTCTTGTGGGTAATTGATTCTGGCATATTAGCCCCAGGAAAACACTTCCATCATCTTCTAGCCATATCTTGGGCAAATGCCAGAGAAAATATTTAATTCTTCATTGCATACCTTTATTGTATGCCTTTTATACATTTTGCCCTTTAACAACTAATTCTCTATCAATCTAAAAATCTAAAAAAAACTGTACAATTTTAAAAACTGTACACTTTTCTTTCTAAAATTTTCTTAACATAGAACAAGAAATCAATGACATTTTCACATGGGTATTAATTAAATTGTATTAAACTGTAAGACTTTGTAATTTTTAAAACTGCTAGTTTAATTATAATTTATGATTGTAGCTAAGGCTATACATTACTTAGGTCTAATAACTGAGACTTACCAGGGCTTACTGACATATATCATGAGTAATAAGCGTAGTCCAAGGGAAGATCTTCTTATAATAACAAAAGCATTAATAGAGACGTCCCTTATTTACAGTATGCAGCTTTTTACCTGCCCCCTACAACACTAACATAAACACAATTAGCAAAATTTATATTCACAACTACATAGTATAAACAGTGTACTGTATTCTGTTTTGAGACAACTATCAGTGCTAAAAAACAGAGATGAGGTTTACATCTCTCTGTCCCTCAGTAAAGTATAAGATCCTCAGAAGCAGGAACTATACCTTGTTGATTTGGTAAACCCAATTTCACCAACAATGTCTAACAGAATATATACTCAACAAATGTTGTTTATTCTTTTTCTGTTCCTAAACCTCGGCCTCAACTTGGCAATCCTTGCAAAGGCAAGAATTTTGTCCTGTGATCACCAGTGACACATCTCTAAGATGAAGCTACCTCCAATTCCTTTCCTTTCTTCAAGGTTCAGGTCCCATGTATTTCATAAAACCCTCTCTGATTTCCCCAGCCCAAAGCTAACTCCTTTTTCTAAAGTTCTGAAGACTGTACCTGTCTAACCACATATTTGACATGAATACACTCTCTTGGACTATTTATTACCTATTCATTTTAAATCCAGATGAACTAAATTAATTTCAAGGACAGAATAATGGTTTTATTTGTGTGCAAATACATAGCAAAATGCTTTGCACTCAATAAATGTTCACTGATAAAAATAAAGACAAAGATGATAAAGATAACATGAAGCCAATTTTGCATATTTTTCTATCAGGTAGTCATTCAAAGGCATGGCAATGCCTTTGAAATTTTCTGATCAAGGTAATTCAGGAATGGGTAACTGTCATAGCCAAAACTAACACAATTATATTATTACTAACCAAAATATTTTGAATGGGACTGTGTATATGTGTATGTGTATAAAACCAACCCAATACAATGAAAATATAACCAAGAAGTATGTGAAAAGGTAGGATTATGCCCTCAACAAATGATTATTTAATACCATGAGCAATCAAAACTATATGGCATAGTAACAAAAGATGTCACAAAACAATATGTCCCCAATTTTTTTTAATGGTTATATAATGTGTGATGTGAATGTGCATCTATGTTTGTGTATTTACATAGGCACATTGGAGGAAAGGGAAGGGAATAAAAAAATAAACACTACAGTGTTAGTAATTACTACACGGTAAAACTACACATGATTTTTACTTCTTCTTCATGTTCTTCTCAACTTTCCAAATCAGAAACACATATCTAAATACAATAAATAATTTTCTTAAAATAAAACCTCCCAGCATTAGAAATTTTGTCCTTGATGTCAAAATAAGCCAACAATCTCAACTTTGTCTAGTGAGCAATATAACAGAGCTACAGAGCAAAGTTATTTCTTAAGGCTAAACTCAGTCTCTGAAAACATTGCATTTCTTACCTATTATGCACTAACCACCCTCTTACTTAAGTAATACTTATACAGCAATAGTATAAACAAAATGCTCTATTTAGAGGAAGGGAAGGTGAAGATTAGGGAAGATGAAGATCCTAAGACTATCATTAGCATCCAGACCATATCATGTACAAATTCATTTCCTTTGGATCCATGTGTAAAGCCTTTGATTTCATTAAATGTTTAAATTACAGACCCTGGCTGACAAAAGATAAAAGATCAATTCATATTTTGCACTTTCTGAAAAACTTTCTGGTCATAAAAACTACAAATCTACTTAGACAAATGGTACTCCCCCCACCCACACACAAGAAGTTACCCATTTAGAAAGAACTAGAGATTCAAAGGTTTATTCTAGATTGGGAACACTATCAAAACAACATAGGACAGCCACTCTGGAAAACAGTTTAACAGTTTCTTTAAAAACTAAACATTCAACTACCATGCAACCTGGCAACTGCACTCCTGGGCATTTATCCCAGAGAAATAAAAAACTCATGTTCACACAAAAAACCTGCACATGAAGATCTACAGCAGCTTTATCTGTAATAGCCAAAAACTGGAAACAAGCCAGATGTTCTTCAATAGGTGAACAGTTAAAAAACTAGTACAGCCATACCATGATACACTATTCAGTAATAAAAAGAAATGAACTACTGATATGCCAAACAACTTGAACGAATCTCCGGAGAATTATGTTGAGTGAAAACAGCTAATGACAAATAGTATACACTATGTATTTCTATTTATATAACATTCTTGAAATGATTATAGAAATTAAAGAATTACAGAAATAAAGAATAAATTAGCCGTTGCCGAAGGTTGAGGAATGGGAGGTAAAGGTCAGAGGGAAGTAAATGTAGCTACAGAAAGGCAGCATGAGGATCCCTGTGAAGGAAACGTTCTCTACTTGACGACAGTAAATATCAATGTAAATACCCTAATTTTGATACTACTATAGTTTTGTAAAATAATACTATTAACGGAAACTGGGTAGAGAGTACATGAGATCTCTATTATTTCTTACAAATGCGTATGAATCTATGATTATTTCAAACTAAAAATTTAACCTTAAAAAATGCAGTTTAATCTTGAAAAAAAACTGGGCATTTTCCAACATTGATTATATCAATCAAAATCAAATTATCTTCTCCCCAGGAATTTCCAATCTAAACCAGGCAACACAAAAAAAGTTTGTGGAAGTTTACTTACAATTTAAGATAAGTGTATAAACACACATAGTATTTGGGTATTAAAGTATCACCATGTGGTAGTATAGAAAAGCAAGTGAAGCACTAAAAGAAAACAAAGTGCATTAAAACTCAAATCCATTCTAGCACGCAAATGTAATCTTTTTAAGTTTTTTACAAAATAAGAAAGGAACGCAACACCTAGAATAGTTTGGTGCTACGGTGCTACTATTATGGTTTCCACAGCACCCTATAATTCATCTTTCAGTCCTTTTCAAACATTATTTCTACTGTGACTTTTCCACTAGACAGCAAACTCCTTAAGTACAAGGACTATCTTCATCTTGCCTTCCAGCATACAGCACAGTAACTGACACGTGAGAAGTACAGAGCAAAAATTAAATATTTTAAAACTGAAATAAGCTGCTGAATACAACCCGAAACTACATTCTCTTGTTACAGAATTCATAACTGCATCCTTAGGTAAACACATAATTATTTACCTTTCCTTAGTTGAATTTTTCAATGTTGCTTATCAATTCTATTAGACAACTTTAAAAGGTTTTAATACAAATACATTTTTAAAATATGAACTTGACAACAAAAATCATATAACCTTAATTACATATCTACAGTAAAGAATATCATTCTAGACAACATTAATTTCAATTCTGAAAACTTAGAAATCTAGAAGCCTAGCTAATTATATTATTAAATATATTCAGTATTTAGAGATAGAATCAATGCTATTCTGATGTCCAAGAAAACTGCACATCATAAAAGCTCATCCTTAAATCAATTTTGCCACAAGAAGTTAGCAATAGAAGCAGAGTATGGAATTAAATTAAAGATATATGGAGAGAGGTATACAGATATAGACATGTACCCTATCAAAGATGAATATCTAAGCTTAAAAGAAAAAACAGTCATGAAGGACACTGGGCAGTGAATCATTTTCCTCCTGAAATAAGTGCAATTCAGCCATATATGACAGGAATAAGCCAGAGAGCACCAAAGCTATTTTAAACTTTTAAGTCTATCCTTTAAAACAGAGACAGAAAATAGTCTCAAATTTAAGTAGGTTTCCTTTTTTTTTAAGGGAACTTGATTCAAAAAACAAACAAACAAACAAAAAAGGTTAAAAAGTGCATGGGAAAACCTCAAAAGCAAAAAAAGCAAAAAAACAAAAACAAAAAACTACTTACCAAGTTGGCCATATAAATTGTGAGCAGCCCTCTCCTGCAAATAATTTTAAGAAGAGACAGAGTGAGACTTAGCACCAATTTGATTTAATAATCACTCTACCATTTTTTTTAGAAATCTACCAAAACAATTTATCAGAAGTTGTGGAAAAGGAGTAGATTATGCTGAACTAAGTCATTCTGTTTGGCAGACATTAAACATTCTGTTTAGTGCTCATTAATTAAAGTTCTTTAAAATTACTATTGCCTAGTAATTGTTAACTAGACTTATTGTGATAATCATTTTGCAATATATACCAATATCTAATTATTATATTGTTCACCTGAAACTAACATGATGTTATATGTCAATTACATCTCAATTTTTAAAATTACTAACACATTATTAATTAATAGGAAAAGAGGTACAATTTGGTATTAGTCTATGTTTATGCTAGAGAATTCTAAATTTAATGAAGAATCTAAACAAATTCATCTTGCCAAAAAGTCAAGCCCATATCAATTCTAACTAAATGCAAATTTATTTTTAAAAAATCAGGTCTTCTATTTGTTTCACATACAATGCAACTGTTCACTAGATGTCATTACAAATCATACTAAATCGCCCTGTTTTAATTTCATCCTTAAGTGAAAAGTTAGGCACTAAGTTAACTTTCTAATGCCAGTGGACAAACAAAAGCTTTATAAATACTCACTTTCCAAAAAGCTACATATTTACTAAATGCATATTTACTCTTACTTAATGAGAATTCATCTAAAAACTCAAAGATAAGGACAATTTTATGCCCTTAATCACTTTATTTAACTTATACTGCACATGAGACCATAAATGAAACACATCCTGTTCTCTAAGAAAGAGGTCTTTAATGTTTTAAGAGTTCAAGGGCAGAGTTCAACTAAACTGAAAATTAAAAAAATTGAGCTTCAATAATGAACATTTTTTAGTACTCGAAGAAACTACTACTTTGTATATAAAAGAAGCAACAATATCAAATCACTTTCACTTAAATATCATGTAAGGTCTTGATATTAACATTGTCAATCAAATCTTCTTGATGTCAGATCCAGTCATACAAAGTCTTAACTGTTCATCATCTAACATGGTTTAATAGGATTTTTAAAGCCACACGGAGGCAGGAGGCAGTATGACATAACCGAACAACGCTAAAGTGAAGTTAGGAAATCAGGGTTCCAGTTAACTTTAATTCTCGGGTACTCTATAATTTTGTCATTAAAATGGAACAAAACTAGTTATCTAACATATTTTTAAACACAAAGCTATTTAAAGAAAAAAACTTACATTTATCACCAATATATAAGACATATCATTGGGCCCACTCTGGTTGAAAGAAGGAGGTGCTCTAGGCATACCCACTGGGCCATACCATGCCCCCACCAATGTCCCTCTTCAGCAGGTCCTAATGCACCTCAGCAGAACAAGGGATGTCTACTGATCCTCCAAAAAAGAATTTCAAAATCAGTGATAAGATGATCTGTAAGGTCCCCTTTAGCTCTTCTTTTCTATGATTTGTACATATGAATGGAAATTGTTCTTACTAATCCTTACCAATCTTATTAGTTCCTACCAAATTCTAAATCAAAGATGTTCTAACAGTACTTATTTTAAATAAATTATATCAAGAAAAGTTAGGGTAACATCATCATCCAAGAGTCACACATACACACAAAAGTTAAATCCTTCTCAAGTGATACCTGTTCTTACCAACAGCTGGTTATATAAGAAAAAATTAATATTCTTCATTTCAAAACCAAAATAAAAATATTTCTGTAATTTCAGTGGTAGTGCCTGAAAATATATTTTATTATGAAGTGAACTAATGTATGATGCTATCTTTAAAAACATTTGTTCCAGTAATCTCATTCTGTCTCTAACATTAAACAGTAATCTAGCTCCAGAATCATCACTAGCTGTCATCTATAACTGTCTTTACTGAGCAAAGATTATCTTGTTAACCTTTACATTTTCAGAGGCCAGCAATAGTACCTGGCATCTAATAAGCACTAAGCAAATGGTAGAATTACTAACCAAGATGTTACTAGGAACCCAGCCTTATAAAAAGGAACACATTATAGACATATATTATAGAAATATAATCACAAAAGATAGCCACTAGATAGAGCGAGGGCCGATTAATGATACTAATTCATTAGTAAGCAAAGACATGATCCACTCGTCTTATATTTGTATAAAATTTAATAATTTACAAGGTATAATTAATACTTAAAAATCAGATTTTATCCTTTTACTAGTTCTATGAAGTGTAACGCAGATACTGTTGTCCTTACTCTTCTGAAAACCAAGAATCAGAGAAGTGGTTTCCTTAAAAATACAAAAGCAGCAAAAAGCAAGTTCATCTGACTCCAGTTTCATGTTATCTCCAACTGCTGCTACAGCAGAAAATCTTTACGTTACTAAGTTACTTTGCAATTCACTGACTTGTTTAATATAGTGTCCTAGCAGGCTTCTGTGCAGTGAGGATGAACAGAGCCTTGACACATTCTTACTACTGGCAAAAAGCTGAGGATGTATCATTATTAGATTATGTCCTATTCTGGTCTCAACTTTCAATTTATCATTCCCAAATAATGAGGAAGATCACCTCCTTCCCAGCTTTATCTGAATTCCAACCCAATGCTAATAGCCTCAAGAATGAGATGACAATGCCTGTGAAGGGCATGCATGATATGTTGGATTATATAGCCAGACTCTTTTTGGTGTATTTCCCTGGTACAGTGTCTTTAACCTCCATTCCAATGTCAATTTGGTAGGTTAGAATATCAGAACAGTGATTTATTTTATCACTTCTCCAGAGATGTTCAGTATTGTAGGAAACTGCTAAGTTAATTAAATGTTAATTTTATTATTTAACACTTAACTGTATCTAGCCTAAGTCTAAAGACCAACAAGTCACTCCCTTCCTAGTGAGTAAAGTCTCTGTTGAAACCAAGTTATATATTAAAACACTGCTACAACAGTGATGGGAAAGGGGGAGGTGCCAATTAGAACAAAAGGTAGCCTAGAGGAAGGGCTGGGACCAAGGAGGACAATAACTTTTTTTAAACTTCACAGGAGATTTTGATACACAAATACTCCCATTCTGCTGAGAATCACTAGATTAGAAGATCGGTGAAGCTCAGTGAATAAGCAGTCTAAAGTTAGTTGAGTATTTCTTTAAACCGCAGATAAGCTTTTTTTTTTTTTTGATGGGGAAAGGGGGTAAATCTTTTAAACTTGCATGAAAAATGTAAGTGGGTGTGCACATCAAAGGGTACTATCTAAAAAAGTATTAAGAACCACTGCTGTAAGAACTAACTCTGTGTAATCAGAGTATCACTATTCTTATGGGAAAATATTAAATTTTCTTAACATCTCAGTAGATTAAAAGGCATCCTCACATTCTACTGAAATTCCAAGGATCATCTTCTAACGACATTATTTTGCCTAATTAGATGAACACTAATGCTTTTTTTCTAGAAACTTTAGTGTAAATATTCTTTAGCTAACTTTCTCAAACTTCTGAATGACACAACACATTTATAACATTTAGCTAACTTTCTCAAACTTCTGAATGACACAACACATTTATAACTAAGGGAATTTTGTAAGAATGGTGCAACTTCTAAATTCTTAATATTTATATATTCTATATAATATATAAAATATGCCTGTGTTCTATGGATAAAGAGAAATTAGAGATTAAAGAAAAAGTGATTGTTCTTAAACACTGTAATGGTTACCAAGAGATGCTATTTAATCATTTCAGAAAGTCTTCCAAAATATAATAGATTTTCATCTGTCAGAATGTTTTAAAAAGTATAAAACACTTCTTTAAGGTATAGGAATGGATAAGATAAACTTCCAGTCTAGAGCAAAAGTCTATAATCACACTCTATTACATATAGTGGATTAATCAGAATAAGCTTTTTCAGAAGACTGCAAGATAATTTAATTTTCTTCCTGTGAACATGACGGTGAACCCTGAAGATACCAAGAATTTATAGGCTAACTTATAGGTATTCTTTTATTCACGTATTATGTAGTTGATTCATTTTAGTCAGATCTGCTTGGGAGTTTCATAACTACAACAGTGTAATTTAATAACTCAAGCCATGAATATGCTTAGAATAAACATGCAATTTTTGATACTTTAATCCACGTTCATGTTTGAGCACCCTGCAGTTTTAACTTATCTAACTAATATTAAATAATCAAAGCAAATCCATAGCAATTCTACAAAACAAAATCCATCAGAACAACTTCTTTCTGAACCATAAACAAAGCACTTCCTAGAAAAAGAAAGAGAAGACTAGTTCTTAACAGCCCACCTAGGGATGAACTAGATGTTACCAATGCTTCCTGCTGAGTTACTATGATCACAGTTCTTTGTAGCACAAATTTTTTAAGCAACCCTGGAAACAACTTCAAAGCTTTCACAGAACCCCACAGTGATGCGATTAAGATTTAAGTAAGCTGCCCTCTTACAAGTTGTTAGGAACTGGCTGGCAAAGCATGCTTAATTCCGTAGAGGGAAGGAGACTGGGAAAGATGGATGGATGGATGGATGGATGGATGGATGGATGGATGGATGAGTTGGAGAGATGGGGGAAAAGTTGGGAGGAAATAAATTTAAACCAGTATAGATGAAGACATATTTATGAATTATAAACAGATCTTCACTTATATATCTAGAGCTATATATATATCCATCATACATAAGTGTGTACGTATAACCATGCTGTATGTTTGTACCTCATTAAATGCTTTTTGAAAAACTGATTTTACAATATGTATAACCTCAGTAAAGATTTTATTATCAAATAAAGCTTTAGAGATTTAAAAATCAGGATTACCACTATTTGCTAATTTGAAAAAAAAACTGCTAATCATCCACATTCTGTTTCTTCTACTCTTTCTAATATATTACTGATATTTATTTTTAAAAGGATGAACTGACAACTGATCAATTGATAAAAGAGCAATTGAAAACTGATTCCTTAAGTGTTGCTGTTTCCTGACTTCTAACCTCAGACCTCTTCTTATTCTGAGTTTTCAGACTCTCATCTTCTCCCATAGCTTCAGTGATCACCTACAAGAAGGAAACTTCCAATTTTATTTATATAACTACCATGCTTCTCCTGAACTTAGATTCATATTTCAAGCTGCCTACTGGCTATCTCCACCAACATATCATTGACTTTTCTTTGTGAATTAAAGGCATGACTATAAATCCCTTTTCCTTAAAGTAAAAACTATAATATTAATATGCTTCATTTTGGGCTAGATGTAATAATTTTGAAATACACATAACTTCAACCTTTGTAAGTTACAATCTATTCAGGGATCTTGATGTTTAATGAAATCTTAATAAAAATTTGTTGTAAGTAAAAAATACTTTTTCAAAGCAAGTAAGGCCACTAAGTTAACTTTTGCACAATTCCAGACAAACACAGATCAGAGTTTCTTAAAATAAGACACACTGTAAAGCAACTTGTAAAGAAATAAAGCAAAAAGATTTGCTTTTCTGTGTTTTAAGCTTAACGCCAAAAAAATTTTTTAAACCTGCTCTTTAAAAAGTAAGTCACTAGCTTCTGAAAGATACTATAATGTTAAATTTTAAAGTTTTTATTTGGACTCCAAACCAGTATTTGTGGTTGATGTACATATACATACACAACTCTAAAAAAAAAAGAACTCAAGAGCTATTTCCAGGTATTAACTGCATCATCTAATAAACAACAAACTAAATCAACACATACCACAAAAATTTCAACTACTAAACAATCTCATCAAGATATGGACCAATTTTTCTTCAGCATCTATGGGATAATACTTATGAAGAAGCTAAACTTAAAATTCTGATCAGGTCTTCAAAACAGTAAATCCACTCCAATTAATATTAGAACAGGCCATAATCTAGAACAAATTTTCTATGAATACCTAGTGTCTATGAATAAAACACTAGTGCAATAGCTCCCTTAAAAAAATAAAATCAGAAAGCTTTAAAAATAAACAAAAAAGTTCACTATCAAATGCAAAAGGAGAATAGGAAATAAACTAGTAACCAAAATCCAGTTTATCACCTCACTTCCAGGAAACCTCTTTATACCTTAAGAAGTTATAGCTTTTAATATCAATAACACAATTTTATTTTAGTATTATTATGGAATTTAAACAAATGTTGATCTTCAAAGTTATACTTTTTTGAAACTAGAATTGTAAAGATAAGATCTAGACTAATACATCAACAGAAAAAAAATTGAAAAATCAACAAAACACACATATACATGGAAAACTGGTATACGACAAGGAGCATTCCAAATCAGTGCAGAAAGAATGGACTATTGAATTCCTGGTGCCAGAGTAACTGAGTATTAGCTAGCAAAAAAAAAAAAGAAAGAGAGAGAGAGAAAAAGAGAAAATGAAAAAAGAAAGAAAAGGAGAAAAAAAGATCCTATACTAAGCAGCCTCTAAAATGGAACTGAACATATTTCTGCATTTTGGGAGGTGATGATATTAACACTAAGAAGCTACAAAGTTAAGGATATATATAATGTAGTCTTAGAGAAAGCACACACACACACAAAAGAAAAAATTTTTAGAAAGAAATACACAAAAATGGAATTCTGGAAAAAAAAAATTTATTCTTCCGATTTCCCCTTTCCATGTAGGGAGCTTGAAAGTGATCACTTAGTACTAACACCAAGTAAAAAGCTGAACAAACTGAAAAGTCAACATCCACAAGAAAAGTAAGGTCACACTGCAAACTGCCACCCCCCAAACTGGAGAGACTGCAGGCAGATACAGAGAATTACAACTTAGAGCACAAACTCACAAGCTGAAACCTCTGAGGGAATGATAAATAGCAGGAGGCTTAGTGTGGGGGTTAGGATAAACAGTAGGAGGCACAGCCTGGAAGTTAAAAATTCCAGGGGTGTCGGTCTTAAGGGGGCCCCACACTTTTGTGAGTTTTACCTCCAGGAGCTTGACTAGGTTCTCACAGTAAATATCAGAGAAAAATCCTCTTGCATTTCCAAGCAGGAAGAGGGGGAACGGAACCATTTTGAAATAAGCCAGAGCACTCTGTTCTTAAAAAGACCTGCCCTCGGGGGAAACTGGTTAACCAGAGCCTAACCTCTAGGGTATTATGAGAGCCTAGAATTCCACATGGAAGAAGCAGAAAAACCCAACTCCAGCACACTTTATCCATCCTGCCCCACCAACGGAGAGAGGAAAAATTGAAAAATACTTGTAAAGTTCACAGTCCACAGGCACAGGCTCACTAGAAGGCTGAAACCTAGTCAAAGGACTATAGAACACTTCCCCTCCTCCCACACCTTACCACCACATTACAAAAGGCCTATTACACCGGCAATTCCTTTTACCTGGTACATCATGTCTGGCTAACAAGAAAAAATTACAAGGCATACCAAGAGGCAAAAAGCAGAAGTTGAAAAGACAGAGCAAGTATCAGAACGAGACACGGCAGGGACATTGGAATTATCAGATCAGGAATTTAAGACAACAATGATTAATATGGTAAAGGCTCTAATGGATAAAGTAGACAGATGAGCAATATAAGCAAAGATATGGAAATCCTAAGAAAGAACCATAAAGAAAAGGAAATATAACAGAAATGAAGAATGCCTTTGATGGGATTATTTGCAGACTGAACACAGCTGAGGAAAATAAAATCTCTTAGCTACAGGATCTATCAGTAGAATCCTCAGAAACTGAAAAGCAAAGAGAATAAAGACTGAGGAAAAAACAGAAGAGAATATCCAAGGATTGTGGGATGATTACTAAAGGTATAACATATGTGTAATGAAAATAGTAGAAGGAG
Source organism: Hippopotamus amphibius kiboko (assembly GCF_030028045.1). Classification (NCBI taxonomy): domain Eukaryota; kingdom Metazoa; phylum Chordata; class Mammalia; order Artiodactyla; family Hippopotamidae; genus Hippopotamus; species Hippopotamus amphibius. The sequence continues at coordinate 63,601,800 of NC_080194.1, forward strand.
AAGAAAGAAACAGAAGAAATATTTGAAACAATAATGACTGAAAACTTTCCAAATTAATGTCAGACACTGAACCACAGATCCAGGGAGCTCAGAGAACATCAAGCAGGACAAAAGCCAAAACACAACTACACCTAGGCATATCTTATTCAAACTACAGATAATCATAGATAAAGAAAAATCCTAAGAGAAGAAAGAAGAAAAGCACACCTCACCTATAGAGGAACAAAGATAAGAATTATATCTGACTTCTCCTCAGAAATCATGCAAACAGGTGAGTGAAGTGAAATATTGAAAGCATTGAGAGAAAAAAAACCACCAACTAGAATTCTGCACCCTGTAAAACTGTCCTTCAAAAGTGAAAGACAAATAAAGACTTTACTAGACAAACAAAATTGAGAGAATTTGTTGCCAGTAGACCTGCGCTGCAAAAAATGTTATCTAGAGAGAAGAAAAAATGAGTCAGAAACTCATCTACCAAAAGAAGGGTAGAGCATCAAATAAGATATGAGTGAAGGTAAATTTTTTAATTTTATTTTTCTTATTTTTAATTTTTCAAACAGGTAACAATTGTTCAAAATAATAGCAACAATGTGTTTGATTATGTGTGTATATATTACACACGTGTGTGTGTGTGTGTGTGTCTGTACGGTAATGTATGCTTATAAGTGATGTGAATGATGACAATGAACACAAAGGACAGGAGGAAGGAATTAGGGCTATTTTGTTGTTATAAGGTACCCTCACTACTTATGAAGGTGTAGAGTATTATTTGAAAGTAGACTTGGATTAGTTGCAAAGGTGTACTGTAAAAACTAAGACAACCACTAAAAAAAGTAAAGAAAAAAAAAGTATAACTGATATGTTAAGAAGAGAAAATGGAACCACATAAAACGTTCAGTTAAAACCACAAAAGGCAGAACAAGAGTGGAAGGCAAAAATCAGAACAAAAAACAGAGTTGATTCGAAAACATAACCCAACCATATGTCATCTACAAGAAACCCACTTTAAATATACAGACACATAGAGATTAAAATAAATAAGCATATGAAAAAATGCCCTGCGATATACATATATCATCAGGGAAATGCAAATTAAAACAACAAGATACCACCACACACATATTAGAATGGCCAAGATTCAGAACACTTGCAACACTAAATGCTGATGAAGATGTAGAGTAATACGAATTCTCATTCATTGCTAGTGGGGATACAAAATGGCCCCGACACTTTGGAAGACAGTTGGCAGTTTCTTACAAAATTAAACATACTCTTATCATATGATCCAGCAATCACATCCCTTAGTAATCATCCAAAGCAGTTGAAAATGTATGTCTACACAAAAACCTGCACATGGAGATTTTACAGCAGCTTTATCCAAATTACCAAATTTATCCAATTACCAAAACTTGGAAGCAACCAAGATGTCTGTCAATAGATCAATGGATAAATAAACTGTGGTACACCCAAACCATGGAATATTATTCAGTCCTAAAAAAGAAATAACCTATCAAGCCATGAAAACACATGGAGGAAACTTAATTGCATATTACTAAGTAAAAGAAGCCAATCTGAAAAGCCAACATACTGTATGATTCCAACTGTTTGACATTCTAGAAAAGATAAACTAGGGAGACAGTAAAAAGATCAGTGGTAACAGTAAATGCTGGAGAGGATGTGGAGAAAAGGGAACGCTCTTGCACTGTCGGTGGGAATGTAAAGTGATACAGCCACTGTGGAGAACAGTATGGAGGTTCCTTGCAAAACTAAAAATAGAGTTATCATATGACCCAGCAATCCCACTCCTGGGCATATACCCAGAGAAAACCATAATTCAAAAAGACACATGCACTCCAATGTTCACTGCAGCACTATTTACAACACCCAGGACATGGAAGCAACCTAAATGTCCATTAACAGATGAATGGATAAAGAAGATGTGGTACATATATACAATGGAATATTACTCAGCTGTAAAAAGGAATGAAACTGGGACATTTGTAGAGATATGGATGGACCTGGAGACTGTCATACAGAGTGAAGTGAGTCAGAAAGAGAAAAACAAATACTGTATATTAACACATATATGCAGACTATAGAAAAATGGTACAAATCAACTGGTTTGCAGGGCGAAAATAGAGACACAGATGTAGAGAACAAACATATGGACACCAAGTGGGGAAAGTGGGGAAGGTTGGGGGGGAATGAATTGGGAGATTGGGATACCAAATTGTACGCTCTAAATATATGCAGTTTATTGTATGTTAAAAAAAAAAAATCAGTGGTTGCTAGGGGTTGAGGGGAGAGAGGGATTACTATGCAAGCACAGACGATATTTAGGACTGAAATTACTCTGCATGATACTATAATGGTCTATACATGTCCTTAAACATTTGTCCAAATCCATAAATTTACAACACCAAGAACCCTAATGTAAATTATGGATCTGGATAATGATGTGTCAATGTAGCTTCATCAATTGTAACAAACGTTATCACTCTGTTGAGTGATGTTAATAACTGGGGAGGTCTATGCATGTGCAGGGATAGAGGATATATGAAAAATCATTATACTTTCCCTTCAATTTTGCTTTGAACCTAAAACTGCTCTCCCCCAAATACAGTCTTTTTAAAAGGGGGAGTGGGGAACAATTTTTTTAAAGTAATACACAGTGTCCCCTTCTATAAAAAGTAAAAATTCAAATAATGGAAAAGAATGCAGGAAAAGGAACAGAGAAAGAAAAAAAGGAGAAAAAAATAGTAACAAAACAGTAGAACTAACCTAGCTATATCATACTAAATACATCAAATATTAATGGACTAAGTAATCTAATTAAAAAGCAAAAATTAGCAGAATAAATTTAAAAAACCAAGACCCAACTATATGTTATTTGCAAAAAATACACTTTAAATATAAAGACAGAGGCATTTGAAATTAATTGGAAAGAAAATATATGCAATGCAAACACTAAGAGAAAGCTGAAGTGGTTATATTAATACCAAATAAAACAGAATTCAGAACAAAGGAAATTATCTGAGCTATAGAGGAACATCCTATATCTATAAAAGGTTCAATTCATCATGAAGAAATGACAATCATAAATGTATATATACCAATAAAATCTTCACAGAAACTGACAGCATTAAAGAGAGAAACAGACAAATCCAAAACCACAGTTGGAGATTTTAACATCTTTCTCTCAGCAAAGGAGAAAACTAGACAGAAATTTAGTAATGATATAGCTCAGGCATTTTCAACAAAGGAGGGATTTGTCCCATAGGGAGTGTGTTTCCCATGGAAACATTATTTGTTGTCTCAATTTGGTGGACAGAGGAAGGAAGTGCTAATGGTACATAGGAGTACAATGCGCAAGACAGTCCTCCTCAAAACAAAGAATCATCTGGCCTGAAATATGTCAATAGTGCCAAGATTGAGAACCCCTGCTAGAAATGAAGAACTACATCAATCTGACCTTGTTGATATTTTTTAAATACTAGAAACAGGCTAAAATAAACCACAAAAAAAATAAACAAAAACAAAAAAACACATGATCATATCAGTTGATCCAAAAAAAGACATTTGACAAAATACTATACCAATTCATGATCAAGGCTCTCAGCAAAACTAGGGATACACGTGAACTTCCTAAACTTGATAAAGAATATCTTAAAAAAACAAACAAAACCCTACAGCTAATATGATACTTAAAGGTGAAAGACTGGACTCTTACCCCTAAAATCAAGAATGAGGAAATGACGTACCAACACAATAAAGCAAGGAAAGGAGGTAAAAAGATACACAGACTGGAAAGGAAAAAAATAAAACTGTCCCTATTTGCAACAACATAATTTTTCATGTGAAAAATCTCAAAGAATATGCAAAAAAACTCCTAGAACTAATAAATGAATTCAGCAAAGTCCCAGGAATCAAGATCACGAATTCAAAAAACCAATCATACCTCTATGTTGTAGCAACAAACATATGAAAAGTAATATTAAAAACATAATACCCCCTACCTCACATCACAGACAAAAATTAACTCAAAATAGATCAAAGACCCAAATACAAGAACAAAACTATAAAATTCTTAAAAGAAAACATAGGAGTAAATCTTTGTGACCTTAGATTGGATAATGGCTTCTTAAATATGACAAAAAAACACAATCAAGAATAAAATAGGGGGACTTCCTAGGTGGCGCACTGGTTAAGAATCCGCCTGCCAATGCAGGGGACACGGGTTCGAGCCCTGCCCCAGGAAGATACCACATGCCTTGGAGCAACTAAGCCCATGTGCCACAACTATTGAGCCTGTGCTCTAGAGCCCGTGAGCCACAACTCTTGAGTCCATGTGCCGCAACTACTGAAGGCCACGCACCTAGAGAAGCCACCACAATGAGGAGTCTGTGCACCACAATGAAGAGTAGCCCCCACTTGCAGCAACTAGAGAAAGCCCATGTGCAGCATCGAAGACCCAACACAGCTAATAAAAAAATTAATTTTTTAAAAAAAGAATAAAATAGGTAAGTTGGACTTCAAAATTTAAAACCTATGTGCTTCAAAGGACATGATCAAGAATATAAAAAAACAAGGCACTGCGTGGGAGAAAATATCTGTAAATTATATATCTAATATGGGACTTGTATCTAGAATATCTAAAGAACTCTTAGAAATTAATGATAAAAACATAAATAACCCAATAAAAAACAGGTAAAGGATCAAAACAGACATTTCTCCAAAGAAGATATACAAATGGCTAGTAAGTATTATACATGAAAAGTTTCTCAACACCATTAGTCATCTGGGAAATGCAAATCTAAATCACACCTTAAAGACTACTTCACACTCTCTAGGATGACCTAAATTAGAGAGACATATAATTACAAGTGTTAGCCAGGATGTGAAGAAATTAGACCCCTTACTGATAAGAGAGAATGAAAAATGGTGCAACACCTTCACTAAACACTTTGGCAGTTCCTCAAATGGTTAGGCAGAGTTACCATGAGCCAGCAATAACAAAGAAGCCCTTCCATCTTCTTAAGCTTACTACTAAATAATTCTTATAACAAAGGAGAAAAACTAACTAAAATTACAGAATTTCTAGAAAATGATAATATAAATACTACATATCAGAATCTTTGGGATATAATTAGAGCAGTGATCAGAAGAAAATTTATAGCCTTAAATACTTATATCAATAGAACTTAAAGAATGAAAGAAAATAAATTAAGCCTCAAACTAAACAGATTTTTAAAAGGAAAGCAAATTAGAAAAGAAAGAAAGAAAGAAAGAGAGAGAGAGAGAAAGGAAGGAAGGAAGGAAGAAAGAAGGAAAAAGAAAGGAAGAAGATGGAAGGGAAAAAAAATGAAAGCAAGAATTTAAATAGAAAACCAAAAAACAGAATAAATGATTCACTGAAAAGCAAATTAACAAATTACCAGCTAATAATAACACAAAATAAATAACAAATTGAGAAATAACCATTGAAAACATAAAATTCAACCAAATCAGAACAGACTACTTTGTACAAACTTCATGCAAATAAATATAAAAATCTTTATAAAGTGGATAACTTCTGGGAAATGGAATTTTTAGGAGAGGGATAACTTTCTAACTATTAGAGAAAGTTAATAAACTCTTTCTCTATTGAGTGAGGTGAAAGTTTAAACAGACTAGTTTCCAGAGAGGAAACGGATAACTTTTTCTAAGAACTACCACATCCAAACAAGTCCCCATGGCCAGGAGGTTTCACAGAGGAACAAACCAAATACTCAAAGGCCAGAAAATTCAATGCTACTTAAACTACACCAGAGCAAGAGGGAAAAAAGTGAAAACTCATGAAGTATTTTATAAAGTAAATATGACACTGACACTAAACCTGATAAAGAATGCACACACACATAACACACACAACTAGCCAGTCTCACAAACAGTGATGTCATGATCAACTGAGGTTCATTCCAGCAAAGCAAGGGTTGTGGAATGTTAGGAAATCCATCCATCTAATTCACCATAAATAACAGATTCATTGGAAAGCTCCGGTGATTACCACTTTAATCACATATTCAAACTTGGAAATGGACTTCCTGATGGCCTCAGCATCATTTATGAATCAGTAAATTCTTACCAAGAACGTTGAATCCAAACCTAATCAAGTCTTTAGACTGAAATTCAAGTTTATAGGAAATACCAATTAAACAATTCCATAAGGAAAAATCTCAGACAAACCAGAAGTGTTTTACACACAACAAGACAACTGGGCTGGTCACATAAATAAGTCAATGCCACGGGAAAAAAAAAATAGGGAGATTAACCTAGATTAAAAGGAAATAAAGATAAAAACAGATGATTGAACTTCGTGTACCACCCAAAAAAAATAAATAGATAAAATGAAAAAAAAAAAGGAAATAAAGAAATAGAACACCATACATCAACTCTGACTAGATTCTGGTTCAAAAAGACCACTATAAAGCATTTTAGGACAATAAGGACAAGATGGTAGTCCGGGATGACTGGTAATTTTCTTATGTGTGATGACAGTGCTGTAATTATGTAGGAAAGTACCCTTATTTTAGAATATGCATACTAACGTATTCAGGAGTAAAACGTCATGTTGTCTACAATGTACTTCTATATGGTTCATACACACATACACACACACACACATATATACCACATATACATAGACATATGATCACATACAAATACAGTAAAAATGGTAAAATGTTAACAACTGTTGATTCTAGTTGATCATTACACACATGTTCATTTCAACATTTTCTGCTGAAAAGTAGGCAAATAACTTCAAAAATGCCACCTAATTAAAGTGCTAAAAAATAAATAAATCAAAACAAAGTTCATTTAAAGCATCTTTAAAGTTTCATATGTGAGTAACATAGTTTGAAATCATATTTCCAAAACCAAAGTTCAAATTTTTAAGTTGAATTTAAAATTTAAATCAGGAAGTTACAATCACCAGAACAAGGCTCTCCTTACTTATGGGCAAAAAAAACAATAAAAATACTTAACACAACACACTTACCATGTGTCAGGCACTCCTCTAAGCACTGTTACATAACTAACTCGTTGAATGCTCTGAACAACCATGTGAGTAGATTATCACTACCTCCATTTTTCAGGGAAGGTAGAAGCAGCAGAAGTCACACAATAAGTGGCAGAGCCAGTCTCCCAAGCCAGACAGAACCCACACTCTTAACTACTATTCTGTACTGACCTCTCAGGTGGGATAACCTGTGTTTCAGGCAATATTGACTTGATTTTGCTGGGGTTCTAACACCCTCTGATTTTAGTAATTTTAATAATCCAAAAGTATCATCAAACAGAATCACAAAAATGTAGATACTGTTACATTTATAAGAATGCATTAAAATGCTTTCAGGTGGTTTAAGTAAATGTTTAGTTACCTAAAAAGACCTATCTATATTCTTACTAGGAGATTGATGATTACAACAAACATCTCCATAAACTGAAAGATGACCCCATCTTAATTAATACATAACAATATCTTGATTCTCTGGGATAAAGATGGAATCAAAACAGTTCTCAGCAATAAAAATAATTACTCCTGAGATGGCAACAATTCTTTTATGCAAAATGTTTAACCTCACCAGTTTACCTGACTGAAAAACTTACATAACAGTTTGTAGCATTTTGTAGAAAAGTTATTATTCCACATGGAACACCTTCAAGTTGATAAAAATGAAACTTTTAAATGAGAAGATACCTTAAAAATAATGATTGACTTAATAGAGGTCAATGAGCCTGAAGCAAATTACAGATCTAGATGATAAAAGAAAACTACTTTTATTTTCTTAAGTGTGATAATTCTATTGCAGTTATGGAAAAGATCTTTAATTAGAATTTACGCATGCCATGTTTTAGTTTGGCACACCAGAGAACTCTGATTTTTTAGTAAACAAGGACTAATGGGCATTATTACTATATAATGTCAATCATAATTTTTATAGGCTTAAAAACATAAATAAGTATAAAATTAAATTTTCCACCAAATATTTGCAAGACCAAAAAATATATGTGGAAATATTTCTCCTCCCTGGAACACGATAAACAATAAGCCAAAAAAACCCAAATCTCTAGTTGGGGTGGCAGACAGTAAATCAGTTCTGTTAAATATGTAGGTATGTAAAATTTTACCTGCTTTTTCTCTCAATTAGAATGGCCACATAAGATGCTGGCAAAGCGGCACCAAAGCCAGGACTCCACGAGTAGAATTTTCCCAGTATCTTCCTGAAATTGAAATTTGGAATGATTGTATGAAATTTCTTGTTGGTCACTTCAGTTATTACACACAGAAGCTCCCCTTCTCAGTTCACCCTCTATATAAATGTCCCACAGCACCTCAAATTCAATATGTTCAAAACCAAACTCATTATCTTTCTCCCCTATCTCCATGAACTTGTTCTTTCTCCTCTCTTTTCCTAGGTTAATGACATCAACAACTACTTATTCACCTATGTGTGACACTTTGAGACATCCCTGGCTTCTCCTTCTTCCTTACTCTACATATGAAATCATTCCCTTAAATATTTTTATATATAATTTATCTCTCAAATTCCTCTCCAACCTACTGCCCTTGCCTCAGTTAAGTCCCTCACCATCACTTCTTCAGGCTATTACAACAGCAAACTATACGGTACTGCTCCTTCCAATAATTTAATCTGCTATATTCACTCAGACATTCCCTGGATCCAACACTGTTCACTCTGCAAACCCTCTATATTCTCAGTTTCCTTATCTATCAAAAGGGGATAAATGTATTTACCTATCTCATACAGTTGTTGTTATGGTGGCAACATGGATTTTCCCTAGCACCATGCATGACACATAGGAAGTACACAGAAAATGTTAGCTATTATTATTATTATTACTACTAGTACTATTTCTTTTATTATGGCTCTTTTTTTATTGACGTATAGTTGATTTACAATGTCATGTTAGTTTCAGGTGTATAGCAAAGAGATTCAGTTATACATATTTTTTTTTTCAGATTCTTTTCCCATATAGGCTATTATAAAATACTGAATATAGTTCCCTGTGCTACACAGTAGGTCCTTGTTGGTTATTTATTTTATATATAGTAGTGTGTATATGTTAATCCCAAACTCCTAATTTACCCCCTGCCTTTCCCCTTCGGTAACCATAAATTTGTTTTCTATGTCTGTGGGTCTATTTCTGTTTTGTATGTAAGTTCATTTGTATCATTTTTTTTTCAACTACTACTATTTTTTTTAACACATGATAGATATTCAACAAATGTCTCTCCTTCTTTGCTTCTACAACCCTGGATAAGTTTTTCTTACATCACTTACTAAACTACTTTATATTTTTTAATTATATGTGTATATAAAATTTATCATTTACTAGAACATATCCCTTGAAACAAAGAATCTGCATAGTGTCTCACAAATTATAAATGGCCATTAGCTGCTGGGGTTTTTAAAGAGGAAAAAAAAAGAAATCTGGAGATATTAAAAGATTCTTTTTTCTTTTCAAGAACAGTATCTTCCTAAGAAAGAGATAAGCAAAAAAATTATAAGAAATTATCTGAACAAAGTTGGTCAACTGCCAAATGATGTATTATAGAAAAAAATATATGTTATATACATACAAATAAGGATCAAGAATCACAGATGAAATGATCTTTTTAATTGAAGCTTAGCTTTAAAAAAATTAGAAAACCTACATATAACATGGGTATTTTTGCAATGGACATCAGAAACTTTCTGCCTGAGAAAACTGGAGGTGATTCTTCCTCCAATATAAAATCCACAAAGGACTTAACAAGTTACTGAATATAAAAATTAAAGGAAAATAATTCAATGAGTCAGTTATAGAAGGAACACAGATGTTACCTTCTTGTAAGTATTTTTATGTTTCCACAACTTAACCAAAAGGTTCATAGAACTTAAATATGCTGCAAGAGCAATTCATCATTATTGCAATTTTTAAAACCTAATTATCTTATAACTCTATTTTTAGAATTTTAGCAAGTATTAGAAACTTTCCAGAGGCTACGTGATAAAGAGTTTCTTATACAGATTTTCAGGTCAACTTAAAGGCATGACTTACTCAATTGTACAAACTTTATCAATTATTTTCTGCATAATCTAAAAGTTTATAAATATTAATGTTCTTAAGAGAAAAAAATCTATAAAAGAAATTTGGAAATTATATTTCTAACTGCAGTTAAAATTTACCTACAGCATTACTTTGGGCAATACTAACTGGGTAACACTAATATTAATATAATGTGAAGTTAGTATTTTAACTTGACAAGTTAAAGTAGTTTGGGTTTCAACAAGCATCGGTGGAAAAGACAAAAAGTAAATATCTAGTAAACACGCTAGGTACATCACAACACTAAAAACTGAATTCTAACTGCATGTATATTGTATGAAGCATGTGACACAGATAATGCACTGAATCAGGACCAAAAGTTTCATCAGTAAGATACACCAGAAGTTTTACAGATAAACACGAGAATTTTAGAGTCCTTTTGAAGTCCGTTCACTGCATACGGACCTAACCTATATCATGGATAGTTGCTTTGAATTCCTCATCTATGAAACTGAAAAGTTAAGAAATCCTCATTAACAACTCAGTAAATATAGTGGGCCTCAGAAAATGTGTGATACATTAAAGCACTTTTGCTATATAATCATAGCAATAATTTGAAGTTTATATCATATCTTTAGGCCAAGAGGCCCACACTCCTGATTTTACAAGCTTTCTTTGAAATAAATAAATGTCATTTCACAGAGAGGAAAAAAATACACAAGCAGTGACCTGCACAATATTTATATAAACATCTGTTTGTTTCAGTTTCAACAAAGGAATCTGTATTAAACTCCAGTGGTGATTATGAGTACCAACCTTAAAATGCAAAAGAAAGCCATATACAAGGCCCCATTAGCAGTCAGAAATGAAGCAGATTGCAGGATCTCAGGGAGCAGTTTGTGTAAATAATAGTCTAATTTTCGTTTCCGGAGAATTGCTGCAATCTGGAAAGAAAGAGGCTCTTGTTTAATCCAACCAACTTTTCCCACTTAAGTTAGTTCTTATGTGGAAGATACTGAAATAATAGCATATAGTTAAAAATTAAAGTAAAAACTCTGGCATTTTACTGGATCCTCTATAAAAATTCAATTTCCGAGATGGAAAAGAAGACACTTTAATTTACTGAAGGTATAATGGGTAAAATAAACACCAAGAAATTACAACATGGGGGACTTCCCTGGTGGCGCAGTGGTTAAGAACCCACCTGCCGATGCAGGGGACAGAGGTTCGATCCCTGGTCCGGGAAGATCCCACGTGCCATGGAACAACTAAGCCTGTGCACCACAACTACTGAAACCTGTGCACCTAGAGCCGGTGTTCCACAAGAGAAGCCACTGCAATGAGAAGCTTGCGTACTGCAACGAAGAGTAGCCCCTGCTCACAACTAGAGAAAGCCCACATGCAGCAGCAAAGACCCAACGCAGCCAAAAACAAAAAAAATAATTAATTTTTAAAAAAGAAATTACAACATGGATCATATGATAAGTAACCTACAAATGTTGAGGTAAATATTTATAATGCCTTAAAAAGTTTTAAACTGCAAAATAAAATACTTTTAAATGGAAAAAAAAAGTTCAATTCAAACAGAAATTGAATGCTAAAACAAAACTACATTACAGGTATTATCAGCCTGGATATTAGAGAACTTCAGTGATAAAAACCAGAGGAATTCATCATTCAGTTTCACTGAGAAGGGGATATAAGGGCCTTCCCTGGTGGCACCATGGTTAAGAATCTGCCTGCCATTGCAGGCGACACAGATTCAAGCTCTGGGCGGGGAAGATCCCACATGCCGCAGAGCAACTAAGCCCGTGTGCCACAACACTGAGCCTGCACTCTAGAGCCCAACAGCCAAAACTACTGAGCCAGCATGCCACAACTACTGAAGCCTGCCTGCCTAGAACCCGTGCTCCACAACAAGAGAAGCCACCACAATAAGAGGCCCACACACCGCAACAAAGAGTAGCCCCCGCTCGCCTTAACTAGAGAAAGCCCACACACAACAACAAAGACCCAACACAGCCGATAAATAAATAAACAAATTTATTAAAAAGAGAGAGAGAGAGAAGGGGATATGAGTTAGATTAGGAAGAATAGCAGAATTCTCACAAGTCACTAGGAAGAAACGCTTTTCTATCATGATGAAACAATATTATCAAAGGAACAAAAGTTAAGACGACAGAATTAGGGAATGAGGGAGAGAATATAAGAAGGCACAAGACTGACTAGAGAAAGGGAAGACCAGAGAACTCTGCATTCACTCCTTACCGTTCTAGACATAACACTTTCCCTATGGTCAGGGATCAACAAATCTAATGGTCTCTTCTCAGTTCTTTTCTTACTGTACCCCTTTGAAGCCTCTGCTAATCTCCTACATCATTCAATTAAACTATTATTAAAAATTATGTCGTACACAGGAAAAAAATGATGAATAAGCTCTAACCCTTGCCTTCAAGTAAGATAAAAACTTGATAGGGAAATAGACATATAAACCATAAACTACAATACGGCAGTGTGGTAAATGCTAGACTAGAGGAAGGAGAATGCTATAGAAGAAATACATACTAGAGTGCCTTCCCTGGTGGTCCAGTGGTTAAAAATCCAGCTTCCAACGCAGGGTTCTGCGGTTCAATCCCTGGTCAGGGAACTAAGATCCTACATCCGTGGGACAACTAAGCCTGCACACTCTGGAGCCCACGTGCCAAAACGAGAGAGCTTGTGCCACAACACAGCCAAAATAAAGATATAAAAAAAAACAAAAACAGAAACAAAACTGTTCTATTAATAAAAAAGAAGAAGAAAAAGAAGAAATACATATGAGAGCATGACCAATAAGGAGATGGGACTGAATGTCTGGAAGATGGACCTTAACAAATAAGTAAAATTTTGACGAAAGAGAAATTTCCATGGTTTCTGTTACTTCATTCTTTTCATTCTCTCATTATAACTCTAAATGCTATACCTTTGTTAGCATTTCTTCCTCAGATCTCTACTCATTCTATATATGCTCTCTCCCGTAGCATCATCTATCATGTCAAAGTAGGAATTTCAACAAACCCCAACATTTCCCCTAAATTTTTAATCCATACTTCAAGTGCCTATTGGACATGTCAATAAAGACATGCCACAAACATTAAAAAAAAAAAAATCAGCATGTCCAAAGTAGAACTTGTTATATTTCCCAAAAATGTTTTTACTTCTGTGTTTCCAACCTCAAGTAATAGTATCACATCCATCCCATTACTTAGAAACAAGATGCTGGTGTCAATTTCAATCAACCATCTCTTCAGTCCTAATGGTTTCCTAGTATCTTCAGGTTTTAGACTTAACAGTGGGCAGAATATGGTACTCTGTTATATACGCAAGTAGTTACAGAAAAAAATCCTTTCTGTTCCTGGAAAGGAAGAAACAAACTTTCCCTATTTGCAGATAACCTGATTTCCTACACAGAAATTCCCAAGCAATTTACATACATACACACACACACACACACACACACACACACACACGCCTACTAGAACTAATACAGCAGTTTAGCAAGGGCATAAGATATAAGATAAACATACAAAAATTATCTGTATTTCTATGTAAGAATAATGAATACATGAACACCAAAATTAAAAATACAATAGTATTTATAACTCCTCAAAAAATAAAACACTTAGGGAAAAATCTACAATACCCATACAGGACTTGTATGCTGAAAGCCACACAGTGCTGATGGAAGAAATCAAAGAACATATAAATAAATGTTCACAGAGAGGAAGTCTCAACAATGTAAAGATGTCAATTCCACAAAGCAATACACAGTTTTAACACAATTTGAATTACAATCACAGAAAAAGTTTTGTAAATGTGGACAGGATTATCCTGAAATTTATATAGAAAAGCAAAGGAACTATAAGAGCTAAAACAACTTTGAAAAAGAGAATAAAGTGGGAGGAATGAGTCTACCCAATTTCAAGACATTATACAGCTACAGCAGTCAGGTTTTGTGATATTGGCAGAGGGACAAATAGATTAATGAAACAGAGCAGAGAACCTACATATAGCCCCACACAAACATATCCAAAAGATTTCTGACAAGCTACAACAGCAATTCCATGGAGGAAAAATAGTTCTTTCAACAAATGGTTCTGGAGCAAACAGACATCCACAGGCAAAAAAAAAAAAATTAACCTCAGCCAAAGTCTCACACTTTATACAAAAATTAATTCAAAATGTATCAGAGACATAAATGTAAAACATAAAACTACAAAACTTTTAGGGGAAAAAAAATCAGAGAAAATCTTAGGGATCTAAGGCTAGGCAAAAGCACAATTCATAAAAGGAAAAATTATAAACTATATTTCAGAATTACAACTTTTTCTCTGTGAAAGACCTGTTAACATAAAAAGCCTAGCTACAGAATGGGAGAACTACACATCCAGCAAAGGACTAGTATCTAGAATACAGAAGGAAACCTCAAAATTTAACAGTAAAAAATTAAACAATTCAATTAGAAAACACAAACGATAGGAACAGATATTTCACCAAAGAGAATGTGCAAGTGGAAGATAAGCACATTAGCTATTAAGGAAAAGCAAATTAAAACCACAATGAGCTATCACTACAGAACTGTCAAAATGATTAAATTAAAAAGTATGGGAAAAGACCAAATGTTGGCAAGGATGCAGAGAAATTGGATTGCTGGGGGGAATATGAAATGGCAAAAGCATTCTGAAAAATAATTTGATAGTTCCTTAAAAAACTAAACAAGCAACTATCATATGACTCAGCAACTGCAGACCCAGATGTTTATCCTAGAAAAATGAAAATATATGTTCACCCAAAATTTGTGCACAAATGTTTACAGCAGCTTTGTTTGTAATAGTCAATAAATGGAAACAACTCATATGTCCTTTAAGAGGTGGATAGTTTAAAAAACTGAGGTGTATCCACACCATGGAATACCATTCAGCAATAAAAGGAACAAGCTAGTGATACATGACACAGTATTGACGAATTTCCAGAGAATTATGCTGAGTGAAAAAAGCCAATAACAAAAGACTACATACTATACAATTCTATTTACATAACATACATGAAATGACAAATTTATAAAAATGAAGTATAAATTAATGGTGACCAGGGGTTAAGAGGAGGTGGGTAAGTGGGAGGGAAGTGGGATTGCTATAAATGGGCACCATGAGGGTTCCCTGTGGTGATGGAAATGTCCTGTATATGGACTACATCAATGGCAATTATTTTGGTTGTAATATTTTACTATCATTTTGCAAAGGTGATACCAATGGGAGAAACCATATAAAGAGTATGGGGAATCTCTCTATTATTTCTTACAACTGTACAAGAATCTACAATTATCTCAAAATTAAAAGTTCAATTTAAAAAAAAGGAGTCATCCACATGGCCAATGGGCATATGAAATATGCTTAGCATCATCAGTCATCAGAAAACTGCACAATAAAATGCCACTACACACACACACCAGCACATCTAAAATAAGAAGAAATGACAATGCAAAGCACTGTCAGAAATGAAGAAGTAACTGCTTATTTCTACCAAAAGTCATATTCAAAAGTCTATCTGTTATCACAAATACTGCAAAACACCTAAATGTCCATTA